>NC_139487.1:27085658-27685658 GCF_008360975.1 Lichenostomus cassidix
CAGTTCAAGACAGACTCATCCCTGATGGCTGACAAAACCAGGAGGCACCCTAACACTGGAAATGCCCATGTGTAATAAGGTTACAGCAATAAGGTTACAGCATCCAGGGAAAATCAGCAGTGGAAGTGTCCAATTTGAAAAATCTGTGGCATGCAGAAGTGCTGAAAATAACACCAGGGAGACAAAATGGTAATAAAAGGAGGATCCTAAATCCTCATAAGATTAATTATTAATTGGTTATTTAATAGAGCCATTTAGTAGCTATTATATTTAGTGCCAAGCATGGTTTAGTAAAATATATGTGCTTATGTAGCATATATATATAAAAAAGTATGTATGTACTGTATGTGTTTTATATATACACACATACACACAACTTGGGGATTACACCATACCCACCCAGGTCAGTTACTTAAGAAGGAATTTGTGTGTCTGGAAATATGGAAGAACAGAGAGTAAATGTTTGTGTTCTGTGCAACTGAAAAGGAGAATAAAGATATTGGAGCAGAAATGAACCAAAGAGTGCAAGCTCTTCAGGGTTTTTCTGTTTCAGCGCATTAAGAACATTCACATTTCTGATGTGCTCTGCTGATATTTGCAAATAGTGTTGGCACCTTTCAGTGTAAACTGGGTGAAGAACTGTGTCTTTAAAAGCTTTTGGAATTGGTTATTATTCATGCAGGGGACTTGCAACGCTGACCAAATGGAACAGAAACAGTGTGGATAAACTGCCTCACTAAGGCTCATTGGCCTGTGTTTTCTGTGAATGGTAAAGACACAAAAAGTAAAATAAAAAAAAAGGTCAAATCCTGAATACAAGTGAGCAGGGGAAAGTTGCATCCTGGCAAAGTGCAGAGGTATCTTAGGGAATGTGGGGAACATTTCAGTGTGAGTGATAGCATCAGCCAGGCTTTGGTCCCAAAACACTCCCTACTTAAATGGTGACATGAGCAGAAACCGTTATTTGTGACTTCCAAATGAAATTTGTGGAATGCTGCAGTCCCAGATGATAAGGAAAGCAAACCTAAATGAAATGACTCAGTAGCAGTGTCAAAACATCAACAAATTTGTGAATAACCTGAGGCTGAATATTCAGTTTTGGCATTTTGAGGTTCATCCTCCTGGCATCTGCAAATGGCTACATGTAATTAGGAGTTACTGAGAACGTAAAAGGGAGTGTTGAGTTCTATAGTCTTCTAAGTAGGAAATCTATAAATGTGTTTATATCAACCTAGCTGTACTGGAGCTTGTGTTGCTGATAGCAGCTGCCTCATATGTCAGGGGTATAGCAGTCACATTGATGTGGCCACAACGTGGTGTGCATAATCCTTATCTCTTGTCTGGGTTTTGCTGCTTTGAAAAATGAACTTCAGCTTTTCTAGCCAGAGAATTTACGTCTTTCTCTTGTTCCTTTTATTTCACTCCCCTTTCCAAAGTTTCCCATTGTGATAAATTTAACTCACTACTTGGGATAAATAAAAGAGTTTCAGAGATCCTTACAGTAAATAATAGTGCTGCTGATGTTGAAATGATCTACACAGGCACTTAATGAGATATGTTTGCACTGTTGCTGTTGGTAATCTAAAATTAGAATTAAGAGTTAATATCAATCTTTACAGATAGGTAATGACTCAGTTATGCTATGTCCAGCAGCTTTGCTTATGTGTAAAGCTCAAGTAAATTCTTGTCACTTTGACCAAAAATTTATTATAAAGAAAACTCTCCAAAACCACAAAACCCCATAAGAACTCCCTAAACCACTCAAACTTTCTTGTTGGCTGCTGTAATTAAGAGTGAGCACAGTGAACTGTGTTTTACTGCAGCACTGGAGCTGTGGACACCCTCAGTGGCTGTGGGCAAACACTGAAATCAAGAGACAATGGTTCTAGAGCATAATGGCACCCCTTAATTTCCTACTCTGCTCACTGGTATTGATTTGCAAATGAGTATGCCTGTTTGTTTATTGGAATCACCATTACTTCAGCAAAGTGTTCCAGCCAAGATGCAGCAACTTTCCAAGGGCTCTAGATTTCATTGTTTATCACTGTCAGTTGCTTGGGGGAGGATCAGGAGACCTAGCAATGAGGACTTGTACTAAGAAAAAAACAACTGTCCAAACAAACGACAAAAAATTGTGAGATTGAAAAGTACTTTGGTATTCAAGTTCTTAAAACAATTAAAGGAAGTTTAAAGAATAAGAATACAACAGTCTTTTAATTGCTTTGATAAAGACGAAGTAGTATTGGAAATCAGAGCATTTGTGCCAGTGCTCTTGCTAATACTCATTATTTACTTATTAATAAATTTTATAACTAAAAAATTGCTAATCTTCTAGAACAAGACTTGGGATATGGAGTATCTGTTTGCAGTAGATATATAATTACGTTAATATTTCAGGGATATCACAGGAAAATATTTCTTCCTATCACAGGAAAAGTGTGAGGATAAAAGCCGGTGATGCTCCTAAGAAATCAGAGAGCAAAGTAATGACAACAAGACAAGCTAAGTGGTTGGGTAGTTTAGATGACTGGGCAAGTCAGATGTCTGTGTAAGTGTCTTGGGTTTGAGTTATCCATATAATGACTGTTTGAGAAAACTTTGAAAACTATTTTTATAATAAAACAATCTTTTGGTTAGCAATAATGACCAGTTCCCATACAGTATGTTTATTTTAGGAAGAAATGAATGGTTGTGAAGCACTGCCCTTCTCCTGAGCCTGCCTCTGTTGTTGTGCAAGTTGTCCCTCAGTCTTGTGTCTTCTCCCTTGGTCCTGCATAAAAATGAAGGCAAAGGAATGGAGTTTATCTTTTAAAAAGCTGGGCAAACTAACATCCTCCACACGTGAGATGAGCAAGAGAACGGAAGAGTGGAGTGCCACATTTGTCTTGCCCTCATTACAGTAAGGAATTTCCACTCATCAGCTGAATCTCCTAAAGAATGTCAAAATGTTATTGAAGGAAATCCCATGCAAACTCCCTCCAGCTCTTTGTTGCTCTTGACAAGAGTACACAAAGTTCTCTAAAGTGCAAGGGAACTGTATCAAAATGGCTGGGTTTGTGCATTTCCTGCCACTGTTTATTGGCAGTACGGCTTCTGGAAAGGTTAAAGTAGAGCCTATTCATCCAGAATTCTGGCAGCAAAGGTAGCCAGAGTTTTGATGCCAGTCCCCTCATTTGAGTTTGACCTTGCTTTCTTCTTGGTGCTCTCTGTAAAACTTCCCTGTTCCAACACTCGAAATGTTCTTGGTTTGAGAGGTTTCCAAGCCTTGTGCTAAATCAGATACTTCCCTTTTCACCTGAGTCCCCACTCGGACTCTTTAGCTCCAACAGGGTGTGTCACCAGGCTCCTGGTGTCAAGGACCACAGTTAGGCTGAGCATTGCATAGAGTGGCAGTGAATTTCTCAGTGGATCTGTGGAAAGAGGAAATTGCCACTTTTGCACCTGGTCTATAGTAAGTTTTTGACGTGCTCTCCATTGCTCACTTTTCTGAGGGCAGTCCTGTTATTTGATGCCAAAACAAGAGCTCTACAGGCACAGGTGAGGGCCATCTGTCTTTTCCTTCCCAAATTAGAAGAATGGCTAGTCAAAGGACACTCAGACATCTATGTGAACAGCCTTCTGCTTGTGTATTTATTGCATTTTTCTTCACAACAAGAGCAGATTTTTTTCTGAAAGCAAAAGAGGAGCTTCTTATTCCCTTGAAAGTTTTCTAAATCATTTGGGAGAAAATATTTGGAAAAAATTGACTGTGCATCAAAGGCAAAATCAGACCTCGTGGGACGGTAGCAAAAAAGTACAAAGATGAGATTTCAGAATGTGCTGCTGAGGGCTCTTGATGGTGCTTCAAAAATAAGTTCATAACAGGCTGAAGAGCATCAAGAGGGGCTGCAGAGTCACAGAATTTTGATAGAATTAGGGGGAAATGCCATCTGCAGATTCATAATGTTAATATTACCATTATATCTCATTTCTTGAGTAGGTCAGCAGGATTAAGTGAAGGCTATCTAAACAAGGATGGATTTCACCCTTAAGCCCTCGAGGATCAATAGAAATATGAAATTAGAGAGACTGAAAATTGAGGGCTACTTGTTTTGTGTAGAAGACATTAACACTAATAGAGATACATGAATATTTGGAGCCATCCACTGATGGCTAAGAACAAGTGTGTCGTGGAGGGAAGGGATTCAACAAACATCTTCCTGTCTTCTGCTTGCCGCATAATTTGAATATTGCTTGAACGGTTGTTCTGCTATTTTATCTATATTTTTGTTCTATAACTCTAAGGCATTGAGAAGGCAAACTTATGATGGAAGGCAAATGATAAGTTTGGAGAGAGCATGCAGGGACTTGTATTTGTTTTTGGGAGTCTTTTTGGCTTGCCTTGCAAGAATCCTGTTTGTATTTAATTTAAATATTTATAAGCAAATAGGAAATTTTAAATGTAATTCAGTGAGAAGGGTTTGAGTTAGCTGCTAGTTCTGCCAGTAAGTAGTAAATTCCCTTCCAGATTAGCAAATGAAGTATGATATAAGCTATTAAAAATGCTACCAATAGAAATCTGGCTCATTAGCTCTGTTGCTAAGGTTACAAATGAGTTTCTTCAAATTTGCAAGCAAGTTTTATATACATGTTTATGTAAAATTGAACTTCTACTTTTGTGTATTTGCTGTCCCTAGATATAATAAAAGTCATGCATGTTGACTTTGATTGTAGTTAAATAGTGTGAGTATGAATTTATATGCGCAGACCATGAGAAAGACTGTAAGAAAATCTTTTAGTTTAGAGATTTGATAGAGAAATCAATAAATGCAGCCAGTGAAGTGCTGTGTCCAATAAAATGTATGAGTTTTGATAAGGGCAATATTTTGTTCTCCTGTGAAATTTGAGTTCTGCTTTGCCTTGTTTAGTCTACAGTTATTCCCTCTCTGAAGTGATCCTGCTGTTCATCCTTGTTTACCAGGCTCAGTTCTCAATTTGGAATATTACATTAACAAAGTATAACAGAGACTTCCACACTTCCTTTGTCTGACTGGATCTCAGAATTGGTTGGATGATCCTTATTTATAGGTTCAAAACCACTTTTAGCCATGGAAATGGTCCTTTTGAGAAAATTAGACCATTGAAAAATGCTAGCAGCTCTACTTAATGGCATGCCTCTCTCAGAGAAAATTGATAATAAGAATTTAGGTTGATATAAATTTATGAATGATTTAAGTCATACTTGGGATCGGATCATACTTTTTACCATTAGATGTTTAAAAAAACCAAGCAGCGAACACAAACTTGTCGTATCTATATCGAGCTACGTACAGAATGTGTTCAGGGAGTGCCAAAATCATTGGGGAGACTTTATTTTACTGTCTTAATTCAGTGTTTTACCACACAGTGTTTTTTCCTAATGAGCAAGTTGATAGCTAGGTTCTACTAAACTGAGATAATCTCTGGTTTAACCTTCTGGCTTGTTATTTTAACTTGTTCCATGACCCGGTAATCGTCCTGCCTGCCCACAATAGCTCGGCCAGGTCCCGGGAGAAGCAGATCAGTAGGAAATACTTGGATGCAGGGTTGTTTACAGATGCAGCTGTCACACACATGCAATTTTGAACATTCTTTCAGGCCTTTCTCTCACTTGATTTGTAGCAGAGCTATCATTATTTCATGTTCTTTCAACAATAAAGTGCAATTCAGATGCTTTATCCTTTTGTCAGTGAACATCACAGTTTTGCACTGTTTTGTTTGTTGATCCTAAGAAATCAAGGAGCTGGACTGTTGACTTAAGCCAACTTAGCCATGGGTTTGTGATGCTGAGCCATGTGGTTATCGGGTAAGAGAAATTAGGTGAAATGGAGCCCTATATTACTAAAGCAGAAGACTATAATTCTATAACTGCAGTTTACCTTGTTGTGAGGAATTGCTTTTAGTATATTCTAGCAAAAGTTTAGGTCATATATCAGTTAGAAAATTGCTTAAATCTGACTCCATGACACTTAAAATCAACTCAGTTTGTCAATCAGAAATAAATGCTATTGGAAAAAAACTCAAAGAAATCTTAGAGGAAGGATAATTTAGATGAGATGCAAACTCTAGGACCTTACATAGCAGAGTACACCACAAAGGCTTGCTTTCTGTCACGCGTAGAAGAAAAGCAATGGTTATGAGGGTATGTATAGATGAGATCCCAGCACTTGTTCAGGAGCAGAACACATCCTTAAGTAACTCTCTTAATTTCTGTGATCAACCTAAGTTTTTCCAGTGGTTATACCAATACATCCGGGGCTGTAGGTTCTGAAAATATATGTTCAGAAGGGCCCCAGAGGAATTCCCAGTGCCACTTTGCTCTCCTGTGCTGACTGCAGGCTCAGGGAAGCACTGTAACATCTCTTACCCTTGTCTCACATACTAAAAGCTTGGGTTTTTTGTCACAACTGGTAGAAATAAAAAATTGCTGCAACTGTAACACGGGGCTGGATTGCCTTTGTCCCCCAAACCCTGGACATTTAAAGACTTAGGAGTTTCTGCTTCTATGAGGCCATGAGAAATTCTGCTCCTCTGGTCACAGGTCTGTATCCTCACATCTATGTCAGCTCAAATCTGAGACAGACGCTGTACCACTTCCTAGGCTAGACTGCATTCATTTCCCAGGACTAAGTTTTCATTTCTAAAAAAGGAGTTTAAATTAGAGGCTTTGAAATTCTTCCTCTTAATTCTTTTCTTCTCATAACTGCTCCCAGGCTTCCTTGCTGGTGCTCTCAGTTCCCTCAGAAAGCGAATTCCCAGCAGTGGTGTAGTGGAGACAGTGTTCCCTAACAATGGGCAAATAATGTAATCACTTTTTATCATTGTGCTGTTTTTAGGCAAACACTTGGTAGACTGCAGCAAACAAGTTGGTATTGACCAAAAGTAATTACCTCCTGGGAGATGTTCAGTGTGGCAGACTGCTCATAGGTCTGAAATTACCCCTGCATTCCCTGGAGTGCAGAAAACAATTGCTGACACCCAAGAAATGAATCCTTGTGATCTGAGTCCTCCTTTCCTGGTGGCCTCAGGTGTCCTGGGTTGGATGAATTGACACTTGGTGCTCTGAAGTCATTGCAGTGTAGTCATGGCCTGGTCACACCAGATCCCAGAGATGTATCAAGTTAAGAAATGAAATGAAATCAAGGTTTTCTGGTGCCCAGCACCACATGGGCCAGAGCAAATCAGGAGAGCTCTGGAGCAGGTAAACCCACATGCTAAAATTGCTGGTAGTCTTTGAGAGAGGATCTGCAACAGATTTGCAATGAGTCCAAAATATTTATTATAATTAATTTATTTAATTCTGCATATATTTTATGTCTGTTTTGGTGTCAGATATTTTTAAAACTCACTAAATTCTTGATCTTGATGATTTAAATAATCAAATTTTAGTTTACTTAATGCCATATGAGAAAAATGTTCTGTTATTGTGCTATGAGGCAAACAAAACAGTTCAAATTCAAAGGCTGCTGTCTCTAGATTCTTTGCTGCTCAGAGTATTTATTTTACATCTTCTTTTGTTAATCATCTTGCTGAATATAATTCCATCATTTAAGTTATTCTTCCTGCTAGTTTTCCTTGGCTTTTGAGAATTCCTCTCACTTGGAGTTCAAGTCATTTTACTTAATAGTGCTGTGGCTTTGTCTGTGTTGTTCTGCAAACTGACCGCATTGGTGAGCTCTGGAAAAGACATTTATTTTTTAAATATACCAAGAAATTGAATAAAGGGAGGATAAAGTATGTCTTCAACTTACCTAATCATAAGGTGATGAAGCAAAGTGGGCAACAAGCAAAAGAATATTACTGGATGGAAGTTACCAGCTGGAAAGTGGTGTAGCACAGAAATGACCTCAGATAACTTTCTTAAAACTCTCCTCTGATTTGAACTGGGAACAGCATGTATTAACCAGCCAAAGAGAAATTCAACCTTTCATTAAATACTGTGACTCTGTTTTAAATAACTCTGTAAAGACTGATGGACTCATTCAGATGTACTATTTGTCTTTGGGGCTTCTATCAATGAATCAATGTCCTTTATTTGACTGGCTGACACGTATTTAATTTGGTGTAATATATGATACATGGAAAATGCCTTTCAGTTTGAAACATTAATGACTGATAGTTGCTATCATTCAAGTTCTGCCTGTTACAATTTAGGTTTTTTCTATACTCATCAAGTTTACTAATAATGATTAAAGATTTTCTTAGTTACATTGTCTTTGACAACAGTGATGATTAAAGACACAGGCAACTTGTGGTATGGAACAGTTCACTTCTGTCCATCATTGATCTTCCTTTCCATATTATCTGCCAGTTAGACCTAAATGGAACTATAGGAGAGCAAGGTTATTCAGCACATTTAAATGAGTTATTGATGAGTAGGCATCAGTTAACCCAATAAAATATATATTTTAAAATCTGTAATCAAGGGAAGGATATTTCATGCTTATGAGAATATTGGCATTACATTGGAAATTAGATACTTGCAATTAAGATGAATAATGTATTACATCGTAATAGATGGTACAGTGGTAGTACATGGGTTTCAACTATTTAAAACTTAGGCTTCATTTGCAATTTAGGACTTTTTTTGTGAATTCTTTATCTGTTACATAAAGATCCCACTTTTTTGTATGGTTTTATTTGGGAGGGGAAGAAATACTTCTGTTTCTTAAATGTAAATACTTGAAAAATTAAGAAAAAACCACCCAGATTTTGAGCAGGGCATACATAACTGATCTGGAGTTTTATTTCAGCACTGTGTGCCCTTGGTAAGCATTCCTGAGCTGAGATATTTGTCAGTTGACTGGACTGAGCTGTCTAGATTGCAGTTCCCAGCTCTGTCGCTCGCTTGCTGGCTGACCCTGGAGCTCGGCAGGCCGTCACTGTGCTGTGGACCTTAGTTTCCACTTTGTAAGAATTCACTTAACGATACTGACCTGCTCCTTAAAATCTACTGAAGATCAAACATATTCCCATGGACAGCCATAAGGCTGGTCTTTGCACCTCTATTTCAAAGGAAAGCACACAATTCATGTCCACACGAGAAGTTTTCTGGTCAGTCACTGACACAGGACCAGAGCTTTCTGTCCCAGGCTGTGGCAGAAGGTCTAACTGCAGGAAATTACTTTATCTTGCTTCTGTTTCTTTTGTTCCCATCTGTCAAATAGGGATCACCACCTTCTTTTTAAAGTGGTTTTGCACCTGTAAGACAGAAAAATGCTGTACAAGAGATACAATTTACTTGTGGTATGTTTTCAGCTTTGTGCCCTGAATGGCCTAAAGCAAGCAATATTTGGGGAGGCTTCATTAAAGGTTTCAGTTGTACAGGAGTAATTAAATACAAATTTTAAATCTTAGTGTGTGAATGAGCTTCTACACCATATTTCTCTATTTCTTTTGCCACCTTGTAATGATAAGTTTCAAAATTCACCATCAGTTATGCTTTTAATCCAACATTAATAATTCTAGTTCAGTAGTTTCAGAGTGAGAAAAGTGTAGCTGTCTGGTTAATGATTTGTATCCCATTTCATGTCTTAAAACCCAATCTTATTTTTGTAAATATGCTTTCTAGCAAAATTGAATAATAGATCAGAATAATTTAAGGGTTGTTTATCTTAAGTAATAATGTGCTTAATGCATTTGGATATCATCCATCATTTTCTTACAGATATTTGTGCACTGTTTTTGATACATGTGTAAACTATGATATATGTGTATGAAAGAATACTTTAAAATGTATTGTATTCTTAAATGTAGTATTTTCATATCAAATATACATTATGCATTTATTACATTTTCTGTAGGATATAATATACTTAAATAATGTGCATTTTTCCATTTTTTTACTGACTCATGTTAAAAAAATGCATTTAGAAGAGCCCTAACCACATAGATTTTAGAAAAGTGAAATAGGAAAAGGTCAGCAAACACACATGCATTACTGCTTTAGGCATACATAGGTGGTAATTTTTCTACAGTCTTTGTTCGTTCTGTTTAAATTGACTGAGAGTGAACTCTTAAGTCATAATACAAGAATGTGTGTGTGTTCTGTGCATGAGTGTATCTATTAGACAAACGTATCTCCTGGATGAGGGTATAAAAGTATTCTCTTTGCCTTGAGTAGATTTTTGAGCTTGGATTCAGAAATACACTCTGGTCTCTTCCTAGAAGTTCACTAGATAGTATAGAATATGATGATGGCTTCTTTTGCTGCCATTGTTACCTGGTTCCTTGATGCTGGGGGTGGGGGGTGGTCTGTCACAAAAGGCTGAATTCAAACCAGTCTGTTTACAAAATATTCATCTCTCAAGTGCTGAAATGCTGGGCTGCTTCTTGCACCGAATGCTGACTTGCATACTTCAGCTGCAGTTCTGACCTTGACTGCGTAGTACTTTGTATGATACTTAAACATTTCATCTGGTTTTTAAACCCATGGAATCATGCCTGGTTTAAAGCTTCCTTCATGCTATCTGTGTGCAATGAAGTGGCTCCAAATCCTTAATTATTCTTACCTCAGGTTTCTTTTAGCTGCAGTCCTGCACAGAGTTTGTCACAGGCTGGACACTCAGAAGAGTGCTGCTTTAGCAGCAAACGTGAGCTTATATGGAAGAGTTAAAATGGCTCATCAAGATAAGACCCAACAACAAAATGAGTCTGAAGTGTTTGCTGTTAAAAAAGGAGGTATTTTGGAGGCTAGAAAATGTTTTACTACAGCGGAGAAGAAAAGCTAGAGGTAGTGATCAAATTGGCATAAAATAAATGAATGAGCTCAAAAATGTGTTTCCGGAGAAATAACAATAACAACTGAAATTCCCTGCTGGGTGATGCTAACATTCCCAGCATTCTGTTTCTGATGGTGGCAGGAGGTGATGCCAGGGGACAATAGGCAAGCCTGGCCACTCTCTACTGCTCAACATCTCAGCATCCATCCCTTGGATGAGGAATATTAAAGAGAAAAGGCAAGGATACTCTATATGGCTACCTGGCCAATCTCAAAACTTTTTCATTGATTTGTAGGATGGAAGCGTGTTTCCCAGAATTAGTTTTAGCTTTTATTTGGCTTTGTATTGGTTTTTTATGTGTTTTTTAAAGGTAGTTCTTAAGATGGAGAGGTTCACAGCGTGCAGCTCTTTTGTAGTGTTGCAAATGTAAAGATTGTTATTGTAGAGCTCAACCTTCTGCCATGAGTAAACTGTAGGGCATTCCTGCTTTAATTCTTGATGTGTCTTTGCTAACAATTTCATGGTGGTCCTTCTGTGTAGTTTAGTTCTTTGTGGTTATTCTTTTGGTTGTTGGTGCTCTTGAGGCTTGTCATTTCTGTAAAATGGGATGATGCATGTGAGCTAATTAGGCTAGCAAAACCCTTGTGGAGAAAAAAAGGAGAACAAAAGAAGTATAGCTGGAGATTCCTTCGATTGCCATTAGCAGGCTTTGAGGAAAACAGATGTTCATTTGAAGATTGTAGAAGAAAACCACAAATGTTTGTAATTCAGCTTTAAATTGGGAGTAATACTTGACCAAATTAACATGAAGAGATAAAGAACAAATTTGCCTTTTGAAATTAGGGCAATAATTTGGTTATATTAAAATGCACCTCCCTACACTAGTGAAGCATTTAGATAATTTGTTCTAATTGCTATTCCTTCTCATACCCGAGGCCTAGAATTAAGAAATGTGGTTTGTTTGGGTTTTTTTCCCCCAAATCTAGTTCTTTATAATGTCATGCTCTCTCCATCCAACTTTTGGAACGAGAACAATGAAGCCAAGAATGGTGATAACATTCTCACTTTCTGCAGATAAACCCATTGCTGGATTGGGATCTGGCTGCTCCCAGCTGTGTTTCAGCTATAGCTGCTTGTCTGCCAATGTTTCACTCATCGGACTGTAAAGTGTTTTTACATAACTAAAGTAGGACTGGCTGCAAGGAAAAGAAAAACTTCCATATGTCTATCCTCTGTCTAAATAATGGACAAAATATTTGTTCTATTGGGCTATTTCTAAGTGCTGTGCTGTAGTAAAGACAAGGTAGAGAGGTACGATTACATCCCGTAGTAGTTAAATGGAGTTAAGTGCTTTCTTCTATTCCCCTGGTTACTTCTGGAGAAATTCTTCTGAAAATATATCACACTGATGGTATGCAGTGTCTAGAGCCCTTCCAAATGTACAAGCTTATTGGTTATTTTAGCTTTTTGTAGAATAAATGTGGTTGTAAAGGGACTGATCGTTCACTGAAGTACTGCGATGGGTTCATTTATTGCAGGGACACAACAGTGGGGCTCTCTGTCAATAAGGGGCATTGTTTAGGAGTTCATCCACAGCAGCAATGAAACAAAAAGACACATTATTTTTTAGGCTGTAGACCTTGTTATTGGTATTTCTGTATTTCAGTTGCAGGCTCTGCACTGAACAGTGTGAAAAAGGACCACTTGGGCTTTTGTTGCATCCCAAGTCTCCTGAAAAACTGTAATCTCCTCTGAGCAGATACAGGGGAGAATGCAGTAGTCAAAATGCATTTGTTGTGTTGTGACTCTTACCAAGGCATTTCAGCTCTGGGTTTGTGGCTCTGATGCAGCACAGCTGGGGTTCGGTTCAACTATCTATAAACAGGCTGCCTGGGGTGCAGGTAGTTGCCAAGTTGCCAATACTGGTTTTAACTGCAAAATGCTCACCCAAGTTTGGTTTTTCTTGGGGATGGGGGGGATAAAAGATTGAAGTATTACAGAATGTCATGTATGTGTAAAAAAATACATATTTATCTGTATGCTGATAATTTAGGTGGTCATGATCATGATCAATGCTTTCTTCTTGATTACACCTTCCTTTGGAAGAATGTTTGATGTCAACAGCCTCACAATGACCATTTTCTACTTTTCTAAGCTTTTTTTCCCTTGGTGCTATGTTTCTGCTCCAGAATGGAAGTTTTACCTTGTCTGGAAGGATGTGAGAATAAATGCTGTTCAAAACCCACAAAATCTCCTGGGCAGACACAGGCATGTTTCTCAAACTGTCACTATTGGCTTTATTCCCTCTATTCCAGGAAAAGTAGAGGAGAGCACACTGAGCTGCCCAAGACACTTTGCTAGACCAGTGGCAGAGTCACAGCGTCGGCTCTCACTGTTTCATCTCAGCCCAAAGCAGTAACTCCTAGATTGCCTTGCCTTGTCAAAGAAACCTTTGCTAATTATATTAGAGCTCTTGGCAGACTTCAAGGACTTGACAAAAAGGATTTGTTGACTCTTTCCTAGAAGTGGTTTCCATGGCTTTCAGTGGGTACGTTTCTTTTCCTGACAGATCATAAAAGCTGCTACTGAGAGAGTATTCTGCAGGCACCAATGTGTAGTCTTTTAAGTTCTGTTTTTGATGCTGATAACTGAATATTCATCTCTGTTTTAAACATCCGCTGAAAAACTGTCTGGTTCCCACGGCACTCTTGTCAATGGAATTCTACATTTTCCTGTTGCAAGGGAAGCAAAACATACATGCAAGAGTTTCAGATATGGAAAAAAATGTGAAACACCTCAGCCATTTCAGATCATTTAAGATTGATGTTTGTGTGCTAGGGAGCCCTGCAGTAGTTTAGCACTGTCCTTTCCTGCAGGCTCTGCACAGGCATAGGGACTTCTGTGCTATTTAACTGTGACAGGACACTGTCTTACCGTGCAATGGATGTGTGGGCGTCTTCATTATGGGAACTCACTCACTTGTTTATGTTCACTTCTGGCTTTATTGAAAGGCTTAAGCTGTCGTGGAGCTTGTTGAAAGACTGAAATGAGTAAATGAGGAGAATAATAAATATAGTTCCGTTTTCGCAATGTAAAATTTCTCCAGGGATTCAGCTGAGTGCCCTTTACTCCAACAAAATATGATGAGTCGGTCCTCGCTTTTTACATTAATTATTTGTTTGATGCACACTGAGCTTTTGAGAGCCTGCCTTTGATGTTCAGTGGTGGCTGTGTCTAGTGTGACCCTTGATGCTTCTTCATGGGTAGAAAAAATTCGCTTGTTAAAAGATGGACAAAATCCCATTTAAGGTCATTATGTTTCTATTGAATTTTATGCTGTACTTCTGCATGTGCTCATTTGTCTTATAAAAACAACCCCACAAGAAAGCTAAACATATTTGCATTTGCTTCTTTCTTCTGTGAACTCTTGACTCTTCCACCTTGGTTTAGTCTCATCTTTACAAGAAGCAGCAGCTTTCTGGGGCTTCATCAACTGACATTTATAAACTGTCTTGAAAGGTTTGGGGACATCACAGATTTTAAGAATTGATTTTTGTAGAATTGAAGTAAATTTGCATTTTGTATTGACCTCAGCAGACCAATATTCCTAGCTGAAGACAACAATGTTCACAACATGGCATAAAGCCCTGCATGAGGAAATGGAAACTAGTTTCCATCCATCACCTTTGCTATTAGATTAATATTTTTAAATGAAGCTATAAATTAAACATTTACCACTATTAAAGTTTTCTGGGTAATAAATCTGTGTCGAAGCATGTTGAACAATGCTGACACTGGTGCTGTGTGCTGTACAAAGACAGCATTACAAATAGTTGCAATTTCATCCATGTAATGAGGTAGCCACAAGCAGCAAAAGCCCTCCCTCCTCTTCCCCCAAATACTCATTCCATTTCAATATGTCCTTGTAAAAATTATTTTCTCATAATAAAGACCAAACTGCCAACTTTCAAATCTCAGTGTTATGCTAATTGAAAAGGATACCTAGTTTTTATTAAATGTACCTGTAATTTCCTCCCATCCTTTTAAACAATAGTGGGAGAAATAAAATTAGCTGCAAATAACACATCCAGAGAATCTGAACAGAAAACAAAAACACAATAAGCAGTTTCATGGCATTTAATTTAGATTGTGGATGTGTAAGCAGAAAAGCAGAAACCAGGCCATGGACAACAGAGTATGGATCCCCTGTTACATTTAGAGGTTGACAGCACTATCTTGCAGCATTCGTGAGCTGTGTTTTGGAAAGTTGAAAATAGAGAATAAACATCATAGCTTCAGATCTGGACATCTTTAGGAGCTCAGACAGTACCTGATTGCGTCTGTCAGGAACAAGACATTGGATGAGCAGCTGTCGAGTTCACTTAAAACCTCCCTGCAGTTTTTTCAAGTTGGTGCTTCAGTTGAGTTTACTGTTATTGGCAAGCTTGTATGTGCAATGTCCATCACTGCAAAGGTTGGCTTACAGCAGAGTTTAGGTCAAAAATTTTTTTTTTCTAGTGGCCAATTTGTTATCCTTAGTTTTTAAATTATATATTTCTTTAAAGTGCACCTTTCATGTTTACAGGTGATTTTCTTCCTCTTCAGTTGAGTTGAGGTTGGGGTGCTGTAATAAAATTGTTTTGCTGCCACAGCCACATCAGTCACAAGCAATGATGTGGAAACTGACTGGTTCCACTGCCCAGGCTGTACTTTAATGAGGAATTAGTCTGTAGACAGCCCTTATGCACTAAATTTGGATATTTATTTGGATGGAACTTACCCAGGGAGAACTCAGGTACTTCAGGTAGCTGTATTCAACTGGGACTGAAAGGAGATCTGCTGCCCTGGCATGTCTGGTGGATTTTATGAAATTTCCTATGTGGCATTTCCTACAAATGTTAAGACATCAGACATAGATACATTGGCTAAATTCCAGTCAGAAATCCTTCAGCCCTAGCACTGACACTTCCATCGTGTTAATTCAAATTTGTTTTTCTCAGGCTTCTCTCTTCAGCAATGATTCAGTTGTGTGAAGGTCTCCTGGATTGCAAAAGCTCCAGAGAAGATGAATTCCTCTGTCAGAGGAATGATTTGTTAAAGTGATCTTTGTAAATGCTTCTGGCCCAGAGAGGGAGCTGTCACAGTGTCCTCTGGTGCTGCAGCAGCCAGTTGTACCTTGACTTGTGTTCACCAGGGCAGGCTCAAATAGAGAGAGCTCCACTTGAGCAGGAGAGCTGGCCTAAATATTGCATGGCCTATTGCATGGCCTGGCATAGCTGAGGTGCCCAAAAGGGCTAATATCTTTCTAAAGAGAGGTTCACATCCGAGCTAAAGCTGCCTGTTCCTGTGTCCTCAAAATTTTGGGGTTTTTTTGTCAATTTCAAAGCTGACACTTGAAAAATAATCAGCTCAGGGTAGTGGTCCTATTGCCAAGCAAGCTCAGGGGATGTATATCCAGAGGATATGCAGGGGTTGTAGAACAAATAATTAATGTTTTTTTAGGAAAAAGTTAAGAAACATTAATTTCCTTGATTGTCTGGCATTGTTTTTATCTTCCCTTGTGAGATATAGTTAGTGTACAAGTTCTTGCTAAAGTTGCACAGTGCATGTGATCTATACAGATGACATTTTTATCTTGTGAAACAGCAATAGAAATACATGACTGGTGGCATGAAGCAAGTTTAAATAGTCTGAACAATGTGCTGAAACAAACACCCCACCACCCCCACAAAACAAAAAGCAAATGAAATATGGATGTATTTTAAACAAAGACAAGATGTAGAAGAAGGAGAAACCACCTGTAAAATACTGTTCCAAGAGAAAAGAAGGGGTTCATTGCAGCTGTGAACTATCTAGAGAAATTTGGCTAAACTATCTGCTTAGTCCATCTAATTGTCAGGTGAACACAAGATACGAATTTTGTGTTCAAAACAACAAAAGATTTGAAAATCAGAAGGATTCAAAGACATCCCTGCTACTTTTCCTCAACTGCCTCAGTTAGTCTAGATACCTTTACTTGGGTGCAGAGAGTATCTGCAGTGAGGATGTACTTGAATTTTATGCCCTCCAGCACATACACAGCTAGTTCTGGGACAGAATTCTCTCTATGTATGATAAATACCTTCATAGACATTTTAAGGTTTTTCCAGCCTCAATTTGGGAACTAGGAGTGGGATAAGAGCTCTACCAGAGGACTGAATTTAGTGAGGAGAAAAAAAAGACAAAAAAGTAGATGCCTTGAAAAGGCAATGAATTCTTCCAGAGCAATGCCCTGGCATGAAGGGAGGTCCTCAGGTAGAGGTAAGTGCAGGGCTTAGTAGCTGTTGGCTTTTATTGGAAGTGAGTTGCTCTGATGCATGTTTTCCTACTGCTCTTTCTGAAGAGCTCATGCCATGTTTATAATAATCACAGAGGTGTGAAAAGGTTACCTGTACTCTGTTATGCAACTGATTTTGCATTCACTGGACTGGATTGGAGTGCGTGGAAAAGTGTGTGTGTGTGTGTGTTTACACTTATACTTGAAGCTTACCTAGGACATAACCTTTACAGAAAACAAAACATCCCTAAAATGACATTTGTTTCCTCACATTAATTGGACAGAAAGTTGTGCATAACACAATGCCAGATGTTCGCTACCATCACAAATCACTCCAGAAATAAAAAATGCAGGCATAATTATCTAAGGAAATAATGAAGCTAGAAGTTCGGGGGAGTAATTTGTCAGGTAAATGAATCTCAATATGAACTGTATGAGCATGGGCTGACACCTTATTTGTCAGAAAGCTGTTACCTATTGAGGAGGACAACTGTTCATTGCTGTTTATCTTTGCTTCTCTTCCTGGGTTTCCCTTATGCTCTTCCTTACCCAAAACACCCATCCTAAAGTAGATAGCAAAACTGAATATCCAAAGTGACAGGTGTGAAAAACTGGATGTTATTGAAATAAACACTGATGGAGAAGGAAACTCAGACCCTTCTAGCATTACAAAGACTACCTATAACTGTTGAAGAGGATAACACAGCCAAAGCATACTGCTTCTATTTTCTTATTCTAGCCGAAATATTGCTCATTAGTAGATTTTTAAAAGTGCCAAACCTCACCTAAAACCCAGTTGTTTCCATCTTTATTTCAACTTCAGTACAGAGTTGACCATCTGACAGGGGAATTCTTGATCTGTAGCCTGAAAGTCAGAAACCAAATCACTTCAAATTGAATCAGAGATTTTTTTTTTAGCTTCTTTAAAAAGAAAAAAAAAAAAACAGTCCAAATAAATAATTGTGTTCTGCCCAAAAGAAAATGTTTTCATCTAAGGTAATTCCACACTTCTATTTGTCATTTTAAACAGCTTCCCTTCCCTGCCCACACAAGTGCACACACACTTTTGAAGATGCCAAATAATCAGAAGGAAGCAAGATTGTGTGATGAAAGCATCTGGGACTTCTCAGTCTAGAAATTTGGACTTGTTGACCTGTTTCAGCCAGATTTGAGGCACAAGCAGAAATATCAGAGTTGCTAGTTTCCAACATGTCTTCTGGGAGGGAGGAGACAGCAGAGGCATAGTAGTGTTGCTAGACCTGGCCCTTCACTTGAGAAGTTAAAGCCAGAACAAATGTATCACTTAAAAAGATAATATTTGCCTTTTAGAATAAATGAACAAATCAATCCAGATCTGAGGCTACACTAACATAATGCACTTCCTCTAAGTAGAGCACTGAATACAATTAATCAAAATCTTTATCTTGGATGAATCCAATTACTTTGGCTTACAAATGTAAATTGTTCATTTGTGTCAACCTCCTGGTTTCTAGGAATTCAGACTCTGGGAATAGCAACAACATGTCAGTTAAGCTGCTCAGGAACAGACATATTTGAGTTTTAAGTGACTTCCTGACATTTGCCTCTTATGTAAGTTATTATGTAAATAGGAAAAGGTTATTTTAATGTACTCATGAAGTACACTGTGCATGTCCCTGTGTGTGAGCCACATTCCCTGGTCCAGCTTCCTTGAATGCTGGTTTTGGCACTTGTTGTGGAAGTGTGCTGCTGCTCCTAAGAGCGTGCTAAGCTTTTCACACTGGTATGCTGTAGCTTCTTAGTGTATAATTACATGCTCTTGTATCCCAATCAATTCCTTTCAACCAAAGCAAAGGTTGCCCATGTTGGATTCCTAATTGTGGATGCTGCTGCTGCTCTACTTGTAAACAGCAGTCACATTTTCCCCTGATTTCCCTAATAATAGAGCAAATGTGTGTGTATGGACGTGCTTTTGCAAGGAGAAGATGTGGATCAGAAATAAAAATGAATATTTAGATCTGTGGATCCAAATATTTCTTAATTAAAAAGGGTAAATACACCATTTCTCACTTTCATCAAACCTCAGAAGTCAGTGGAGCAAGTCTTAGGAAACAGATGTAGCAGATGTGAACATAAGTGCAACAGAAGTGATGTGTGTAGAGAGAGGTACAGCTCCAGTTCTCTTGGAGATTGCAAAGAACAGAAGATTTTTGCAAAATAGAAAAATGTAGTTTTGAGAAATGAGTATAATGGAAGGTATTTTGTATTATATGGTACCCATTTCTGGAAGCTGCATTTCCAATTTTTAACTACCATAGGTTTCTTTGTTAAGATCAAGTGGCAGTATTAAACAACAACTAGAGCAAAATTATGCAGTTGTATTTATAGGGTGTTATTACCTGTTAAATATAATATTGATGGTAAGTTATTTTCAGGTATTGATGTCATGAGACATGATGTTAGGTGTAACTTCCTTTGATGGTGTGCAGAAAGCCATCATGGAGAAAAAAAATGAGTCGGGGAAGAAACGTAATTGGGAAAAGAGAACAAAAGTTTTCAGAATGATTTTCATAATTAGCTCTAGTACAATGAGGATGGGAAGGAGGACAGAATCCACTTCAAAAAAAAAAGGGATGAAGCTGTTGCAAAAGAAAAAAGTTGGGATGAACACACCTGGGATCCAAATATTTTGAAACTTAAAAGGATTTCTTTTCTTTTGAGGTTCACTCAAAACAGTCTCTGGTGCATTTTAAAACCACGTTGCTAATTGTTTCTCCCACAATGCCTGACAGGCAGTCAGCCTTTTAAATACTCTTTCCAATTACTGCCACAAGCTCCTTTGTACTGTACCAGTACAATGAAGCAGTTTTACTGCACCTTGCTCTGATGTAGCAAATGATGTTTCCTGCATTTCTCCTGTCCTGTGTCCTCAGTCAGCCACTGAAGTGATGCTTCAGAGAATCAGCCTTCAGGCCAGTGGAGACCCAGTCCTGCAGAGGCTCTGGAATGTGACCGGTAAAGCCAATATTGGGAATCATTTGGGAATAGAAGGGAAAAGGATTGGCACATCTTTATGTACTCTCCTTCTGCTCTCCCCTTGTGTGTAGGTGTGAGTATTTCAGGCGCAGTGTAGGTCTGAGTGTAATCCATCGCAGCTGCTGCCATTGCACTGCCTCATTTAGAAGTGAAACTTTCCTGTGAAAATGTTGGGAAATGCCTGGCATGGCATTCCTGGGGGAGTTCCCCGCGATATGGTGGGTTAATGCTGCAGGGAGCAATGATGGAGCAAGGGCCCACCAGCGCAAGCACAGTCAAAAGGCATAAACCAATCCCTGTTGCACATCTTCCTTAATTTGGTTAATGTGATGAAGACCTGAAAGAAAGAAATTAATGATAGTAAAGTAAAATAATTAAGCCTCATTTCTCTGTGTATTCCCAGGAGCTTCAGATCATGAAGCTACTGGTCAACAGTGAAATCTAGTAATTGCTCTGTTCAAAAATTAAGAAGTCTGATCTGTTCTTCATCATCTGATGTGTTCAGGGAAGCCTAGGAATAAGTGTTCATGGGGAATATTGACTAGATTTTGATTCAGCCTTCTCTTTTCTGTCACTTAAGGAGGGCAAGAGCAGCTGTCAGTTCAAACTTCTTATCTGATTTTATCAGTAGTTTGTTGCAAAGGCTTCTGACACTTAGCTCTGGGTATTTTTAGGGGTTTTTTTTAGTGTATATTGCAAGAAATTATTCAAATACAGGATTAAATGGGATACAGAGCACTTTGAAGTGGGGGCTTTGGATGTTAGAGACACTTTTGAGCTGGTGTACAGAAGCAATTGGAGTCTCTTCTGTACTTAGGAAGAAAGGTATGAGGGAAAAATGACCATTCTGAGCCTAAAAATGCATATGAGGACAGAAAATATGAAATGCCTAAGATGGTATAGTGTGCTCTAAATAGTTCTAAAAGTATCATAAGCTGGTTCCTTGAATGTGTAGACCCTCCTCCCTCACATTATATTAGCAAGCACTATTTTTATCTGATAAAAATAGAATCCAATCAAATAATGTGCAAGATGTCATGCAAGGGATATCTGTTGTTGCCTAGTACATGCTAACATCTGTTTATCCCATATGGGAAGTTTTAGAGCAGTCTATATAGAAACGATTTTGGTAACTGAACATATTTTGTTTCTCCTGACTCATTATTTATTTTAAGCACTCCTGTTTGGTGTAGCAGCTTATTCCTTCTCAAGAGCTTCTTCCCGTATTATAATTAATAGTTATCTATATTTTGCTTTCATTTGTGGGCTATTCTGGTTCGTAGAAAAGTTTAACTGTGTTGTGCTGCAGAATGGAAGCTTCAGGTGAGGAGCAGGCAATGGAAAGAGTTGAGTGTTGGGTGGTGTGAATGGCTAGTGGCACATGGCCACTGCAAGGCAGGGATTGGAGGCACATCGTGCAGGGAGTGTAAAAGCTGTTGTGGAAACTGAGATTTGTTTCCTCTGTGTCACCTGTCCTTGGCTGTGATGGCAATAAGCACATCATAAAATTTGTTCAGTGCTGCTAGGCCTTGTGCAGGAGAAATTTTCACCCCTAACAAAGCCTTACATTTCAAGCAGTGCAGTAATAGAAGGATGATAGCACTGAGTGCATCTCATTCAAAACCTGGTGTTTTGTGTTAGACATTAGTCTGTATAAAGAGTAAAAAGAAAAAGAGCCTAACAAGCCTGCCAGGAAATAGGAGAGGAGTCCCTGGCAGGGCCCTGACCTGCCATGCTTGGCTCAGGCAGGTGACACTGCATTTGCTGTGTCCCAGGCCATCTGCCATGGTGTGCTCACTGCCTGCCATGAGCTGCCATGGGGCCACAGCCAGGGCAGCTGCTCAGGGCTCCTCACAGCCTGGGACAGCTGTGCCAGGGTGCTGCAGGTGTGACCTGGGGACACATGGGCACTGCCCCAGCAAGGACCCTGCTCGTGCTGCCACTGCTCTGCTTATGGAGCTCATAAGCTCATGCTCATGGAGCAGTGTTTCCTCCTTTGCTTAATTCTGGCATGTCTCTTTCGATGTATTGACACATGAAGCCTGTTAGCCCTCCTGTATTAATTGTCCACGTGCTCATCCAGCTGAATGCTCGTATTTATCCTGTGTAGATGCTTTTACAAGAGCTTTTTCTGTACATTTTCATTCAGGAGCAAACTCTGTAACAAGAAATTCTATGACTCCATTTAATGCCTGATTCATTCATTTAAAGAAAAATGACAAAATGTTTTTCTTTGGAAAGCCAACTTTTATCCCCTGTTGCCTCTCTATTATAGCATAGAGCTTCAACTTACATACAGATGATTCCCTTGTAATCTCTGATCATTTTGCATAAGTATTAGAAAACTGAAGCTGACCTTGAAGTGGTGACTGCTGTATTTACAAATGGAAAAAAGATTGCTTTTATAAAATATCTGAGAAGACTTTTTTGTGGCATTAGTCTTGAAAAACCCAACAAAATTACCCTACCAATATTCCATAAAAATGCAAATAATGTTCTTTCAAACCTTATTAAAGGAATAAATTAATTTGCATTATTAAAAAGCATAACTGGAACAAAATATATACAATATAGAACATATCAGGTAAAAGGTAGGTGCTTTATTATGAAGAACCAATTGATGCTCTTTTACCTGTTTTGGTTATTGTTTATATTTTAATCATGTTGCTCCCCAACAGACTATCCCTTTTGTAAGAACAATTTAATACATAAACAATCATATCTCAAACCTTTAGCTGAGTAATTATATACATTTTAATTTTAGCTATGGGGAAGTTTTAGGACTGCTCATTGGCAAAGAATTTCTTTGCTAATTGCTGACTGGAAATGTTATGTCAACCAGAAAAAAATGAAAAATTAAAGAAAAAAAGAAATGCCAGCTCTTCAAAAAAAAGAATTTTTTTATCGAGGTGATCTTACATCATTTCTATGTAATATAAATGGTAATAACTTTTGTGTGAGTGGGAAGATACTGCAAAGGATGAGTAGAAGTGTTGTGGTTTTGTATAAATTGAGCTGAGGAATGAACTTCAGGAGAACATTTGTAGCAGAGGTGCGCACTAGAGAGTGCTAGTATTTAGCATCATTGCTGTCATTTTTATTATCCTGCTGTTAGCAAATAATCAGGAGGCTCTAAAGACTTCCCTGCACAGTGTGGAACCAAACTTGGAGATTTCTGCCCAGTGCTTGCTTTGTTATATTATACATAGTTTACATTTTGGACTTCATTGAAGTATTTCACGTGCTGTTTATCAAATGTTAGTGGCATGCTTTAAGATACTTCTGTATATTGGAGTGACAGACTTGGTAGGATCGTAGGAAAATTTAGATCAGCCTCAAAAGTTTTAGTAGATTACTTTTATAATGCTAATAATTGTCCCTTAACTTGTCAGCTAAGCTTCACTTTTAGTAAGGATTGTGCCATCTAGGTTGTGACCACTCCCCTGGGGAGCCTGTTCCAGTGCCCAACCACCCTCTGGGGGAAGAACCTTTTCCTTATGTCCAGCCTAAACCTCCCCTGGCACAATTTCAGGCCATTCCCTGGGCTCCTGTCATTGACACCACAGAGCAGAGATCAGTGTCTGCCTCTCCTCTTCCTCTTGTGAGGAAGCTGTATCTGTGATGAGGTCTCCCCTCAGTCTCCTCCAGGGTGAACAAGCCAAATGACCTCAGCCACTCATGCAGTCTTACCTCTAGACCCTTCACCATTTTTGTTGCCCTCTTTTGGACACTCCCTAATACCTTTATACCTTTCTTAAACTGTGGCACCCCAAACAGCCCCCAGCACTGGAGGTGAGGCTACCCCAGAGCAGAGCAGGACAAGCCTCTCCCTTGCCTGGCTGGCCATGCTGTGCCTGATGCCCCCAGGACAGGGGTGACCCTCCTGGCTGCTGGGGCACACTGAGATAATGCTCACTGACAAGGTTTGGGAGGGAAGGGGTGGCACAAGAAAGATGTCCATACATGTAAAAACCCCTTGAAGGGCGAGTTCAGCCTCATTAGATGATGAAGGAGGGGGAACCTCAAGCTCACACAGGATCCTGTACAACTGAGAGGAAGGGGCACAGCAGGTACTGCTGATGGATGTTTAAAGAAATTTGGTCTTGAAGGAGGGCTGGCTGATAGCAGTGGGAAGTGAAAGTTCAGTGCAGAATCTGTGATTAGAGGGAGAATGAGAAACAGAGATTACATTACAGTCTGAACATTCTCTCTGTAGGATGTTGGAGGGGCATCCCTGGAAGGGAAAGGGCAGGCAAATATTGCAGGGGACAGTGGTGTGGGATCTCTGATGTGTGACAGATCTGGTCTGTGATGCAGAGTGGGGCTTCATGTTTCTTTGTTCTGTTTCCCCTGTTATCTTGTTTCATAGCTCCCTCCATGTTTTCCAATAATTGCTCTGTCCCGCAGGGCTCACCTTGAGCATTGCTGCTGATGCCTCACTTCCCTCTGTCCCTACAAGATCCCTTGCTCTTGTGCCTTTTTGTAACTTGTGCACACCCATCACAGGGCAGCACAGCAGAGACTGGCCCAGAAGGTCAGTGTTAAACAGTGTCTCCAAAAAAACCATAGGTGGGTGAGGTAGCTACACTTTTTTCCTCTTTCTGTTTGGCCTCAGACACTTGCTACCTAATTACTGAGCGCCTTGTGCACTGAACCATCCAACTGGCCTTTTCAGAGAGCTTGTAATTCAGTCACTGAATCATAGTCACTCTCCTTTTTATCCTGTTTCTGATGTATTTATAAACTTGCTACCTGTGCCTGAGACAGCAAAAGTTATTCTATAATCTGGACTTCAAAGATGGTGAGAAAAATTCAATTCTCAATTATTTTCTTGTCTTCTCTGCAAAAGTAAAGCTCATCTGCAGCTCTGTTTTGTTCTGCTGCATCACAATAGGATTGCATAAGATCTGAGGGCCAAACCTGTTAAATAGTCTGATTTAAAGCAGAGCTGAACTTTAAAATTTGCTATTTATGCGAAGAAATGAGAAAATGTATAATGCAGGGAAGTGGTCCAGCCGAGCAGCACCTGTCAGCATTTAGCTTGCAGGTGTAGGTGCCAGCTTTCCGTGTCACGCTCTGCACAATGTGAGCTCAGCTCTGTAGCTGCTAAACCCAGCAGCACCAGATAAAATGCTGGGTTTCAGAATGCTGCTTTCAGTCTGAATCTGTGACATCTCATCATTGTGGGTGCTACCTAGAAGGGGTTTTCTCCTGTGTGTTGAACCTTGGGGTTGTTCATTCCTGACTGCCCTTCTCTGGCTCTTTGCTGGTCACTGATGAGTTTCACGGGCAGTTGGAAAGTTTCTGTGCATTTGGAAGTCTTTTCCGCCCACTTACAAACACAAAAGTATGTATTATAAAAACACCCAGTATTTTCAGCCTCTCACTTAGAGGTTTTTAGTTCCAGAGAAACAGGTTAAAACAAAGACTGAAGTTTTCTGGTGAATTGTGGAACATAACATAGGTATTCCTGCGTTTCAGAAGACCTCACAAAATCTCCTTGCAGGGAGGAGGAATCCTTTAAAAGTAGAAGACTGCTTCTGTTAACAGATACTTTGTAAATGCAAAATTGTATCCTTGCAAAATGTTAACAAATGTCTAGAAAACAGCTGTGAGTCCAAAATACTCCCCTGAGTATTAATTTATTCATTAATTTATGATTATTGTTTTCCTTCTAACAGTGTTTTTTTTTCCTATAATTTATATTTCCTTTTCCAATCCCACGATTAGCCTGTGATTAAATTGATTGTACTTTTCTTTCTTGAGCTCTGACAAGAAAAAAATTGTCTCAACAAAGTGTTCAGCAGTGCAAATTTGGGCACTTCATTATTTTGTCTGTAGCAGCTGATCAGAAGGTATTGTTTGCTTTTTTTCAAAGAAAAATGAAGAACTTCAAATGTTTAAAAGTGCATGTACTCAAACATGAAATGCATAACAATATTGTACTAATGGCATCTGCTGTGGGTTGGACCCTTCAGGAGAAAAATGAGAGAAAGTCACTTACAGTCGCACATCAGATGATGCTCTCTACCCTTTTGACAGCATCCATCCTTTCTCCTGTAGGCATCTGCTACTCCCACCTGCAGTTTCCCCTGTTGGGGGACAGGCCCAGCAGTCTGTTCTGGCCTGGAAGATACCAGTGCTGTGTGCTTCTAGTTCAGGTGTCAGGAGCTGCCTGTGCTCCTGAGGAAAACCTTGGTTCTCCTTGGCTGTCTTGAGCCTCTACATGGCATCTTTCTCTGTGTAAAGACATCCTCTAAAGATGGTGCTGAACAGCCATCCTTCTCCCTTCCTGATTTTAATGGAACCTCATTGGTCTCCTGGAGACCTGAGAGCTGTCTGTGATCCATTTTCAGACCTTTTGGGATAAATGTGTGCCTCAGTGCACACTGCCAGCACTGCTGTTTGTCATGGGCTGGAGGGTGTCTGTCAGGGGATGCAAGGAAAAGGTTTGTTGGTAAACCCTGTAAACTGTGAGGTTTGCAGTGGTGCTTTTTGTAGCTTACAGTGATAATTTGAGAATCTCCCCAGTGCAGGGAGTCAGAATATCCCCCACTGTTGTTAAGGCCTAAGGGCCCCAATTAGTTTGACTTTTCCATGAGCAGAGAGGGGTGAGGATAGTATCTATCTGCCCTTCTAATTTCTGGATGCAAATTAGAAGCCAAGATGTTACCAACTTTTTCAGTGCATTTCCAGGCTGCTGGTGCCTTCAAAGGGTTGACCCAGCTGGCAGGGGGAGCTGCAGACTGCCCAGGGACACAGGTTGGGTTGGGAGTTGCTGCAGTAGCTGCTGCCTGTGCTGTGCTGTGCAGGCTGACAGAAGGCTGCTTGCAGGAAAACTGAACTGCATCTGTATGAAGCAACATATAGGTAGGTCTTCATGGCATTCTCTGGCTTTTGACTTCTTTATTTTCTTCATTCTTGTACCTCCTTTGACAGCTTTTTATGGCAGAATTGCAGTGTTTTCTGTCTCAGGTTCTGTCATTTTCCTGTGGAATATATTGATCCCAATAAAAACATCTGGAGGCAGCTGTTTGGTAGGCACTGGTGTTGCAGCAATGCCTGAAGAGGAGAGGGAGCAGTGGCTCCTGGGTCACATGAGGACGTGGCAGAGGCTGAGCACACCAGAGGCTTACAAGGATGAGCTGCTCACCAGTTGCTGGCAGCAAATGGGAGGAATTATCTAATAGCACGTGAGGTGCTGGTCTGAACACATCTGCACAAGTTTGGGGTGGCATGAAGAGGTTTGTGAGCATGGAGAGTCTGTAATAACCATTCCTGATGGTTTCACCAGTTCCCTCCCTGGGCCTGATAGGGTGTAGCAAAAGAAATGAAGTGTTTTAGCATCGTAACAAAAACTGAGTGATGCTGCATGTGACCTGCTCTCCCTATAGTAATTCTGCTGACAGATATATATCAAAACTTTCCTTTATAAAATATTCTGCTAAATAGAATGGAAATAAGTAGAATGCCTTGAAGGCATAAAATAGTTTTTTATTTCCAAGGTTTATACTATGAATCACTCCCTTGATTTGCATCCCAATAATCTGATTTATACCCATTTGTTGTTTACTTCTGTTTATGTATAATCTGTTGTCTGATCCTGGTTATCTTCTTTTAGGGCTAAGAGAGGATAATAAAGTTGGGATGCAAAACAACAAAAATGCTTAATTCTTCAAAGTCACCATTTTTCATGCATTGAAATGGATAGAATAGATTAAAATAATGCAATAAATTATGACAGCCAGAATGTTTGTATTTCTCCACTTTTCATTTAACCATAAAAATCACAATATTCTGAGTTTATTTAATATTTTCCATTGAAATAGAAATTTTCCCTATGAAGCAGTAACGGACACTTCAGAAAGGAACCACTAATAATATTCTTTAAGTGATCAATTAATAATATTCATTCTCTAAGACTTTTAAAATCAGTTATTCCTTACACTTCTGGGTGGTGTGGGGCTAGATATATTAAGTTTATATAATTATTATGAAATGCCATTAACTGGAGCTGAATAAGTGGAAGAAAAAGGTTCGATTTTCTAGTAATTGTTTTAGCTTATAAAAGATTAAATTTTAAAACATACTTTGCGTAAGGAGATTTAAAAATAATACATTCAACTAAATATATCCTTCAGTCCCAGCCAAGGTTTTCAAACTGGATTTTAAGGAATTGTTTTCAGTTTGTTTTATGCAGTCAGACCTGATACAAGGTTCTGAGGACCATTGCTTGGCAAATTACAATGTCCTGACTTTGACTTCTGAAAGAACAATCCAATTAATCTATTCCATATAATCCAGTACATTTCCCATGTATTCTCACAATTTTGTTGGAAACTCTTAGTTCTGGGAGTTGTGTACCTGGTTGTGTACATACCAAATGTTTTGAGTGCCATCTTTCTACCGTTAGAGTTTCTCCTGTGTTTTTAAACTGAACAAACTGATTAAGCAAATCTTTGGCAGAACATTGAAAGTGTTCTAATGGCCTGCCAAAGATTTGCTTAATCAGTTTCAGGGGAAACCCAATGGAGCTGTTCAGGGTCCTGAGTGGGTCTTTGAGAACCCTTTTTCTTCGCAGTCACTTTGGCTCTGGCAGCAGAAGGCTCTCTCCTGTGAAATCAGAGCTGTGGGACAGGCAGTAGGTACAGCCTGTGAGAGACTTCACACAGAGGAGCTGATGCCCCTCCCTTTGCTCCCTGTGGCTGAGCCCCTTCAGGATGGAGAAGGAGCCTTCCTCAGTGCTAGGCTTGGCAGAAAGCCTGAGTGATGAACTGCCCATCGTCTTGAATTATCTTCCCACTCTGGGCAGAGGCTTTACCATTGTGAAAGAATACTGAGAGGGGAGTAAAAAGGGAAGGAGGAGAGGGAAAAGTGAGAGGAGACATTTTGTATTAGTGTTATCATTGGAACTGTAAAATTACTGAAGGTACTGAGGATTCTTTCATTTACAGTACCTTTACAAATACTAAATTCACTTTAAATGGTGTGAGTATTCCCTCACTGAGCCTTTATATGCTGAGTTTCTGCCCAGAGCAGATTTTTATGATTGTTATAAGTCCTTAATAAAAAAGCTTCTGCAAGAAATGTCAGAGATTTAACTAGAACATCATGAATAAAGTCGAGGAGAAAAGTGTGTTGAATAGAAATCCAGTACTATGAAGCTTATGTTGTGTGAAGTAATTCTCCTGATATTCCTACAGTAATAAAACAATTAAAAATCAGTGCCTCATTAAAAAAAAAGGGAGGGGAGGGGGGACACGTGGTCTGCTGAACTGCTGGAAGACAGAGGTGTGTCTGTGCTGCTGATATTCTGCTCAGCACCCATATTGCTCATAAGCTTTAGCAGCAGCCCTGTCCTGCTTGGGATTCAGTTCACATTCTTCTGCCTCATTCTGCAGCCATCGCATCACCTGCAGAGGCAAGAGCCTCCAGTAGCACCAGAATGGAGCAGCCCAATGACTGAACAGCTGTTTGCTGAAATAATGAAAAGAAAAAGATGCTCACAGTGCCCCAAGCATCTCCCCAAGAAGTATTGCCAGGTCTCTGTCCCCTTCTGCCGAAAATTATCACTGCAAATCAAGAAGAGATAGAAGTGTGAGGAGTTGGTGTGTTCTTGCACTCTTTGGAACAAAGGATAAGTGAATGTGCTCCTTATGGTCCAGAAGTGTAACAAGCAATGATTTTCTATATAGGGATGGCATCAAAGGTTTTATTCAGATTCATTCATGTAGCTGACAATTGCTAACACTTTTTCATTAACACAGAATGAGTACTGTTGCAATTATTAATGCTGTGTCTGATTGGCTGAGTTCCACTTTATTGATTTTATTTTGATTGGAGTAAGACGGATTGCCACCTTGGAAAACAAAGTTGTCCTTGAATGACACTATTTAAGTATTACATTCCCCTAAACATTCATTAAGGCTCATGCTTTAATTAAACCTAAGTATTACTGGTAAGTGTTGGAGATGCTAAAATAGAAGCAGCAGTAACTGGACATACCTAAGGGCCCTCTCACTAGAAAATGTCTAAATTGCTGTGGAGGAAAGCAAAAGCACCCAGGGAGGGTTTTGAGGGTGGTGGTTGGTTGGTTGGTTTTTGGGGGTTTTTTTTGGTTTTTTTGAGAGAGAGATCAGCTATGATAAAATATGTTTACTTGTCCTTGTTCTTGATGGTTCATGAAAACACTTTTTACCACTTAAAGGTATTATAGATGTATACATGGCTTTTGATTTTGTGTTCTTTCTATGATTCTGTGGAAACTAATGAGCTTTGGGGCAGAGGAGAAAGTCAGTTTGGTAGGCTCTTGTTCTACATCCATAAGGCATAGGCTCTGTTTTTCTTACTTACCTGTTGCATGATGGAGAAATAATATTTTCTTTCTTGTATTTCCTCTCCTGCCCATTTTCCTGCAGTCTTAGGATTTATTTTTTAGTAGAAACCTTGCTAAGTTTGCTTAAGTTTATTTATCACTGTTTTCTTCCTTGCTGTTTTTACAGGCCACTGCATTATTTTGCATTATATCTGTGTTAACTTCTCTAATAGTTTAGGCATGTCCCACATACCTCTGTCAGTCACTGCAATGCCACTTCTCACTCATCAGTGAAGATCCTCTTCCCTTGGCTCTGCCACACTGCTGTCAACCAGCATTCCACTCATGTGCAGAAAGAGCTAAAAGCTAAAAATACCTTATTTTTTCGTGTGGAGAACTTTTTAATCTGTAGACTTAGAGTCATTTAACAGTTCCCATCTCTGTCTCTCAGTGTCATTACAGCAGTGCAGAGAACACAGGCTGACTTCCCAGGGTCATACAGCCAAATTAACAGCAGAATATAATGCTGGAAGCAATCATACAGCTTGACCTGCTTATGAAAATGTCTATGTACAGGCAGGTACCTTAATGTTTTACACAGCTCATGTTCCCTGGGATGAACAAGGCTTAATGAGAATGCATTTGCTTCTATCTTTGCACGTATATCATAATAGTAAAGTATTTTGCTAATATTTTCTGCGTGACACATTTGTGCCTACTTAGGAATTTATCCATTCTACAGCAAAATAGCTGCTGTTGAGTCAGCAGTTTCCTAATACGATGTAATAATAAAGAATGTAAGAGATTTTGGCAAAAGAATTTGCTTAGTGTATGCTGTTTTATGATTAGAGGTGGCACTTGGGCTTTCAGGTGAAGTGCTTGAAGAATTTAGATAATAAAATACTGTATTTTGTGCAGTTTTGCCTCCTAAAAAGTGACATGTACTTGTTAGAAATAAATAGAGAACTTAAACATCTACGAATTTGCTTTGGTCCAGTGAACACTGGAAAAATAGGGAGATTCTGTCTGTTGCCTTTTGTTACTTCTCATTGCTCACTCAGGTGAGCAGACTCAAACATTGCACTTTTGGCATTTAATTTACCAACAGTGCTATCTGTAGAAAATATAATAATATCCATAATGAGACAGCCATAATCAGAAGTTGATAAAGTTTATTAATGCCTTATCAGGACTTTGGAAGGCTCAGCACACATGTACTCTTCCTGTGCTTTATCTCACTTAATGAAATTTGAAAACAGCCTAAGCTCAGGTGTTCTCCATGGTTCATTAGCTCTTCAGAGCTTTGTCAGAGAGGCATTGGTCAGATAAATCAACAACATGCAATGTTTAAAAAAATGAGACTTAATTTTAATTGTATGACTGCAGTAAGGGAGGGCTGCAGAATCAGTGTCATGGCTGCAGAGGCAACCCATGTTTATAGAAGTATGCCTGGGTAATGGCAATTACTATCAGTAACCTAAAGGACTATATTTTTTCCCTTGAATACAAGCTGTGAAAAACAAAACAAAGTGTATTATTTTGTACTAATAATTGAAGCTGAATGATATGTTAACCACTGTTTAAATCTGGTTCTTAAAAGACTTCAACAGACCTAGCTTAGTGTAACTGAAAATAGTTAAGGTGCTGATAGGTAAAATCTCACCTAATTTATGACAATTTCTTTTGGTAGAAGAATTCTGGTACATATAGAAAAGATCAAATTAATGAAGGCTATGAGACAGTATTATCTTGTGTTACCTTCCTGGCCTCTGCTGGCTGAGTGTGTTTGTAAGGAGAATACCCACTTCCCAGGAAGTGAGCATGGCCTTTGAGTATCACAGGCTGTGAAATTCCTGGGGAGAGCAGATAGAGTGGATTTGGGTTTGGATCACATGGACCTGATCAGTTCTAATGTTTTGTTTTCAGTTTAAGTCTCAAAGCAGACTGGGCCTGCTCTCTCATATTGACACACCTACATTGCTGGGAAATTCAATGTCTCTTGTATATTTGAGTTATTTTGAACACTTAATCTAGTCTCTCCACCTTGACCTGGGAGCAAGCTGTGGAGTGTTCCTGCTGTGGAGTGGAAAGCACTGTAGATGGTCCCAAGGGACACTGCAACTGCACCCTCCAGGTGGGATGATTCTCATGTTACTGAGTTTATGTTTCAATCTGCATTAGCTTGGAGGTCCCTGCTCTGCCATCCCCTGAGCAGCACAGCCTCGGCCCTGATTGCCTGTTTCCAAGGCAGGACTCTGAGTGTTAAAACACATTGTTCACTCAGTACTGAAACACATCACAGGAACTTCATCCACTACAAAAAATCAATTCAGTCAATTTGCCCTAATAGAAGGGTTCCTTATTTTAATTGTTTCCTGTAATGCCTGTCCTTCCCGAGCAGTCACTGGCCAGAGCTGCTGGCAGTTTTAACATTACAGAGTGCCCTCTGCACCCCCAGCCACTGCTGGCTGCTTTGCAATGTAAGTTCATCCTTCTTAGGAAAGTGGATTAGCCAATACTGGCCAGAAACCAGGATCACTCCAATGCTGGTTTTGTCAAGAAAGGTTCATTTTTCAGGGCAGTGGAATTCCACTGTGGGTACTATGCCTATGGTGCCCAGTGCTGCCCCACAACGTGGATGCCCAAATCCCAAAAAAGCCACTTGTGACCTCTTTAAAAGGGCATTTCTTCCTTCATGGCACCATTCAATATCATCTGTAGATTTGGCCCCACCTCGACCTGTTTTTCTCCACAAGGTTTTTTTTCAGATAATTGTTAGTCTTGCATGGATTGCTCCTTCCCTTCCTTCTCCACTGACACTGGTGTCTACAGAGTTGTTTTCTCACATATTCCCAGTCCTCTCTTTGGCTGCAATTAAGCAGTTTTCCTTCCCTTCCTAGAACTGTTATCCCAGTTGTGCCACCACCAATGCTGATGGGCTCAGTCTTGGCCAGCAGTGGGTCTGTGCATTAAACCTGAAATTGGGAACAGAATGTTCCACTGACAGCTTAGTGTATCTGCAGTCAGTCTTGAGAGGAATTTCAATACAAATGGTTTTGATTACTAAACCAGTAGGAAGAGGTTAAGTCAGTAATTTTAAAGTATTGATATTAGCTACAGCAACTGATAATCAAATTGAAATTGCTCTTTGCCTTCCAGTCTGCTAGCGTTTTATTTCAAAGTACTATACTTTTTTAAAATCATGCTTTGAGAGTGAAACTTGACATTAAATTTGATCAAGTGCATTGACTTTGCAGGAGCAAATCGAGTCCAGCCCTCATTAGGTGTGCCCAGCTCTGTGCCTGCTGAGTAACACAGAACACAGGTGCTTCCACCTGATGCAGAAAGAGGAGCCAGCACTGAAGCCTTTGTCCACATCTTCAAACATAATAGATTTAATCCTTTTTCAGCTGTGTTGCCTCACAGCTGCAATAGTGTCTTTCCTAGTCATGTAACCCAGATTCCATTTCAAAATGGAGCAAACTTAAATTTTTAAAATCTTTTACAATATCTGAGTGCCATGGCAGAAATAGTATTTTTTCATGAACTAGAAGTATTAGAATGAAGTAGAACACAAAAGCCATCTCTTTCTTTTTAGGTGGCTAGTCTGATTTATATGAAAAAGTGTGGGCAAGGGAACCTAATAATTTTTAAGTAACAATTAAAGTTGGAACATTTCATTACAGTAGCATCTTCTCATGGAAAATAATTATAGCGAGGGCTGACCAGTTTAACACTTGTATAACCCAACACAATGGAATGTGAATATTTTCCTATGTGAGATACTACTTTTTAGTCTCAGGTTTAATTTAAAGGATTGCACAATTTCATGCTTTAAAAAATTTTTAACTATCTTTTCAAAATATCCCATCAATCATAAAATGTTGTCAGTTCAAAAGATTGCTGAAGAAAAATCTCGATTACTTCTCCAGAACTAGAAGAATCTGAACTAAGGAAATGAAATAAACTTTTATTGTTTGGATTGAATTTCACTAGTCAGAACTCAAGTCTTACATACACAGTTTGAGTAGTACCTCCTAGTTAGGTAACATTTGGAGAAGGTTTCAAGGATATTTGACAGGCTTGACTGAACAAGAGTAAATCAAATCAACTTAATCATTCCACTTGTAAACCTTGATGTGTATTTCTTTGGGATAGCTGGAGTAGCTGCCTCTCTGTTTGAACTCTTGATGAGCTCTTACCAGATCAGACATGCAATTTCAACAGTGTCAGAGGGAAGATAGAACTTCTGATCTGCCACCAAATTCCCAAAAGCTGGGTCTGCTCCATTACACTTGTCTATTGTAATAAAACTGATGTCAGCTGGACTGTGCTCTTAAGGTTGTATTCCCTCTGATTATTGATGGCTTTGAACCTGGCTTGCTCATTTTTCTATAAGCTTTTGGGAATTGATGGGTTTGGGTATTTGGGGGATTCTCTTTTTTTGCTCTCCCCTTAGTGTTAAATTAATGAGAAATAATTCTGACAAGATTGGAAGAAAATTCCATTCCATTCCCTATTCTCCTTTAATCTGAAGTAAACCCAAAATTTTCCATGCTTTGGTGATTGAATGGATTTTCTGCAACCTTGTAAACCAAATTTTACCCAAAAGTGACCTAAGTAACCAAGCAAAGAGATATGCAGCATAAATTCTGTCTGAGGACTGCAATACTATTCTAAGCTTTTAGACATTGACTTTTTCTGATGAAAATTAATTTCCAACAGTTAGGCTAATGCTTTGATTAACTTTGAGAAGTTCAGTAAAATTAGAAGGTTTTGTCTGGGTTTTGGGGGTTTTCTTTAACATGGTTACTCAATGCTTTTACCTTTAATATAGCCTTTTGCTTATTACTGCTTTTACACATTTGTATGTATACTTACATCTTACAAAAAAAGAGAAGATAATTTAGCTTGTTAGTAATACAAATTTGGGTGCTCATCATGTGCAGTTAACACCACTCAGAGAATGTAAAAAGGCTGGTGTCCTGTGGAGATAGTTCTGAAAAAAAGACAGGGAGGAAAGATTCTGTGATACTGTCAGCTTTGAGTGCTTTCCTCTGCCTTCTCCCACACTGAGCTGAAGTGCTTTTCAGGACATGTTTTGCTTTGCTGCCTTCATCCACCCCTGCACTGGCTTGAAAGGCACTGAGGCAGTGATTGAATGCAGTGCTTCTCACAAATAGCAATTGACCAACCTTCCTTTTTGTGACTCTGATTGGTGCAAATACATAATATTTAAAATACTACTTAAATAAATTCTTGGTGCACAAGGCTAAGTTACAACAAGCTGATGGTTAACAGGACTGTCTACATAGATCACCAGTGGTTAGTAAATAAGTAAATATTTTGTATGTGGGATGATTCTATACTAATTTAGAAGACATCTCTTTTCCTTACTAGACTGGGCTTGTAGAATAATGTGTGTTCACTTACATATGCTGCAGACAGTTGAAGTTGGAATGCAATTTCGTTTTTTGCCCTGAGCCTTTCCCCAGCTTTGTGTTTGGTAGATAGAATGAAAGGTAATAGAGAAATCCTTTGAAGAGTGAGAGGTAGGGGACTATAAAATAAAAAGTTAAGACTATTAGGCTGAAAAATAAATTAAGGTGGTTATGCCAGGAAGAGTGGGAAAAACTGTAGTAACTGTCAAAGGGAGAATTAAGAAACCTACACAGTCTGTCCTATCTAATTTTCATAATGTTTTTAAGTTTTGGTTGTTTGAAGATTCAGAGGGTTGGTTTGAGGCAGTTAAAAGACTTTGCATGACAACCATCTTTAATTAATATGGGTAAGTAAATTTTTTAATTGTAATTTACTCCATAACAATGGAAATGTTGGAACATTAGTGGGACTAAGAATGGTGTTTAGAAAAGTAATGAAACCATTCACTGAGAGTCTTAATTAAGCACCAGGCTGTGTGCACTGCTCTTTAGCAGCAAGTCTTTTCAACTTCTTCAGAAGAGGTAATTGCATCTTTCTCAGGGCTGCTGCAATCCTGTAGCAAAGGGCCAAAGTCGTTAATCACAATAATGCAGCAGAAGTGATTCCTAGCTTGTATTTTTATGATCTGTGCTCAGCTCACTGGATATGAACCTTCCACTTCACTTGTTCCTGTATGTTTGTATAGTTATATATCTGTGATTTTCTAACTTCCATGTGCCCAGGGAAGGTCCATGTGAACCAGGGAAGGCAGTGAGCTGTTCTTCACAGCTCTCTACTTGTCAGCATGGTTATCTACACCCAGGAAATGATTTAGCTGTTAAACCCATTTTGCATGGTTCTGCTCCAGTAGAAAATGTTCCTGTGTGTTCCACAAAGCTAAGTTGATACTGAGAATAAATAGCTGCAGTCAATCACTTGTTCTGAAGCTGAAAGATTTGGCTTTGAAATCCAAGTTAATGTTATGTTATCTGAAGAGTGGCTGGTCGAACACCCAGAGCATTACTCATAGCTCTAATGTTCAGTTCAAGTTCTGGAACATTTTTGGCTAATTTGTTTTCAGACAAATATTTGTCCTGTTTTTCCAGAAACAGAAAATGAAGTTCTAAGCACCCAAAGAGAAGCTTGTAGACTTTTTTGCAATAACTTGTTTACGCTTATCCATATCTAAAAATATATTAAAAATGTTAATTAAACAGCCTGTTGAATCTAAGCACATGAACAAATGCAATTTGAGTGCTGTGCAGTTTCCCTCCCTGCAATGTGTTTATGAAAGTCTGAAATGAAGTTGCAATGTATTTTTACTGTTATGGCTTCCTCTAATGTTATCTTTTCTTCATTCACATCTGCTGCTCAACTTTCAATATTGATTAAATGGCAACACTCTCTTTGCTGTAATCAAATTATTTAGCAAGTCCTGCTAAAATGCATGAAAAATAATTAAAATAAAAAGCTAGACTATTTGTTTGGGTTTTTTAAAATAAAAAATGAATAAATGAATAATCAAATAGCTAATGGCATGGTTTTGTGTGAGCACAATTTATCTGTGCATAAATGTGGAACAGAACTTGCAGAATTGCTGTCTAATATTTTGTATGCATTTACAAATAAGCGTGAATAAAAATATTCTGTGCAACTCCTCAAGGAAATGCAGATATTATATTATTTCTTTGTATAATTTTTATCCTCCTGGATAGCCATTGAATCTAAGCAGATAGTAAGCTCTGGTTCAGGAAGCATTGTCTCCCTTTTACAAAGCAAACTGAAGCAGAAGTTAAATCATTTTTCCTGATGTTCTATATGAATTTGCTTGTACTGGTGGAATTAAGTAAATTCATTGCTGTCGTTAGATGTAAAAAATGGATTTCTCTGTTCAAGGCTAACTAGAGCAGCATTTTTCTCTTTATATACTTGAACTTTATCGGTGCTGGTGAATTGCTCTTTAATAATGCAATCTTTCTTTTCCCCCTCCCAGCCACCTTTGTTCCATTACCTCATTTTGTTATATCTATGAAGGTGTTTTGTGCCAGAATCTTAATGTAATGTTTAAATGTAAGCACACACAGTTCTGTTTTCAGGTCAGACAACTATTCCCATAGGACAAAAACAGAAAGGGAGAAATGTAACTGTATGGCAAAAACCCCTTTATGGCAGAGATATATTAGGTTGTGAAAGCGTCATCTTACGGAAATATTATAAACCAACTCATGTGAGACTTTTATAACTGGAATTGACAAAACACTAGAAAATGGTCTGTAGAGGGAAAGTTGTGAAGTGCAGAGCACTAGATGAAATGGGAAAATAGAGCTTTTCAATCTTGAAATTCAACGATTTTTTGGGATAGTGAGATGGATCACATCTGTGGTGTATATACTTCTGATTTCATGTGTTATCAGCACTGTCTGAAAATTGACCCATTTAAACACTGCATATCTAACTTGCTTTTTCTGTTCTCCCCTATGGCTGGCTTGAAAGCAATAGTTTGGATAATAGTAGCCTACTCCATTTGCAAAGCATGATGGTGCATTAATGAAAGTATCCTTGAAACAGTCCTGGTATTGACAGACTTCTGGGGTTTGTTGTGGGATTTTTGTTTGGTTGGTTTTTACTTTTTACAGTACCATGACGCTGTCTGTTGCAGTTTTCTTTCTTGAACTCTTATGTCCAATTATGAAAACCTGTTCATGTCTGATAGCTGGAATGACTCAATGAACTACAGAGTTTTTGTAGTTGTATTTCCTTTATAATTCCAAGCTACACCATTAGCTTTTTGACATTCCCTAGAAATCTTTTGCCCGCAGGATTTTCTATATTTGTTTTATCTATAGGAAAATGTAAGAACCCATTTATTGACAAAACGAATTTTTTCTTTTCTTAATAAGTTTTAAAAATTATCTGAATTGTTTCTGTGGTGTTAGGTGTTGGCTTTTTGTTTGGTTGGAGTTTTTTTTGAAAAAAGAAGAAATTGGGATTGCTCAGAAACTCACAGTTTCAGCTCTCCAGAGCCACTGTAGAAGTGATCAAAAGTCATTGCTGTCGGCAGGAATTTGACAGGCTTGTTGCTAAATTTACACAAAAAATTTAGGAAGAGGTTGTAGAACTTGTGAAGTTTCCTTAATCTAGGGTTTGAGATATAAATTGTGTTAAGGCATCTGAGGCAAACTGGATGTGTAATACACACATAATTTGGTTTTAAAAGCCTTTAAAATGAGTATCCTGAAAGGTGCTCTGGTAAGTTGTGCTTTAGTTTTAATGAAACTGTAATTTAGAACATTTTAGTGCTGGTGCTATTTTAGTACAAAAGCCATGGAATTTTGCCTTGAGTTAAAAATTACAAAAAAAGGACTAATTTGCCTATTTGCTCTACTTATATTTTCTTTTGATCCCTGTAGACTTTTCTTGTGCAGAACTTTCATTTGCTGCACTTGGTTTTATCTGATTGAGATATGGGGTCAAGTTCTGATACTACAAATCCAGAAATAGCACTAAAACCCAAGATAATGTTATTCTGCTGATCCTTGGATAATTTAGTAAACTTGCAAACCTGAAAGTGCTTCTCAATTAAAAGTCAGTGGGATTTCAACTGGTTGAGGTGCTGGTTGAATCAGAACTGAATGGATGGTGGCTAAATTGCCAATATGTCACTCTGAAACATCTACCTTCATCTTGGAAAAGCAGATGTTTTCAGAATGAGACATATTTTATGTATTGGATTTGAAATTAAATCAGGGCTGAAGTTTGGATTTGCATTCCTACCTGGAGTCGGAAATCTCCCACGATGCTGGGAAGTTTTCTGCTGAAGATCATGGAAATTGCATGTGAATGCAGCCTGGGAGACAATGTTTTTCTGCTGTGGCTGTGCACTGAAGCAGGATTGCATTTAATATTTGGGAATGCTTTGCAAAACCTGGAGAGGTTTTGAAGAAACCTCACTTTGGCATGTTAGTGTGTTGATGTTAAATCTTTCCAAAGAGGATGTAACCAGGAATAATCTGTTGAGTCAAGGTGGTTCTGTCTCCCATCCATGCTTTGGAAAATTTTCACTTTTTATTGGCTAATAGAATTTAAATGAGGACTTGAAGTTCTCCGTCAAAGATCAATAATTTATACAAATAAAAATTTCCAAGAAGACCCAGATGTTCAGTTCAAAAGTTTCCAAAGAACCTCAATGCTGGTAATTTTCAATGCTGGAAAAACAAAAGTGTTTTGGTAACTGAATTGTTATTTGGTCTCTCCTGAAACAACGTCTGTGCTTCATGTGAATCGCTGGGAGCTCTTGCTACAACTGTATCAACTTCTGTGTGCTCAAATCTCTTCTTAATATTCTGCAGTAGTTTTCATTCTTTATGTGTTTCACAAGTTTTGTCTGAGGTGATTCTGGGCTCACAAAGTCCTGGGTTGTATTGCACATCACTTGCTTTGTTTACTGTCAGAGTGCTTGTCACAGGAAAATATTCTCTCAAACCTGTATATTGAAGGTGCTGTTTTTCAAATGTCACTGCATAATACTGTGAATTACCTCATCAATTAGTGACTAATTATAACATGTAATTTGGTACATGCATTCAGGTAGAAAAGAGTATGGCTAAAAATATTGTATCCTTTTCTGAACGCTGTGCTGAACTAATTGTGCCTTGTGAGCTTTGTGTTTAATGGGAAACGATTTGTGCAAGGGCTGCGCTCCTGTTGTCAGATTAGTGGTTTCCGTGTAGGAGGGTGTGTGCACACATGCAAGTGGTGACAATTTGTAATTTCATATTGATCTTTTCACCATCAGGGACTCTAAATCTTACAGTTACAATGCAAAATTGATGGCTTTGAAAATTAGGCTGTCAGATATAAATTTTTCAAATATTGCCCTTGCCTCAATCATGCCAGAACATTTGTCCAGAAGATTTTGAAATGGGAAGATTTCTCTTCTGTTTAAATGCTTACACAGTTCCACAGAAGTTAAATTACTTGGCTCTATCAAAGTAGTGATACAGAGATACTTTTTAGATTGTTATATAGTTTATTGTCATTTTTTGTCTTAAAGCACGTTGATACAGTTGATTTGAAACTTGTGGAAGTCAAAAACTGTCAGACTTATTTAATCAGTGCCATAATGCTCTGTCAGATACCAATAACTTTTGAGAATGAGAATCCTGTTGATAAAAATAAGAATATTTGTAGATTTGGACAGCAGAACTAATACTGCACTGGCAGCGCTCTGCATCTGCTGCCAATTTCTGAAAGCAGCAGTTTAAAGTGTGCCATCTGTAATCACCAACTGCTTAAAAAGAGGGTAGTGACTGTTTGCTATTAGCTATTAACGTGGATCAAGACATTTAAAAGATCTTGTGAGCCAAGCTGGGTGACATTTCTTCAAGTAATGGGAATGTGCTGTAGGTACCAACTGCATCCTGCACTGTGTCCTCTCTCTCCTGCAGCATAAATTCAGTAATATAAAATATTTTCTTTGTTTTGGATGACCTGAGACTAAGCTGAAGTAATTAATGCTCGTTCTCTTTTTTTCTTTTTGTTTGGTTCTGGTCAACTTCCCCTGCATTTCTTGCTGGTCTGTTTTTTCTCCTGATAGAGGATATTACTCAGGGAACTTTGCCACCTATGCTTGTTTAACCTCTTTGATTGTTGAGCAGCAATTCTGTCTTTGAACAGATCTGCTGCTGGTGGCGTTAGATTGCCGTAGCTCCTATATGGTTGGGAAACACGCCAAAGCCAGTTTTCCATAATAGCAAAAAAGGCTACTAATGTGGAAACAGTGTGGTGCTTAACTGGAAGTTTCTCTAGAGGATTAAATTTCCATCTTCTGTAATCAGGAAAGATCTCCTGAGGTTTGTGGTGACAGAGGTTTGTGAATATCAGTTTTACTCAACACCAGACCTCAGCAGTTAAAGGCATCTTTAGGTCTCCAAGTCACCTTCGTGATTTCAGCACTAAGTACTTAATTTCTGCAGAATAAACAAGTGGGAAAAATCTGCAGCTTCCCAATGGGATATACAACAGCATTCTCCAATAAACTGTTTTAATTTCCTGCATTTTAATGAAAATACATTCTGTGATGGAGATTTTAAAAATTAGCAGACTGTTAAATGGTCGGCACAGTTGCAACAGGGGTGGGAAAGGCAGGATACCTTTTAAATTCCACTAACATGTATAAGACTGTATCTTCAAAAATGTCATTTATGTGCAAGTATTTTGGAAAGTGATGCATGTGTGGCCTATCTGTGTGAAAATGTATGTGGATCTTCTGGCCAATAGTTTGGGATTTTTTAAAATAATTTTAATTGCTACAGGAATTCATACTAGCTTAGAGAAGAAGTAAACTTCAGCTGAAAGCTGAAGAAGTACCTGACAGGGAGGCTAAAGTAGAAGGAATTTATTAGCAAAGACTTTAAAGAGATCAATATTCACATAGTTTCTATTATAAATCTACAAAAATATCTCACATGCGGGAAAATTTGTCTCACACCTGAAGATTTATATCACAGAAATACTAGGGCCTAAAAATAAATGCATAAAAATTGTTTATGTTGGAAGGTAATGTCTGCAGGTATTTGGCTGATGCATGATAGCACAGTGTATCTATGGGAAGTACCTTTTCCCATAGATTAATTCCAATTATAGAGAACACAATTCTGCACCTAAATGGATTGCCTTGATTGAATTTTAAAGTGCAGCACAGTAATGCCTGCAGCATGGCAGGCAGTAATAGATGCAGTATATATATGTAAATAAAGTTGGATTTATACACCAAGTGATAAACAAAGGGAAAGAGTTATGCTGTAAAGAAATAAAGAAAATTATAAAAATAATTTTGAAAGGAACTCCAGAGTAATATATGAAGCTTTTAAATGACTGGAAGTCTGGAAAAACAGTTTTGATAATAAATTTCCTGGACTTTTCATTGGGAGCCTGAGCAGCATAATGCAGTGTTGTGATTGCCTCTCTCTCCATTTTGTAACCCTTGGTTTGGTTTAGGGTTTCTTTGGGGGAGTGGGGATTATTAATAACAGAAGAGTCCTGGAGAAAATCAACATTGTTGTAAATATCCAGTGGAGGGTGGTTTGCAGTGTCTGCTGAGGGAACATGCATCAGATGAGAAAGTATATATTAAAAACCTGGCATGTTCCACCTGGCTATTTTTAACTCACTGCAGAAAATGTGGCTGATTCCCCTATCTGCTCACACTTGTCTCTTTGAGCACTGGCTGTCATAGTCCCGTCGCATGCACCACATTTTTCAATAGGTTGTCTCTTTTTCACTCTGTGCCTCCTCTTATTACTCCATTATGGAGATTATAAATATATGAAATTGATCTCAAAATAGAATTACCCACTCCTATTAACTTGCTGACTAAGAGAGGTGTGTAATTCATGTTGTAATTTTGAACTCGATCCCGTATTCAGAGGTGTGGGGTTTTTTTGTTTTGATTGTTTGAGGTTGGTTGGCTGATTGTTTTGGGTTTGGTTGTTTGCTTTTTTGGGGGTTTTTTTTGTTGTTTTTTTAGGGGTTTTTTGTTTCATATGAGACTAGTGCTGACTTGGAACCCTTTCTGGTGAAAAACATTGATAAGCACAAAACTAAACTAGTTAGACCCATCTTTGCCTTTTCATTTTGAAGAAAATATTTCCATTTTTATGGTATCATTTGGAGACCTAGTCTTAGCTGAGGTACAGTGATTTGGTTTGTCTCCGGTATTTGGGGTTCTTTTTCCCCCACAGAAATGTTTTCGCAAATCATTTATGTAGCAGGCATTTGGAAAAATAACAACCATGGTTATAACGAAAAGTTGTGTGGATTCTGTTTATTATGGGTTGTGGAAAATAGAAATTGTTTGCTTGTGTTATGAGTAATAAGTTCAAAGGCCACTGGTTAGCTTCTTGTATTTAGACAAAAACATCTCTGATAGCTTCATTCATTATCATATGTGGAATAAAAATAATATCTGTGCTTTTTCAATTCCATCTCAATATTTATAAAGCTCAAAGCAGTTGTTTCTTTTCAGGCTGGCTCTTGAAATAAATAGTAGCACGAGAAATATTTCTCCTTAGGTAGACATGGCTTTTTTCATTTTGCTAATTAGCTGCTATTGATTAGTGCAGCATGCTGAAAATATATAATGTGACAAAATCTGAGCAAGCCTCATTTATCTAGACAAACATTGCTATTTCTTTAATTTTCATCAGGATTCAGTTTCACTTGAAAAACATTATCTGGCTTCAGTCATGATAGGCTGTATCTGCAGAGGTTTCACAGCATGTGATACAAACTCATTAATGTCCACGGAATGGACTTTTCTGCTGGCTTTAACAAGACTTAGCTCAGGTACAGAATATACTGAAACTACAGAAAAATATCTCGTTATACCGAGATAGTGAACTGGGCTGTGACCTGATTGTGTTTTGAGGCTACAGAAGTGCTGCTGAGCCTGGGATGGAGCAGCACTGCAGCAGGGAGGCTGATTGCAAGGCAGGGAGCATTTCCTTGTCCAGGGGCTGTGGGTAGGGAAGGGCAGTGGCTCCATGCCAGCCTGCACCAGGCACAGGAGCCCTTTATGGCTATTAATATATAGGCTACTTAGAGCTACTCTTAGAATTGGAGTTTTAAAATTAGATTTTATCTTTAAATGACCAGGACTACTGTAATAATAGTAACAAAATCTCTGCAGTGTTTCTTTTGCCCTCTATTTTTCTCCATTATTCACCAGTAGAGAGTTAAAAGCTTTGCTCACTAAAAAGAGCACTTGGTAACTTCTTTGTACAGGATGAATTTTTTACAGTCAAAAAGAATTTACCATAGCAGTGTTCTGAGTTGATTATTGACCATTGCTCTTCACTGGGGAAAGCAGGATCCATAGAAAAGGACCTGGATAATGCTTGTGATGTTATGAAATACTTTTTAAATGAGCATAATCTATAAAAGAGTACAGAGCATGAGAATTATTGTGTGTGTCAGCAATTCTTTAAAGTTATTTGAAGGAAAAATTATACAGCCACCAGCTGAAGTAAGCAGGGACCCCTATTAGTTTAATGTGTATCTGCAACTCAGAAATACTTCGTTGTTCTAGAAGACCTGACTTGAAGTCAACCATATTCTGGCAAGTAATGCTGCTTGAAACAGAATAAGTATTATGTACTTTTATTTCTTTTTAATTCAAATTTAATTAGGCAGTGGCATTTTAAAGCAATAAAGATTGAAGTAAGCATCCAGTGAAATTAGAGTGGTTATGTTTAAGTGAAATCACTGTTCTGATTTGAAATCTATGTTAGCCTGCCAATGACAAAAAGTGCAAGTTCAAAATCAATTATGTTGAAGTCAAAAGGCTTCCTGTGAGTAATGGGGAGTCTGAGACAGGAAGTCCAAATGGGGAGTGTGATGCCTTCACTGACTGGATTTAAATTGGAATGGGAAAAGGAGAGTCTTTCCTTTCAGGGCCTCATTGGCTCCCAGGTCAATAAAGTTGTGATTGCAGTACTTTGATTCAGGGGACAGTGACCTGAATTAATGAGAAAACCCAAATGAAAACAATCAATTGAGGTGTGTCACCATCCCCTCTCACTTCTGTAACACCTCTTGTAGATGCAATTATTCTCACCTACATTGAGATTCCATTGGAAGGATCCTCTCTAGGTACTCTCCTGGGAAACAATTGTGGGGAGGGAGCTTGTGAGTTGTCCTCTGTGGACTGACTTTCTCCAGGCATGGTGGAGGTGAAGGCTGGGGATGAAGTTGGCTACAGCACTTCATGATCCCTTGAGCAGTCTTGATCATAACCTTCCAAATCCTTGCTTTTTTTCCTAAAAATTGAAGGCTAAGAAATAGTCTATAATATGACACATTATGATGATAGTCTGGAGATTCTTAGGATAACAGTGACTCTTAAAACACATTATTTTTACTGCAACTGCATATTTTCTAACAGTCAACCTGCTGATTGGAGAGACATACCTATCATCACATATTTGTGTCAAAAACTGAAAGAGAACTATCTTTTGGCAAAGGTATAAATGAAAAACAATAATGAAATCCTTGTTTTCCAAGGATGCAGAACCAGAGAGTTAATCTTTCAGTATGTGTGGTAGATTAAAAGTATCTTGATATTAAATATTTTAATATCTTGAATTCAAGTACTCATCAGAAAGAAATATCTTTTTAGTTGCTCATTTAGCTCTTGTTGTAAATGACTCAGAACAAGTGATATATTCCAACAAATGCTTTAGTTCTGTGTATGTTTCCCCATTGTGCAGTATGTGTTATTGTTAATTGAATATTGCCTCAATGTCTTGATTGATTCTCCTTACTCTTTAAACCCATTTTAACAAGTATTTGATAACATTTTGAATTTTCTGGAAGTAGCTAAGTTCAACATAACTCCAGTGTGTGGCAGGAGCAAAAAAATCTAATTATTACATTATATCAAAAAGGGAGATGTTGTCAGGGACTTAGGAAGATAGAGATCTAGGGGGCATTTCTCTTCCAGGAAACAGAAAGTCCTGAGGCCATTTGGTTTCTGTTGAGAAAAGAAATCCACATGGATTGCAGGTATAGGATATCAGTCCTGGTCAGACATGTTTTTGTCAACAGAGAGTGTGAATGAAAGCTCTGGGATTCCTGGTGCAGAGATAGGAGTTGAGAAAAATGGTCTTGATAATATAGGAGGAAGGAAAAGAAAAAACCTGCTGAAAAGAATTGGGGTAATTTCTATGATAGTAAGATAAATATTTTTTTCTTTTGAATTGTTTCTTCATATTTCTCTGAAGATCCTGCTACCAACACCATCTTATTGCTCATTTCTTATATAAAATTCCTTTAGCAGCTCTGTACTGAGCAACTTGTATTAGGGATTATTGAGTGAAGTTCAGCTTTTAGGAGAGACTGATTTATTCTTTTTCTTTTTCCTTTAGAAATCCTATAGTTTGATGGCAGTGTTAACTTTTCACTGTGCATGTTGTTTTCTGGTACATCTTTATTCTTAGCTTTGGGAGAATGAATGCATAAATAAAAATCCACTGTTCCTCTGCTGCTCTGCTGCCATTTTAATCCCTATTTATCTTACTCTAAGATGCCAGAGAGGAAATTTAATGTTGAGTATTGGTTCAATAAATCTCAGGGAGGGTAGGCAGTTTATATCCTCTTTTGCAATAAACATTTAGTTCCCCTGACAAAGACAGCGTCAGAATATCGGGAGGGGAAATCTGGTCTAATGGCCTCTGCTGCTTTCAGCAGCTGAAAATGTGGAGTGGTACTGGTGGCCAGACACACAAACCTGGGTCTCCAGAAGTGCTAGATCTGCTGTTAGGGATTCTGATGCTTTCCTGATGAAAGTAAATATTTCTTGTTTAAGAAGTTGAACTGCGTGAGACTTGGTCTTGGGAAACATCAGCAATTTCCCCTCTCATCTGTAACTATTCTGTGAGCATAAAATTTTCATGGACATGGTCTCTTTGCACGTGTTATTTTTTGTGTGCTTTGTTTGCATTGAAATAAAAGACAATTCAATTGCATCTCTTACCACTTAGTTAATGAATGGCATGAGACTTATTAAGCTAAACTTGCGTGTATTGTAATGCAAGGTGGGTGTTAGTTAGGAAAAGGCAGAAATGCACAATTAGAATATAACATCATAACAAATTATCTAAGCATTGTTACCATGTCAGGTGAGTTAAGATGACAGGTTAAAGAACTTACTATGCAATTATTTGTTTTATGCATAGTTAATATGCGTCCTGTGGATTTTACAGTGAGGAAAATAAGTCAAAATGGAAACAAAGGAATTTTTTCTGAAATTCAGTGTTAATCAGTTAGAAGTACTGAAGTTAAATCTCTTGAGTATGAGGTAATTGTCTTGCCTATTGTGTTAGTCCTTTCCTTCTGCATTCAGCAGGAGACTCTGGAGCAATTAAGCTTAAATTTCTAAGGGAGCTGTACTAAGGTGATGAAGTGATGTCATGAACAGCCATAAAGATATCAGAACATCATTGATAGTTGGAAAAATGTAACAATAATAGCTTTATAACACTTTTTGGAATCAACATACATGATAAATATAAAGTGGCTGATGTATAATATTATATCATAGGTTTTTTTAATTTTCATTTTCTGTACATAGTTTCCTATACATATGTATCATATACTGATACATTGGTGTGTTCTCTGCCAATACCTGAGATCCTTACCAGTGAGCTTTTCAAATACCTGTAATTAAAAATTCTCCTCAGTCTTGAAACCTAATATTTCTCATCTTCATATATCCCCATGACTAATATACTTAAGAGTCTTTCCATTTCTTCCAGAGCTTTTCTTATGACATATCCACCTTTGCTTTAAACTTATGTTTAAAAACAGGAGAAAAAACTCAAAATGAAGCCTTCAATTTGAATAAAGGATAGAATTAGAAATACAGACTTAGAGAGACTTAGAGACAGACTTTCATCACTATGTGTGGCAAATCTTTCATGCTAAAGTTCTTTTGAGCATGTGAATGCCTCCTGGAGAGAACAGGTGTGAGAGAAAAGGAGAGGAATGATGTGACCAGGCATTGACACACAGCCAAGTACGGCCATGGCACTGGCTGGGGGTACTGTTTTGGGCTCTGTTAAGCAGGTCTGGCAGACTTATGCAGCCAAACTAGTTCCAGGAACTGAATTTAGCTGGGGCAAGAATGGCACATTGAAATTGTCCTGAGCAGATGCAAAAATTCAAGGCACGAAGAAGCATGAAGGCTGTGGCTGCTGAGCTTCCTGGGCTGCCCCATGGCCTGAGTCAGGCTGCAGCAGGGCTGTGCCTGCAGGCTGTGGGGTCTGTCTCCTGTCTCTGGGGTGCTCTTTATTTATTCACTGTGCGTTTTTGGATCCAGCCCTGAGCTTCCAGCCAACAGCAGCCACATCCTAGAAGTAACGATCCTGTTAAATAACCATCATGTAAGCCTGTCATTCAGGCTGTCAAGAACACGGAGGTCAAGCATGATCATTTCTTTTCCCCTTCCTCTTTCCCAATTAAAGAGCTTGTTACATCTTTCTGATAGTTTAATCATTGAAAATTGTGGCCATGAATGTTGACGAGATGCAAATGAGGGCTGCCATCTGTTGCTCGGAGCTCGCGCTCCCCGGGCTCAGCGCTGCGCGGAGGGCTGGTGCTGGGTGTGCTTGCTGTATTTCCCTGCACGTGGGAATAGTCACACAGGGAATCTGGTTCAGAGCCTTGGAATGGCTGCTCCTCTCTTCATCCCCATTATGAGTTTATTCCAAGCAGCAGAAAAGAAGGACAAGGTTCCTCACAGTTGCTACGGGACAGCCAGGGGAAGTGACCCAGCCAGCATGGGCTTTGGAAAGGCAGGTCCTGCCTGGGCCACCTGACCTCCTTCCATGAAGCTTTGTTGATGAGGGAAAGGCTGTGGATTTTGCCTGGACTTTAGTAAAGCCACTGACACTGTTTCCCACAACATTCTCCTGGAGAAACTTGCTGCTCAAGGCTTAAACAGGTGGCTCTTTGCTGGGTAAAAAGCTGTCTGGATGGTGGAGGTTGCTGCTGTGAATGTGCCTCCTTCGGGCTTGGAGGCAGATCTTGTGATTTCTGCTCATTTTTGGAGGTGAGTTACACACTTTAACATGCTTTGTGTGGAGAAGTGGTTTGGTTTTTTTTTAAACTACAGGCTGATAACATCATCTGGCTCTGTCTGGTTCTTGAATTGTGAGTAATCATTTCCTATCACCTTTTCCAGGGTGTTTAAAATTTTAGAGTGGTTATCCTACATCCCCTCAGTCATATCTTTTTCCAGCTGAAAAGCTGCATTCTATTTAGCCTCTTCTCATGTGGAGGAGTCAATTGACTGTCACGGCTGACTTCTTTCAACTTTCTTCACTGAAAAGTCATCGCACTGGAACAATTTCAGGTCATTAAGGAATTTAGAAAATATCACGTTTTATTTGAAATTACTTAAAATATTGTACTCCACTAACAAAAAAGTTGCAAAAATTATATACAATCCTAAATTGCTGCTTTCCGTCTGCTTCACTCCCCTGAGAAATCCCCATGTGTAGAAACTCAAAAGGAAGTCTTATTTTCAGTAATTCACTGTGGGGATGTCTATTCTATCAGCTCTATTCCTTCCTTCTGAAAGATTTATCTAACACTTACTGACATTTAGCTGAAGTTCTTGCTGCAGGTAGAAGCAGAATAGAACCCTCAATTTCATAGTAAATTGTTTATGAATGAAGTAAAGTTAGTGTTTTCTATAATCTACCAGAACAGGACCACTTAAACATCAATTATCTATTATGTGATGCTAAGATAATTGGTGTTTTAGTGGTTCTCTTGTGGTCCAGTCCCAGGCTCAGAACAGGCTTGACTTTGAAGCCAACTCTGAACTTGAAAGATGGATCAGCTTTCTCAGGACACTGGCACACTGGTGTATCGACTGTCTTATTTTGGGTTGTATTTGCTATATTATTTTTTCTATTATGTTGATGTTTAAAAAAAGTCGTCTTTTCTTGCTTGAATAATTTGTTTGACAGTCTGTGGTTTTTGAATGGCGTTTATAAACATCAGTGCACAATGAGGTACTTTAGATTGAATTGTAACTATTTTAAAACTTTAATATATACTCCTTATTTTAATATTTGGGCTACTCAGGACCATTAGCTCAAATCTTGAGAGCAGCAACACAGTTGTCATATATCTGACCTTATAGACACTCTCAGGATCTATTTTATGACTCTTCTCAACAACGACCATTCAGGTAGTTTCATTTCTGCTCTGCTTTTACTGTCTACCTTGGAGAGAATTTTTGGACAACTTTTAAAGGATAGTAACCACAAAGCTCCTGCGTTCTGCATTTTCTTCTGGTAATAAAGTATGAAAAAGGAAACCCAGCTGTAATGTTTTTCCTGAGCTGAAGAGCCAAAAGGTTTTACGCTCCTTTTCTGTTCCAGTGGGCTGGCTAAATCTTTTGCCATGCTCTGTTACAGCTAATCACCACTGCAGGAGCTGATTCCTTGTGTCTTCAGCAGGATTGGTTTTGAAGCTTTCAGAGGGACAAACCTGATGTGTCTGCTGCTGTGTATTTTGGATTTGGTGTGTCCATTTCTGACCTCCTTGACAATTTGTTTCTCTTTGCATATGTGACGCTGGTAAGGTACCAAGTCAAGCGGTTTCCTGTCTGGGCTGAGCACTGAGAAGAAGGAATTTATTTTATTAACACCTTTTTGTTTTTTTACAAGCTGTATTTTCACAGCATCCCATGTGGGAAAAATCCCTAAACCCATGTTTCCTGTGGTAGACACAGGGTCCAAAGTGCAGATTCTACTGATAAAAGATTCATTCTCTGAGGAGTGAGTTGTGCTTTGCTACTGGTCTTCAGTTAAAATAAATACAGTTTTGTTACAGTGTAGAATATGACCAACTGTAATATAATCTTAGTTGCTAATTGGAAAAACACTAAATTGAACATGGTTTCTGGTTAATAATTTTTATGGTCTGGTCTTACATAGCTCCTAAGTGTCTTGTAAAACAGAATTTCTAAGCAGAATGCCTGTTATTTGTGTTCATTTGGAAGCTGAAATTCTACTAATACTAAATGCACATGGTTAATAATGGTTTATAAAGATGCCAGAACCCTGGTATCAAAAGGACCAGCTGTATTTGAAACACTCAGACTAAATGCTACTTAGGAGCTAATATAACCTACTTTTTCTTCTATTTTGGTAAATTAGCTTTGCTGTCAGTTAAATGGTGAAAACTTGGACCAGGGAGTTTCTTGAATTCATTAACTTAAAATGGTATTTAAAAAAAATTAAAGTTAGTTTATAGAACAGAAGTCCCCTGCAAAACAACAGATGCAAATGACAAAGCATCAGAGATTGTAGTATGGGGATTTTTTTTCCCCATATGTACTGGAATAGTGAATCCCTCTAATATATATCCAGACTGATGAGAGACATTATGGCTATTTTGGCCTTACATTTGATACTGGAGAGATTATTTCCCTTTCAGCATACAAGAAATAAACAGTAAATTTAGCACAGTGGACTTAAGGTGATGTAAAACTTGAGTTTAATAAGCATCTTAAAATTTGGCTGTTTATCTAGATCTCTTTGGTTTGTTTTCCTTGGAGGAATATCAATATTTTCCTTTGACTAAAACATAGTGTTCAAGTCCATCGTTGTGGCATTGTTCCCCTTTTAGCCTTTTACCCAAATATATCGATTTACCTAAAAAAAGTTATATTGCTTTACCTAAGGTAGTTTCGTTCTGCATGCATTACATCTCACCTTTCATCAATTGACTCTCTCACTCCTGATTTGTGCCATGAATGGTGATGTGCTGGCACTTCTCTGATACTGCAGAGATGGTTGTTTAGTATTTAAGTCTTTGTAGCACAAAACTGACAAGCAAAGAGAGATTTTGATGATGTCACATTTACACAAAATACTCAGCCAAGCGTGCTGCCAGTTGTTTGAAGGTATTCTTTTTAATGACCCAGGGGTAAGAGACAACCTGCATTACAGTGCTGAAGGATAAGCAGGTTTCTTTTCATTCAATGTGTATTTATTCTCCAGGCAGTGGTGTTTCTTTAAATGCAGGATGTACTTGACTAATAAAACTGGAGACAATCATAATCATTAATAATGTGTCAATATGGGGCTCACAGTGTATGCCTTGGGTAGCTCAATTTTTTTGGGAAAAAAACCCAAGGTGAATAGAAATGTTTTGTGCTCTTTTACGTCTTTTTTTTTTTTTTTAATAGTTTAAAATTGAACAGTTTGTTTTACAACAAATCAATATCCCTGAATTCTTTGCCATCCAGCACAACACTGGAGGAAACCAAACAGAACATAAATATGCCTAATATGATTCATTTTCTTTGCCAGATATGAAAACACTATACAAATTAAACTAACAGTAGTTCATAGAATTGCATTTATTTCTTCAGTGTGACTTTTAAATGTCACCATTCTTTTAAATTCAGTTGAAATCAAAGAATTAAATTTACTTTTTCATTATTATTTTTTGCATTAGGCTGTGAGAATTTATGGCTTGTTTATTTTCTTGTTCCCCTCAATTCTTCAGTCTCTGAATTGCATTAGAGCTGTTTAGATTGTATCATGTTCCAGGCAGACACATTTTCATTTGCATGCCACAAACAATGCATTTTCTGTATTTCTCCTTATTCTTGCTTTAATTACCATTACTATTTTCTAGGAAAATTTCCATGAAATGAGATTTTATTTTATAAGAATTTAAACCACTTGTGCTACCAAATTCCATTATAGTAAGAGCACAAATGTCAAGGGGATAAGTAGCAGGAGGAGATGAAATCTTAGCATTCCATTTAACATTAAACCCAAATATATGTCCAGAAGACTTGTAAATTATCTGCACAGGTCAAACACTGTGCCCTTACATCTAAAAAGTTTTCATTTCCCTTCAGGAGTATTCACAACAAGGAATTTTTGTTCTCTTTTATTAACACACTTTATAAGAAAACAGCATGTGCAGAAAATAGTCCTTGCAATATTAGAAAGAACCCATTAATTCTTATCTTTATTTGTTCAGTATGTAATTTCCACAGAAAATTATTTTTATTAAAATTGATATGAGCTCTGAGCATATTTATACTTCCCATTACTTCTAAGGTTGCAAATCATCCTTCTATTTTGACTCTGTAGGACAAAAACGGAAAAAAATAAATTCTCTGTCTAATTAACATGTGGAAATATATGAACTTTTTATGTCCCTTTGTGATTTACATCTTTGTCTTTCAGCATTGTCCATAAAAAACTCTAAATTCTTCTGTCACATTTGTTTTTTATACTGGGCTACCAGTATAATGTTGATTTTACAGCAGTTTAACACTGACAGTTTGGGCTGATGGACAGATACCTTTTGGTTACTTGAAACCACATTTCTGCATAATGGCTGGGAAGTCAGTGGGTAAGAATTGTTTATGCAGAGTCTCAGAATGCCTTTACATGTTTTTTAGAAAACTCATTGTTGTCAGGAGTTGAGAGAAAAATGACATTTATATAACATGAGCACCTGCTTAGGCTTTGGGCATAATGTAGAGGTATAAAAGACTTAAATAGTAGTAGTGATGGGGATGTGCTGCCTTTGTTCACTTAAATAAAAACTTGCAGCTTGTTAGAAATCAACAATAAGAACATTTCACTGAGCCAGAGCATTTTTCTTTAGGGTTTTTTATTACATTTATCATTGTATTCTGGTTTTCCCTTCCTCATTTTCCCCTTTGTAAATCTGACTTGTAAGAATGCAACAGTGTTTTGAAGCTTTTGCAGCAAAAGCAGTAGATACAAACAAATGCTCAGGTCAGAGATGGTACTCTTTAGTGTGTTGGCTGTTTTCTAATTGAGGTTGGCTGTTACAAGGGGCTCTGTTGCAGGGAGGAGCTCTTGTTGCTGTGGCTCTCCCATGGCTCCCATCCACTGGCAGCCCCTCTGCCTTGTGAGATCTAACCTCCCTTTGCTCACGGTGACTTCAGAGCTGTCCTGGGGTGGTATTTTGTGAGAATCAAAGCTGCTTCAACAGTACAGGGAAACCATTATTTGCCCCTTTAAACCAGGAGATTTTGCTCGGTGGAAGAGGCCTGGAAAGAAGCAGCACAGAATGGAGTCCTGCTAAAGAATTCTGTATTCTCTGCTTCAATCATCTGCCCATTAAGATAATTCTGTGCACACGCTCCTCACACCCCACCTTCCCTCAGAGCTCCTAATTACTCTTAATATCCTAAAGCTCGCTGCCTGACAGAGTTTCCTGCCTCTTCAGTGGGGAAGTAGGGGACAGAGACAGCAAATGACTCGGGCGAAATGAATCATGGAGAGCACAGCTGTAGTTTATGGATTTGGGCTGCCTTTTCAATCCCTGACCAGCATTTGTTCCCAGCACAAAGAGGCTTGTGGTCACTATAAACAGGATTTTTACAGACTGCCATATGCTGTGGAGTTCTTCCTGCACTGAAGTGCTCAGCATCTTCAGCACTGAGTACGTTTATAAAATCATTAATACGTGCAGAGACTCTTGTGCTGCTTATGTTCCCTCTGAGAAGTGCTAGACAGAAATATGGCTATTTCTATTTTTAGAGTACTTTTGGTGAGCTTACACTAAAAAGGTCACCTACATATTCCTGTGGTGCCTTGTGCCAGGGAATAGGGTCTCTAGGCACTACCATGAAAACAAATAGTATTTCCTAATTATAACAGAAACCAAGGATTGTTGGAGGAGGAGTATGAGTCACAAGTCTCCAAAGTACAGTAGATGTTATTTAACATTTCATTTGAAAAAGCTCTTAGAAACATTTATAAAATTGTGCTCTTCACTGAAATCGACATTTTGCAGAATTTGAGTGAATGACTGTCCTATTTCATTTCAATAAACTCAAAGCAAAAAAAAAAAGAAAGCAGTCTACACCCTCTGGACAATATGGGTCCATTATATTTCCATTTATCAAGGATGTGTTTGTATCCTATTTGTAGCCATTTTCATTCATGAATGTGTTCTAACCGTATTAGGGTGTTTTTCTGTGGTAGCTCTGAGGCTGTGGTGCAGCTGACAGGTTTGTCCATGTTTCAGATACTGTGCTAGCAAGGGCATCAGCCAAACAGCTCTTTAATGATCTCTTTTTATCTGTAGCTGCAATATTAGCAGATAGTATTGAAGAATTATTTCCATTCTAGCAGGAACTAACTTCTTCAATTCTCTCCTAAAACTGCCAGATCCCTGCAGTACCATGTTTTTTCCCTGTGTTTTTTAGCTTGCTTATGTTCACTGTCTGTGTTTGTAACATGATGGTGCTCAATCTGGACTCACGTCTCACTACTCTGAAATTACTCAGGGGTGTTTAATCATAAAAGAATCTCAAATTAGTGTGGGTTGGGGTAGGCAAAGAATTAATGGGTGGTAGTTGTGGTGTTGATTCTTATTTTCTGGAGATACAATTCATGCCAGTTTTTTGCATGATGCTGTTTGCTATGTCATTAGACTAAAGCTGAAAACCTTTCTTGGGGTCTTTTTTTGAAGAATGTCATGCTGCAAAAACAATCAGACAAGTTGTTTTAACATTTGCTAAATCAAGACTCTTATTTAAAATCAGTTTTTAACGTTTTTAGAAAAATATTATTTTTACAAACTTCAGAAAGGAGGGAGGGGAAAGTTGGAATTAAATTTTCGTGTGAGATAATAAAGTAATTTAATCAAGGCTCTAGGATATGCACAACACCAAGGAAGTTAATTAAGGCTATGTAGGGTAGGAATACAATGTACTCTCAACAACAGCCTTGCTCCCAACATCTGTAATTTCTCTTTATTCTCTTAATCTTTCAGTAGCCCTCTCATCAGTAAAATTATTATTCATTTGTATATATCATTCCTAGATTTGGGAAAGAGTGAATTCCTTGGGATTTAGTAGTAATGTCTGGAATGTGTATTTTGCAAACAGAAATGTTTTATTTATTGTTTTACAGTTAAAAAAAAAAAAAAAGTCATTTTCCAATCTGGTGGTTAAGCAGAAAGAAACTACAAATTCAAGCCTGTTCAGCTTGACGCATGTGATGCACAGTAAAAGACCTCTTAAAAATTACTCAATGAATAATGTCGAATCCCTTCACTTATTTCACATTTGCTGCAGTAAAGCAGTAAAGCATTAAGACATATAATTCAACTATGTGAAGGATAATTTTAGATAAATATAACTTTTTGAACATTTGGTGGGAAATATGGGCAGTAAAATTTTGCTGGTGGTTGTATGTCAGTAGGAATCTTTGCTTGCAAGAATTTGCTAAAGATCTTGACTACTAATAGAGACCCTTCAGCAGTAAAAGCAGTAAATTTGAACTTCCAGCATAGGAAAGCTTAGCTTGAAGCTAAAGAACGCCTCCCCTGTTTCTGCTGGTGTCCTGTATGACCTCTATAGGATAAGTTATCCTTTTTCAATATACCTGATGTTTATAAGCATGAGAGAATCCTAAGACTCAATAAAGGGGAAGGAATCTTTGCTTTTCTCTTTTATTGTATCCTTATGCTTTTTATTCTTCTTACTTTCTCTCACTGTTCCCAGCTCTTGTTTTGGCTATTACATCTTTAAGCAAAGAGATCCAAAATACATCCAGAACCTCTGAAATATTTGTTGTCATTGTTTTTATGTCATGTGGATGGTTTTGGTCCACATAGACATGAACTGTAGCTCTGCTGTTCTGGTATTAGTAAAGCCTTGGCAGGAAAGGAAAACATCCAATGCTGGAATGAAGCTCCTAATCCATCGCAGGAAGGAAAAGACCATATGAAAGTAAATAATTTTTGTAACATATGTTAAAAAGGCATAGCTTCAACATTAGTCAGGAAGCTGTGTAAATTTTTCTGAGTTTCACATTTCAGATGCAATAAAAGTGCTTAATATTAATTCTAAACCTGTACGTGCCAATAGATGCAACGAAATCTTTCTTCCTTTCACTGACAAACAAGGGATTTTATTTACTGCTAGGCAAAATGTGGCATTTTCTCTTTAGAAGATCTACATTTTGAAAGGTTTGGTTTCGTTTCCTACATGCTTGAGGCAGAACTTGTGCCTCAAGTAACCCTTGGGCAGGGAAATGTTTCACAGCAGTTTAAAGCCTCATTTGAAAAAACAAATTAAGTGGTCTGGTCATTTTTTGTAGTGTGAGTCTTCTTGAAGTTCTCAGGTCACAAAGTGGTATTGGATGGTGAGATTTCATCCCTGGAAATTATTAAAGCATGAGCACTAACAAAATATGAGGTACAACTGTCAGAGAGCAAACACTGACTTGCCTATCAACAATTATTCAAGACTTCTTAAATGAAACCCAGCAGGTGAGAACACCTTCTGTGGAGTTTAAAAATTGTGCATTATTTATCCTTTCATTCAGGGATTGTATGGGAGTAATGATCTAGAGAATAATACAGAGAAAATTCTGGTAAGCTTTTCCCTAAAAGAAAGACTGACTTTTACTACAGAGCCAACAGTGGTGAAACCTATTAATTCCTCTCTCCAGAATCACTGATGATATGTTATTGCACTTTTTCAGTCATAAATATGGGTCAAAAAACTGTAATTTTTTCTTGCAATTTGTTTTTTTCTCCTTGAAGTTCTTAAAGCCTAATGAGGTATCAGCACTGAAAATTCAAATCTGTCAAGAGATGCTAAATGAACAAATACACAAGTGACAGGGTAAAAATGAAAAAGAGGACATTTAAAATAGCTGAATTTTGGCTTAACTCTTTGTGAAGCCTTTAATGAAATCTTTTTTTCATTAAGAGAAGAAAATTAATAGTAATTTGCACTGAAGTGAATGACTGGAATTCCACTGCAAAATGAACAAGGCTACAGGGGTGAAATACTGACACATTTCAAGTTTTCTATGGAGGTTTTACTGCCACTCTTTAAAATGTTGTGGCCTGGCCTGGTCTTGTCATCTGTTTCTTATGTCTTCAGTTACCAAATTTTTATTTTTCAGCCTTTCGAATTCATATTGATATGATTTTGCAATTTATATCAAATCGAAAAGTTTGTTATAGAAGACTTCTGTTGATTTGTCATCACATCAATTCATCAATAGATGAAACTCAGTACAAGGTATTTTCAAATGCTTTTCTCACAGTGAGGGGGAGAAGAGGGGCAGACACTGATCTCTGCTCTGTGGTGACAGTGACAGGACTGAGGGAATGGCCTGAAGTTGTGCCAGGGGAGGTTTAGGCTGGATAGCAGGAAAAGGTTCTTCCCCCAGAGGTAGTGGTCACAGCAGCAAGGCTGGCTGAGTTCAAGAAGCATTGGACAATAGCCTTGGGCACTTGGTGTGATGTGGTCCTTGGTGTTGTCCTGTGCAGGGCCAGGAGTTGGACTTGGGTCATTCCTGTGTGTCCTTTCCTACTCAGGATATTCCATGATTCTCTAATTATTCTGATGTCTCCCCCTTGTCTATTGCAGTACAAATAGCAATATTTCACTTTAGCTAAGCGTAGCACAAATAGAGATGGCTAAGGAATAGATGGAATTTATTTCACTTTCCAGATCCCTGTTGTAAGTTGCTTGGTGGACTTCTATTGTTATTTTAATTTCTGCATTTGTTGTAGCTAAGTCAAAGTAAGAACTGTACTGAAGCACCAGCTCCAACCATTTTACAGTCTATCCCTCTGCATAAAATACAGGCATTATTGGTCATTTCCAAATAAAACAGTATTTCAGAGACAAGAAAATGTTTTGATGTTTCCTAAATGCAGTGTTTTGACTTCTCTCTCATTTCAAAAGAGCATTTTGTCAAAAGGAAAGAAAGCCAGCATCATTTTAGGACACAAACAAATCTCTCGGTTTGAATGACTTTTGTCAGTTGACCGAAAATTTAATTTCTCATTTTTTTGAACAAGTTTTTGCAGAAAAACGTTTCTTAAGAAAATACTGCTTCAATTGTTCAGATTTTCAAAGCTGAAACTTTCTTATGCGTTTTAAACTTGTCTGCCAGAAAACCAAACAAAAACCCCACCATTACTAATTGAGCTCTAAGAAAAGATATTTAAACATAGAAATTATAGCAGCATGTAACTTTCCTTGCATGTAAGGCATATCTGTTCATATATAAAAACCAGATTTTTGCATCACAAAATCACTCAAAAAGTGTGTTTCCATAAAAAGACCAATGCATTTTCAAGTGTCACATAAGTAAAGCTTTTGAGGTTCCCAAATCATACATAACATAACTCCCTCTCTGTCTTCCTCAGCAAAATCTTTTCAGAAAAGGAAGGTGATGTTTAACTAGTATGAAGGGAGAATCCTACTGTTAAATTATGCTAGGGATGAATGGGGATGCCTTTCTTCTTTTGCAATTACTCTTGAAATAAAAGAGTTTTGAACACAAACAAAGGAACAAAAGAAAATTCTCATATGAATTTTCATATGAGAGATTTATTACTCATTAAAATTTTCTCTGTAACAATCTCCTGGAGTGGAAACATCAGTATATTTAACTGGTGTATTAGCCAATTATTTTATGGACCTATTACACGAGAAAACTATTGTATTAACAATATGTCACATGGTCCAAGTTGCTCTCAAAATTTCAGCACAGAGGTTATGAAATCCTCAAATATTTACTTTCTTGCTGGCAGGAAGAGAGACTGCAGCAAGCTGCTAATGGTATTAGAGAAATTGTGCTGTCATAGAGCCTCTCAAACCCAGTTTTGCAAGAAGATATTTTCTTTTGAGGCTTACATGGCATTCTATTACCTGGTAGACTTTAAATGTTAATAGCACCATTATCTATGTATATGATTCACTTTTATTTGTTCTGTAATAGGATTTTTAAAAAATAGCACTCTAATCCAAATAGAGTTTAGTGGAGGCATCTGTTTGGGAATCCTTCTGCCTTTACAGAGGTGGTCAAGGAAAGGAGAGAAACTGAAGAAAGGCTACAAAGTGGGAGGGACATGTCTTGAGGGACACAAAATGAAAGTTTCACAGCTTTCTTCATAAACCTTCTTGTGTTGCCCCTGTTAGTGGAATTTTAATGTTGAAGCCTTTTTTTAAGGCTCCTTATTTTTAGCCTTTTAACACTAAAATTTTTGTTCCTTAGTTTTGATCAATATGTATTTTTAATTATTTACAACCATATGATTTATTTCTTCTTTACTAGACTGTTGCATTTTTTATAGCTTTTTAATGTTATATTTTTAAGTGGATGTATTTTAAGTTAGCAAATATAGAGCCTTTGAATTATACAATACAACACTTTTACATTTAAATCAGCATTTAGTTAGGAATTTATGTTTTTAAATGTTTGTGATTTAGGTTTTCATATTACATGTATTTTTTTCCCTTTTCTGCTGTACCAAAACATAAATATATAAACCCAGGAATTTCCATTAAAAAGCAGATTCTTGTTCAGTAAAGTACCTAAGTATGCATTTAGCTTAAAATAAACAGAGAGGTATCTTCAGAAACAGGACTGAAAGATAACTAACTCAGAATTAATCATGATTAATTACTGGATCAAGGGCATGGCTGGCACTTTTGGTGTGGTTCAGGCAGGAATACATTTCTTCTGTATCCTTTGTAGTGCAGGCAGTTGCAAGCACTGAGTTACAGTGAGATTTCCATTGTATGACTCATACCACAGTTCCTTAATAGTGTGAATCACACCCATGAAAACATTGTGTAATGAAAAGCTGTCCACTTTGTGAAATCACAAATTGGACAGCTTTTTTCTTTGGTTTATTTTCTTCCTTTTTTTATTGTATCTTAACTTCAACAAGCAACCCTCAGTATTTGAAGACTGCTCACAGATTTCTCTGCTGTGCATTGCATAAATTTGCAAATATGTGTTCTAAATGGTCTTCACGTTTTGTGCTAATTTTGAGACACCTTTAGGCCCTTTCATTACAAATCCCTCTAGAAGTCTCTGATGGTTAGTTTCTTCTTGCCTTCTGTTAGCACTGCTCCCTTGGTCTGCACCTTAGAGGTTGGAATTCAGAGCCAGAGGTCCTGTCTTTAGCAGTGGAAAAAGAGAAGAGCCATAACGGAAAAGAGCTGGGGAGAACTATGCTTATTGCTTCTATTGGTCACGTCTTGCTGACTTGACAGTCTTGGCTGGAGCTGTGATAAAGCAGGGTTGGACAAACAGGAAATCTACAGTAGTGTGGCCTTCTCTAAACTTAGCCAGGTTTCTTCTACAATCAACAGAGACACCTTCAGAGGGTGATTCATCAGACCTGTCTTTAATAGGGTAAGTCACTCTGGACGTAGTGAGCTGCTTGGTGGAGCACCTAATTTTACATACTTAGAGTTAGCCGAGATAAGTCTCTTAGAAGTGCACAAGGAGGAAAGACTAATTTTTCTAATGCTGGGAAAAAGTGTTGTTGAAAATAAAATGTTGCTCATTATCACTTTTAACTTTATTACCTAAATGAAAAGGCATTAGGTGGTGCTAGGTGTTGTACAGATCCCTGTAAGGGGCTTAGACACCTAATGACATGGGATATTCAGATTTGCAGTAATGATCATTTCATGAAAATTGCTTACAAAAAACAAAGTATTGGAGTCATAGTATCTTAGACACTAAATAGGACTGCATGAAATGCATAAAAAACCTAATTGTGCATCAAGGAAATATCCTTGGCTTTAAAAGAGGTTTAATATTATGAGTCATTAGTGATATTTTCCTGAGCAGTCTTTTGAAAACTTCCCCCCTCGCTGTTCAAAGGAAAGGACATAATTTTCCTGTGAACTAAAGAACTGGGCAGTTAAGACCAAAAGGCATTTACACTGTCATTCAAACTGAATGTCATTTGTTATTTTAAAGCAGTGTTTATGGGTCAGAAATTGGCACTTTAATGTAACTACTTGTAGGGCCTTTTGGATGGACTGGTGAAACCATAATGAAAAGGAAACAACATGAAAAACCAAAACAAAACTAAACAAATGGAAAAGAAACTAGGAAAAAAATCTAAGCCACTCCATTAGTAGATATAACTGTTATTCTTCATACTTCCAACACTGGTTGTCTCTGACCATGGAAAAACACTCCATCTTCCTGTCTTTGCCTGTGTTCTTGGCTCCACTGTTACAACTCTGAATTTCCACAAAACATTGTGGAAGTGTGGAACCATTTCAGGATGCTCAGAAAACTCTGTATGTCTACCAGGAAACTGGTGAACTTACCTCAAAAAAAGGGACAGCGCAAGAGCTTGGAAGCTGTGCTACCCAGTAGCAGAAATGTCTGTCCTGTCTCAAAAACTTCAACTGGTTTTCCAAAATCCTGTGCCAACAGTAGAGGTTGGTACTTCCAAGTATGGTGACATTAATGGGAGAGAACCTTCAGCAACACCAGGGCAATGGAACCAGAAGGTTACTCCAGTTTTGGACATTGCCTTTTGCTGCCTCAGCATCGACTGGACAGAGTGGAATAACTGGAATAGTGTTTGAAGTCATTTTTGAATGTACACTGTGCCTTTTGGAATCAATGAGCTCTCTCCAGTTCTGTTTGTGAACCCGAAATATCCCAAGTACGTGAGCACTGACGTACATTGCTGGAGGGTCACAGGAAATAGTGTACAAAGATGATTATTGAATGAATTTCATTTTTGTGTGTAAAACAGACACAAAATCTGTGTCCTACAGATCTCCAGCTCCTACCTTGTCCTATCAAGAAACCCTCATACCCAGACTCTACTTAGCTTCTCCTTGTATGATTTCAAAATATGTTAAAGTGTAGTTACTTTTTCACAGGAACTGACTTGCTATGATTTCAGGCAGCAAAGATCTTAATATTACTAGACATGTGCTAAATGATCAGTATTGACCAAGACTGATTTTGATCAGAGTCAGAAGTGAAGAGATCAATATGTTACAGGAGTTTTATCATGCTGGTTTTCTGCTCTCAAGTGGAATGAAGTCATGTTTTGTTAAATACTGAAGTTGTAAAGATGATTATTTAATTTAACGATAAAAACAGAGATTTGGAGAAAGGCAAGAACTCACACTAAGAGGAATATTTTATATGAAAATCAATACTATATATAATATATAATTTCTATATTAATTTACACTTCTGAGTAATCAAGATCTAAATTTTCCCTGGTTTTGCAATTGCTATAATGCATCAGTTTCACAGTAGCAAGCATACAGGGCGTAAATCTTAAGTGTCTCATGAGGTATAAACATTCATAGACCTATTCCAAAGTTGCAGACCAGCAACTCTGAGTGGTTACTTATCAGAGAAAATGTCATGCAGTTTTTGTCCACTTCTAGATGATTCATCCAAACAAAAATAATTTTGCAGGTTTTTTTTTTTAAACATCTTTTCCAAAATTAAGCTGTTAGCAATCCTAGTAAGTTCTGCCATTATATCCTGTATCAACACATCCTGCCCATCCTATCACTTTTAGATATCAGCCATGACCTTTGTGTACATAGTTAATTGTGGGATACTCAGTTTTTCTTTGAAGCACACTGTAAGTGCTGGAGGGACTGCGAGCTTTGGATCAGCTCTGGAGTCATTCATGTGTGAATTGGCTGTGAGTATCTGCTGCCAAGTCTGCAGGGGAACACAAAAGGTCTGTTTTCATTTCCTGCCATGAGTAAATTCTCAGGGAATTTGTGCATTCCTTTTGGCAAAGCAAGACTTGTTCAGATTGTATTTAAATAAGTGAAAGTCCACTTCCAGAAGATTTTTCAGGTGTTCTTGATTTTCCTCTGAAGCCTTTCCTCTCAGTAATCCTTATGAGCAACATTTTCATGAGAATAATGTTCTAGCTGTGGATTTGAGAACACATATGAATGTGTTGTTTTTTAGAAAGATCCTTTATTACGCTTTCTTCTGATTATCTCTTTGCACATCTATAGCTTTAGATGAATGCTCTTGAAGGAACTGCTTTTGGAACACCCAGAGCAGAAAACACCCAAACCCCACTGAAAAAGAGACCGCAAATTCATGTCTGAATATAAACTCTGTAGCTGAAAAAGCTCACAAGAAGTGCTCATCCTAAAAAATCTGCTCCCTAATTTAACCCATTTAAAAATGAAGTACTTGGACTTGATGATCCTAAAGTCCTTTTCCAACCTAACCACTCTCCAGCAACTGGGTAAATGCTGAGGAGTACTTTGGAAGGAGAGAATGAGAGGGTAACGAAACAGTACTTCCATCCCTTAATAAGTTTTTTTACCTGTTGTTACTAATTGTTGCAAATGTCATGGACTGAGTTCGTTCCTTGTTAAAAGCAAGATTTTTTTATTAAAAAATGTTAGCACCCAGCCTGTGTATGTCCAAGGTGGTAGACTTCAGGGGCAGAGCTTACCTACACTTGCTGCTTAGAGTTTCATCCCCTCACACTCACTTTCCCTGTGCATGATCTGAGTTAAATTTCTCTGTACAACTAAGTCACAGTCTCAGAGTTTTACTGAGGTCCAGATTCACTTATTTCAAGCAGTGCCAGAATTTTGCAGGAAAGTTTAAACCACTAATTCCCCAAAAATTATAGATGGATTTCTAAATACATTGCACTTTACCCCTTAGAAATCATATGCAACTGCATGCAGATGAGCTGTGTCCACAAGCAGTTGAGTTTCGTGTCTTTTCATGATTTGGAATTCTCTTTTCTTCAGTCTAGCCTTGTTTTTTGCATGCTACTTCCAAAGGACATTGACTTTTCTGGGCCTGTCCAGGTTTCTGTGTCTCGTGATTCTTCTGATCAACCTTCAGATGCTGAGATACTATTATATGGAGAATTTATAAGGCAAATCATAACAGGAGTTAGATATTTTCATCTTCTGTGCATACAAATTTCCAGACTGCTTCAGTTGCTAGATCTGAAAGTTTTTATTTCTTAATGTTGAGTTTGATGTAAGATTTCTACGTTTATATTTGAAATGAGAACTTTGTAGCATACATCTATGTCTTGTGTACTTTTTGAGGTTTTGCACTTACAGGTTCTAAGCCCTTAGAAAAAAATTTTACTCACACAGCCCCATGTGATCTAAGAAAGTATTTCTGTGCTCTTTTGCTCTGGTCAACCAAGTATTTGGATATTGGCTCGTCTATTCAAGGTTACAAATTAAATCTGTGAAGGTCAAGGGGTTTAAAGAAATACGTATTAATCTCAGGATAGTTGCTTATTTTTATAAGACTTTAGTTTGCTTAAATAGACAAACATTCACAGTCAAAATACTCCAAACTACTGCCTCTACAGTCATGTTTTGGTTTGTTTTTTTGGGTTTTTTTGTAGAAGAGATACATGCTTTCTGATACACTGAATGTAGAAGGTAAATTGAAGACTACCAGTTTAGATTTAATTTTTTTCCATGATGAATGCACTGTGCTTTGGAATGGAGCTTCAATTTGCAATTAGTATCTTTAGACACATTTATGAATGTACAAATTTACTTTTCCTCTAAAGTGTAATAATTCAACTGAATTTCCTCCCTGTAATCTGTAGTCTTCATGTGTCAGAAACATGGTTAGTTTGATGAACAAACCACATGTTTTTCCTCAGTACCAGTGGCAAGAGGTACCTTTGCAAATGCTGTTTTAAGTATTTCCTGAAGCTGCTGTGAATCCATCCACACCTTTATGCTGGGCAGGGAAATGGTGAGGGATGCACAGGTTAAAGCATTTCTAACTATCTCTGAGTTTCCCTCAATGCTATATAACTTTACAACATAACTTTTGCTAAAGGATAGCAAAAGATAATCTAGCCTTTGTGGTTACAGGTGTGTCTAAATGATTCCACAGTTTTTATTAGAATTAGCATAGTGGTAGGGCAAAGGGAGTTAACCAGTCACTAATCCTTCCACTGTTTGTTCTCTTAAATCCGTATAAAAATCTCAGTTAAAAGAACAAACATTGTATATAGTTGAAGAATTTGCATCAGTAATTTCTTTTTTTGAACCTGTTAATAGTTTGGATTTTACTGGGCTTTTTGAGATTTGTTAAAAATTGAAATTACTGGTGTAAAGTACCCATCAGTTAACTCCTTTAAGATTCTGTTTTGTCTTTTTTTATTTATTCATAATACTGAAATATTTTTCATCACATATGTTTTCTGAGCTTCCATCATCTAGCAGTAGAAGATCCCTCATTTTTATCTGTTAGGATTCCTGAGGAAAGATTTCTTTGAATACATTGTCAAACTAACGCATCCCATTCAGCTTTAGTGAGGTAATGTGTGTATACTGTATTTGGGTTACAGAAGATTTAGATGCTCTGCCAGAAAAGAAATTAAATAACAGTTCTGTAAAGCAGTTTTTGAAAGGATGAATTTGTAATATCAAGTAGACTGAGGAGCTTTTCAGTTTATTTGAATAAGTAAATGAATAGATGGGAGAAAGAGAGAAATCTTTGAATTATTATTAGATATGAATAGTTTTCTATCTTGTAAAGACTTTTCCTTATATATCTCACTGTGACTGCCTGTCAATCAGAGTCAGTTTGCTTAAGGACCTGCAAGAAGCTGGAGTTTGCATTGTATTTGCCAAGGAGTGCAATTGTCCTTCCACTTATCTATGTAGATTGCATACTTTCCTTCACAGTAGTGTGCAAGTAAGGATAAATATAGAAGAAAGCTTGGACCTGTTACATCTGCTGATAATGCCTTGAGTAGTAGCCCAGTAAGCCTGGGTTCCATGAGATATTTTAATAGACTGTTAAAAATCTCTTGGGGAAAAAAAGAGTTTTATCCAGGGTTAGCAACTGGTACAGGTTTTTGCTACAAGTGGAAAACAGTTTGTTTTGTAACCTTAGTAATTGTAAAGCCAAGACTTGGGCAGTGATAGGTTGATTTCACCTGGAGATAATCTGCAACTTTGGGAAAAAGAGAAAAGCTGCCATTTGAAGCAGAAGTGTCACCACAGCATCTCGTTGCCACCTTGGGTTTTTTGAAGGGAAAAGATTTATTCTGAGAGGAGGGAAAGCCAAAACAGAAAGAGGAGGAGCTTGCAGCATGTGACACACCAGAAATCGGATTGTCTCAGTCAGGCTGGGCAAGAGGGCAGTGAGAAATGGCAAAGGATGTTCTCAGTGTGTTGCTTGAACATCCCCACCATATGTGTGCAATGAGAGGATGTGGATAAGGGAATTCTCGGGTGGTGGCTTTTGTCCTACAGCCCCCAGACATTCTGAAGGATCATTGTGTTAACTGCTGCATTGAAAACCATTCTTTCCCCTAGGGGACCTACGAAGGCTTGACAAATTAGTCTAAGAATACAGAGTATATGAGGGAGAACAAAACAAATATTGGAGCTAGTTAGCAAATGATCCGAAATGTTTAATGCCTCAAATAAATTTATTTTGAGCAAAAAACCACAATCCCAGCTGCTGTGGCTCTTGTACACCTCTTCCTCTATGCTTCCACACCTTCTTGTTTTTTTAGGGCAGAGGTGGGGAAAGAATATTAAATCAAAATTTATAAAAGTGATGTTTTCATACTTGAAATAAAAGAATGTGGGGGATTTGACTTACAGTTTCACACTTAGAGAATTTTGTAGATAAACAATATCTTTGGACAAAAAAGGGAGCTTGCTTTTGCCATTTAAAATAAAGCCATATTTATTTCAGTGCTAATGCACACTGATACATACATTTGTAAAGGATGAGTAAGCAAAATAAATATCAGCATCCCTGTTACTGCTTTGGTGTTGGGAGGTTGTCATTGGTATTATGATAGAAGAGTTAAAAGGGATTTGAAGGATGATAAGGTCTTGCTTTTACCTTTATAAAATATATGTGTGTCATACATTTAAATGCAAATGAGAAAATTCTGCTGTGTGACAAAAGGAGAAAATTGTGTTGGTGCTTTCTTGATTTGAAGAGGCATTTGATTTATCATATTTACTGCAGTATATTGTTCCAGCTAATACCATACCTATTTAAAAAGGTATAAAGTCTTTTCAAATTTCTTTACAATGCTTGTGGTCAGCCTTGCATGAAATAGCCATTTGTTCTTCTCATATTAAAGCTTGTGCTTTCATGTAGTTCTGAGAATTTCCTATTACTGTAAATTAATTTCACTTCATTAAGTGGCTGGGTCACAGGCAAGGGAATAATAGCAGTCAGAGACACAGGAGATTACTGGTTTGAATAATCATAAATTGGCACCCACCACTTTCTCTCTAATATTGGAAAGAAGCTTCTGGCTGTCAAAGCCATTTGATTAATAAAAAACGCCTATGGATGTGAACTTTAAAGTTAGACAAGATAAAATTATTGTCTACACAAACAACATTTTACAGTGTGGAACAATGGATTCAGTCCCTGTGGGAGAGGATGGTAAAGATTTTGTTCTCTGTGTTACTTTGCTGTTATTTCAGGTCACATGTGATTACTCAAAGTCATTGACTCAGCAGTCTTACATTATGCAGAGAGGGCTCAGTTGTGAAGCGATTACTCCAAAGCATGGAGAGTTTATTATTTAGGTATTAATTTGTCCTCTCATGTAAATGATGATTTCTTCTGCCAAGATGATTATGATAGGGTCTAATAACAAGAGATAACTGTTGCTTTTTTAATATTCTTTTTTCTAAGTCTGACCCCATGTTTGTTGGAAACAACTGAAGAGAGACACACTAATTGCAGTAGATTTGTGATGAAAACACTAACATCTAAAGAAAGCTGAGGGGAGTAATTTTTCCAGTATCCAACTTCCCTTATACTGAATAGAAAGAATGAAGATGCACTGAAAAGCATCCTCAGCACAGGTGTTTCAGAAAAGGCTGTAAAACTGCTCCTTGGGGAGCAAACTGGAAACTACATGGTCAGAGATGCTGAATATAGGGTACAGCAGCTGCAGGGAGGTGCAGACAAGTTAGTCAGACCCCAGAGCTGTTGGAATTATGCTGGATATTCCTGCAGCATTTCCTCTGAAACCTCACACAGGGCATGGAAGGGAATTCCTGCTGCTCTCTTCTCAGCCATCCCCACTGCTCTCTCTCTTTAAACATGGGTGAAAGTTTCAATTATTACTCTTTCTGCATCAAACACAGCTCCTGATATCGAGTCTGTCTCCTCAGGCTGGAGCTGTATGTGGCACAAAGACTTTCAGCATTGCAGTCCTGTCTGGGAGAGAGAGGGAAGATGGTGGATCTTCTGAAAGCACTTTGGTGGTGGCAACACGTTGTCAGCTCTGTCAGAGGGCGGAGGGTGAGGGAAAGCTGGCAGGTCTTGCCTTGCTCTGAAAATACCACATGGTATTTATTCACTGTGTGCCTTTGACACACTCAGATGGAAGGAGTGGTGATGCTTTGTTCTGATTTTCTCCTTGTAGCCATGCTTGTCATAGGATTGCTCAAAAAGAAAAGCTTGTTGTAAAGATCGATCACTAATTTATCATTGTTTCTATCTTATCCAGACCGTATATGATGTATATCATGTAACTAAGGGTGGCATAATTACTTGGATAATTCTGCAAACATTTGCATATGTAAATTCAAAAGGGGAATTTGCATCAGCCTAATTAGTCATGCATTTTAAATCCCATTGATTTAAAAAGTATGGTACTGAAAATTTACAGCCATTTTTGAGTGGCTGTCACTTCACTTAAAACATTGAAAGAACTTTGATTTTTGCTTTAGACAGATGCTTCTGTCACCTTTTTTTTTCCCAAGGCTCCTCATTTTCTTCAGTAGTAATTCAAGCAGTGGTAAAAACAAGGCATTTCGGTTTATTTCAGTTATTACCAGATTATTCATCTGAGACAAGTTTTGAGCCTTTCCTAGCAAATAGGATGCAATAGCAAAGCTCAAGATTGCATGTAGTGCTTTCCCAAGCTGCACAGGCATGGAGCTCAAAAGCAGGACTTGAGAAGCATCAGTATATTAAACAATTTATAATGAGTTACTAAATGAAAGAGAAAGTTCAAGTTTTGTTAATTAATAGTGCATGGCGGTCGCAGAGAAGGATTTAGGCCCATGTGAAGGTTGTGAGAGCTGTATGATGTCTTAGTTGTTTTTAAATTACCCGAATAAAAGAGTTTAAAATCCATCCTGAGATTGCTTTTTGGATGCTCTTAATCCACCGCAGGTTCTAGCAGTGGAATTTCAAATGAGAATTTTGTAACAATGCCACAGAGTAGTTTTGGTTGTTACTGTTTTGGGTTTTTTTAACAATTAAGGGTTTTCTGACAAATTTATGGCACTTGTCTTGGATTAAAGATGTGCCCTGTGGTAGAGAGAGGGTATTTGGAAGTATATGTATGCATGTATGCATAGCTTTTACGGAAATGAGATTGTCTGTAGTTATTCTAAATGGGAATCGAGAGTTGTGATGGCTATTTATGCCTGTCAACCAAGGCCAAGAAAAGCACTGTCCTCCCCATGTTTTAGCTAGGTAGGTAGAGTAGAAAATAAATTTGCTTAGTTTTTGAAAGCTGGTGAAGAGCTGTTCTGCTTGTTCATTTCTCACAGCAGTTTCAGGTGGTGTGAGGTCACAGCTCTGAACAAAAGAGAGTGTGAGGACTGGGGAATCCTGTCATTGACTCTATCCCAAGAACCAGAGGCAGAGGTTTCTGAACAAGAATGCTTAAATATGAGAAGAATAGGTGCTGGAGTAACTAAGACTGAGTAAATGAAAGTTTGTGTTACTCATTAATATTTTTGAGTACACCTTACTGAGTCTAGTATACCTTATTTAGGCAAGACTCAGAAAATGAGAGACATGTGGCTCAACATTCACGGTTGTCTGTCATTTTAAAGAGAACACGAGAAAGAACCAATGGTCTAGGGTTTTCAAACAGCTGCAGTAAACTCTTCAATCTGTCTGGGGACACAAGGGGCCAGAGATGCTGTAGAGGGAGAGGAAGAGTTTGATGTTTGTAGGGGTTTATCTGCCACTGGGGGTAAACAGCTCCATCTGTCTCTGGGTTCGGAACGGAGTAAATAGCTGGTGAGCATTTCAGAATGAAGACAGGCTGTGTACTTTTAATTAATTTGGGAAATAAATCTTTCTCTGGAATAGGGAGTACAGAGTAGCTGAGGGAAAGCAAAATAATGGTATAGGAGAGTGCTGCAGTCTTCTCACTTGACTGATAGTTTTTCTGTTTCAGCTGTGCAGCACAGACAGGTGAGTAATGTCTTTTGCTTGTTGAGAGGGACAGGAAGGAATCAGCTGACAGAGAGAGACAGCCGAGACACAGATTTTAGAGAGAATTGCTGAATAGACTTAATGAAAAGCAACAGGGAACAATGGGAGGTGAGGAAGGGGGATGTTTGAGCATGGTACAAGGCTGCTGTGAGCGGCAATTTGCACAGAGCTCAGCCATGTGGTGTCTCATCTGACACAGCTAACTGAAGTGCTGAAATGGGCTCTCAAAGGCAAGGCATGAGGAAATCTAGCAGGGGAAATGGCTCCTTGCCACTTGTCCCACAAGTGTCGCCCTGGATGGGAAAGGCTCTCTCTCCCAGAAGCCAACAAATGGTGACATAAAAATCTACTTATTCAAACTGTTTCAGAAGGACTGCCCTCCTCTGTTTTCCTTTCCTAAAGCCACAGAAAGGAACGAATGCATGGCATATAGATAGAACAGAAACAAACTGTGTGCCCTAATAATTTACACTGGATTTCCAGGTAGGTGTATACCTTGACCAATAAATCCTACTTGGATATACCAAACCTAAATTCAATGGCCAAGACGTGTGCAAACATTTCTTACTTGTTAGCATAGCTGCTCACACAATCTTGCTGGTCTCTCTGATGCACATGCCTGAATAGTTGCAACATTGAATTTCCTACTCATGTCGGTCCTAGATTTGCAACATTTTATGCATGAATATATGTGTATGTGTCTGTTAAAATTCACATGTATACTATCAAGGTACATCAAACTTGAGAAAATTTGCTTATATTTTCCTAGGAATTTTATGATAAATCCGGGAGTCAATTTTTGTGAGTCTCTGTTCAGTGTGGTGAGAACTCAACTTTGTTTAAAATAGCCTTTATGCTTTGGATGTCACTGCTGACCCAATTTTCTTTCTTCCATTTTCCTTTTTTCTGTTTTATGTGCTTGTCCCCAGACAGATGTGTGGGTATGTATATATGTGGGAGTATATCCACACAAATGTGTACATACACAGACCTGTGTAGATATACCCTGGAAGGGGACAGATACAGATTATGGATTGACAGTTATGACCTTGAGCTTCAGATTTGTGAAGGAACAATCCTTCTGCCACCTTCCAGCATTCAATTAGTTAACAATCAAGCCACAGATTTAGGAGTAGCTGCAGGAGTGATGCAGTAGGATAGAATTTGCAAGTGCAAACTTGCAGTGATATAAGGTAAGCTTTAGTTTTCAGTTTAGTTTCAGTTTTAGTTTGAATTTTGTGATGGAGAAAGTTGTAAAAGGCAGAGATAAATGTGCATAGGCAGGAGAACACACCTCTAAAGCACTTTTCAAGCAGAGATACCAAATGAGCCAACAATAAAAATGTGTCTCTGGTCAGGTTCTCTGGGACATGGATAGTGTATCTCCAGGTGTGTGCTCTCTTTTCCCTCTTCTGGAGCAGAAACCAGCAGGTTCAGCACATCCTTTGCTGTGATGAACCCTTCTGCTGAAGACAAGAAAGATTGCAGATTTTTAAAGCAAGGATACTGTTGAAGGTCTTGAACAAGGATGAGTGACTTGAGCTCCTTGTTCTGTCTTGTGTTGTGGGTGATGTTTATCATGTTTATCACTTGATTTGTCTGCCCTCATTTCCAAATGCAAGAAAAGGTCTCATCATATTGTATTTATGTTTTTTTTCTACTCCTTTCTGTTGAAAACTCTTTCTGTATCATCTTAGTTTTCTCCAGTGGGAGTGGTATCAGCATGATTTGAGCACTGTGCTGGGTGGGTTTTCCCTCTCCCCAGAGCTGTCATACCTACTTTCATCAAGGAAATAGAGTTCCAGATCTCTTTACTTAGCTTTGGTGGGTATTTGTTTGTAATAGTCTCTTTTAAGGACCTATTAACTGATTTACTTTACATCTGAGCAAACGGAGTCTTGATAATCTTCTAAATACATCAGTTCCCTAGGATTTGAAGCAATATTTGAGAGGCAAAAGACTCCTGAGGAGAAAATCTTGTCCCCCTTGACTTGAATGGAGCTAATATTCATCCAATATTATTTTATTAATTCTTGAAACATATTTATTTTTTGAAAGTTCCTTAGGGCTGAAGTAATCAGTCTTCTTTTCTCAGCCTCAAATTCAGACTATAGTAATTCAGCTACATAAATAAATGGACTTTGAAAAATGAGTTCTTCTTTAGCAGTCAAGCTTTAGTAAATAATAAACATTATGGTAGACAATCCTTATCACAATGGTAAAGGATTACTGCTTTTGTACTTAATGCTTAAAAAAATTAGAACACCTTAATCTTTTAAAAACAATTTGGGTTTGGAAAAACAAATTACATTGAAGCTGACAAGATGCTTGCCAAGTTCCAGGAGATGCAATTTACAGCATCTGAGATATTAAGCCTTGAATGCCTGAGTTCCTAATAGAAATAGAGCCTCAGTATTAACTCTTTCAGCTCTGCTATAGTATACGATATATAAAGTGCATATTTTTGTGTCTTTCTCATAAAACCCAGGAGGCTGCTGCTGGGTTTCTGTACTGTCCCAGTGGCACCAGATAAGTAGTTTCAGACTTAATCCCTCAAGCCCAACACCAAAGTCTTTTCTGAAAGAGTCGCCTAAGAAATGTTGGCTTCAATGAAAATACTTTTCAGTGGTTACATTTACTGACCATTTCTTTCTATCACAAGTCTTTTCTGTCTGTTCCTCTTCATTAGCTGAATCCTGCTTCAATTTGTACTGTACATCTATCTCACCTGTAGATAAATCTTACTTTATCCAGAAGTAACTTTGCAGTGACACCTGACTAAGTGAAGAAAGACTTCTTTTTCTTTTCTGTATTATTTCTTTTCTGTCTCAAGTACATATTTCTGGTCCTAGCTGACCTCTTCTTCTGTGCTGTCTGGTGACAAGCCTGTTGATTTGTCCCTCATGCAATTCAACAGTTCCTGCGATTGTGTGAATCTCCAATCTTCTCAAATTTATTTTTCCTTCAAGTGATTTGTGGTTATTGCTACATCCCCTGTCCTCTTTCCTCTCTTCTTCATTTATGGTTTTTAATCTTCTATGTGTTATCCTGACCACCCATAGGTCTCAGCCCTTGGATTTTGTCTTCCTCTGTGCTTGCAGAGTTCTTCTGGTCTCTTTATTGGCTTGTCTGTTTGCTCTCTGCAGCATCTCTGTTTCTGTTTGTAGAGAAAAGTGTCAGTCACAGCCATAGACACCTGTAACATGTGGTCAAATGCATGGCCTTGCTCAAAAGCCTTGTGTGCCTAAGTAGATTCTGCAAACAGGGACATTTGACCACAGCACAACCCTTATGAATAAAGCCATCATCACCTAATAGGCTTGAGTCTTGTTTCTATCTCCCATGGATTTCCCCTCAAGGAGGATGGATTTCATGCCAAAGTCCTTGTTTGGCACTGTTTGTTGTATTGTTATACAACAGGTTGCTGTCACTTCATCTTCAGAAAAAGAAATTAACACTTGATGGGTGCTTTCATACATTAGCCTGAAATTTGAATCCATTTTAATGGGGTATACACTGGAACAATTAATTTTATGTTTTCTAGTCATAATTTGTCACAAACATAATTGTTGAATTAAAACTGTACTTTCCATATTATTTTGGGGACTGATTTTCTTCTCCAAGCAGATCATTAGAGCTTTAAAAGATAGATTGATAGTCCTCTACATAAATTATCCTGCATAAATGATGTACCATATAGTGGACTTGATTTTTTTGTCAGTGAGTTGTAGGCTACATTAAACATAATAGAAATTTCTCTTGCAGATCCTTTCATACCTGCATGGATGGAATGATAAAAAACGGTGCTAAGGGTAGTGTATCCCAAGTCAAACCAGCTCATATTTTAAAATTAAGATCTTATTAATTTCCATTTTTTGCTTTTCTGCATTTGTAGGGAAACTCAGGTGCATGGAAATTCTTAAAAAAAAAAAAGTATGTTTTGCCTTAATTCTGCCTCAGAAACAATGGGCGGGGAGGAAATTGCAGCACTTAAAATGCTAAAAACTATTTTGTTTCAAGAGCAGAATCAAGGCACAGTCTGTAATGTATGCAGGTGTCCCTTGAGTCAGAAGATAAACTGTTTCTCCAGACGGTGTGGAAAGGTTTGATGTCAAAAACCCATTTGTCTATAACTTTGCAAACACTGTGTGAGCTTGTGTTAGTTAGACGAAGCAGAAATTTCTTCCAAGGATGAAATATGGGTTTTTTTTAAATTAGTAACTTTGCCTTACTCTTCTGAATAACTGTGTGCAAGCCTTTAGGAAAAGTAATTATGTTTTCCACTCGAATCTGCTCATGCCCCATAACTGCAATATATATTTTTAATATTATTCTTGCTGCCAAAGATAAAGCTGATGCAAACTGGCAGTAATGAGATCACCATGGGACTGCCAGTGTATCTCCGCAAGCTTTCAGAAAGTATAGGTGCAAAACATCACAGGATTGGACCCAAGTGGTGAATATTTGAACATCTGCTTGAAAGAAAAATCTGCAAGCAAAAAATCAATTTATTTATTTCCTGCTTCCCCTTGGCATGAGCTGTAAAGCACAATGTGCTGGGTGGCTGCTGCCTTTGTGTGCCCTTTATAAGCCTGTAAGGCTCTGCATAAAGTCCTTGACATTGTGGAGACACTGAGGGAGAGGTGGCCGTTCCATTGCCACCATCGCTGCTCCCCAAGGGTTTCCCTCCTCTGCAGCATCCTGAGAGTTATCACCTGGCAAATGCACAGCAGCCCTGTCTCCCCAGGCAGCGTAAAGAACAGCAAATATTCGTTCCTCTTGGCAAGGCTGGTCAGGAAGAGCTTTGTGGTTTGAGATGGTTAAGGTGTTCTTTAATGCTCACACAGCCTGTGGCACAGTTTGTGCATGTAAAGTGCCCTCTGACTGATGAGAAGGTCCTCAGACCTGTAAGCACTTCACTTTATTTATGTATTTGTTTTGCAATTGAAAGCAGAAGAGTGCTGTAGGCAGAAAAGGGACTGTTTTGAAAGGGATTATGTTTCAGGCTGACTATTGCCATCTTTCCTTTAAAACCAGACATGATTTAAAAAAAAAAACAAAATTAAGAGAAGAGATAGAATGTATGTGAATGGATGAAAATATGGATACTGGACAGGGTAACCTTTGATGTTGGTATACCTTTCCAAGTTCATAGAGTTTAAAACCCCATAACATATGCAAAATAGCAGCTTTGCAGTGTGATTGGCAACTATGCTAGAGGCAATGAATTAGTATTAAAACTGTAAGTTCTTGAAAATCAACGTGGTCTCTTCACCCTATAGCTGGTTCTTCCATTTCAGAGTTTGTGGTCCATGACTCTTGGAGCTTCAGCTGTCATCCTATCAGGACAAAGCTTGTGCCTTTTGAAAGGGGAAATTAGGAATGTGTAAATTGTGTTTTCACTGTTTGGTGTTGTGTGCACATTAGAGTGGTAAGAAGTTTGCTGCTTTCTTTAAGGAAATAGTTACCATCTGCTGTTGATACCTGCAAAAAGATCAAACTCTGGAAACCTCTGTGCAAACTCTACGTAGTTATGTTGAACTTGCAGTGCAAGCTGGAGTTGAAAACTGTTGTTCTGAGCAGAGCTGAGAAAGCCCAGTGAATGGGACTGGGGTATGGGCTGAAAATGTTATACCCTGACTGTGGAGGGGTACTCCCTCCTTGAGGATGGAGGGCAATCATCCATGCTGAAAATAGGTTTCTTTGCCCAGGATCTATGCCTGAAAAAGCATTTTTAACCTTCAGACCAGTGTCCAGTCAACCCCCTTATAGGCCTTCCAAACAGAAGACTTGAATTTTTATATTATTTCAGTGGCAATTCCTTTTCCTAATGGAAGGTAGGAGGAGAATCAAATAAAAAATAACAACAGCAAAAATAAAAAAAAAAGAAAAAAATGGGGAAAAAAAAAAGCCAGCCTCCAAGTGCTGGCCAGTTCTGATGAATTTCAGTTTGTTCTGTAGAGTTTGACTCTTTCAGGTGTACAGTTCTCAACAAAACATTACAAAACTATTTTTAAAAAGTCTCTAAAAAGTGAGGCTTTGTAATAGAATATAGATGTACAAACCTATTATTGTCAAAAAAATGCAGCATTGAAGGAAGCAAAATTTATTTATTCTTTTAAAACAATTCATTGGGTCTTCAAATTCAGCTCGGCATGTGGCTGTGGTAAAATTTGCTGTACCATATTTCTGGGAGGTTTTGTTCTTTAGTTAACATTAGATTCATGTCTTTACGGAAATGTTGCTTTCTGGCAGCTGTGCAATTATCCAGTGTCACTACTGTGCCATGTAGTTAAATGGTCAATAGTTAGCATGTTTATAAACGCTGTGTGACATTTGGGCTTTGAAGAGTAACTTCTTACTGAATGCTTTTGGAAGAGTTCCATATATGGTATTTTTATGCATCGCTCAGTGGAATGTGCACTAAATGGAATGGCAACGGAGATTGACTATAATAAGCATTACGTATGAAATGGGAATCAGATTAAGCAGAAATCCCAGTGCATTACATCAAAATGATTAAGGCTAAAATGATAGGCAGTGCCACATATATTAAGTAGTTACTCAAGAACAATACAGCTGCATAGCCAGAGGAAGTTTCAGCAGTCTCCTCCTGATCTTCCTGTGGTTTTCTTAATTTCCAATATTTCTCTTGATTAACGTTTACCTTTTATGTAGCTGTCCTTCAGTGGTTTTTTTTCTGATCACCTATGACCCAAGTAACAGGCAACTAGTGCAGTGCGAACTTTAAAATTTATATTTTAGTTTGAGCTGTTAGCAAATTATATTGTGCAAAATATCAGGTACACCTTTTAATTAGCATTCATCAACTCTAGGGGTGTGTGCTAAAAGCGGGTGAAGGTTTGGGTCATATTTGCTCCTCTTTATGTGAAATGCCTTGTTAGCACCCAAAAATGGAATTCAGTTGTGGATGGTATTTGGGAATTTGCTCAGGGATGTGTTTTATTTTTTCCCCTTTTTCTTTTTTTTTTTTTTCTTCCTTTCTTCTTCCCACCCTTCTTTTTTATTTTTATTCCCCACTCCCATTAGGCTGAGTTATTTATCTTGAGAAGGAAGTGAGACAGAGGTCAAGAAAGAACCATCGCATATCGTTTGGCCAGGGAACATAAATGAAATATTACAGAGTTTATGGGGAACGAGAACTCTGGATAGCTGACTCAGACTAATGATAGTATAGAGATCTCCATGACCGACTTGGCCTCTCTTTTGTGGGAGATTCAGGCTGAATATGCCAGGTTTATAGGCTGGTGGTAATGGAGGATGGTTAAAATACCATCCAGTTTCATGATAGCTTTTCCTTGTGCTTCATCAGGACCATGGAGGTAAGAACAGCTTTTCTCAGCAGTGCAGTTCTGCAGAAGTATCAGGCTTTATGTTCTAATGTTTCAGTGCATAACTTGAAAAAAGGTCCCTGCTGAGAGAGGGCTTTCAGTAATGTGTTTATAGAGTGCAGACCAAGATCTTACATATAGAGAAATATCAAAAACTGTGGGTGCTAAAGGCATGTTATGCTTATGGCCCATTAATGACTTGTACAAAGCTCATAGGTACCAGGATTCAGAATTGGCAGCTTCTGGTGTAAGTGTGGGGAAATGAACTCCATCATTGACACAAGATGTGGTGATCAGGGAGATAGGTGAGCTGGCTAGGTGCTTTTGCAAAAACATGTACATGCACTGTTCTAGGAATATGTTCAGAAAAAAGAAGAGTATAGAATTTCTGGCAACACTTTTTTATTACAAATTCAAATTCTTGGAAAATGAGGTTCAGTAAGGAAAGGACAGTTTCAGAAGATTTTCTGATCTGAAAAAATACATAATGGAAATTCTTTAAATGCCCATTTTACCATTTAGAGAAGGAAAAACTTCATATTTCGCTTTGAAATGATATTTAGACATTTTAGTTAGTCTATATTAAATAAGAAAAATAAATTTACAGGCCTGATCCAGTTTACTGCAAAAATCAGTGTACTGATTTTTTTCCTTTCAAGATTCTGAGTCTGAATTATCCTAGTTTTATGGCTTTTTATCTGTAGTTGGGATGTTGTACTGGAAAATTTTGGTTTAATCCATGTTGTAATGGTACCATTACCAATTAAGCTTTAGCAACAGTATCAGTTTGGAGTGTTCTTTCATACACTATAAGAATTATAATATTTATATAAATAATTTATTGGGGCTAGTAGTGCTCACTTTATTTTTAATCTAATAATGTTCCTCTGGAGATACTGAGCCAAGAGGTATTTATTTAAAATACAAAGGAAGGAAGGTTCTAGGGAAGTACAAGAATTTCAGTTACTGCTACAGAGAAACTGTTTTTCTGTGAAGTTCTATTACCTATGCAAGTCACACCTGGACAAGAACTGCACTATTTTAATTGAAGAAATTTCTAAATATAAATTTGGCTATCTAGGGGATATAGAATGAACACATCTGTTCTACCAAAATTGACTTTTTCATATCTGCTATCTAAACTTATTTGTATCCAAGACATACAAAAAGCTTCTCAGATAAACAGGTGCACTTTGCTATTGCCCAGTTAATTGCTGTCAATTGTATTGCATTGGAAATTTGGTCTGTAGCTCTTCTTTGGGATCAAAACCAGTTCTCTGATTCTTAGGATGCTTTCCTGGACATTTAAATCAAGAACTGAGCTATTTTTAAAAATACAAATCCATCTCCTGCAGTGAAACCCAGCAGCTGGACCTAAGTTTGACTCAGGTTACAAAATGCTATAGAGAAGATAGTGACTTCTTTTTTTGCCCTACTGCAGTTCTACTAGAGTAGATTTCAAAATGGTTCTAAAGACTTCTTCTTATCTTTGGGGGATGGAGGAAAGAAAACACAGTGGGTAAATAATTCCTCCAAAGATATAAAGGGGAAAGAAAAAAAAAAAAAAAGCTGCTTTTGGAAGCAGGTGAATGAAACCTTACTTAGGACAAGGGCTGGAAAGAGTTTTCTTTTGAAACCTGTTTGGGGCAAATGTAAATTGAGCAGGTAATGAATTAATGAGAGTATTCCCATGAGAAAGATTTGCAAAGAACTGAGATTTAGACATGATTACTTCCCCAAGCCCTCCTTTGCTTATACCTTCCTTATGAATAATTAATTTTTTTTTTTAAAGAAAGTATAAAATGGGTTTATCCGTCATTGTCATGCTGGTCTGCAGGAAGAATCAGCTCTTCTGCAGGGTGTTTCCTCTGATACTCCATGGGCAGCAGTTCTGTGCCTGGGCTCTGCTCTCAGTGCTGAGGGAGACTTTGCTGATGACCCCACGTGTTCTCTTTTTTACACTGTGAGGGCATAAAACTCAGGGGTTCCTCTGGTTTTGGTCTCTCCTCAGAGACACCAGCTCAAGCTGTTATTTAGTTACTGCACCAAGATTATATTGTTTTATGGGTCGGGATGGCTGAGACACTGCTATGGGAAACCTGGGATGCAGTCAGAAAGGAGCCTGGACTGTGTGAGGGGCAGGGTGCAGCTGGGAAGGAGCTTCTGTCCCTCAGCTGTCACTCAGGTGTGTGACAGCCACGGCAGCTCCTGGATCCTTGGACAGGGAAATGTTTTCTAACAAAGACACCCTGGGGCTGGCCATGGTCTGTCTGGATGGCTGCTAGGGGTCTGCAGTGGGGTACAGCTGTGTAGGAGGAGCTGTGTGACAGGGCCTGGGGCACAGGCCTGTGGTCTGGGGATGATCCAGTGACATGGGGCACTCGCTGCAATGCAGGTGCATCTGCTCCCTCATGACAGCTGTACTTAGTCATGGCTTCGAGGCCTGCTTTCAGCTGGGATAGAGTTAATTTTTCTTCCTGGTAGCTGCTCAGTGCTGTGTTTTGCAATCAGTGTGAGAGTAACACTGATAACACACTGATGTTGTGGTTGTTCCTAAGGAGTGCTCACTCCAAATCAAAGACTTTTCATTTCCCATGCTCTGCCCGTGAGGAAGTGCACAAGGAGCCAGGAGGGAGCAATGCCAGGACACTGACCCAAAGCAACCAAAGGGTTCCGTACCATTCCATACCATAGAGCATCATGATCAGTATATGAACTCGGAGAGTTGGCTGGCAGCACCGATGGCTGCTCGGGCAGGGGCTGGGCATTGGTCAGCAGGTGGGGAGCAGCTGTATTGTGCATCATTGTCCTTCTGAGCTTTATTTTTCTGTATCTGTTTTCTCCCTTTCCATTACAGTTATTTCTTAAAGATTTTTTTTAATTATTATTAAACTGTTTGTTTATATCGCAACCCACAGGTTTTACCTTTTTTTTCCTGATTCTCCTCCCTGTCGCACTGGGAGAGGTGAGAGTGGTAAACAAGTTGCTGCATGGTACTTGGTTGCTGGCTGGGGTTAAACCATGGCAGCTGGCAAGAGATTTGGTTTTAAGTTCTTCCAGAGTTTCTTAGGACACCCTTTTCAAATTATTTTCTGTGAATTCCCCAGTTTACCCTCTGCTTTGTTTTTTCATTGTGGAAAGCTATGATGCTCTTTATCCTCACCATTAAGTTAAAGGATGTGCAAGTAATAACTTTTGCTACTTTGGTATCCCTCCTAGCAAAACAGTCTGGTGGTTCTTTTATATCATGGATTCAGGGTGGCAACCCTTGTTTCCAAAAATTGAGACACAACAGGAACATCTGTGTTTGCCATCTGCAAGACATTTCCTTCTAGGATCCCAGAGTTGGTTACAGGGCTTCCAGACATTCCTCCTGCCTGTTCCCCTGGGTGCACAGTGAGGAGACAACAGGTTTGTAACTATAACACTGATGCATGTAATTCTAAACTCTCCAGCACATCCTGCTGTCACTGGAACACAGCTTGCCCAGGTCTGTTTGAACACCCACAGCATCTCCTCTCAGCTGTGTCTGGCCGTTCATCCCTGCATCCCTTTTTATGCAGCCTGCTTTTTGCTGTTAACAGCAAGGTGCTGACCCTGGCAAAGCAGCCAGGTAGTGTGGGAAAGAGCCTTCCCTATTACTGGCCTGCCATTATATGCTTGGAAAGGTTTTCAGTTTCAGATTTTTTGAGAAGGTCAGGAAAGGATTGTTTCTATTGCCTTTTTTTTTCTTTTTTTTCCCCTCCTCTGCAGAATTCATTTATTTCTGAACATAGCAGTATTTATTGCTTACTTTCCTAACTTCTTCGTTTAATCCTGTAACTGCCATTAGATAAAATAATGAACTGAGTTACTTATTCATAAAGGCAATGTAAATATTTGTTTTCCACTGTATTCCAATAAAATAATGTTGTCATGGATTATTGGCAGTAAATTATTTTAAGTTATATATTTAAAAGTATGCAAAGCTATATACATGAAACTATCTTTGACTGTTTTTATGAAGCTTCTTATTCTTTTCTTTTATCAGTGTTGCTATGAGAGCTGAAATCTTAATGCTCATATTTTGATTTTCACTGTCTTATTTAATTTCTATTGCAAATGCTTTCTACTGAAAAACTGTGAAGTTTTCTGCATTCACTGCTCCCTTTCCCATCTTCCAATTCTGGCCCAATTCTGATAGTATCATTTTTATGCTGTCATTTATAGGGGTCCACTGAGTGAATTATAACTCTCTTGTTTGGCTTCTGCATTTTACATTTGGATCTTGAAAGGTAGTTGGGGAGGAAGAAGAGCACAATCTCAAATAAACTTCTTTTTTTCCAAATTGGTAGAAGTTATTTGCTGCTCTGAGATAAAACAAATGAAAGATGGATGCTCTTTAATTTCCAGTGTGCTGTTTATCTCAAAAGCAGATTTTCTATTTGATAGAACTATCGTGAAGCATTACTCCCAAGTGTCACCCAGACCCTATCTACATAGAAAGTATAAAATGAACTAGGACATTTTGCACCTATATTAATAATTTTTCCATAAAAACTATAGCATATTTTAACCCATGAATCCTTCCCCAATAGATGGCAGTGCTTTTGCTCAGCCACAGTGATTTCACAAATTCATAGCCTACTTTCTTTATATAGGGTACATTTATCAAACTGGATGGAATAGGTCCTTCAAGGATGTTTCATTGACATTTTTTTCATTTTGAATGGACCGACACAATCTCAAATAGCAAGATCCTGCATAGCTTGAATAATTAAAAATGGGTAACTATAATCTCCTAAGTGATGACAGCTTTTTCTTCTTTAAAGTGAAAAAACCTCAGTAAGTTACAAACATTAATTTCTTTCTTATTTTGAGAATTCTCAGTAAATTTCCTTATGATAACACAGGTCTCCAGGGCCTTGCTTTTCGCACTGCTTAACTTTCATGAGCCTCCAGCAATATAGTGGTGCTATCAGAAAGCTGAAACCTGAGAGCTGTTTTTCAATTTTTTTTTTCTTTTTTAAGATTTTTTAGGATGGCAAGACTGTAAATATGGCACAAAATGCATGATGTTTCTGCTCCCTCTCGGCACATTTTAGTTTCGAGTAGTGGTTCATGTTATGTGTTGCAGTTCTGAACAGAAGATATTTAGAGCATTTAGACTTGACTACCTACGGTGATGTTTCTAAATATATTTCAAGCTATTAGGATGCAGAGCCATTGGCTCTGTAGGAGGAGTGCTGAATGGTCTGGCACTCCGATGACTAAAGATAAACTCTTAACAACCTAAATTTAGGCACCTCATTTAAAAAACTTTGGCCCAGATATGTGAACCCAGAAGAATGAGATACAATAATTCATTTCAAATTCCCTGGCTCTTCGTCTCCCCAGACTGAGCATTTATTCATACAAATTGCTCAGCGTTGCAGATGAATCACAAAATGTAGCCAGTGCAATAACTCTGCACCTGAGCATTATTTAATTCTGCTTGGCTAATGCTAGCAGCACTTTGCTTTTTCTCTATATGTTACAGCACCTGGCTATTTTGGCTTTGCCTGAGTATGTTTGGGAGGTGAATAGGGAGAAAATGTACACATTTTTGCCCTCCTGTTCATCACTGCTATCTTTCCTAAGAGCTGTTGTTCCTCAGTTAGGTGGTCAGTTTAATGTTCCTCCCAGCTTAAAAGAAATGCAAGGGAGGCAATTACCAAGAGGACAATTTTTCACTGCATGTTTAGGAGAGGATTATTTTGTCAGAAGTGTTATCTCTAGTGGTTCTCATCTGATTTGACACCAGATTTCATTATTTTCCTATAATGCTCATTACGATGATGAAGAGAAGTACTGTGTCCTGCCTGTGTTGGTTTTCCTTTTTCAATGAGTTTGCAGTTTTTCTTGGGATTTTTGTCTTTTTAAAGGAGTATTTCACCCTGTGGACATGAGAAATAGATGAGGTATGTGTGTTGCCCACAGTTTTCTCCTGTGTTTGTGTGGGCTACACTTATGAGCAAAACTGTAAAACACAGTTACTTAGGCAAGTAAGTAACTTACACCTTTTTAAAAGGCACAGTATAAGCTAAGATTAATGTTTCTAATGCTGGTGTTGGCTACTTAGCAAAGTTTTGCTGCATTTTTTTACTGGGATCGGATATCCCTTAGCCTGTATTGAGGATGGATCTCTTGTCATTTCACTGCAGCCTTAGAAGTCGTGGGCGTTTATTCTAAGCCAGTCATCTGTAGTCAGTGTCATAAGAGAAGGTGATTCATCCCATCTGACACTAAATATCTGAGAGGCTTATTATGCAAATGTGTTCTGAAGAGGAAGGTGGTTGATGATGTTCCTGCTCAGCCCAATGCTACAGTCTACAGAGCCTCTCTGTACCAATGCAGTCATTTTTGAAATAGAGGGTGGAAATCATCCAGGTTAAAAACCAGTAGCTGGAAGTATTTTGTTCATCTGTATGTGTTTGGGTTTTTTTAATGTGGTTCATTGCAGTGATTCATAGGGCCATTTATAACAGAGAGATAAGAATATCTGTTCAATAAATGGGGTCATACCGGCACAGAGGAAAGAAGTGGTTGAAGGCAGGAACATTCAAAACCGTGTAATGAATTGCCTCCTGAAATCCATGTGTGCACTGTTTTATTAGGTGAGATGAACACACAGTAGTAATTGTTTAACCATGTATTAAGCAGGACATTAACAATATCACTGGCAGTGTAGTGTACACCTCTCCATGCTTGCTATCCCTTTATTAGACTATTAAGTGTCTTTAAGTGAGCTTATCTTTGTCAAACAAAGGGGACAGCTAGGAACTTCTATGGCTATTGCCACATCCTTCCGCTGAGGTTCTCTCTCAGTACTAATAGAGCAATCTTTCCCAGTTTTAGCTTCCCAGTGGGTTATATGTGTGTGGATAAATATACAAACTGGAGAGATGAGGTGTTTCCTTATAACATGTAGTGATTATCCAAGTTCATACCAGGAAGACAAAAAAGTGACCATGCAAATCATAACTTTGTCTTGAGCCTTATGAAAACACCAAGAGAGGATGAACTCTCCTATAAACATCTGAACTTCATTTAAGCATCTCACTGTCATGTTTTTAATTAAATAGGTTAATTAGCAGATAAACTATCAGAGATGTAATGAGCCAGAGACAATACATTTTGGGAGGCATATTGAAAAGAAACCCAGCCAAGTAGTATCACAGAGAAGTTAGATGTCCTGAACTGCATGCTTTGTGTGCAGTTATTCATCACAGGATCCCTTATGCTGATGTACCACCCTGCCCCTGTATGCTTTTCTGGTACATACACATGGTCAGGGGGCTTTAGGAACTGAAGTTAGAGAAGGGTGGCTACCACCAGTGAAATACTGTTCCATGAAACAGCAGAGGAATAGATGAAAAGAACTACACTGAAACAATGTCAGTAGCAATGAAAACAATCAAAATGAGCTTTATAGTACATTTTTATATAAGTTCTTTCTGGAATATATTTCCCATGTTTTATTTATTTTTATTGTTATGTTTCTTTTTATTTTTGTAGGCTGTGGAAACCAACCTTGCATCAAAGGATAGTCACTGGGTCTATGTAAATGAGGTAAGAAAGTCAAAAGAGAAAACACAGCTTGCTACATTGACTCATCACCATCTTTTGTTTCATATGTTTTGGCACACCAAACTGAGCAAACATTGAGCATTTTTGCTTTTTCAATGGCACAAGGTTCAAACTCTGTGGTGTCATTGCTTGTCTGTCTTAGTTGAATTGGCATAGTTTGAACACCAGAGGTCAAGATAAAGCTTCCAACATACCTCAGAGCAGCTGGGAAACTTCATTTTTACCTTCCTGCTGACAGTATTTCATTAGCTATTTAGGAAGCAAGGAATATCTCAAAAGAAATCTCAAATACAGGCATCTCTCTGCCAGCAGCTCACCCTTCACTGTTGTAAAATCCTGCACAGAGATGCCAGGAGAGGAAGGAGTGCCGAGGCTGCTTGGGAGCTTAGTCCATTCAAATGTGCATTTCCATGATACGCAGGCTTTCTGTAGTGCAGAACTGGGTTGGTGTACTGGCCAAGATCCAGAATAGATTAAAATCAAACTGTGATGTTTCCCCTCTGCAGCAAATGGTATCCTGTCCTGCTAAAATGATTATTTATTTTACCTTAGTGCCATGATGCCCTAATGGGAATCTGTTCAGATTCACATTTAAGAAAACAATGAAATGTTGTACCATATATAGTAATCTATAAATCACTGATAAATGGCAGTATTTTATATATTTCTGGTTTTAATGATGATTCATTAAAAGATAGCGAAATATTTAATTTTAAAAGAATAATGTTCACTGTCTTATTTTTATATTATAAATGCATAGGCTCTAATTTAATAGCCAATTCCTCTGTTAATTTCTCACTCCTTTCTTTGCACCTAGCTAATAATTTTGGATAGGCAACTTTTAATGGTAACTATAAATTGCATTGTGTGGCATTAGACAGGCTCTGTAATTAAATAGGGGTTAGGGAAAGCAAGTGAAATCCCTGCTTGTAAAGGCTTCATAAGTTCTTTCTAGTCCTTGTTTCATTTAAGTACCTCCTGGTTTGTCAGCTGCTGTAATGACCCACTACAAAACATCAGCAAGATGCCCAGAGAGTTAGTGTTTATATTCACATAAAGATAATACAGTGCATATTTCCCTAAACATTTATAGAGAGGGAGTGTTTGTGAACTTTTTATTGCTGCTGTTATTGTTCAGATGTTAAAACTCACTTAATGAAGACTCAATGTGTCACATGGTGACAAAAGCCTTCAGCACTGATGCACTAACATGTGCACACGTACACACACAAACACATCTCACAGGGTGTCGGTTCTGCTTCTCTCTCGGAAGCTTTTGTTTGTTTCTCCTTTGTGGCTGAAGACTGGGTAGGGAAGCTGTGAGAGCAGCGTGTAAATTTAGAGTATAACTTTCTAGTGAAAAATATTAGTGCACATAATTTATAATTATCTTAAAATGCAGTTAAATTCAAACAGACAATTACAGAAGCTTTTTAGACTCCTGAAACTTTGGAGAAGTCATTGCAGGCAAAAAGAGGAGAAAGTATCTTGCCTGTCCCTTCTTTAACAGAATACTGTTGGTCTTTGTGTGTGTGCTTGAAGCTACTGTGGAAAGAAGGTACACTGAGCATCCCCATGGATGCACCTTCAGAAATATGAAGGGCTTGCTTCTTATTGAAGTGAGCATCCTCCCATGCTAGCAAGAGGACAGACTGATCATGCTTTCCATGTACATGTTTCCAGTCAGTGGTAGTGCGAACAGCCTGAATATTTGATGGAAAGATGATGCTGGCTCTTGCTGTGATTTGCAGAATGGAATTAACTTTTAATTCCCAGCAGTCAAATCAGCTCTTTTTGATGTATTTCCACAAGAGTAGAGGTCCATTATGCAAATGGACCAAAACCTCAGACAGTCCTTTTTTTTTCTCCTGGGCAGATTGAGGACCCTACCCTTCCCTGTTCACGCAGTGGTCTGTGTGACCTAATGATCCCATTGCAAGGAAAGAGAGGTGTAGGGCTGAATGCAGAAGGGGCAGTAGCAGGAACAGAACACAGGGACAATTTTTTCCATTGAGGTTCCTTGTATGAAGAGCACTGGATTGTAAACAGGCTTTTCAGGCCTTTTGTACTTCAGGGAACCATTTAAGGGCTTTGCAGAGCTTGGCTTGCTGAGATTTACTGACTCAGAGCACCTTCTCCCAATGTGCTCTGTCCTCCACCTCTTATCAAGCCAAGGAGGATCTGAAACTTGGACTTAGCTTGCTATAGTAAGAATGGTATACAGAGTAGAGCATAATATCATTTCAATTAGGGATTTTATTATCTTCTTACTTTAATTAATTCTTCTTTATTCTCTCTGTACTGATAATCCAATAAACATTTGTGTTTGGGTTTTTTTTTTCCTTTGTGCACCTTCCTATATGGGAGGAGTTAAGTTTTAGAGTTAGAACATATTTTATCACTTTTGTTAGGTAAGCAAGGCTACCAAGCTTTGGTTGTGCTAACTTAAATCTGTAGGGCTGACAAACTTACTGCACAGCAAATGAACAAATACATAATATGAGTTGGTCTCGAATTAAGCAGCTGTACTGACAAAATCCTGTTTGCTAGTAACCCAGGTCTGTACTGAGGTATTTGTTCAGTTTGGATGCCATTGCTGGTGAGAAAGTACTCAGTCATCTTCAGAAAAGGGCTGGTCAATTGGGAGTTGAATCTACTGTATGGAGTTGGAAGGCTGAAACATTACCTGTCAGGTTTTCTAGGACAAGAGAATACACAGGGAAGGGTCTTTTCAGGCAGTATCATGCCCTCGTATGTCCTCTTTGGAGCCAAAGTCATAAAAAGCTCACTGCTTTAAAAATATATATTTGTGTGTCCACTTTTCTGGTTTCAAACATGTTATGTTTCAAAATTGCAAAGCTGTCAAAAGTAGTGGAGATTAGAGGGGGAAAAAAAGAAATTTATTTCTAACCACCCACCCCTGTTTTGATTTATATTTCATCATCTGCACTTTTATTTTTATTCATCTAGAAATACTAAATCATCCCTTGCTTTCATTTAGGTAGCAATACTACCTCAATTCTGGCTTAAGCATGCGAAGTAGCTTTTGAAAAGCAAGGATACTTGTGATTTCTGTATAAATGAGCAAACAACTCTCCCAAACAATGAATACTGCATGCTGAGCTGTGTCTGCAAAGCTGTCATTGACTGTGTTCAGAGTTGTCCATGACTTGCAGTTTTGGCCCTATGGAAGATCTGTTAGAACATATCTGGTGTTCTGCTTGAAGCTTCGCTGTTCATACCTGTAGTGGTTGAAGTGACCCCCCAGCTTTCATAGGTGTTTGCTACTTCTTTTGGCATGGCTGGCACAGTTGCAGATGGCCCCTGGTATTTTTCTGGATGATTATTTCCTGTTTTTTCCCCTCATTTTCTTTATTATTTTTATTTTTCTCTTGTTTTTCTTTGCCTTTCATGCCTGGCATCAAGCAGCTCTGTTGGCTCCTCATGACATTTTTCATTCTCCCCTTCTCTTTTTCTGCCTTTTCTAAGAAAATGTTCTGCCTTGCCCAGGGCATGTGTCTGTGGGAGAGGTACAAGAGCAGTACTTGAAACTGAATTTGGATGTGGTTGTACCAGGGGCAGTGCTCCAGGAGCCTGTGTCTGCTTCTTTATTAGCAACAGCAGTAGGTCTGGGGGTATAAATAGAATTAGAAACCATATTTCCCTTTTTGTGGGACATTTCATGGTTTGGAAATCTTCTCCATTCCAAGGGTAGAGAAAAGATAAAATACATAATTCTGCACAACTAGAATATGGAACAAAAAATATAATCAAATTAAACACAGTGTTTTGTTCCCTCATATCAATATATTTCATTCTAATTTGAAGTTTCTAAACATTAACTATTTTTACATGTAATCAGTTTAAAAAGCAATGAACTACTCTTCCTGGAAGTGGAATGGTACAGAATCTGACAGATAATTCAAATAAGTTGTTTCACTATTATGACGTCCTTCTTTTAATTTCATTTTCAACAAACTTCTATCACTATTCAGAAGCTTAATTGAAACCTGTAAGACATGGTCAGGCAAAGCACCAGATGTCTTGTCGATACAGTAGAGCACTTTTTGTGAAGGGCAGGGTAGGGATGAAGAAAAGGCCAATGTAGTGTTATATGTCAAAACCATCCATACCTGCTCTGGAGCTGAGGAGAGGTGAGGGACAAACCTTTGCCTGGAAATATGCAGAAGATACTGAGGAAGACTGTTTTTGAAAATGCTTTTTTATTTTTACAGAAATGCCTCAAAGACAAGAAATTTAAATAAAGGAAGATTTTAATTTCCCTGGTAGCTGAAAAAGTAGTTTTGGGGATACATACAGGGCTTCACCAATTTCCTTTGATTGATATCTGTACATACTTAAAAAGCTGAGGCAGCATCAGTTCAGATTTCATTATGGCTAAGGAAGAATGGGCTAAGGAAGCCAGAAGATGGTTGGTGTGAAAGTGATCTGCCATGGCAACACACACTTTTTGGAGAAGAGGGAGAGGTGGAAAAAGGGCAATAGGGATAATGGGCATCAATAAAAAGGCTGTCTAACCTCACAGCTTTGGGAAACTAGTAATGCTTTTGGAAAGATAATACAATAAATAAGAGATGGCAAAAGAACTTCAGGATTCTGTGAAGATGAAGGCACAACAAAGTATTCTTATGGCTCTAGTGGGTTATCATCACAGAACTTGAAATCAGAGATGAATTCTAAAGAAAAATTGATTAAAAAAAGCTAGGGCAGAGTGTAAAGGTGTAACAAAGTAGGTGATGATAAAATGAGTCTGTGTTGCAAAATGACTCACGCTAGGAATCATTAAAAGTATAAGAAAAAGTTTAGATACAGCAGGAGAAAAGTCTGATGTGGTTATTTGAAAAACGAGGTTTTAACGTTTTTAGTTCCTTAATTCTGACTTTATAGAAACTATTAAATATGATCAGACTGTCTAAAACATATTGTTGGTAGTTCCAGTTTATTTAGATGAATCTGAGGCACTCCACCAGATGAGACAATATAGAGAAGTGCTAAATGTTTCGCTTGTGGCTACAAAATGGGGTATAGGTGGTGAGCATCTGCAGGAGCAGCTTACAGTCCTTGTGGATAAAAACCAGAATGACATCAGTGGGGTTGTGGTCCTGCTGAGTTAGCAAATGTAGTCCTCAGAAACGTTCCCAGAAACAGCCTTTGTAAGATAAGGGAGGCAATTATTTCGCTCTGTTTGACATCAGTTTGGCTTTGTTGGAACAGTACTGCAAGTTTTGGGTAAGACACTTTAAAACAAAACAAGACATGCAAAGCAATGTTAAAAGTCTGGAGGAGAGCACTTAGTGTGATGAAAGCATGGTAAGGTATGATCCAAATGGAAAGGCTGAAAAACTTGGCTATAGCAGTATAACTAAAACAAGAATGTGATCACATCATCACTCCGGAAATATAAAGGAAATACAATTTAATCTTCTTCAGTGGAAATTAGATCTAGTATTGGAAAATGACTTATGGTCTGAGAGTGTATGGAAACAACTTCCTTGGTTACCTTCTTCCATCTCATCATCTGTTTCTCTTCACACCTGGTTCTGCTCTTGTTTTTTTTCTTCATTTTTCAGCATCCTACTCACATAAATCAGCTAAGTAATTTCAGTGTCAGTATGGAAAGACAAATCCAACTGTGTTTTGAATGTCACTGGGTATTTTCTGACCTGCAACTTCTGTTCTGGGCCTGTCCACATCTCCTTTTTCAATATGGTTATGACAGTGACAGTTTACACAGAGTCACTGCATATACTTCCTATTGAACCATTTATTCAGTGCTTTTGGTGGTAAACAGGAATGTATGGGATCTGTGACTCATGGCTGATTTCCAGTCATCACACAACTCCATCCTTCTCTGTCTGCTACTGAATAAGCTGGAATGACTGTGTTTGATTAGAGTCTGTCAGCCAAATCCACTCTTGGGTCCACCTCAGTGATTTGACGTAGCCAGGGATGAACTGAGCGTCGTGTTTCTTGATATCAGCCATTTGTCATGGGGGATTATGTTGTAATTGCATGTGGTTTTGATAGAAAAATGCCTAGGAATGAATTATTTGCACTTTTAGTGTTTTAAAATTAGAGTTAATTGTAAGGTGTAAAAAATAAGTCTGAGAGCTAAAGATTAGAGCTCCTTCTTGACTACAGTTTTCATTTGCAGCTTTTGCATTACATTGATTCTCTTTGATTCAGATCAATCCACATCAGAGCACATACAAAGGAGCATTTGTTATTAACACAAAATAACTTCTTTTTTTAGTTTTAGAGTTTTTCGACTTTTTCGAGTTTCTTAGTTTTAGAATCACCACATTGTGTACCATATGGACTAAAAAATGCTAAAATTCAATGTTCACTTCTAAATTCTCAAACTGCAACTACAGGAATAGTGGGGAGAACTAGTAGAAATTTCATTACATTAGGTTTTTACTGTTTAAAAGATCAGGTAGTCACTAGAGAGGAATGTACTATGGGGTAAAGAAGTCCTCCTCATAGGTTAAGTGCCAGCCCCTGTGGGTATTTCTCATGGCACAAGGGTTTAAAAGGTGAGGAGGTGTTCACAGGGACTGCCCAGGGCATAACTGAATTTCTGCGTTCCTGTATTTCAACATACAGTTCAATCTTTGCAAAATAACTTGCATCTAGGGTTGAAAATGGGCTCATTTCCTTATCTCTTACAAAAACCTGTGCTGTTATTTGTCCCATTTAAAAGTAAACAAACAAAAATCAAACAGCTTATGCTGCAACATTGTGGGGTGGATAGCAGAAAGGTAAGTTGGGTTTTCAATGGCCCTTGCAAATTCAAATATGCTTTTTTTTATAGATAGAATGTGGTAAACCAGCTGATCTTCATGTGTGAACCTGAGCTTAATAACTGGGGCTTTGAAAAAAACATCAATAGCTTTTGCAGTGCTAAGCAAAAACATGCTTAAGAAAAAAAGAAAAGTCAGGGACCAGTTTGTTATTGGTGGAAATCTGTTTTTAGTAAGAAATCTGAAACAAATAGCGGTAGAAATAGGACATTATACAAATTCCAAGTCCACAGGAAAGCAAAGTATTCAGTAATAAGAAGACAACTGAAATTCTTTTAAGCTTTAATTGAAAAATAAAAGTAAACTCTGATTAGCATCCACAAAAGGTTGCTGAGGAATATTTTCTCTTTTCAATCCACAGTAAAGATCCTGATTTGCAAGGAGTCAGTAAGCACAGAGAAACTACTCAAGCAAATGCAGCTATAATGTATTTGGTTAAATTCTTCCCAGCTATGATACGTGTCAGAAAAGCCCTCTTAGCTGAAAAGGAGAAGAGAAAAATGAAGTAGGAAGAAAAGTTTTTGGAAGTTTTTTTGCAGGAAAAGCAATAAAAAACCCTGGAAATGTAGCAAGAGCACACATTTCATCAGTGGTGAGAAGGCTTAGACAGGAAGTTAGAGTGCTAAGGGACTTGGGGAAATCTGAGCCATGTGGAGATGACATTGTCCTCATCACTTGAATACTAGTCAAAAATTTTAGACAGCAGTTGACCTTATTCTTGCTTTTTGGACAGATGATGCTTTCCAAATGATGCTGGTGGTGCTGCCAGCAGATTAATTTATAGATCTTCAGTGGACAGATAAAACTTTCCCAAGCTCAGCCTAGGTGATCAGTCAGAGCATAGTGCAGAAAAATGGCTATTGATGCTTTTCCTTTCCCCTCTCAGAACATTCACTCAATGCATGTTTCTGCTGATCCTTTTCTGGACTCAATCTCAATTCTTTTTTCTGCACTTTCACTGTCTATAGGAGGCAGTTTTCCATATGAGGGACAAGAAGGTGCCCCATCAACATCTGGTGTGACATATTTCTTACTTTCCATTTCCATCCTGCATCTCCATTGCTTCTGGCAATACTTGTTTTCTTTCCTTTCACCACATCAGACATGCCCAGTATGTCTGTAGTTACTGGTCCTCTTGATTTGAGAATCAAATGGCTTCTCAGCTGTCATCTGGGCACTTCTTTATTATTTTACTTTATAAAAGTTTTTTTTTTTTGGTTTTTTTTTAAGTTGAGGAAAATGAGCAGAAAATAGAATAGTAATTATCAGATAAAGTCTATCTCAGCAAGCTACTTTTTTCCCCAAGGGCAGCATGTAGGAAGGTGTTAGATAATGAATGATGAGCAGAGTTTTCCTAGCACATGGCTGTAGAGTAATATTGGGAAAACTCACTTTGGAAGAAAAAAACCTAATGAATACAGTGTTTTTTCTAAACTTTTCTTGGAAATATTTTTTTGGAAGTGTCTGCATTTTGGGTGATCAACAGCTAGACCCTGGATAAATTGTTGTGGCCTAATTTTTGCTTGGTTAGAGCCAGGATTCTCTGCTAGACTGGGCTTCTGCTCACTTTTTCTCTTCTTATGGAAGTGCCTAAGATTATTTTCTTTTCTTCATTTTAAAATTTGTGTTTACTTTGATAACCAGAAGTTAGTAAATCTTTAACTAATCCCCATGTCTTTCTTTTTCTTGGAGAAAACAAGACCTTTTAATGATTGTTTATGAATGCAAGCAGGGCAGGCATTCTAAGATATTCTCAAATTACACAAAAATACAGAGTAAAAAAGTTTAAAAATTGAACAGAAATACAAGGAACGCACTGTGGAAATGTCATAAGATTTAGGTAATGACACATTTCAATGCAAACTGTAGCAATTTACAATTACAATTTATTCTAATTGTATCCCAGGTACTCTATATTTATTACTTGCCTAAGGAAATTTCAGTTCTCTCCTTTTGGCCACTATCTTTAACAGCACAGTATTTATAATTATTTATTTATTTTCATAAAAATCTGTGAGTTTTCTTTTTCTTATAAATGCTTGGAAGTTATATACACACATGAAACTGTACTGCATGTGTACCTGCATCCTGCCCAAAGAAATTTAGAATTGACCTAATGCTGTGGAATTACAAAGAGAGAATCTCAGTCAGCTAGGAGCAAGGTCATCGCTGACCTTTCATGAGTTGTATTGTCAGTGAATTCCACACTAAAATCAGTGATGGGGTTTTTTTGTTTGTTGTCCAGTTTTTAGTAATTATCATTTTGTGTGCTTTTTTTTTCCCATGAGAATTACTTTTTAGTATGGAAAAATATTTTGTCAAATCAGAGGATCTTTTGCTGTACAGGCACTCACTGTGATCTGAGAAAGACATCTGAACACCCAGTGCAGAGTTCTTATATCTAGAAATAGAGCTGATTAAATTAAATTATGAATACATCCTTGTAGAGATTTTGTGGGAGCATTGGGTAAGAAGACATGAGGTGGTGCTGGACATGTGGGAGAACAGTGAGGATGGGAGTTGGACAGGTGATTGTGCACACTTGTATTGGAATGTTTTCTGTGCCAAGAAAAGTGGATGTGTCCTTTCTTTAAAGGACTATTTATGTATAGGTGTTTGTATGTGTGTGTCTGTTCATGGGGGATGCAGAGAAGCCAGCAGAATGTAAATGTTGACTAAATCTATTTACAGGGTAACCTTCTAGAAGAATAGCTAATTGAATGATGTTTTCTGGATTTTCATTTATAGATGTAAATTGTGCATTGAGGGAGTTAAAACAACCCAACAAACAGTACTGATACTACAGAAAATATCCAAATAAATCTCTAGCTTGTCTCCATGAGCATCCTTGTTCTCATTGTTGTTCTGTTTAATCCTCCAGTTTTCTCAGGGTTGTGTTTTCTGGAAATACGTTTCGGTTTTTTAAATTATTAATGTCATTAAAATTTATAATTTTGTGTCATTACCTCTAGGAAAATAGAGATTGTAATGTGAAACATAATTGTCTCATTTTGAGATTTGTGTTATGATAGTTGAGCACAAGTAAAGTGGATTTAAGTATTCCCCTGAGCAATATGATGTGGTATTGCAAACTAACAGAAGTTCTGTGTGTGCAGATAAAGAAACAGATAAACCAATTCCACAAATGACCAATATTTTTGTTTCTGAGACATCTCTAAAAGGCTGTGTGTCACTTAGAGGGGACATGAAATGTGTGTGGTGTGAGCAGAACTGAAGGTTTGGATGATTTGTGATTTTTTAATTTTTTTTTTTTTTTTCTGTTTTCAGCCATTTGGTCTGAGTGTGCCTACGGAGGGCACACAGCCTAGGAGGTGATGAGTTAAAGCTATGCCATAAAATTGTCTCTCCCTCAGACTTCAGCTTAGACATAGTTTTAATACCCCTCAGTGTGTGGTTTTAATACCCCTCAGCTCCCCAGAGGGGAAATCTGGAGGGGTCTGTAGAACCTGTGGGTCTGCTACACTACCTCCTGACAAGGCTACAAGTGCTGCCCAGCATTTTCTATTAAGTCTCAAAATGTTTGCTTTCTATAAGAATATATTTGTTTTCTGATTTGCTGTTTTCATGCCACACCAGTTGATCTTCATTAATGCAATGAATTTCACCTTCTGCAAAGTTAAAAATTCATGTTCCTAAAAAAATCATGGGAAATTGGCAAAGAAACACTAAATTGACCCAAGGTACAGTACTAGTCAACCATAACAAGTAATTATTATAACCCCATGGTCATTTCACTCACAGCTTGACAGAGAAGAAGGCAAGAAAACAAAATATTTTTTTTCTTGAATGTTAAACGTCCAGGGCCAGGCTCATTCTGCTGATGACACATCACAAGGTGTGGGCCCTGTTGACCAAGTAATTGCAGCCCACTGACCCACAAGGGACTGAGAGAGCCCTGGGCAGGCTGGGCCAGCTGTGCTGGGGACAGGCTGATGTGACTTGCAGCTGCTGCTGGTGGCCATGCTGAGGAGCTGGGATGTCCAGCAGGTGCCTGGGGGGTGAGTGCAGGCAGCAGTGCCTGCCTTTCCTCACAGTCAACTCCTGCCTGGGAGAAAACATCACGGGCTGCACCTTTGTTATGATTTCAGGAGCAGTTAGTGTGTGATTTTCAAATGGGGTAAAAGAAAAGGTTTTGGTTTTGTGTGTTTCTTTAGATACAAAATGTGTAAAGCATGCAGTTGAGCTGGCTTCAGTCTCCCTCCAAGAGCAGTAGATGCAGGCTCTGTCCTAGGATGGATTAGGAGGCTGGGGCATGTGAAGGTCTGCAAAGAAGCTTTAAAAAGTGCACAGCCTGGAAAGAAGAGCAGCTTGTCCTTGAGGTCTCCTTATATCTTATCCCAAATTACTCTGTGTGCAGAAACTGATGTTCCTAAATGTGTCAAATCCCTCCATAAAGTTTCTCCTATTTTTTATTTCCTAATACAGACAACCTCAAAAGACTTCCTTGAGTCATTATCAGGGTTAGTCTGCAGAAATTATCTACTGTTCTTACGGGAAAAGTGCTTTCTTGCAATGTTGTTCACAGGTGAAAGAGCCATATTTCCTGAAGACTGCTATGTTTTTCAATTGTTATTTTGTCCTGAGGATATAGTGATGTTCTACTCTGTCAAACAAAAATTCTTTCTGTATAAATTTTGTTTCAAGGCTCTTTTTTTTTTTCCGTTAGAAATCTATTGAGACCATTTTGGTGCTTTTTGTTGAGGAACTACATCTGCAAAATTGTAGTATTGCCAAGATAGATTGTACTGTGTTAAGCTATTGTCTTTTGTTTCAGATGATGTATTAAAAAATAGCATTGTTGTTATTTAACATAAAATAACATTTGGCCTAGACTAAGAATGGACATCTGTAACATTTTTCTCCTATTGCCTTTTTAAAAAATTTAATAATGAAAGAAATACATAAAATGTCTGGACAAATATGTGTTTTTAAATGACTGTGTCTCCATTCACAGGAAATCACTGATAATGAGATACTAGAGTTGGTGCACAGTGCTCTGGGGAGGATGACAGTGATCCGGCAAATTTTCCCTCTCTCACGGGACAACAACCAGAGGTGCATGAGGAACAACCACCGGATATCATCCCTGCTGTGTGATCCACAGGAAGGCTATCTTCAGATGCTGCAGGTCAGTAGCTGTGTGCAGCAGAAAAAAGTCCACCTCAGGAATTTGACATGGGGTAGTTTTCTGTGGCTGTATTAACTCAGAGGAGGAATCAAATGGGTACAGATAAATCTGAGGATGTAGCCTTTGGTCAACTTTTCTTGACTTTATTAATTTATTTCCCAGGGCTCAGTGCTTTAGGTGTGATGTTACATCCATGAAGTATCAGCAAGTGGTTGCACTAACTCAGAGCTGATTTTGCACTTTCATTCTTTTAAAAATATTTTTATATTTGAAAAGTGTTGTGCCACATAGCCTTGTGGTATTACTGTTTGCTTATTGTATTTATGCTTATTAGACATCTGTTGTGAAAGAGTTAATCTGGGAGGATTACAGAACTCTGATAGGTATTGGGCTGTGGAGCATTTCCTATTTAGGTAATGGACTGAATCAATGATGTATTCAGTCTGACCCTTTTCAATAGTCTCAGAAGTCTCCAGCAGCTGATAATTGTCTGAGCGTGTGAAATATGCACTGCTAGTTCAAGTTTTGGATCTTGGTAACACATTTGACTTTGGTGTTAGCAACATCTTGACATTTGTTGGCAATTTATCCCGGATATCAGAATTTTTTTTGCAGTAATTTAAATATTATTTCAGGTGCTATTTCAATGATAGTGCAATAATTTAGAAACACAGGCTTTGGACTTTCAATTGGACTCTTGTGTTTTGATTTACTTGAGATACAGTTAAAAATTTCATTTGTATCGCTGTTGAAGGTGTTGGATATAACTATAAAGTTTAGTGGGACTTAGAATATAAACTTGCTTAAAACCTTTTAATTGTGAATTTAGTCTTTATCTGAGATGGGTTGAGTGAGGCCACAGTGATTGAGCCTGTGGGTTGTCCAGTGTGGGTGTGTGTTGGAGTGACCGAGAAGGGGCTTGGTTAGGCTGAGGGGAGCAGGCTGGCAGCAGATATGAACAGCTCCTCCTTGAAGAGAACCTCTGCTGGCTCAGGTTCTGTCCTAGCCATGGCAAAGTTTGGGAAATACCAAGCACACCCCCTCTAGTTCTGAGCATGGCTGTATTCTTTCTGCACAGGGGAAAGTCTATGCCTGTCTTGGCTCAGAGAGAAAAGACACTTTTGATCTTTGTTAGTAACTCTGAGGTATGCTGTAATGAGAACAAAGGCCGCTCATTTCAGAGGATCAAAGCAATTTCCAGTATGATGAAAAAATTATCTATGCTGCACCAACAAATCACTCATTTGGGAATAATCTTCCATTACAGCAGGATTTTGAGTATTGCTGCCTATGCTGGTTTCTGCATAATCTAATTCAGGGACTCATCTGAAGGGCTCTGACAGGTCTCTGAGCAAGTTCTAATTTGCTAAAACTGTAACTGGTTTGCTAGCATCAACAGCCTCATGTCCTATTACTAAATTTCATTGATAAGAGCCTTTTGATAAGGACCCTCTCCTGCTGATTCCCAAATGCGGGTTTTGAGAAGCAAAACATTCTTAGTTTCTATCTTCCAGAAATACTGTACCACCTTAGAAACTGTCTTTGGGAAAATGCTGTGGTAACGTTATGCTTTGCCCATTAGTTTCTTTTCTATGAACTTTAAAACAAGAGAGATAAAGTGCAGAAGTAAAATGTTCCCCTTTTGGCGTCTGATTCCATAATTTTCATGTCCAGTTGCATTGGCATGAAAGACAAAGGGCACATGTGAGAGCTCTACAAATTAGCTGCCCCCAGTATATTTTTAAGTGTCTACAGACTGAATACAGGATGCTTTTATCATGTGCAGTTATACCTGAAGCTTTCCATAGCTGCATTTATTTTTCATAGGTTTTGCCAAAGTATCTTATGTAACACCTTGTGGACATACTGCTCATATTAATTTCTGAGTGTGACTGACATGTTATTAATGGTCCTGTAATTCAGGTACTTCCAATTTTCCGTTTATTTTTTCTTGCTTGAAAAAAAACAGCTGTGACCTTTTGCTGTAGAGTAGTACATCACTGAATTACCCCAGTTGCCAGAGGCTGCAGGAGGTCCAAGCTCCATGTCAGGCTGCATGAATCCACCAGAGGCAGTGAGCGCCTGCCAGCACTGAGTCTTTGTGTTGCTTTGAAGTACTTTGATTAACACCACAGTTTGGAAATCCCTGCCTCGTTCTCCCCTGGGCAGTCTCATATTAATAATTGTTTGTTGTCAAGGTAACTTACCAGCTATTGTTGGTTAATTATTTATTTAATGACTTTGAAGAAGAATAAGCTAATCTCTGTCAACCTCTAGCTGTAGTATTTTTCTAGGGGAGAATTTAGCATTTTTACCAAGCTAGTGAAGAAAGAAACATTTACGTCATGGATTATTAACTTTGTTCTGGCTAAATTAATGAAAATCTTTTTGGAACGATTTTGTTCTCTGTGTCTTTAGCACCATATCCTGGAAAGTTGTTTTTCAGTGGGTGATCATCCCGGTTTGGCATTCTGACAAGGCTTTTAAAGATCAGGCTGTTCTGCAAGCTCATCCAAAAACTCATCTGTTCTGAATGCTTTGTGGAAATCCAATCTTATTCCATCAACCCACTTGTCAAAATTTTGCTCATACCCTTATTTCTTGCACGTATTATATACTCAACTGGGTTTCTGCTTCAAGTGGAGAAAAAGCTTGATAAAGTTTCCTGTCTTGATCATTTTATTTGACTTCAGAGGACTGCATTTCTCTATTTCTTATTCTTCAGGTAGGATTTTTTGTGTTCATCTCATTTACTCTCTGTAAATGAAAGAGTCACAGTTTAGAGCTGGCTGTCTTCCATTGGCCATTGGTACCTTCTGGTTTCGGCCATCAGTGTTGTCAGCGTTGCCTCATCTGGAGAGAAAACACTGAAGCACTTCAGGATTTATTGTTAAATCTAGTTAGTCTAGCTAGACTTAGTATATATCCCCACATGGTATTTGAATGGTATATAGTGGTATGATTACTATTAAATTGTTTAGATTATTTCAGAAATGTTCCTAAAGACTCCATTTGAAAAAATTTTGCTGTATAGCTTGCTCCTTTGCAAAATATTTCCCTTTAAGTCTTATTTTATAAAGCATTCTACAAACTTGATTTTTGATTAAGGTATTTTTTCTTTCATCAGGTTAGGCATGATGCATTCATAAATTCAAAATCAGATTTTTTTCTGTTTATGTTTTATTAAAGAAAGATTTCTCTTTAGAAAAGTAATTCCCATTAGTTGGTTTTTGTCCCTGTTTACCACTTATGCAGTTGATGAGTTCAATCTAGGTAAGTTTCTAAAGATATTAAAATATTTTACAGGGACACAGTGTATCTGTAATTATTTAGCATGGTGCAAAATATATAGTAGGATTGAGAAGGCAAAAGGAAAACCCCAGCATACGGTGTCACAAAATTAATGGGGTTATTCCTGATTGAGAGTGCAGCCTCTCTACTGAAAAACTATTCCAGGCATTGCTTTGACATATTTGAGGAGAAGATGTTGAGAAGTGTGGGAAGGTATTCATTGAAAGAGCTGATCTTCTCCTTGTGTAAAAATTCCATTCTTCAACGATGTTGTCCATCAGATATCTGTGTAGGCATCTCTTAGCAGTTGCTCCTATAAAGCTGTGGTTTTATTTCTGATCTATTTTCTGTTCAGGAGTCACTGCAATTTAACTACTGTAAGTGAAGTTGGTTTTTTTTAGGATGTGTTTGACTGCCTAAACTTAAGGGCCTGATTCTGCAATTTTGTCCAGCTAAATGTCCTTATTCTCATTTGACCTGTTAACTCTGCTGTTATTACACAACTGTAAAGTGCTACTGAGGGGCAGTAAATATTGATTAAACCCTATTAAAGCATTCGCTTTCTCCCATAAAGGATTGATGAGCCACATTTTTCCTTTTATTTCATTGCAAACCTATATTTGCTTGTCTTTTTAGCAAAGTTTAATTTGGATTTTTGGCCAGATGTTCAGTCACAGTGAAATTGTTTCTGAGTACCACATGAATGAAAAGTATCCTTGAACTGACTTTACTGCCCACTGCACAGCACAGTCTCTCCCTGAAGCCGAATGACATGTGTTTTCTACAAGGTGTGTTAGCAGAAGAATTTGTTGAAAACCCCAAAGCACTGCAGGTGTCCCTTGGCTGTGGGGGATTTTGTGAGCACACTAGAGGCTAAAACCCCAGGAAGGCTCTGCAGTGATCTTTTCCTCTCTGCTAGAACTGAGTTTTGACTGCTGTGTTTCTCTATTTGCATAATTATTTCATTGAATTTTAGTGCACTGCTCAATCAGGGAGCAGACAATAGTGGCTAGAAGAAAGCATCAGTACCCCCATTTTTCATTTGTTATTGCCTCTGAAACCTAATTTGTACCTATATTTATTTATAAATGAGGTAGGATAAAATTATAATCTCATACTCTGTTTTGCAATTCCAACATCACCTCTTGTCCTTCTGTATGACTCTTGGTTGTGTTCAGTTCTCTTTATCAAGGCATTCCTACTAGACTTTCTGTGGATAGTTAGTGTTAGTTGTGCCAAATTCCTGAGATGTTTAGTGAGCGAATCCAATGCCTCCAGCTAACAAACTTGAGCATTACAGGGTAATCCAGGCCTTGTATTGTTGTTGACGTGTTGTTACAAAACATACTGGCAAAGAAAACACTCATAATGATGTTAAATGCTCCTAAGAAATAGCTGAAGGACAGTGAGTGTTCAAAGAATAGAACCTGTAGGAAGGGAAAAGTGTTGTGCTATAGGTAACTGTGTAAAAACAGGAGAAATTTTAAAAGGAAGGAAGAGCTGCTTATCAATTAAAAAGAGGTTCTGAGAGTGCAGTCTTGCAAATAAATCTTTGGAAAGCTCATTGTTTGAGATATTTAAAATTAGAATGGGCAAAACACTAAATAATACACTAGTTAGATTCCTTACTGTCAGAAGGCTTGAATAAATATACAACTGAGGCCTGTTTTGCTGTGGTTTTAGAAGAATTTTAGTCATTTTATTTCATTTGCCTCAGCCATAATAAATAAATAGCCCATTGGAAGTTTGAAGCTGACATTTGAGTATTTAATGAACGTTTGTTTTTCGACTGTGCTCCTCATGAATGCCAGACTGCTGGCTGTGATTTCGCTCTCTGTGAGCAGCAAGTGTGTATTCAAAACAGAGGCACTGATGCACAGTCTCTGTGGGGTGTGGGCAGGGCAGGAGGAACAGCAGCCAGCCCTGGTCAATGGTGACCAGGACATGGTGTGGGCAGGGCAGGAGACACAGCAGCTAGCCCTGGGTTAGTGGTGACAGGACATGGTGTGGGTAGGGCAGGAGGAACAGCAGCCAGCCCTGGGTTAGTGGTGACAGGACATGGTGTGGGCAGGGCAGGAGGAACAGCAGCCAGCCCTGGTCAATGGTGACCAGGACATGGTGTGGGCAGGGCAGGAGACACAGCAGCTAGCCCTGGGTTAGTGGTGACAGGACATGGTGTGGGTAGGGCAGGAGGAACAGCAGCCAGCCCTGGGTTAGTGGTGACAGGACATGGTGTGGGCAGGGCAGGAGGAACAGCAGCCAGCCCTGGTCAATGGTGACCAGGACATGGTGTGGGCAGGGCAGGAGACACAGCAGCTAGCCCTGGGTTAGTGGTGACAGGACATGGTGTGGGCAGGCCAGGAGGAACAGTAGCTAGCCCTGGGTTAGTGGTGACAGGACATGGTGTGGGCAGGGCAGGAGGAACAGCAGCTAGCCCTGGGTTAGTGGTGACAGGACATGGTGTGGGCAGGCCAGGAGGAACAACAGGCAGCCCTGGGTTAGTGGTGACAGGTCATGGTGTGGGCAGGGCAGGAGACACAGCAGCCAGCCCAGCCTCCCAAGGCAGCTGTGGTCAGTGGTGCCAGGACATGGTCACTCTGCCGGGGCTGCTGAGGGTAGAGGTGGCAGTGCAGGCCTCGAGCTCCAGGAGGTGCCAGGCCTATCTCCCGGGCAGGGCCTTTCTTCTGGAAGATGTGAGGCACCTGTTTGCTGGTTTGGCATTGTACCAGGGATGTGACTGAGGCTGCCAATCCTCACACAGTGCAGTGACCATTTTCTGCTGCTGTTGATCCATGTGGTGATACAGCCAGGAGCGGTCTGAGGAGGAACCGGAAGGAAGAGACCTGCATGGATGAAAAAGTAGCTCCTGGACAAACTCAAACACTGGAAGAAAGTCTGCAGAGGCTAGAATCTGGGACAGGAAACTGGTGAGAAATGCAGAGAAATTGTCTGAGCAGCCAAGGACCAGGTTTGGAAAACTAAAACCCTGATCAAATTAAGTCTGGCCATGAATGCTGAGGGAAAAACTGACCTTTTATATGTACAGCTGGTGATAAAAAGGAAAATTAGGGAAAACATGAACCCTTTCTGAATGGAAATAGGAGACTTGGTTACTCCCTGGATAAGGAGAAGGCTGAGGTACTCAGTGATTTCTTCTTCTCAGTCATCACTGTCAATTGCTCGAGGCACAAGCTGTGTTTGCCCCATCCCTGGCAGTGTCCCAGGCCAGCATGGATGGGGCTTTGAGCAACCTGCTCTAGTGAATGGCATCCCTGCCCATGACAGGGCTGCTGGAATTAGATGATCTTAAAGGTCCTTTCCAACCCCAGACATTCTATGGTTCTATGAAACTTTTTTAAAAAAATAGGTCAAATTCTCAGTCCCTCTGCTCTAACAATATCTTTGTTAGCACCCCATTATAGCACAAACAAACCACTGATCTTTGGTGCTCCTGGAAAGATGCACTCTGTCATTAGAGACACAAGTGTGCAACTGCACCTGGCAGTACTTGATCTTTGAAAGCTGACCCACAGTTTTAGGGCATGCTGGGGTCTGCGTAGCAGTCACCATGATATCCCTCTTCAGGCAGCAGGCATTTCTGGCAGGCTGCACTTGGTCTGAGCTCCTCTTCCATCTGCTTCATCCTTGGAGCTTACTGCTGTGGCCACTCACAGAGTGATTTTGGCAGCGGCAGGGTACAGATGCCCAGCTTGGGGATGAGTTTTTGAAGTAGTGGTATCTCAGTGTCAGTTTCCCTTCAGCTGATCTCTTCAGCATTCTCTGGCTGAACTCCTGGCTCTGCTGGCCATTCAGGAGTTGGGGTCAGTCTTTGTGGCTTCTCAGAAGAGCACTTGTCTATGATTAGTCCCTCTAAAGGAGCTAAGAGCTTTCTTCATGCATAACTTTAAAAGTAAAATCATTCTGGAAAATCTCATGAAATTCACATAGAAACTTCTATGAAGAGATTTTTAATACTGTGATAGATTTCCAGTCTTGAAAATTTCTGCTGTGCTCTACTAGTGTATGGTGGATTTATTTCTTCAGTGCAAAAAAGAGCTTCATAAAATCTGGAATAATTTCCAGAAGATGAACCAGAACATGCCTAAAATTGTTCATGTACAGAGCATATTCTTTAACATATTGGTTAAGCAGTAACCATCGTTCTTATAGCAGATAGATCAAAAACCATTTCAGTACCTCCAGCTCTTACACTGTCAGCAGTGGAGTGAAGGAAGAACTAAAAATTATTGTCACTTCCTCCAAAGATGACCAAAATGAAATACTTTTGTTCTAGTCTGGGAATTTTTATTCTATTAAGCGGAATTTCTTCAGGCAGATATATGTCCTTCCCTCCTCTGTTCCCCTGTGAATATCCAAATAGGGGAAATAAAAATTGCTCCAGAGCTTTGAAAATCCAACGTAGCCAAGTATGTAGCCTTGTTTTTCTTCTCTCTTGCTTTGCTACTGATTCTGAATGCTACTTGAAAATGAATTTTTTAAAATTCGCTATTTTCTCATGCCTCTGACAGTACTGGCGGAATCAGAGTACGGCTGAACCCTCAGGTATTTCAAAAATTCTCTTTCAGTGGTCATGTCCATACTCATTGGGAATTTGACAGTTCACTGAAAATTAAAATATGTGTGCAGGTGCAGTAATAAGTGCATACAGGCCATGTCTGCTAAATCCTTTTTCTTTCCACAGCATCGCTATTCTGGAGGTTACAGCAAACTTAAAATGCAGATATGATCTAGGATATATGCAGAGATTTTGCAGTATTTAAATGTGATGAAGGAAATTATTATAGCCCTGAATTTACTGTGAGAACAGGCCAGAACTTGTCTTAATTTTTTTTCTTAATATTACAGATCCAGCCTTAGTTGTGGAAATTTCAATGCTGGTTTTTTTCCTAGCTTGCATATTTTCTGTTCTAAAATAGAAGTGTTGATTGTGTGTATAAGATGCAACTTACTCTTCCATAGGATATTGACTCTTCAGTGAGTAATGAGTAAAAGGTAGTTATGCATGCATGTCATTTTTACTGAAGTAAATAGAGTGTGATTACATGAAGGAAAGAATTTTGCTGATTAAAAAGCACTATGTAGTCATGTTTGGGATGAGGCTTTCAGCAGAAGAGAACCAGAGTGGCAAAATACTAATGGATAAGAGTGTACAACAGGACATGCAGAATATTCTTTCCAAGGCAAAAAGGAATTTGCTGTATTCTCTGCAACATGTTCTTCTGTCTTGGTACATACTCCAGATGTAGAATAATGACAAATGTAGCTGTAGATTCCTCTTGTGCAAACCCTGTCTTGCTGTCTCTCAGTTTATATCCTTCTTTCAAAAGAAATTAATGGTACAGTAGTGATGCAAAGTCCATTAAAGGTCTATCTGAACGATGAGGATTAGGTTGGTAAACACAGGATTGTTTTGTTTTGCTCTGCAGCGAGGTAATTTGAGTTGGGTGCAAAGTCATACAGGCTGAGATTCTCAATGCACTTCTCCCAAGCTCTCAGTCAGTGCAGAACTGTGGCATCTTCTCCAAGCACATAAAAAGAAGAAAACAAATGAAACTGTGTACCCAAGTGCATTTTATATTTTGCCTTAGAGCTCTCTGCTAGCAATCTGAGTACTGATTTTGGGAATGAGGCTGCAGTTTTCCAGAACTGCAAAAGAACAGTGCCAAACGGAGAAAACACAAAGAGTTTCTGATCTGTGGCAGTTCCAAGGCAACAGACAATGAGTTGTCAGTTAAAAGTGAGTGTGTAAAATCAAATTCAGTTGGGAGCAAAGAGGATCATGAAGGCTTATAAGAAATGGCATCTTTCCTTATGTGTGTAAAGCCTATTTCTAAGAAAGTGGATTTTGTGGTGTGTGGTTTGGGGTGGCATATCTTGTGGGATCTGAGGTTTGCTTTGATTTTTTTCTCTGAAAAGTTGTTGAACCCAGAAGAAAATTGCCCTGTTGAATAATAAGGATCCACTTGGTTGCTTTATTTGAAAGTTGTTTGGAAATATCTGCAGAACAGGGAAACAAATGCAATTGAGCAGAAGAAACTTGGTTGCTGGGACTCCTATCAACTCTTTAACTACTTTTCTTAAAATGAGAGGAAGTATTAGAAATAGCTACTTTGGAAACTATTCTAAAATAAAAATGTTTAACTGGATATAATAGCAAATATAATCAATGTGGACCGCTTGTTCAGAAAGGCTGGAAAGAAAAGGGAAAAAGGATGGCATTGCCAGATGGGGGAGATTCTCCCTGATAGTATCTCATAGGTTTTGCATGTTGTCATGTTAAGATCTCATTTTATGTTAATTCACTTAAATGAGTGTGTATTCACAACCTCTTTTTTTCCCTTGTATTTTGATTCTTTCCAAATGAATTTTTGCTTATGTATCTTTTTCTCAGATTTACTTATACTACAATATTTTTAAAGTGCCTAGGTTTTCAATTTAATCTGTCAAACTCCAGATTATGGAACATGAAACATTTTGTTTCTGAAGATTAACATTTTACAGACATCAGAAGTTTACTTGGAGCAAGTGATTCAACGATAATATATGTTTAAGCTTTCATAGAGTGACAATTTTATTGGGACACCTAAGGAGTCACATTTATGAGAAGTATGCAGCTGCATTAACTTCCACCTGTAACCCTTTCCTGGTCTCTAGGCAGTACATTCTAAGGTGAATTAAAAAAATCCAGGAGATAAATGGCAAATTCAGCAATGACCGTGATTAAAGCCTACAGCTAGGAGAATATTATTATTAGAATAATACTAATACTTCTACTACTAATAATAGAAAAAAAACTGTATCTGGCCAATGATATGAAGATTTGAGTTTAGTAAAGACTACATTAAAACCCCTGTGCATTGTGTTGAAGAGTTCAGGTGAACTCTGAAAACATGTGAAGAGTATCTAATTATTTTTTAAAATCAGTTCTCTCAGCCAACTTCCACTGCTAAAGCTTTACCATTTGAGGTGGATACCACTGCATGTCAAAGATCTGATCATGTATTGCTGGATATGTCTTGGTTTGAAAAATGAAATACATAGCTCAGCATTACTAGTGTGGTGTTCTGTTCTCACTGGAGTCTTGTCATAAATTATTTTTTTCTGTATCTCTCATGTAAACTGAAGAATAAGGAGGCTAAAATCAGTAGCTCCAGAGAATGCAGCATGTAACCAGTCTGTATACTTGGTGGAGAGAGAGGTTAAGACCAAAATAATGCTGGTGTTTCTCCTGCTGCTCTAAACAGTTGCATGAGTATTAGATCTTGCTGTGCCAGAAATTACCAATTGCTCACATGAATAACATCCCCAAGAACTGAATTCCATTCCATCTCTCCCTCCTTGCTGAAAGGACTGACAGTGTAGCAATCCTTGTCTTTCACTGATCGATAGCTGTACTTCCTCTATAGCTTGAATTTCTCTGTGGAGTGTGATCTCTTTACAGCACTGCATTGCAGTAACACTCAGGCAGTGCCAGTGTGCCAGAATCCCTTGGCCAGAGGGACCCAGGAGCACAGGCATTTGCCTCAAATGCCTTGACTGTTGAACATGTCAAACATACCCAGCTTTTAGCTCTTCCTTATGCCTCCTTTTGTTTTGTTTCTTTGCTGGTTTTTATCATTGCTTTGAAAGGTGCTCAAATTAAAAAAGAGGCTCATTCTTATTATTGTTTGCAGGTTTCCAACCTGTACCTGTATGACAGTGTGCTCATGCTGGCCAATGCTTTCCACAGAAAACTGGAGGACAGGAAATGGCACAGCATGGCAAGTCTGAACTGCATGAGGAAATCGACCAAACCTTGGAATGGAGGAAGATCCATGCTAGAGACTATTAAGAAGGTGAGAAAAGACAAACCACAATTGTGTGAGCAATTGAAAGAACTGCTTCATGTCTACTTGAGCAATTGAAGAAGGTTTCTATTCAACCTTTCTTTTCTATTCAACTTTTGTTTTATTTTTTACAAGCAAGTGATCCTCAACAACCAAGGACAATCCACAGCTATTAAACAAGCAAATGATTTATGATAAACAAGTTACACACAGTGCAGTGTGGATCCAGTGGTTGTTCTCATAGCTGTCTTCTGAGGAGGAAGTAGGATTAGGAGTAGTCATGGGAATTGATTCATGCATTTTGCAAGAGAACAACTTAAGGAGCTTGGGGGGCAACCAATGATAAGATTTAAGACTTGTGTTCCATTTTCTACAGCTCAGATAGCTTTGTAACTCAGCTGAGCATTGGTAAGGATCTATTTGTGTACTATAGCCCAGAGCAGAGCAAAAAGGATCTGATTTGGCCAAGCTGTCACTAACAGTTACACTGTCTTGCACCATGCTGAAATACTCAAATATGGACAGTACTGTGGCTTTGCAGACTCATGGCAAATTCTTGTATAGAAGTTATTTGATCACAAGGACTTGTGGAAAAAACCCTCATTTTTTAAACTATACTAACTTTCACAATTATTCAGAAAAAACCCCGTTCCCAAATACATACTAATGAAATAATTTTCCTCTATTAAAATGATGCAATTTGATCATTCTGATAAGTCCCAATGATGCCATCCTTTGTTGCTAAATTAATTTGAACTTTGGTGTCACTTCAAGCTTCTTTGCTACAAAGCCAGAGTCAAACTGTGTAATACTTTCCCAGTATCTTTCTTTCCTTCATGCCTCTCTTGGGAGCACAGCAGGCGTACCCTTTCTTTTGGACTGGGGGTTCATGCCTCAGACCAGAACTGAGCCTGCTGCCCTCCATTACACTGAGGGCTGTTGTCTCACAGTCCACTAAGGCCCTTCTCCTTTTCTCTGGGGTCTATTTCTGTGGATAGTGATGTCCTGATAGCCATAAACACTGGGTGTGTTAGAGCTAAAGTAATTTTAAAAAAATAAATTAAAAACTAATGTCTTTTGTCTGGTACTGGATTTGACCTACTGAAGAACATGTAATTTCCACATTTAAGTTCACTGTAAACATTATTAAAGCATATTTGGCACACATTTTGTGCAGAGGAGTGTTTATGAAGGCAAATTTCTTCTGGTCTAAAATGTCTGAAACTTATTTCCTTAGGGCCATATAACTGGGCTAACGGGTGTTATGGAGTTCAGAGAAGATGGAGCCAACCCCTATGTGCAATTTGAAATACTGGGCACCAGCTACAGCGAAACATTTGGCAAAGATGTGCGGAGGGTAAAGATATGCTACTTCCTTCTCTCTTTTGTTTTCCTCTGAATAATATACATCCTGCCTCACAGGAGAAAATGTTATTCTTTAAGAATGAATTAGTGCTATGCTGCAGAAGACATTTACTATATGGGAAATATTTTATAATTTATTACACACTTAAATCTTGAGAACTAGTTTCATATTGGTAGGCAGGAATTCTGCAAGTTATTTCCCATGTGCAGTAACAATGCAATGCCATAACCATCCTGTGAATATAATAGTGAAGACTGCACAATTTAGCTTATGTATTTTATTGTTAATTAAGATAGGATTGCTATATTATAAATATGGAAGATATAACACAATTGGCACTTGTCTTACTAAGGAAGCTAGCTGAGAATATAAATTACATACGCATGCAAAGATGTTTTAAGTATAGCTGCTGCAAGAATTTGGGATAAATAAATTTTAAAAAATGTAGAGAAGATAATCTGCAAAATGAAAGATGCTTTGTCATGAAAAGTAAAGATTGACCTATCAGCCGTACCTGGTGGAACAAAGATTTCCAGGGATTAGAAGGCAGTTAGAGTGGTTCCATGGGATTATTAACATAAATTGTCTTGTTCTGAGAAGGCTACCTTGAACACGCTCATGCAGAAGGGATGCTCCAAAAATATGTGAAACTCTCAGTTGAACAGGGAGGTTCTGATTGGAACCCATGCTATAAATAATTTCTAAACTGTTCATCTGCTTGATATACAGACATTACCATGGCATGATCAATGGGTCCTACATTAAACAGAGCTGAACAAAGAGGATTTCACAAATAATTAAAATATATGTCATACTCTCTTTTCATTTGGCTATTGGTTTCTGTGATTTGTTTTGATTTGCCTGAATTACAGAAGTGTAAATGGAAAAGCAAGCAAAGAACTTGTGTTTACAGAATCGTCTTTATCAGCTAAACATGGGATTCTTTCAGAGTCTAATTTGGCACAAAGATTCTGGACATGGAGCCAAAGTTGTGCAATATCTATTAGAAATTCAGCAGAAGGGAGATAAGTATTTGAAATGCATAAAGTTCCAGGAGATATAATTGAAAATTTTCTGTTGCCAGAAATATGCCTCTGAACACTTCAGTTTGGCTAGGCAACCTCTTATATGGTGGTGACCAGAAAAAGCTATTTCTTGGTCCACTTTAATTTCTAGAAGATGGAAAGTGAGGAAGTCTTAAGTTCCAAACACTACATGAATTATAAATGAGTACCTTGTCTTAAATTTGGAAAAAGTGTTGCCTATTTAATAAAACAAAGTTGTTTAGGAGGTGTAGGAATCAATCCTGGTTCTCAGACAGAAGTATGCTCCTCACTTAATGCGCATGTATGCAAAAGAGAAGTAGCTGGTGCCATCTGAGATGCTGTGGACAATCCCACTGTGTTTCCAGCTGCCACTCCAGGAAAGCCTGAGTGTCCTGTCTCTGCTGTGCTGTCCCCAGAATGTGGATGCCATTGGACATTTAAGTTGGTTCCATTGTGAATTCCCAAGTGACTTTGCTTAAGTCACATAATTGCTTGATGCTTCGATATTTACCTTTCAGTAAAGTTGGCATGAACTCCACGGAGCACAGGTTTGAGCCTTACAGGCAAACGAGGATGTGTGAGCATTATTAGGAGTTTGTAATGTGCATTTTAAATATGGTACCACAGATACAAGTACTCTCACTTCGGTATGAGTAGCACAGTGATCAAATTGACACATAATCCAGAGGTGTGAGGTGGAAATAGCTAAAATATCACTCAAAAGGGACCGTGAGGCAAAGAAATAGGTAAAATGACTAAATGGGAAAATTACTAAAATGGCTAACCTGGTATACTACCAATTACTTTTGATCCCAAATGTGCTACTTTGGGATTAGGTGGCTAATATAGGAAGGTTTAACTCTTCGGGTGTTAAATGCAGAACACTACAGAGTTCCCAAAAATTTAAAGGGAGTATAATTCTGAATGGGTAAAAAGCTAATGGCTGTGGAATACTGCTCTGAGCTAAAATGAAGTTCTGGAAATTATCCTTTCAGTCTAATATATATAGAGAGTAAAAAGTCAGCAATGTGCTACAAGAGGTTTGTAGAAGAGCTTGGAAGAGATGATACCTTTTAAAGCAAAATTACCATGGAAATACTGGAATTCAACTATTTAGGCAGCCTGACTTTTTATTATTGCAGCAAAACTATGTTATGGCTTAGAAGTACTTTTAAAGGCTCAGAAAGTCATGTTTGTCTTGTTTATGTTTCTTGAGTGAGAGACCAGTTCTGATTTATTGTCAGTTGTTTCCATTTCAGCCTTTGCTCAGGTTCAGCTGTGGAGGCATGCATTTTGAGTAGAAAACAGAGTTGTTTCTGCTTGGTTTTATTTAACTCTGTATGGAGAGCATCTGTAGTTACTCATCCCTGTCCAGACCCTACAAAAAATCTTTGCACTTAGGACCAGTGACAGGATAGGGCAAAAGACTGTAATGTTGAGTGTTGCACCTTAGATGGAATTGAGTCAAAAGCTAGTGGACTTCTAACACTCACCACCCCTCTCAAAGGTTCTTGGGCATCATTTCCACTAGGAAGACTCCCAGAAGGATATCCAAGATAGTGACTCAAATCTGCAGAAATTTTCAGAGCTGTTTTACAGAGACATCTTGACTCTCTAGTTGTCCTGAGTTCTGGTCTTTCTGCACACAATTTTTCCTACCACTAGGTGGGATTTACTTCTGAGTGCATGTAAATATATCTATTTGACTGTGTATGTAGCTTCTTTATTCCACAAGTAACTTAGTCTGTCTTCTCCTTTCTTACACAAGTCTAACACCATGTGGTTTTGTAAAGGCTCTTAGAGGCTTTTGTGTATTTAGTGTGTTATCATTTGCTTTTCCCTTGGGTGTACTTTGGTGAAAGGGAAACTTCAGCAAATGCTCTAATTTCTTTGGTTTAAACATAAAAGAACAGGGTATGTCCCTTAAGGTATATTGCCTTGGTTTACAAAAGGCTCAGGTAATTGCCTTCTGTTCACTGTGTACATGTGGAAGTTTAGAAAGCATCGTGTATTCATGCTTAAAATAGACATTTGTGTGGTGGCTTATCAGGGCATTTGAAAGTTGAAGATTGTTGGAGAAACTGAAAATGCTTAAATGTCTAGTGCTTGACATTACCACTGTGATTTGTGTTCTGAGTGTCTGTAAACATCTTCAGAAATAGCAACCAGAATATCTGTATATTTAAAAAAAAATAAAGATAATTGCATATGAAGTGATAAGGGAACAGAATAGATCAAAAAGAAAAAGGTAAGAATAAAGCTTATGTCCTACTTTTACAGTTCAATGGTCATAAAGTGGGAAAGGAAGTCAAAACTATATTAATTCACTCTTCAGTGATCATCTGTATTATTACTTCTTATTAATGAAAGCCTTGATGTAACTTTCAGAACATCTGAGCTGGTTCATACTTCTTATGTTCCTGCACTTGGGTAGATTCTACACAGTATGAGAGCTGGATGATCCAGCTGTGAAATCAAAATAAAGGGAATTGGAGCTCCAGGGTGGCAATCCTAGCAAGTCACCTCCTCACTGTGAGCTCTTGAGGTGCAAACCTATTTGTTCTTGTTTGACCACATGTGCAGAGAGCACCATAACAGCTAAAATCCCTTGCAGGGATGTGATTAGGCTTAGTTAGATGATGCCTGTAAAGAGCTTTATGATAATCTTCATCTTCATCTTTGGCAGGAAGATCTTCTGTAAGTGTGAAATGATGTGGGTATTTAGTTTATTTTATGACAGGGAACATATTTTTTCTAAAGCAATCTGCATTTCTTTCCCAGGCTGGCTGTAATGAAGGCAGAATTAATGGTTTGCACACATTTTGTATTTCATAAGAAGCATTCTGTTCTAAATGATAATGTTTAGGATTGGTTATTCATTTCTGTCAGCTGGTATGTTTTAATTTTTTTAAATTAGATTTTCTTGAAATATCATCAGCTTTGTAAACAGTTGTAGTTGTTTCCCACAGCATTTCTGAGGCAGACTGCAGAAGTCACTGTAAGTAGTTTGCGTGATGTGTTTCACAGTTGTTGAAAGCACATTTTTGAATTCTGATAATATGGTTTAGTTGCAATTGTTACTTTTAGACAAGATCTCATTATTACCATGATGAGAAATCCTATGCTTCTTATTCATTGCAAAAAGGAATGGTATTTTTATCCGTCTGCAATATCAAGTGCTTTCACCTCCAAGAATATTGCCAAATCCCATCGTGTGCTGCTAAAAGTTATATATACACCAAAAGAATTATCTTATGTGGTTCCTGCTATAATTAATCAGTTTTACTTACATGGCAAAATACATAACTTAATTGCCTGAGTTTAGCTGTTAAACAGATTTCTGCCTCCTGTTGAAGCACTTCATAAACACGCACTTGGGTGTAGTATTTCAGTTTAACTTGTTTGGCCAAGGTATCTTTCAGCAGAAATCTAGGACTGAAGTTATGGCTACTTTTGATCACTAAAAACCCACTTCCTTTAAAAGGAAAGGGCTTATAGTCCTCTCCCTCTGAGTAGAATGCAATTTTCACATATTTTCATTTGGTTAAACTTTCTGCTTGAGTTGATTGTCATGGTGGAATAATTTAGGAAAAAAACATTGTGATTCACCCTATAAGCACATTGTGTCAAACTGAAAAAAGAACAGAAGTATTTTACTCAAAATAATAAACCTTAAATTTTTAGCTGTGATTTTCTGTACAAGATATATATGAGGAAAAAAGTAAATGCATTCCTTGCATATTCTGTAAGTTAAATTATTCATTGTGAAAAATAGAGCTTAATGTATAGGAAATAGCTATGATCAATTTTTAAATCATAGAAGAAACTAAAGAAGAAACATAATAACCTTGAGCATTTTTTTTTGTCTTTTTCCCTGAAATAAAGTGGGGTCACTGTTTGCCCAAGTTCTGCAAACTGGGCTTTTTTTTTTTTTTTTTTTCTAATTGAAATACTTTGTCTTGTGTATGCTTTCATTGTAAAATTCTAGCGGGATTATTACACTCATGGAAGAGTAGGTAAGCAGTTTTAAAAATGTATTTTCTGTTGCAGCTAAGTGATACATAGTTCTTTTAAAGTTTTTTTAAAAATTTTTTTTATACATTTTTGAAAAACATTGCCAATGGGACTATGCTTGTGTAGAAACTGTTATTTATATTTGAAAATTATGCCAGTGTCAACACTGAGCAAAGGGGATGTCTTGCAAGTTCGAGTTGGAATTTCTCCAAGCACAAGATCGTGCTGGTCTTCTCCTTTGGAATATTGTTTATCTGATATTTTCACAGTGTGAAGCTTAAGGGTAGACTTTAAAAAGCAGCCATATCTGAGGTAAGCATGGAGCCAGGACAATTAGGACTCTGCAGAAGTTTCCACAGCCCACAAGCACCCCCACCTGTATGTTCAGAAATTCTCTTTAATTTCTAAGTCACATACTGTATCATACCTTCCAGGTTTTAATGGATCTTGGGTATAAAATTCTCCTTTTGTCATACATATGCAATAGTGCATAAAATTGGGATTGTAAAAGCAGTTGCATCTTTGATTATGGAGTTTTCACCAAAGCTTCTGTAATTTATTGATGAATCCTAGCAGGGTATTCAGAGCAGGATGACAAGAAAAGCCCCTTTCTGTAGATCAGCTCATGAAGAATCTGTGCTAAAATGTGGACACTATGGAAAAAAAAAAAGTATTTCCATACAGCAACAGGCCAAGTTTTACTGAGCTTAACAAAGAAAAAATAAATATTTTAAAAAAACCCTACACAAATTCTTTTTACCATTTTGCAAATCCAAATACAGAGGTTATTTACTTTTTTCGTTTTCACAGCATCGATCTTGAACAAAGGCAATAAGCTCACTGCTCCAGAACTCAGGAACAGTCTGTCTTTTTTTAATTTCCTGCTCTGAGAAATATCTTTGATTCATGATTATTGTTTAAAATTCACACCTATTCCAGAACTTTCTGTTGAATGTCAGAATAATTTTTTTAGCAACATGTCTGTTTAGCAAAATGGCTTTGAAAGAAAACAACAACAATAATAATAATAATGCCAAAATACAGTTATCTTAACTGTCAAATGGAATAGATGTCATCTTGGCTTTTATAAGGACACAAGGAGATCTAATGTCTCTTCATTTAGAGCATGATTTTGGTGTCAGGGACAGTTGCAAGGACTGTTTGTTGAGGGACACCATGCACAATGTCTTCTCTGTAGTATTTGAAAAATGTATTTAATTCTTCTAATGGTTGCTGCCTTGTATCATTTGATAAACTGCAAATACATGTAGGCCAAGCATAATTTATGAAGTAATTTATTTTGGCAGTAATTTTAGAATCCAGGGTAACTCTGATGCCTTCCTGTGTATATTGCTTTGATATATTCAATATGTCAAAAAGTAGATCTTTAAATATAGGTAGTTAATCTATTTTGTCATGCTTCCATCCTAGTTAGGAAAAATGAAAGAACTTTATGGTTTCTTTTCAGTCTTATTAAAATAAACAACATAAATAGAAATTATCTAAATTTCCCCTTCTATTTGTGTTTTTATGTCTGCCATTTCATGCCAGATTATATTACTGTATATGAGTAAATACTTTCACATGCAGGTTTTCAAAAGACAAATTTAATGGCAAGATTTCTTAATGTTCAGCCAAATGTGGGACATGAGGAACTTGTGTGTCACAAAGTGCCACAACCTATCTGGCTTGCTTTGGCTTGGTTCCTTACTTTCATTATGTTTAGAGAAAGAATAATCCCAATTCCTCAATTTACCTTTTTGGAAAGATGCATTCAAAAGGACATCAGAGTTCTGATTAAGCTTCTTTGTCTTCATTGGCTAATTCAGTGCAACTACAGCACTTGGCAGAGATTGCCTGCTGCTGTTTCAGTTCCTGACAGAACTGCCTTTAAATTGAGGACTCTCTGTTACAGACTACACAGGAAACACTCAGTTTTACCTTAAAACAAGTATAATCAGTTTGAGTCTGTGTCAAGGAAAGAACTCCAAAACACTCCTGGTGCAGTACCACAATCTCTCTTGCAGTAGGAGTGGATGAGTTTATGTATTTGGGTAAAATACACAGATGACATGTAATAAAACTCATTTTGCATTTTGAGAGAATAGCATTTTACTAGAATGGATTAAATATCTGCTTTACTCACAGCAGTATCTTTCCTATGAAGGGTAAGTTGCAATGTCCCACAGACTTTTCTGATGAGGCCTGAAGAACTTGTGAATATTGGGCTTTGCTGGAAAGAAGATATAGCAAGGAGTAAAGGAAAAACAACAGATAATCCAAGGATTCTCTGTTATAGTGAAGGAGTTAGGAAAATGTCCTGCTGTTCAATACTGACCAAAGCAGGTAGCCAGATATAGGCTTTCTTTTAGGAAAAGAAATAGCATAAAAATAGTTAAATCTAACACCAGTTATTTGCTTTTAATTTACTTGCCAAGATCAGGTTCCCTGAATATGAGCAGAAAAAGAAGAAAGAGAGCTTGCTTGCCTGTGGCAGTAAATTTCTCTCAATTGGAGTGCCACCAAAAGGTCCCAAAAGGTTGTGCTTTAGGTAGGACAACCCTTGCACTTGTTTCTGACGTGTCTGTAATTTCTGTAATGCCTTGTTTGGTCCTGCTCTTTCTCCCACCATCACAGAATGTTGAGAAAAAAGTGGGGAGTCAAATTCTTTCTCCCATGCCCTGTGTTCTGGGGTACTGTGTCAGTGGTGAAAGGGGCAGTGACACTTTTGTATTACATGGCTGACTAAGGGACTGGTGATTCTACCAGCCTGTTGAAGAGATTGCTGGTTTCAGCAGGATGACCACAATATCTCCCTGCATTGCTCGTTGTAAAGTTTCAAAATTTTCCAGTTTTTTCCATTGGTAGTATTTTGTTACAATGCTCTGAGAGAAGTGGGTTGTTTTTAAGTAAGAGTTGTTATCGAAACATACATGAGGCTGGCAAAATGCAAAACCAGGTGTACTTTTGTAAAGCAGTCTAAAGCTTTCCAAATACCGTGGTTGGCCAGGGAGGTGACTGAAGGTGCTGATGCTTTTAGTGCTGGAGCCTTACCAGAAAGCAGTCCTAGACAAGTATAACAATCAACAATTGCTTACATGGAAGAAAAAATGCTAATATTTAGTAACTAGGAGCGTGGGTGATATTTAATTGTATTAGAACATTTAATTTTGAGTAGTTCTACCACCATCTGTAATTTTCTTGAAGCTTTATGTGCAATTTATTCTGCCATAAAATTAATAATACAGTAAGGCACAAGTTTGCTTTGCAAGATTGCTGTCTGAGCTGTATTGAATCTAAAGTGAGCCCATGGTGTCATTCAAGGTGCTATTCAATACCAAGCTACAAGGCCACTGTAGCTATTTACATTTCAGTAGTACCAGGAGGCTGTGGTTTTGTTATACTGAGAGATGCCCAGGTAATTAAATGTATAATTGTTGTGTAATATATAAACCATGTGGTTGTGTGTTCAGGAATCTGCTATTGCAGTTTTGCCATTCTGACAGGAAAATGCCGTCACAATCCACATTTGGAGGACATTCAGTGTTGGGACTTCTCCAGGGTGTTTGCCAAGATAGGGATGAATATTTCTGTGGGTCAGATGTAAGGTGCGATTTTCAGGGTAGGTATAACAAACAGTGCTGCTCAGGGCTCAAACTTGTGGAGAAAGCAGCTCTTTTCTGGAATAGAAACTGAAGCTATGTCTCCTTTTTACTTTCTTTTCTCCTAAATTTTAAAATAAAATAATGTGGAGTGAAGTATTTCATAGTAGGTTTTCCAAACTTTTGCAGCGATACTACAAGGTAATTGCGCTAGAGGAACAAGTGTTATTACTCCATGGCTTTTGGGTTTTGTTTCTAGGGTAAGAGAGGGTAGAAGAGAGCACAAAACATTTACTTTATGAGCATAAGGGGAGTGTACTGAGATTTTGTTGTTATTTTTCATTAACTCTGATTGGTTTCTGAGTGTTCAGTGGAGGACTGTTCCTCGATAGACTCACTGAAAGACCATTCAGCATTCAGTGCTTTCTTCTTTTTTTGAACACAAATAGGAACACAGTAACCAGTGAAGCGAAAAACACAGATTTGCTGGTTGAGCTGGCTTAAAATGAAAAAACGAAACTGAATCTAGGGTACAGCCCACAGACTCTGCTACTCTGGTGTGGCTCTTACTACAGGACTTTTTAGTTCCTCTCTTAATTAAAACAAAATGCCTAGTCTTGTCAGGATCTCAGGAAGAATCTCTTACATCAGAAGCTTGTACCTGAGTTTGCTTCTCTTCCTCTCATGCATCCCCCAATTTCATACCCAGCTGATGGTTCTCACTTGTGTGTTGTGTCCTGTGCCCCATAATCATCTCTCTGACGAGAAAAGCCACAATGCCCCCATTTCTGCAAGAAATCCAGGGTGATTCCGTGCAGTCTGGCTCTGAAAGATCTGTACCTTCCCCTGCTCCTAACCACAACTTTTTGACAGAGCTCAACATGTAGTGGTACTTGAACTGAGAGATTAAAGAGATTCCATCCATTCCACAAATCTATATTTGTTTCCTTTCTGTTTCTATTTTGAATGACAGATGAATTGTTCAAAGATCTATAGCTAACTATGGTTTGATTCATTAAAAAAGTAAAGGAAAATTGTAAAATGCCTAGTGTTAAATCTCAGAAGAAGAAAGGGAGAAGTTTTCATATACATTTGCATTCTTTATGTAATGTACTTCTGTATGTTTTTCCTGTAGGTGATATTACAAGGATTTTTTTATCAATTCTGCTGTGTCAGACAGGACTTAACACCATCGTAATGTTTTATTTGTGATGACTCCTTTTGAATCTTTTTAATTGTCCATATACCATGATCTTTCTCTATTTCTTCCATTCCCAAGTTGCAGTTCAAAACAGTCACTTATATAGCCAGTAGAGAAGACCAAATAGGAAATATAGATTGGATAGCCTTTTGTTACTATATTCTTTTCTTTTTTTAGTGAGAGTCAGATTTCATAAGGAAAGGACCTCAGATTAGACGAGAAAGGCATTTTTCAGAACTAATCAAAATTTTAAGGCAGTAAGTAGTTTTGGCTTTAGAAGAATTATTGCAATTACATTAGTTTTTTAGTATAATTTATTATGATTTTTCAAGTTCACAGGAGAGATACTGTAGTGCTAGTGATCTGTTTTAATAAGCACACTGCAGGCAAAACATAGAATCATAGAATGGCTTGGATTGGAAGGGACCATTCCTCTTTGCCTTGTCATTCCATGAGGGTAAAAAGTCCCTTTTCAGCTTTCTTGTAGCCACCCTTAGGGACTGGAAGGTGCTATGAGGTCTCCCTAGAGTCTTCTCTTCTCTGGGCTGGATAACCTCAGCTGTCTTTGTAGGAGAGGTGCTTCAGCCCTCTGATCATCTTCTTGGCCTCCTCTGAATTTGCAACAGCAGGTCCACATCCTTCTTTTTTGCTGGGGACTCTAGAACTGGATCCTAATATTATCAGGAAACAAATTTTCTTCCTTAAAATACATCAGTTGCCAAGAACAGGGACAGTACATCCTGTTTCTTCATAATATACAACACTTCAGAGAAGATCTTCACCTGGCTGCTGCTCCTGCTGCCTGCCAGATTAGCCTTCTCTATTCTAACAGATTTTGAGCAAAATATACTTCAAGAACCTGCACTCATTTTGCTTGTGTCTCTGTACAGGAGGATTTATGGTAGGTCTTTTGAGTATTGATACTGGATTTTGAAGATAAGCTGCCCTTTTTTTTTGGCAAAGAAATTGGGTCAGCAGGATCTCCTGGAAGGATGAAAAGAATTGGAGCAGCAAGGATCTCTTCAGCTTCCTTGCCTCCCGTGTCTCCAAACTCAGTCTGCCCACATTGATAATCTTCATTGCTCCACGGCCATTAGTCAGCCTGCAGCAAAGATTAAATATCCTTTCCTGTAGCTGAATTAACTTTCTAGATGTAGGTGGTATAAAAGAGGTGCATCAATGTACCTACTGCCTCTCTGGCTTTCATTATTTCAGAAGTGCTGTCTTCTGTCTTCAGTGTTCTGAATTCATAATAACTGTGGGTATTTCCAAGACTTAGATGTTCAGGAGTAGACTAGCACCAAGGCTCTGCAGAGCCAGACTTTCTAGTTGAAGTGAGCTGTTTCAATTCTGATTTTGAAATGCCATTCTAGAATATCTCCCTTCTCTAGCGCAGGCTTTCTTCAGTAGGTATTGCATGGTCCAGTCCAGAAGGACAGTATGGATTAATGCTGCTCCAGATCAATGAGCAAAGGAAGGAACGTTTTTCTTGTCTTCTGCTTCTCCATTAGAAGTTAACACAGCTGAAACCCAAAGCCGTTTGTGTGCAGCCATGATCCTGCCCCCTGCCATTGCTTCAAATCCTTCCATGTTCCTCATGCTTCCTGTCACCAAAAATAAGCATTAACAATGTGTTCCAGGATGGAAATTGGGATGTCTGTTAGTCTGGTCTTTGTTCCAGAATTTCTTTACTTTTCTGTAGGCATCTTAGAATCACAGAATAAGCTGAGTTGGAAAGGACCTACAAGGATCACGAAGTCCAACTCCTGGCCCTGCACAGGAGCAGCCCCAGCATCACACCATGGGCCAGAGAACATTGTCCAAACACTTCTTGGTGCTGTGCCCATTTCCCTGGGGAGTTTGTTCCAGTTCCCAGCCACCCTCTGGCTGAAGAACTTTTTCCTAATATCCAACCTCAACCTCCCGTGGCACAACTAGAGGCCATTGCCTTGGGTCCTGTCACTGTCACCACATAGGTCAGTGTCTGCCCCCAGAGCCAGGCAGCAGCACAGTGCTCTGTGGGAAGTGCACCAGGAGCACAGGCAGCTAATTTGAGCAACCCCAGAAACCTGGGGATGCAGTGATTCATGAGGAAGGGACCTCCAGCTGGCCTGCAACTTAAGCAAGCTGACAAAGTCTGTTGATTTAAATACTGGCTTGATTGACAGCATCTCTGCTGAAATCCACTTCAGGACTAGTTCTCTTTCCTTCCTGATGTATTTGTACTGAAGGATGTCTGGTCTTGGCCGTCTCAGACTTTTTTATGTCACAGTGTGCTCAATTGTAAATCCAAATGGTCTCCCTATTTGTTTTGCTGTTAACCATTTGCATAAACATGCTGAACCTTTACATTTTGGGAAAGACTATAAAACATGCAAACTCTGATGCATGTCTACTGCATCTGTAGATTTCAGTGTCTCTTAATTCTCTCTGTGGGGTATTAGAATCTGATTTGCTTTTCAGTTGCTTAAAGAAATACAAATCAACAAAAAGCAATTCTTCTGGGAGCATTCTGAAGGCTTTATATGGACACATTTAAAGACAGAAAAAGCACAGCAGTAAGATTCATTATTTTACTTTGGTGTTCTGACTAATGCTGTCAAAAATACAATGTTGAGAAACAAGACATGCCCAGTGGAAATGCAGGGATATGAGAAAACCAGGAAGAATTTATGGATAATAGTCATCAATAAACCTGACAGACAATATCAGTGCTTCCTTTAGCTGATTACAAGCTAGAAATACAGCTGTGCTTTCCAGACTGTACATCAGAACTTAATATTGCTATGAGGAAGAGCTTTTCTGTATTACTTCTGCACAATATTTTGCAGACAGTCCTGCAGTGTCCTTCCCAGTTCTCTGGGCGGGAGCACAGCCAGGGCTGAGCTCTTGCCCTTCCCCTCAGGAGAGGATTTGAGCTCCCATCAGGGCTGGACAGGGAGAGCAGCCTCACATCTGCTCAGGGGATGGGCAGACATGCCAAAAACGCTGCAAAGGTGAGCACATCTGGGATGCTTCAGTTTCCTCCAGGATACAAAATTGTTACGTTCCCACATCACCTATTAGCTGATGAGGATTTGATAGATATTTTTGGAAAATGGCAAAAAACAAAAAAAAATGTAACAGGTTGTCGGGTAACAGTTTAGAAAGGAAAACAGAGCAAATTTGGATATAAAGAAGATACAAGCTAGCTTAGCGCATTTGCAAATTTTCTTACTTAAATCAGATGGTGTATTTTTAAATAATAGATTTTTTTTCATAGACTTAAGAGACAGTTGATCTTCTAGGTCAACTTTTTTCTTCATTTTCAGAAAGCTAAGAAATGTTTTGGCCATCAGTTTCATCTATGTGCTTTTCAGTTTCAGGAACAAATTCCATATAGGGAATTTTTTTTGTGTGTGTATATATACATACATTAGCTTCCTTCATGTAAAGATAAGGCTTTTATGTAAAAACCTAACTAAATGTTCCCTTGGTTTCATCAATAATAAGCAATAATTCCTTCCACTGTAACTGGCAGGCAGCAAGTACAACCAGTGCAAGTGGGGGTTCTGTTTTCAGAAAGGCAGCACATGTAAGGTCACCTAGATAAACACACAAAACATCCAGCAGTCCTTTATCTTGTTTTTCTCTGCCTGTTGCTTCTCTTTGCAGCCACTCTAAACACCTTTGGTTGGCTGTGCATCATTACCAGGCATATATATACCTCAGCTGAGAATTTATTAAAACCAGGTATTTTCTATTAATGAATGTGTCTCTGATTCTAATTTATAAAGTCTCTTTCATTAAAACTTACTCTCACTTGGCATTTCTTTTAATTATCTGAGAGAAATTGCACAAACTCTTTTTTCCTTTTAATTTTTCTTTTGTAAAGACTAAAATACTGAATTGAGGCTAGCTCAATTTTGATGTCTTTCTTCCTTCTGCTGCCTTTTGTCTTCATAGAAATACAGTCTCCCAAAAGTTACCTTCATATGAAGACCTTTGTACATCTGCAGATCTTTATTTTCCTTAGTAGGAAATGAGGCTGCTTTGGAAATGGGTTTTGAATAGATTTTTACATTCCCTCTGCCTCCATATGTAGCATTATTTCACTCTGTGTCATTTAATCACTTATAAATAATTTCTCTTACTGTTTTGTTGTACTCTACTCAAAAGAACCCAAACCTGTTTATTTGCAATGACAGAAGATGTGTTCTATCTGAACATCTCCCAGCTAGATTATTTCTAATTCTCTTATAGATGTGTTTGGAAGATCGTGATTTACACTGAATCATAGACTATCTGGAGTTGTAAGGGACCCACTTACATAATCAAAATTATTAATAAAATATAGGGGAGCAGGATACAACTGTATAGAAACCACTTTATTTACCAAAGTTCTTCTAACTGCATCAGTAGTGTTGGGTTTTTATGCATGTTTTAAGGGATATATCTGGAGAATATGAGGTGGGGGAGAAAGGACATCTTATAAGAGCAGCTTTCTGGTTTCTTGTGAAAATTATGTGTCTTTAAGGTGACCAAAGTCCAGTGAATGAAGTGGAAATTGATGGGGATCTGATCACAGTCTGGCTCTGTCCCTTTCCCAGCCTAGCTCATGTTTCCTTTACATGTATTGTGTTGGCCATAACCTTTCTTGCTTGTATTGCAGTGCAAATTAGCCCATTTGTGCCTAGCTAGTTTCTTCTTGAAGTGTATTCTCAGTTGTGTTGTTTCACAGAGTTTGAAGCAGATTCTTAGGTCTGTTAGTTAATATGTGATGCAAATTGACTTCTGTTGAGATAAATATAAGCTGCTTGTTCCCATCCTCCCGAAAACTCCCTTGACTTTCCCCTTCTCCAGCTGTTGTGTACTTTGAAATGATTTACCTGTCATGTCTCAAACTGTTGACATTGTGAAGTAGTTGTTACTTTCCACTGCAAAAATTACTGAATACGTGTGCAAAAAGATGAAGGGCCCTTTAGGATGAAAATCTCTTATACTACAATGATTATGCCGACTGATGAAACTCTCAACCACATGTAGTTCTTTTTTCTTCAAGACAAGAAGAAAATAAAAACATTAAAACTTTCAGATGTGTTATAAACCTCTGATGTTGGCTTTTGAAATAAAATAGCAGACATCTACCTCAATAAGGTTTTAAACAATCTTTCAGCTTTGGTACTTTGTTAGATTATGCCCTCAGGAATCTATTCTTATTATAATTATGACCCAGAGGAAATATTCTGGAACACTAAGATTTTTCCATGCTAATAGCACAGTAGATGTAATACTGAACTGATGATTGTTTAAAAGCTTTCTGCCAGTATGAGGTAGAAGGATCCAACATCTTTGAAACAAGATACTAACTTTGGGTTGAATCAAGAACTGTAATAAAGGAGAAATAAATTCTTAGGAAACATGTTGAAAATTAGTAGGTTGTAGATGAAAAGAGTGAAATTATTAATATGAGCATTTCTTTCATTACACAACAATATTACCCAGCTGTCATATGTGCTGCTGGAAGATTTGTGGTTAAAATCAAAGGATCTGAGTTCTTTCACCGCTGTTTTCTTGTCACCTTTTACTTTCATGGCAGTGAAAGGATGTCATTGGGTCAGTTTCATAACCAGTAAATGCAGTGTTTTGGTAATGCTCAGAGTAGTCTGATCAGTGTTATCAACACCACAGCCATAATCATAATTCTGTATTCTAGAATTCAGATTGGACAAAGACTGCAGAACAGTGGCACTTCTAAATTGTTCTATGTGTCTTTTTCTCTGTTTTTAAAGAGGAGCAAAGTGCATGAGTTTCCTCTTCAGTTTTTCTACATGAGGATAATAATTGGCAGAATGACCTATTTGTAGGCGTGACATTTTCATGTTCGTTTATCAGGTCAAAGTCAGATGTCTCAGAGATATGCTATTATTTTAATAGGGACTACGGGCCTAAGTGTTTATCTTCAATCCTTGTAGTACAGGAATCCAAAATGGAGTTGTCATAGTGACCTCTTCTGGTCTCAAAATCAAGTTTAACACCTCCAAAATCTGACAATGGAACTGTCTTTCAAAGCTGGTCTCCATCATGGGGAAGAAACCCAGTGTATTGGGTTCCAGCTGCTGCTGATTTACCTTTCTTGTGATTCCTATTTTTCATCTTGGAATCAGGTTCAAACCTAGGAGTAGAGGGAAATATCCCTGGGTCCCTATTCCCTCCAGGGCCTTATCCCATGGCCTTTTACCAAGCAGATCCCTGTTGGGGTCAAAGTCTGCTCCCCTGGAGTCCAAGGCAGTGAGCTTGCTGTGCACCCTTCTTAATGCCCTAAGGGTGTTGAACTCCACCATGTCATGGTCACTCCAGCCAAGGCTGCCCTGGAGCTTCACATTCCCCACCAGCCTCTCATTGTGGGTGAGAACAAGGTCCCTATAAACTGACCTGGGGAATAAAGAGAGAGCAGTGTGGAGGAAGATGCAGAATTGACTGAAAAGAGGACAGAGTTGGAAAAAATTAAAGTTAGAAAACAGAAGATATGTGGTGAATAATGTGTTTTCACCTCACAATATAATTACATCTCATTGTTTGTAACCATAATGATAGTTAATTGAAGCACTATCTAAAAAAAATTAACCTGGAAAAGAAAAAAAGAAGATGACAAGCCTAGGTGTAATAATTACTGGAATAGCCCTTTGATAGACAGGTTTAAAATTAAAATTTGTCTTATTTATTTAGGTTGTAATAGAATGTTTGTCCCATGTCTGTTATTAGAGATTAGAAGGCATTATTGACTGTTCTTCCACAAGAAAACTGATAGCAACAATCTCCTGCAAGGGGAAGTCAGACTCCTTTAAACCAGATGATTAACCTTGTCATATTTCTGCTGCTGTAGTGAGTAACACTGTCAGACGTTTGGATGCTTTTTCTGTATTCAACATCTTTTAATGAATTGAGGAGAGAATTGAGGAGATCAGTGTAGAATAGAAAAGAAACAAGGCCACTAATATTCTTATTTTCCTGTGAGCCTATGGTATGTCTTGAGCAATATACTGAGCTGAGTAAACATTACATTTAGGATTATATTTATAAAAATTCTTTTTCCTTTCATATGGAAACCTTTGGAAAAGTGCTAGTTCTTTAAAGTTAAATGCAGTTTTATTTTGTGCTATAGTTCCAAACTGTCCTTTTCCTATAAATGGAATGTCATGTTGACCACTTTCATTACATTAAAACAATTTAAGGCTTCTACTGTACTGTAGGAGGTGTAAGGAGATTGGTTTGCTGTTCACTTGTATTAGTGGTAATTTAAGAATGACCAAATGAGGCCGATAAAAAGCTTTCAAAAAAGAAAGCTGTAAATAAGATAATTAATCTTTAAGATACCAGTTTCACAGAGATTTCACTATGATAGTTTGGTAATGTAATCTATGACATGGATGTCCAGAATATTGCAGCGGTAATTTAAGAACCAGTTCCTGAAATGTTCCTGTTAACACATAGAGAAAATCACTAGGAGCACTTAGCAAAAATATCACTGGTAAAGAGTGAGCTGGAACCTCAGTTTAGTGCAGTTGTGGAAGAGCAGTCAAGTCAAAGGATATTGATCAGATTTTTGCCAATTAAGGATCTTGCCTGGAGTATTTTCACAGTAGAATTATAGCTTCTATTCACTCTTCAGGCTGTGTAATAACAGTTCACCAAACCATATCTAACCTAGCTTTAAATTAGCTTAGGAATTGCTAGTTTTATTTCCACAGCACCATGAAATTCATACAAAGACTGCAAAACCCACTTATGCTCCTGCTAAAAACCTAGCAAGTACAGTTATGTGGATGCAGTAAATACAATGCAATTATTGTAAACAGGACTGCTATATTAACTGCTCATATTAATGACATTTTATGTTAATTTTGGCATTATGCTTATAAAAGGGAGTTAAGTAGAAGAATATCAGAGTTTACTAACATACTTGTCTTAAGCACATTACGCTCCCTCTGAAAAACTTGTCTTTTACCACATCATGGAGCAGTGGGATTTGTCTGTCTTACAACTCTTGTGGCAAACTCAAGACTGTGGGGGGTTTGAAGACTAGAATTCTGATCTGGCATTATTTCAGGCCTCTTGTGTTCACATTTACCTCAGTCATGGTCACAGTCATGAAAGCACAGAAAGAAGTAGCATACCACATTCAGAGTTGGAGTTGGAGTTTTTTTATCCAATTGATTTTATATTGCTTATAAGATTCTGACTACCCCAACCAAGGTTTATTTTGTGGGTTTTGTTCCTGTCAGATTTCTCTGAACACCAGAGGAATTATCCAGGCAGCTTATGAAAAAGGCTAATAATGATACTTATTTGTTACGATGTTTAATACTTCAAGGAAGAGGTCCTGATTCAGCAAGGCCTTTAACCCAAGTCTAACCTAAAAATTCAGACTGACTGTTGGCATGTTGAATTTCTTTGCTGAATTGGGATGGAAACTTGGCCATTGTTAACATCCCCAATTCTTGCTGACTCCAGTGGGAGCCTCATGCTTGTGTCCAAGGGCAGATGGCTGCTAATGCTTAAATTCCAGCCCATAAAGAAAATCTGGAGTGATGTGATGACTATGTCAATCTACAATGTAATTATCTTGTAAGCTCTCTTTACCATGTGTTAGTATTTCTTGATATCAAAAGATAATACTGTTGGTTATGAACATGGGAGAATTCACTGAACTTGTTGTACCAAGTATTAAATTGTAATAACAGTGCTACTGTTATAGTTCACAAGATAGACATTTTCAAAACTTCTAAACTCCAATTTCTAAGAAAAAAAAGAGAATATTATGAATATTTATTCTGCAATAGTAAACTGATATTGTCTAATACAACATCTTGCAGATGTTAATGCTTGAAATTTTATATTTTGGAGTTTTGCTATAGAGACATTTCAATGTTAAAATACAGCATCTTTACCAAGTAATTTGAAGTTTGTGACCTAATGGTATCTGCATAATAGTGGAAGAACCTCGATGATGTCATTACTAGATCTCTCATCAGAGACACAACTAATAATATTTTGCTATGACGTTGAGAGGGTGTTCTGGGAGGAGCAAACAAATATTCCTCTTTTTCTAAGGGATGCTATTTGGCTGCTAAGCTGGTCAGCCTATTCTATCTGTTTTTCTTGTAAAAGTTGTCATTTTCCTTTTTTTGCTTCTGTAGTAAATTAGTATTAAGTTTGTTAGTGTGCTTTTCAAAAACAGTGTTGTGTTTCTTTGTGTGTTTACTGGGATTTTTGTTTGGGGTTCTTTAAAATATGCATTTATTTTATTTTACTCCTCACCTGGGAAACTTGTCTTATAGCTCAATTCTCTCGATGAAGAATGCTTGATCCCTGCTTCTGGGAAGTGAGTGACCCAAGTCAAGTGAACTGTCTTAGAAGAGTGCCTCTGGTGTTATTTCATAGGTGAAAATATATTTGAAATTTTACACAGTGAATGATTTGATTATGAAGAATATTCAGAAAGAATATTTTAATGTGAAACTTTAAAATTATCATGGAGAGTTGACAGGGAACCTGCAGGAGGAAGGCACGTGATTTGCAGCTGAGATTTAACCTGCAGAGTTGAAGGCTTTTGTTCCAGCTGAAGGTTCCACATTTTTTCATTCTCTCCATTTATGCTTATGTATTAGAGCTTTTTCTGATGTATGGATAGCAGTGGCCAGATCTTTATGGAGGGGAAGTTGATAATACTGTTTAAGATCAGCAAAAAGTCAGATAGGACCCACAGGTGCTGCCACTAAGTTACCACTGGCACTTCTGTTTCCTCCTAATATGCTGCTTATGTCCCTCTCTTCATTATCTTAGATTTTACCAAAGAGAAGAGGCGAAGCTGAACTGTGAGCAATCATGTTCTGAGTGCCAGTATCTAAAATCTTCTATCTCTCCCAGCACATGCATTTGATACCTCTTATGTTTTCCAACAAGTATTTCCCCTCATAGCTCCGTGCAGAAAGACAGACAGGAAGATAGTTATAAGAGCTTTTTGATTTGTCTCTTTTAAAATTAGATATATGATGGCCTTATAATCATATTACTCTGGCATCTGGAGGCTCCAAAGCTTTTACTCACACTTGCTGGTGACATTGCAGTTGATGTTCACAAGGTAACTCATAAAGCAGCCAACACGATGCATGAGCAGAATGACTGCCAGTGCTTCTCTTTTATTTTGCTAAATTACTTCAAGCCAATAAGAGAAGATTGTATATGCTTTCGGAACAAATTTTTGTTCTATCTTTAGAAGTGTGAAATATGCAGATTTTCTCAGACTTTGCCCAAAATGTGTTCTGCCAGGACTTTTGATTCTGTTTCAATATCAAATATTATTGAGTGCTGATCATCCTAGCAGTGACATTTTCCTGGAGTCTCACCTCCAGAAGATCTGTGGCCAGCATCCTTGATTGCACAAACAAACCTTGCTGACAGTAAAAAGGACTGAGCCTTGATAGCTGAGAAAACTTAATTAGTCAAGTAAGCTGAAAGAGAGCTTTTTCACATGGTGTTTAGAAAAATCACATCAATAAATTCAGCTGTAGTGATAGCTGGCTGGCAGTTTTTCGTTGAAATGATATTCTGGTGGATAAAGTTGCACAAGAAAAGCATTTATTTTGGTAAAAAGATATTAAACTGATATTTAGTATTTTTTAACTGGCCTGAAGGTTTTAATTTTGACAAGATAATTAAGAAAACACCACAATATTGATCTGTTTTAATATTTTCTGGCTCGTATTGTGGGTCATGTTCTTTCATATATTTCCTGTGCATGGTGGTCCTAAGGGACTGGAGTGCAACTGCAGGAATTTATTCAGTAGGATATGCAATATGCTTAACAACTGGTCCATAGAAAGAAATTGAGAACTGGGATTGCAGTGAATACAAAACAGGGAAATAGTTTTCAGTACTGGAATGGATGAGATCCACAAAGGATTTTTCCAAGAATTCCACTAAAATGTCAAAACATTTTACTTGAATTAAAAATGTCTAAACAAAATGTTTTGACACTGCCCAACTTGGATTCCTCTCTGTGGAAAAGCATCTCATTTCAGGAGGAAATAAAATTTCCTGGTTTCTCATATGGTAACAGTTCCAGTTTTTTCTCAAGTCTAATCATCACACCTTTAAATATATACATGAATTAGTGTGATGTTTCAGATGAGAGGATTTCTTGGGTTGCTTCTGGAAAGACAAGCATTCTCCTAGGGGAAGGATTCTATTTTGGTAGTGGAATTGGGTCTGGAAGGGTTCTAGAGCATCCATGTTTTGGGGAGGAGGCAGAAAGGGAAGGCATAAAGTGACCAGTTAAGCATTCCTGTCTGCTGTCTTCCTTATTTGAGTGGTCCTGTGCAGTGTAGGTAAATCATTGCACCAGGAGTGTTCTAACTCAGAAGTATTTTACTAGTGAGTTGCTGTAACAAAGGAAGGCTATATTAAAGTATGCATTTGGGATTTTGGTTATTATAAATTACATTCTTTGAAATCTCATTTAGAACCAGGAACTAAAATGATGTTGGAAGGCTCAAAGGATTAATTCTTCCTGAACAATAGACTGTCACTGATCACTCTGTAAAGTAATTATACTAAATTTAATTATAATACAAGTGCATTGTATGATAGTCATAGTGTGCCCAGAAGAGGGTTTGAAAAGGTGCCTCACAAGCATATGGACTAGCTCTGGGAGCACAGTGGCAAATTACAGATGTTGTAATTGAGTACGACTTAATATCAGGCTTTCTTAATTAAAGGTTTGGGGTTGTGTGGGGTGGGTTCTGGCTGGCACACTTTGCTTTTTAACATCATCAACATGCTGGAACACATGAGCTCTTCCCTCCCCATTTCATAGATTCTGCCAAAAGCCCTTATGATTTCTAGTGGCATTAATGTACTTAATTCCAGTATCACTGTAGTGGTGAAACCAGGAGTAATCAAATTGTGACAGTAGTGGAAGAACAACTGTTCCTCATTCTGATATTTCATCTGCAGGAACTGCACATATCATATTAGTATATCATATGCTGATTATATTTCATAATAATCTTCTCATGAAAACCTAAGGCTCCTACTTCACCATTTCAGTCTCCTCACTTCACCATTTCAGTTTCTTCTCCTCACTTTTCCATCCATCTTCATCTTGGATTTTGACTAGTTATGGAAATATCATTGCCATTTGAACTATAAAATTAAGCACTGCTCCTGTTTTCCAATTCCACCCTGGTGGCAGGCTGGAGCATAAAGCACTCCCTAAACTCAAGGAGTCAGCTGGATCACAGCCTTAACAGAACCATCCAAATTTAGAGTGGTGTTAAGATGCTTAGCCAGAATCTTTTCTTGGGAATGACAAAAGTTGTGTAAGTCACTGATAAACAAATGAAATGAGTGCCAATGCTCAGGAAGCAGTTCCACAGCTGAAATGGCACCGTGTGCAGTAAGCCTGAGAAGAAGTTTCATGCTCGTGTTATGTTAGGGAAAGTATCTTGGGAGAAAGCTAATTGGATCTAGAGCATAGATGTCAGGAATTATGAAGCAGGAACAGTGGCAGTGAGCGGTAGATGGCTTTGGTTTGTGTTGCAACATAAGGTGTTTATTATGAAGCAACAAAAAGAGTTAGGACCACAGGTCAGCACTAACAAAATGAGTGCAGATCTCTTGAAGTTCCTGCATGTATTCCCAGCAGGCTTCAATTTAGTTTTGCATTTCAATGGAAAAAGTTAAAAATAGAAAATCTGTGGAGAGCAAGAAAGCCAGTGTAATCTGCCGCCTTCTTTTCCTTTTAACCTTATTTCTTTCATATGCAACTGCTTTATTATGTAGGAAGTCTGGTCAAAATATGAGTCTGGTGTCAGTCTTCTTACATCTATATGGTTTAACAGTGTGATAGCCTGGAACACATTAATAGCAAGTCTGCTGTAGTAATTTACACCATCATTGAAATGATTATCTGATCCTAAGCCATATCTGCCAGAGATGGGAAGAGTGTCAGTTTATTTTATTGAAGAATATTGAATGTGAAATCTTGCGTGAGCTGTAGTGTCAGCACTTTGTCCAGCATCCCCTAAGTGACCTTTAATGTGCCTGTGAAGAAATCTGTGTTGATGTGGTGGGCTGTTAGGAGGATGGGAGTGATGTGCTGGTGGCTGTCATTGTTTGATGTGATTGCTGGTTTCTCAGTCTTGTGAGACTCCGTAACCAAAAGTTTCTGGCACATTGGTATGCAGCCCATTAGACAAATAAGCCTTGGTTCTCTTTGATTTTCTGTGTGCACATGCAGCCTCTGTAATGTTGCCAGGCCAACACAGACTGAAGTCCCGATGAAAGTCATTAATATCAGATTTATTTGCGTTAACAGCCAACTCCTGCTTTTGAGAGACCTGATACTCTTTCTCCTAGCTGATGCAGTACCACTTCAAGACCAGGAAATTTGGCATAAGGAGACAGAAGCATCCCAAAAGAACAAGTAACTAGGTTAAAAAATGATGAAAACCGGTTAGGAGTATTGAGAAAAATATTTTCAGTTCTATAAGTTTTTTTTAAACTGTAGCTCTCTATAGTGACTGTGACATTCAGTACTGAAAGGCAATTTAAACTCAGCCAGATTCTTACTAGGGATAACTGCAGAAGCTTCTTTATGCATACATATATACATATATATCTGTCTACATATATCATGCATATCATATATATATATATTTAATGACAGCTGTGTGTTTCCTAAAGGAGAGATGAAGAAATGCCATTTTTATGACAGCCCTAGGTGAATGTGGGAAGGGGTATATTTTTACAGGAGCACATTTTAGCTAATTCAGTTATGATCTTAGATTTAGCCTGTGTTGTTCAGCAGGGTGAAAGAAAAGTCACCCACTGGGAGAGCTGTCTCTAATCTGCCTTTTGAAGGACCTCCTGAAGAGCTGTGTCTTGTCTCTCTTGGGATACAGGGTCTGTGACCTGGCTGCCCAACCAGGTTTCTAGCCAGGCTTTTCAGTGTGGTTTGGATGAGAAACAGTCAAATCTTTTTTCCCTTCCTGGAGTTCTAAAAGTGAGTGTATACTTGTACTGGTACCAGACTGAGAGCCCTCAGTGTAGGAGGCTTCTTCTGCTTCTGGGCAATGAACAAGTGTAGTTTCTGTGGTCTAAGCTGGCAGTTCTGGAAGGACCTCAGCTACTGGAGTTTCTTCCCAATCCTTGACTGTGCCAATTTTGTAGGTTCATCAGTGCCTGGATTCTCAGCTGTCACCCTGGCAGTGCTAATTAGCAGCATTTTGGTAGCATCTCCTGGGCCGATGTGATGATTGTGCTTGTCACCTATTCATTCATCCCTCCCTGTAGCTGCTACAGTTTGAAGCATAGGGTGAAGCTCATTGTCAGTCTCTAATGCAGGCCCTGAGAGTTCAGGAATGGGCAAGTTTTCACTCAAGGATCATGAGCTACTAAGTTGATGGACAGCCTGCAGGTTGTAGGGCCTTCCAGCCATCACTGCTTGTCCCAAGCCTGCTCCAAAGCATCTGGGAATATATTGCCATGGAGATGTGGACAAACCCACATAATTATTAACACACTGTTAATTTTGTTTCCTTTAGTTAATTTTATTTCTGAGTAAAGTCTGTAGCCTTCAGACATTCTGGGATCTATGAGGCAATTCTGTGAGTTACAAAAAAATCCACGTGGGCTGGACCACTCATAGAGGCCTGAAGTACTTTATGGAAAAAGAAATACTGGAAGCTCAGCAATTGCTGCAAATTCCCCTTCACTTTTTGAAAAGTTGCAGGCAGTTATTACCAACGAATTATTTTACTGTAGATCTAGTGAGAGGAGGAAGATTATTGCAGGCTCATAGCTTTCTATTTTGTATGTACCATCTTCTCCTTATGCAAAGGAAGGGATTTAGGGAGTTCCTAACAAATACAATGGAGGGTGTTACCATTTATTTCTAATAAACGAAAGTGCTTTTTTTTCCCCAAAACACTACATAATTCTACATCTTACTGTGCATATAGTAGGTAAGAATTTATTTTCCATTTTCTAAGTATATATTATTGAAATATATTCAATTTCTGTTGGTGACATTTGCTTTCTACTTTCCTTGTTCAGCTGTTTCTGCATTTTAATGCTGAAATGCAGTGTTGAAGATTTTTAAGGCAACTCTTCTAAGATAATTTAAAAATAAACGCTTAATAATTGCACCCAAAAGTTGGCTTTCCTACGTCAGTTTTCCAGTTTTCTGTGGGCTGATTGTTGGCTATTCGCTATGATTTGCATTGGGTTGGGGTTTTTTTGTGATTTTTATTTCTTCTCCCCTTTCAAAAATATATGGAAGAACTAGAGGAAAAAGAGTGACTAGAGATATCAGATTTTTTTTCTATATGAACAGACATATAGGCACACATTTTTCGGCTCAGTAAGCAGAAAAAAGGAAGGGAGTGTGTCTAGGTGGTTAGGAAATAAAGAGATTGAAAGACAAAATGGGAACAATTATTCATTTTTTCTCATAATGGAAACCTAGATGATACTTAATAAAATGAACTGGTAGGCAGCTTACAACCTATAAGAGGAAGTACGTTTTCAGAGACTGCCTGCTTATATTTTGAAATTCATTGCCACACAATGTGTGGAAAAGAGAAATTTAAATGGACTCAGAAGACCTTAGGAAAATGAATGCCTGATGGGTCCACTGAGGAAATAGTCTTTATATTGCATTAAGGAGATATTCCTCACACTTTGAATTTCATGAGAGGGAATACTGATTTTTTCTTTAAATGTATAAATGGCTGGATAACAATCACCATAGCAACGGAAAGAATATCAGGTTAAGGCAGTAAGAAAGGGATTTAATGACTGTAATGTGTGTGGTTTTTTCCTCCTCAGATATGTTTGTGGTAATTCTTTGCCATATTTCTGCATCCATATTTCTCTGAGGGCATTGCCTATTTTACCTGTATTTCTGCCTACAAATGCTCTGCTGTTCATTGTTGAAAAACCACCTGCCCTGCAGTGACCAACAGCCATTTAGAGTGTAGAAATAAATCTTGTAATGTTATAAGCTAGGATGATCTTCAAATGAGGTCTGACCGCTGGGTCATTCCCAGAGAGCTGCTGCCTCTCCCTCAGCAGAGATTCTGCTGCTTATCTGCAGCCCTCCATGGGCCCAAAGTGTTTCTCTCCCTCCACTGAGAAGTATGGACCTTGCATAAATCATGTCTTGTTTTCTAATTTGATCAGCTTTGACCTTTCTAGAAGCTTTTCCCAAGACTTGGAAAACAACAATGCATCAGGTGCAATATTAAATAAGCTCTGTAGTAATTACATAAACCTACTAAATTATTGAATCCTCCCAAACAAATTATGTAGGGCACTCTAATAAAGCTTCCTGGAGATCGGTGTTTATTTTTAAAGCTGCAATAAGGAATCTGAAAGGAGAGCCTTCAAGCATTACATACAGTACAAGCTGTATTTCTTACCTGCTTTTATTTCTTGCCTTTGACTACTTCTCTGAAATTACCACATCCTTTCTAGTGATGGAGTTTTGCTGGTACGTGGCAGTTTGTGGAGCTAGGGAAAAGTATTTATTACTGTAATCTTTCTTATATACCCTATGTGCACTGTCTGTCACTGTGCAAAATTGCTCAGAAGTTCTGTTTGTCCAGTATTTTCTTAAAAGCTAAAGATTCTCCTGAATGTTGATTTGAAGAAGGGAAAAATGAAGTAGGGCAATAGGTTGTAAGCAAAAGGTTTGTAAACAGTAACATGGAAAAATATTTTTCATCCTTACCACAGTTTCTCTATGAAGACTCTGCAAAGATTAGCTAAGTGTATTGTTATATTACTTGTGAATACTTAGAAACTGGTACACAGTTTATATAAACTATAATATCTATGGATCTGGTGTTTGTATATTCTCTGCTAATTGGCTTTGTGAGCAAGCTGATTTTATTTGCCTTACAAAACCTGTTCTATGTATGTAACAAAGCCCAAGGGATAAATATATTTTTGAAAGCTGCCTCAATATAGCTTGTTGTTAATTAAAACCATTAAATGCCTATCATTACAGAGAAGAAAATTCATGTTTTCCTTAATACTATCTACAGTTCTTCTGTTTTCAGAGAGGCAATTATCCATTACCAAACACCAAGTTACATTTTTTTTACTCAGTGGCTTTTATTGTAGAAGAAAAAAAAAATCTGCAAATTATTGAAGCCATTTTGTGTCACTGTCTGTGAGAAATAAGGATAAAAATGAAGTCAGATTGTAAACATCAAAATGAGGGAAAGTTCAGTAAAAATGGAACTTTTAAATTCATTACAAAAACTTTCAGTGTTCCATAGATGTGGATGTAGATTCCAGTGCTGATAAACAGAGCTGGTCAAAATTTACTTAAAATCTTTAGCAGGGAAGCTTTGGCACTTAAGAGTTGTTACTGATGTCAAGAGAAAGCATTAACTTGTCATACAGCAATTCTGAGAAAATATTATTGGGGTTTTTTAATTGCCATTTTTAAGTATCAACATTTCATTTAAGACTTTGGGCTCTTTGTGTTAAAGTTTTGAATTTGGTTCATAACTTACATTTTTGAATCCACAACTTTTGAATTAAAATGCAAAGAGGCTTTTTCTTTAGAACATTGTCCTTGTTATATCAAGGCCACCAAAGTATCATGAGGTAATTAGATAAGACCAATACTTATTTTAAAAGTAAGTTTGTACAAAAAGTTACTCTTGATGTTTGTGGAGCTTTTCAAAAGGGTTTGGATTTGAGAGAAGAGCAGTTTTCAATACTGGATTGAGACCTAGCTTGATAGGTGACACCAAAGAGTCAGGAAGGAGAAGGACCAATGAAGGGCTGAACTTTGCTTTCATTCTGAGATGGCTCAGGGTCTTCAACCAGATTCAGAAAGTGAATTCATGCTTGCCAAGCTTCAGATGGTGAAAATTACAGCTGGTGAAATCATGTCGTGGTCTGTGCCTCAGGGGTCAGGCTAGGGAGAGTTCTGTTGGTAGAACTGTGGAAATATGCATGGGTTTCTTGAATGTGAGACATCAAAAGCATTCAGCTCAGATAATATCCAAGAAGTGCAGTAAGGAATTGCAAAAAAAAAAAGAGCAGTTTTGACATAGCCTGTTGTAGCGTGCCAGTTAATTCAGAAGTGCAGAGCTCTTGCATAGAAGGACAGGAAAAAATAGGTCCTGACAGCTGTCCAGCTGCACAAGCTTCTCTTGCTCTCCCTCCTCAGTAAAATTCTTAGAACAGCACAGCAGGGAGTTATTTGGTTACTATACTCCATAGAGCAGGACAAGATCCTATAGGAAATCAACGTGAATGTGTATTTGTTGTTAGATCCAACTTTTCTATGATGATTTTATTTTGTTTACAAACAGTCTGCTGAGTTCACTATTGCATAAATAACAAGGACAGTTCTGCTCTCAAAAGCTAGTAATTTGCCACCAAAAAGCATTTGGAAGCTTTGAAAACAATCTGTTCTCTGTGTGAAACGGGTTTGTTTCCATTTTACCTACACATAATGAGTAGTGGTAAAGGGAATTGGTTCTGTTTTGTCCACAAGCAGCTACTCTTGAACTACCTGATTTTCAGTAATTTGCCGTAGCATTCAGAGTATCCTTGGAGTCCAGGACATGTTGGATCTCACTGGGCAATTACTTGGTCTTTTAAACTGCAGAAAAAAGAAGAGGGGCTTGTTTGTCTTTCAAACAGGTAACGCAGTGACAATGTTTTTTTTAGCCAGTAACTTGTGACATCTGTTGAGGACTTTATACCTGGATTGGTCTAACTTTTTTGATTACTTATCAGTTTTAATTTTATGCTTAGAGACCTGGTGGGTCATATCAAAGGGTAATTTACAATGCCCCTGGGAAGTGCCTGATTCAGCAATATCTTGGTTACTCAGAGCTAATTTATTTGACCCTTAAAAGGGCTGCGGTGCTGCACACACATCTTTTGCAATAGCAATGCTGCCATCTGATTCAACAGCAGCATTTCTATACTATAACACATTGTTTGTGTCTTAAAGCCTTGAAAAGTGGCAAAACTGCAGATGGACAGGGGTGCAACTTTCCTGCCTGCTTTTAAAGAGAGAAGCCTGAAAGAGAGTCTAGTAGAAAATACCTCCCATTTATTTTCAACACCTTCTTCACCACATTTTGATTTTATGTCAGGGAAATGAAATACAAAAATTTGGGGACTGAGTAATACTTCCCCGCACTTCATAAAGAAGCCATCAGAGGATAAGATTCTTGTTCATATTGTTTTCATCACTCTCATGATTGCTTCATTTAGTACTACATCTTTCTTACTGTCTGTGTTGCTGCACTAATAACATCAGCATGTTGCAGTCACTGCTCCTTCAAAGACTAGTATTAATTGAAGCAATTTATTCTAGCAGAGCTGAAGATGGCCTATTTATACTTTTATATAATGAATTACAGAATACATTTATCTTGTCACGTCCTTTCAGCTCCTTTTTCTCACAAGTGTGGATTTGCTGCTCCAGCCATGCATTGCCCAGGCTCAGCACAGTAGAACACAGGTGTTTTTGGTGCTGCCTAAGAGGTCAGAGATCTTCACCAGCTATTCCAATATGGAAAGAGGAGCAGCCCTGAATTGCTATCAATGCGCCTTCATTACCTGCTGGTAAAATAATATCTCATTCTGCCACATAATGGAGTAGTATCTTATTTCAGCAAAAATGCAATGTTCAAAATTTGTGTCCTTCAACATAATATTAAATGTTATGTATATGCAATATAAAGTATATGGTGCTGATCTATTTCTAAGGGGTATAAGAAGGTCTTACATTGTGTTAATAAAACCTCTAGGGTTACAGAAAACTATGGCTTCGAGTCTGCAGAAAGCAGTACATGAGAATACCTTGACTTCCTTAATATTAGTAGTATAAGACATAATGTATCTAATCTTCATTTATGTTTTAGAGCTCCATTATATGTAAAATAGTTGGGTTTTAATAGTATGGTCATTACATTTAATTGAATTGATCTTTGGCTAATGAAAAACATAAGGGAAAACATTTCCTCTCACATCAAAATATTTTATATTCTCTGCAATGAAGGACCATAAAAATAGTGGAGCAAGACACTGCTGAGTTATGATAGGTAGGGTCAAAATTGTTAACTGCAGTGAATGGCAGAATATGTAGAGCAAGAGCTGAATAAATACACAAGCTTCTAGTGAATAAGAATATTAATGCTGAAATACCTCTACCAAAGCTTCTGCTGGTAGTCCTCTGTCCTCCTAAACTACCCCCACAGTTTTGGCTTAGCTAATGTAGTTTTTACCCCTCTAGGTTTTCCCTATTTATTATGTAGGAATTAATGTAAATGACATGGAGAGAGAGCCTCTGTATCCTAGACTCTAGTTACTCTCTGGATAATAGCAGTTAAATAGTGTAATTGATCTTACATGACAAAAATATGCTTCTGAAACTAATTTGCACTTTGTTTCATTGTAATGTAATTTTTTAGCATTTTTCATTGGGTTTGGGCTGCTTGAATTAATTTCAAGATTTTTTCCCAATTCGTGCAAATTTTCTGCTTGTTACTATGCAGCTTATTGCCAAAGTACATTTTGTTGGCGCAGTTGGAGATTTATTTTCTTAAATTTTAAATCAGAGTTTCATGGGACTATCTACATGGTAGTGACTCTGTCAGTGCTGCATTTCTCTGTTAATTGTGAGCTCGTTCCCTCACATGGGTTGAAGGACATTGTGCTGCTTTAAGGGCAGACTTCATGTGGCATCTGAGTCCTAGACATTTGGCATTTGTCTCGCTGGCTGCTCAGGCAAGCAGTGGTGTATAGCTGCTTCCTTAGATATGTCAGTTCAGGTCAATTGCTCTTTCCTACTCAAATACCTCCTTCAGCGTTCTTGAACTTTCCCTATTTTCTATTCTAGGTCTATGTTCAATTAACTTAACAGAAGTGTTGCTCTTGGGACTCAGTGGTGTTATGAAAGCTTGTGAAGTTAACAGTTGTAGGCTGGAACCTCAAATTGCTTCTGTGCACTTTTGACGGAATTTCTTCCTGATAGAGTTCTAGGAATGGCTTTGTTTCAGCAACGGGGAATGGAGTTTTCTATTGGACGTGAAAATAGCTGAGATTTTCTAGTATTCAGGAGTTACGACATTCTTCAAAAAGACTATGCCAATACCTTTTAACTTTCTGGATAATATGACCCTGTACCAGCCTTAATGATGGCAATCAATCCACTCACCTGGGAGATGGCAAACTGAGGAGATCACAGGTTAAACCTTGCACTCTGGGACTTGAATGAAGTTGTTCCACGTAGGGCAAAAGCATGCTTATCACCTTTAGCTGGAATCCAGCATTATATGAAACAATTGTTTGCATCTGTTATCTCTGGTGAATTCAAGAACTACCAGTGTTCTTTGATTTCTTTTATATATGTACTTCCTCATATCCTGGATATGCCAAGCCTTTCTGTGAAAAATTGTTTTGCTTAGAAATACTGAAAAATTCCTGCCCTTTTATCTGTTCCTCATTTAAAAACTGCATTGAGAATGAACAAATGTTTCCAGTAACCAATTTGTATTTCATGTGAAAGGGTCTCTGTAGAATATTAGAAGTTTGCAGCAGTAGTTCTGTTGCCTTATATCTAGTTTTGTTTCTTATTTTCCCATTTCTTTGTTATCATTATCTTAAATATTCACAATTGTATCTTTTATTCTTTTTGTATGAACTGAATCCTCCATCACAGTAGCAGTTGTCCTGTTCTCCCTTGATGTTCTTCCAACATGCCTAAGTCTTGTTCAGACAGATGCTAAACACAGTGTTAAGACTGCATTCTTCTCAGCTGTGTTGTGGCTGCTCTGTTCAGCCTGTGCCGTGAGATGTGGAGTCCAGGACCACACTGGTGCTTTTGTAGCAGTACTGTTTTACAAGCTCAGAATTTGCAGCTTGCTATCACCCTGCACAATTTATTCATTAATTTCTGTATTTGTTCCTTCAGTTGAACTATTTCCCATTTTTCAGTTCCGTAAGTGTTCACTTCTACTTATGCAACATGCGTGTTATTGTTTCATGTCGGAGTTCTTACCACTCCCATTTCTTTTTCTCACTCTACTAGTTCTGGTATATTTTCAGCACTTCCCAGTTTTGAGATACCTTTGCATTTTGGATATTTTAATATTAGTAATTTCCTATTTCCTCTTCCAAAACAGTAAAAAAGCTATGAAGTAAAGATCTTAATACTGACTTTCTCTAAGCTATTCAGAATTTTTCTTGTTGTCTTGATACATTTTTCTTCATTGTTCCATAGGAGCTAATCTGTAAATCATGTGATACTGTCCTTATTCAGGTAACAAAATCAAATTGCCTTAGGTGAGGATTCACAAGACCTTGTATGAAATAATACTAAAATTCAGATACAAGCATATTGTCCTCTTCATTTCAGCTACCTATTAACTCTGCAGTACTACTGAAAAAGCAGTCAAGGTTTTCTGGAATGACTTGTTAATTTTTAGGTCTTACTGCCTCATGCTTATCTTCCTGTGATTCTCTGGAGAAATTTTATTATCATCAATATAGCACCATAAACTTGCAAAAAAAAAAATTTGCACTAAAATTGGAAAAAAATGCTTTCTTCTCCTTGAAGATCTTTTATTCTTAAAGGCTTATTAAAGCATCAACAGCCATATCTGTGTCCTCCACTGCCCTGCACACAAAACCAGGGTCCTCTTGTAGAAGCAGCAGTGATGAGGCAGCCCTTCTCTCTCCTCCATTTTTGTAACTTTATTCAGCTTTCCATCATCTCCCTGCCTTTCTCTGACCTTTTATCATGTAGATGGAATCCTTATTTGGCCCCTTAATGGCAAACTGAGCATCTTGAGCATTGAACAGGATGAAATAAAAGTTTCACCCAAAAGACTGGGAGTTTATGTACCATTTGAGCCTTGGGTCACAATTCTCTGCTTCAGTTTTAACATGTTTTGGAGTTCTCTGTGGCTATGGGTGCATGGGTATTGCAGTTCCGCTGCAAATGTCTGGAAGCAAGATACATCTTTAATACAAACAAATGCAAAATATCAGCGTAGAATATCTGGATGGAGATGACTTGCTGGTATTTCACTGCAAACAGGGTTGTGTTATGCCGGACCACAGAATATATCTTAAACCAGTTCATCTGGTGATCTTATCCAGTACCTTATCCTTATATTGACTATAAGCTTATGTTGTAGAGTAGAAATGTTAGAATATTCCTAATAATTATGTAGGACAGTAACTACTGCATCATAAACTAAAATTGTGTACATAATCTCATTCAGTACTGCGATAGAAACATTAAACACTTTATTTGCTAATGTCTGTTTTCAACTGAATTTACTAGTAGTTTGGGATAATTTGCATCTCCATTTGTTAGAGCCTGTGACAGACATTTGCTTTGCTTGTGTTTTGAGTAAGTGTCTTTGTTTCATCCTGCATTGCTTGCGGAGGGTGAAAACAGTGTTAAAATTGTGACTTTCTCCAAGCCTTTCCTTGCAGTTCTGGTTGAAAATGCAGTAAATATTGATGAAGATTGGAAGCATGTTTTGAGTCAGAATTTTCCAACGAATTACCTTTTTGAATTCCACATTTGTTTCTTCTGCTTAGTCTTTACTGGATGATTGAGCTTCTGCTGTATGGCTAGAACTACAGGATTCCCAGCAACAGGGCTGTTTCAGAAAGAGAAGCTAGGAACCTTTAAGTTGAAAATCTTTCATAAAGTAGCTGATTTCAAAACTTGAACTCACAAAACTAGGTAACTGCAGAATCAAAAACACTGCACCCAGACTGCCATTAAATACATGTTACAGAGACCATTGATTTTTTTAAACACATCCTGCAAGTGCTGATTCTGCAAGTGCTGATTCTGCAAGCACTTGTTTCTCATAATCAGATCTAAAAGCTCTTTATCTCCTATCAGCTGTGCTATAACCTTTGGCTCCAGACTTCTGGTAGGAAACTCGTACATATTTTTACAAAGAATGAAACTCTAATGGCCTTAACAGCAGTACTCATGGTGTGTAACCGTGCTGGAAATTAGTTTCTCAGGCACTGATCTTGACAGGTCAGCTGTCACAAATGGATATACATATCTGTAAATACATCAGTCCTATAAACAAAATTCTGTCTGCGAGAGGTGGAAGATAAAATTGGCACAGTTCTAAACAAATGAAGTGTTCCAAAGCACAAGGATGCACAGGAAAAATCCCTTCTGGAAATGGTTTGCCTTATGTTCCATTTATGAATTTTATCTGTATAGTTTGCTCTTAAGAGACTGAAAGCTTTGTGCCTTCATAGAGAATGCTCTGGAGTACTGTTCTGAAGCAAAATATGCTCCTTCTCCTTGCACTTACCCCTGCTACATAAAAGAGGAATCTTTGTCTACTCCTTTTGAAAAACAAGAATAAATGTATGGGTTTGCACTGTCTCGTCTCCAGTATTTTTTGGAAGTCTTTGAGGTAGTTCATAATGTGAAGCATAATGTATTCAAGAAGTGTAAGGCCCTTACATGAAATCAGATTTTGAAAGGTGCATGTGTAGGAGAAGGAATTGATATGTCAGTCCACCAGTGCTGAAGTAAAAACTTGAATGTGTTACATTTCCCGTTTTTTAATGACTATTTAATCATCACCTGCAGATTTTGCAAGCCATTTTAGCAAAAATCTTGATCATATATTTACTGCCCAGGGCAAGGGAAGAAGGCTTAAAGAATAAGCCTTTACAGATTTGAGACACAGCAGATCCCACACACCCCTACCCTGACCTTTGAAGTCTGTCAAATCATGTTGATTTATGTCAAAGGAAAGATCCATTTGGTTTGGCAGTGGCAAGGGCTAAGGAACATCTGAAATATTTCAGAGCAAGCATCTAAATTCAAATTCAAAAGATACCATGGCTATAGGTGTTTATCTGCCTGTATTGGTGCAGACACTTGATGTGCAGACGCTCATCTGTCACTCCAAGCTGGCATCACGGGAGGAGAGTTTTCAACCTGAGATATTTTAGTTTTCAGGAGTGTTATTCGAAAGCTGAGTATTATTCATTCATTCTCCTCCTCCATCCTCCAGGTCATCTGGATAAAAGGAGGTGTACCTTAAGTCTTTTCTCTCCTGCATCTCAGCTTTCAAGATTTAGTGACTATGGAATAATTTTCATCAGTTATGATAATTGCTGCACATTCACTGAATGTCTTATTCTTTTCTAGTTCCCTGTTTACCAGTTTAGTGCAACAAAACAAAAATAAAACTATACAGATCGCTTCCATCACATTTTATTTGTTGATTTGATTTGTGAGGCTTTAGGATAAAACTGAAGTCATAGAAATAAATCATGTAAGACATCTAGCCATCGGCATTTTCAGTGAAATAAGTTCTTTCCAAGAAGATTTTGACTTGTTACATGAAAATTAGCTTCTGGCAGGAGGAATCCGTATTTCACAGATCTTGGACTGTGTTTAATTTCTACAGGGCATGCCTTCAGCTAACAACACTGCTTCCAAATATGTGAGCATAGTATTGGCTTTTAAGAGCAGAGCTGAAAAAAAAGAAGAAAACAGTTTCTACTTGATACTATTTATGACTCTTCTGAACAAAATGACACTGTGGATTCTGTTTGAAGGCAAAAAGAGTGTCTGACTGCTGCTGCTGCTGCTCAGGAGCATATTTAGTTTGAATAATCCAAAGGTCACTTAAGATTGGCTTTTCTGTTGAACCTGTTCTATTGAATTGGACTGTATTTATCTTCAGAAAATGCAGTAAAATTTATTTTTAAAATGATACACTTAATTGAAAAATGAAATATTTAGATGCAATGTTCCAGGGAGATATCCTGAAAACATGCATATAGGAACATCTGGTAGATGCATGAAGTAGTGATAGATATGAGCTACTTGTTCATCAGGAACCTGGGAGCTCAAAGAGGCTGTTGCCATTTCAGAGATGAGGTAGAAGTAGGGCAAGAACACAGAAAATAGGACTTAAGATAGGAACTGAAGAAAATGAGAGTTGAGACAGTTTGACACAATAGAACTTATGTCAAGGATTTATGACCATAGGTGAGCAAAAACATTGTGCAGCAGGAAGAAAGGTTGGTCTTTGATAAACATAGGGAATTATTTGAAAATAGACAGGGATCTGGGCAGAGAGGGAGATCTGGGATAGTGCAACCACAGGTGATCCCAAGGACTCACAGGAAATATAAGCTTACTGAAGAGAAATAAAATGTCAGAATGAACTAAGAGAAATGGTATGAAAAATACTGCAGATAATTGAGCATTTATATTGAGCACATCAATGAAAATGTGTTCAGGCAAAGTACTTGTTTGTGTCTGTCCTCTGAATCTCACTAATTCTGATTCTACATTTAAAAAAGCCACACACCTCTCAACCTTTCTTCATCAGTTCTGGATTCGGTCAAGCTCCGGTTAAATGTTTTGTAAAAGCTGAGAGATTCCTGCCTGGCAGTGCTTCAGACTCTCTGTACTTTGTGTTGCAGTTGGCGACGTGGGACTCTGAGAAAGGACTGAACGGCAGCCTGCAAGAGCGACGTCTGGGCAATGACTTACAAGGAGTGACACTCAAAGTGGTGACTGTCTTGGTATGATCCTTTCTGAGTTCAGGAAACAAAATGCTCAAAATAAAAAGGATCTGACTGAGTATTTTGGGCACTTCCCTCAGTGTTTCCCCCTATCATTTCCAGTTCTGTATTTTTGGATGATCAGTTACATAAGCCAGGAAGATAGATGATGGCCTTTTATTATTTTATGTGAAGCTGTGCACTGTCAGTGATACAGAGCATTTGTGTGTTTGCTTATGCTGTTTTTCTGCATTGTAATTCCTACCAGGCATAGAACCAGCACAGGGTCTGAGTGCACAGGGGTGCATTCCAGATACCATATTCCAGCTTGGATAGGCAGTTTTCAGCATTTCATGGATTTTAAGATCAGATGGGCCAATTACGATAATCTAATCTTGGCTCTTGTACACTGCAGGCTGTAAAATTTAATCAAGTGTTTCCTGCATCAAGCTCATAAATTCCCATTGAGATAAACTATATCTTTTGGAAAGGTGTCATCTTTCCAAAAAAATCATAATGCTTTTGGGACTGCTGTCTGTCAGACTCTGGAGTGGTAAAGAGCTCCTGTCAGCCAAGTGCTGCATTAGGGGCAAATTAGGGCTTGAATGCATTCCTGGCTAAGATATTGTAGTGTGCAGATTGCAGAATATGATGTCTTTTTTTTTGTTTTTAATTCTCATTTTCTGAATCATGGTACAAATAGGGAGTACTTAAGAGTGTATATGTACATGAAGGCACTCCCTCCAGTCCGCAGTTTTGTTTCCTCAATTTATTCTGTAGCTGGTGTGAGAGGTGAGCAGTTCCCTTCTGTGACAGTACCAGAGTAAAAAGGCAGCCAACTGCAGTGGCCATGCCACCAGCATCCCTGGGATTCCCCTGCAGCAGAGCAGGACACCCATCCCCAGCAGAAAACATACCACTAAATGCTGCATTTCCTGGGTCCCAAAACACACTTTTGAATTTAAAATACTCCAAAAACAGTACCCATGAAGGTTTTGCTTTGAATATTCAAAATTATAAATGTGCACAGAATGCAGTGGTTTCAGCTCGTGTTTCAGTATGTCTCCTGGATGAAAGATTAGGCCTTGTATGTAAAAGATGGCTTTCTAAATCTGGAGTTGAATTTCGTCTAGAGTCTCTGCCTCTTCTCAAGAACTATGGGGGGAAAAAAAGGGCCATGGATGGGGCTCAAGTGCTGAGGCAGTGGTGTCTGGTTGGGAAGCTTCACAGTATCCCGTATGACCTACAGTTTTTGCCTCAGAAGGTTGAGTGTCTCAAAATCTGTGCTAAGTTGTCCAGAATTAACTTTGAAAGCACCTTTTTGTTCAGAGAAGCTAACTAAAAATCTTCTTTCGAGTGTCAGTTAAGGTACTGTTTTGTTCTCAGGAAGAACCTTTTGTGATGGTGGCAGAGAACATACTTGGGCAGCCGAAACGATATAAAGGATTTTCCATTGATGTCCTGGATGCACTGGCCAAGAATCTGGGCTTCAAGTATGAGATCTATCAATCTCCTGATGGCAAGTATGGACACCAGCTCCAAAACAGCTCCTGGAATGGCATGATTGGAGAACTCATTAACAAGGTACACATAGTAGAAGCTGCATTTCATAAAATTACAAGAGAATTAATTAGAACCCGTGCAGAATGCTTGTGAGCTATGGATGGCTTGTGTGTGATATAAACTGCAATTTAAGACCTTAATAGAGGATAGGAGCTAGAGAGTCTCCTGTTTTATTTGCTTCCAGCTGCTCTCAACATAAATTATAGTGGTGTAAATCTATGTGTTTACTTCGCTGTAAGAGTAGAGGTCATATATGTGTGTGTGAAGGAATGGCTATAGAAAATAGAGGAAAAATAAGGTGTTTTCCTAAAAATATTAGCTACTATTATTTTGGTTTTTTGTCATTGTGTCTTTGAAACATGTTTGTAGATGGGACTTTATTTCTGTCATTCTGTGACAATGTGTTTTATAATGATCAATTGTTTGACTCCCAAACAGGAAAGGTGGCCACAGTAATAGGGGATCAGAATTAAAACTGGTCTCAAGTTTATTCATTCATTTTAAAAAGGACCAAATTTCTTTTCTTAATTACAGCACTGCAAATCCAGGAGTAAGTTAATTGAACTCCATTTAAGTAAATGGGTAGAGTTTGTAGGTTAGAATCTCCCAGAGAATGAAATGAGTGTATTTTGTTCATGTTCTTGCAGTCTGACGTGGGACAAGCGTTAATCAAGAAGAACCAAAGGAATTAATATTCCATGTTGCTGCTTTTTGTAGAAAAGGTTGCTCTTCTGTGGTGGAGTTATTACTGAAAGTGAAAGCTTTCTCATTATCCAGTAAGCAGGCAGCCCAGTATCTGTAAGGAGATGTTTAGGAAGAAATAGAAGCAATTAAAGCAATAGCAAATGTGTGTGATAATGGGATGTTCTTGCTTGGTGCTAGGAAACATAAAGAATTTTAACTTATTTTGCATTGACATAAACTGTTTGAATTTCATTGATTTAAAAATAAGGTAAGAAATCCTGTTATATTTCTTTGGAAATTGCTTTCTTTGAAGCAATAAAGTATCTATTATGGTATTTTTAAAATGGTATTTCTGCTACCATTTGTTCCGCAGACCCCAAAGGATTTCAAAGCAAACCTCCCTCGTCTAATATTTGCTTTACATTCCCAACACAATTAGAGATAGGAAATGGAATGTATATTCTGGTTTTTTTTAAAAGAACTCTTTTTATTAAGACAGATAATATTGAAAATCTAATTGAAGCTCTTCAAAAGCTTTGGGAATCTTATTTATTAACTCCTATCTTACCCTTCATCAAGTGTGCATACTCTTTAAGGATTATCTACGTGCGAAACCTACTCGTTTTAAACACTGAAGTCAGAGAAGTTTCAGGAACAAAGTTGCCTTTGTGCATTCTTTCTGTTACGAGCTTTTTCCATTACTTTATTCATTTTAAAAAATAAACAAAATCTTCTCCCCAGTTGTCATATGAAATTTCTTCGTGAATATGGAAAGTTGGCAATTCTGCAGGGAGAAAAACAAACATTAGCTCTTCCCACCCTGCTATCAAATGCACAAGCTAAATAAATGGTGTTTCTTTCTTTATTGCTTACAGTGCACTAGGTTAATATGGTTTGGAGTTTTAGGCCTCCTTCAGAAAACAAGTGAGGGATAGAGGTTAAATAAGCTGCCCTTCTTCCAGAAAGGAGTCAGGGTCATGCTTTCTGTTCAAGAATACCTTGACAAGTTATGTTTCATTACTCTTCTTTATAACAATACAATTAGCTAATGTTTAAATGGTGAAAGTGATTCTGGTTTTATTTTTAGACAATTTATATAAATGCCTCTAAATGTTTTAAGTTATAGAAAGGAATGCATAGAGTCACTCAGTTCTTAAAAAGTTTCTCCTTGAGGCTCACGCTGGCCAAACTGCTGGTGGAAGGGAGCGATGTGATGTGTGGCCTTTGCCTTGCAGAGAGCAGACCTGGCCATCTCAGCCATCACCATAACACCCGAACGGGAGAGCGTCGTGGACTTCAGCAAGCGCTACATGGACTATTCCGTGGGGATCCTGATTAAAAAGCCCGAGGAGAAGATCAACATCTTCTCTCTGTTCGCTCCTTTCGACTTCGCGGTGTGGGCCTGCATTGCCGCTGCCATCCCGATCGTGGGGGTGCTGATCTTCGTGCTGAACCGGATCCAGGCGGTGAGGGCGCAGAACGCGGCCCAGCCCAGCCCCTCCGTGTCCTCCACCCTGCACAGTGCCATCTGGGTTGTGTATGGAGCGTTCGTGCAGCAAGGTACTCACCACTGACAGCCCCCAGGGAGCTCTGCCTCGGGTGGAGCAGCTCAGGACAGGTCAGTCCTGCCCAGAATGGGCTAAACATGAAGAGAAGCCCATATGGGAGCTCATGTGGTTTGTTAGCCCAGCTGATCAAAAGTGGGAAGAGGTAGGCAAGTTTGGGGGCTTATGCATGTTTTTTATGCCTTTTCAGTCTCTCAGCAAGTCCACAAAAAGCACTAGCAGGCTTTTCCTCTTTGGAAAAACTGTTACACTGGAAATAAACTACAGAGCTGCTTGGTGCAGAATTGCAACACTGCTCCAGTTCTGAAACAAGCACCCTTTTAATTGTTTAATTTAGAAACATACTTTTTTTTTTTTTTAATTTTTTTTTAACTCATATGAGACAGTTCATCTCTTGGTTGAACTGAATATGTAACTAACCTTACACTCAGGAATCTCCAGATATAGGACTAATCCAACTGAGTTCAGTATGACTGCTGCCATTAACAAAGTTAGTTTTGTAACTAATTGTTTACAAAATCTGCCCACACAATTTTCATGGCATATCTATAATGTTAGTTCTATTGTTAGAAGGCAGGTTTTACTGAATGCTGACATATGGGTAAGTTGTTAACTTTTTTCTACATTTTTTTTCATTGTGATTGCAAGCTTATAAATCTTCAGCTGGAAAATCCATCCTATTGCTATGAAACTTGGTCCCTCCTCTCATTAAGGTGGCAGCCCTGATGGGTTTAAGTGCAGTAAGATGTAATCGGCACAAACTTATGCTGAAGTAACTAGCACCAGCTCTGTGGTAAGGTTTAGTCTCCAATGATGCTCAAGCATAACTATATTGAAGACTGCTGGAAAGAAATCTTCACATGATTTGAAATCTTGTAAAGAGTAACAAGTAATGACACTAATGCTTCAGTCTTTGCAGATTTAAATACAGCAAAGATAGCACACAAACCATAAGGCAGTTCTGTGGGGCTTTTTTTTAAATTCTAAAAGGGTAATTGAAAACAAAATATTACTATATTCTGAACACTGTAATGATTTAATTCCTGCATATTAGTTGTGCTTCACCATTCATCATTCTTTATTTGGAACATTTTTAATGTTCTTTAGATTTGATCCTCAATAATTCTCAAGGGAAATATTTTGAAAGATGGTTTACTAGAAAACTGTCTAGGGCAAGAGGTTGACTGCAGAAAATACTTGTGAATTATCAGTCTTAAGAGAAGCAGTGCTTTTCTCACAGTTAAAGGGCATATTGGAGGGGAAGGAGAGAGGAATTCCAACAAAGTTTGACATAACAGGGCACACAGAGGGTGATTGTTAATGGAAGCTGCTGAGAGACCCTCCTTTCTCTGTTTATTTCTAGGGGGTGAATCCACTGTCAATTCTGTGGCGATGCGCATTGTAATGGGAAGCTGGTGGCTCTTCACCCTTATCGTGTGCTCTTCCTACACAGCGAATTTAGCAGCATTTCTCACAGTATCAAGGATGGATAATCCCATAAGGTAAGAGCCTCTTCTTAACACAAAGCTGGAAACCTGGATTTCACAGGAAGGTATTATACATTTGAGCACTCATTCTTGCAAGAAGGAGATAACTCTCTAATAAAATACTCTGCTTATTTGCAGTGGCTGTTTTTCTCTCCTCTCCCCCTCTTCACCTTCACTCCAACAGCCCCCAGGCAGTTTTGATGGAGGGGACAATGGCACTTTAATTTTGTATTTTTCCAGAAGAGAGGTCTTTCATGTCCTGCTGGTTGTTTGGTGGCAATTTGTGTGTGTAACTTGGGGTTTTTTTCAGCAAATTTAAAGGCTAAAGGTTTTTATTTGTTTCTCACAAAATGCAGACAAACCTATGACCTTCACACTGCTGTGGAGTACTGGGAGGCCCATTGGCCTTTCACACTCAGTGCTGACAAGGTTAGAGCTTGATATTTCATGTTTGATCTGGTGGTGATGTAGTGGAGCGGTGGCAGTGCAACACAGGCTCTTCTAGAAAGTGCTGAGCCAAGGATTTCAGGTGTTAGAGGGGGACACAGTTAAGCTGCTGCTCTCATTTGGGATTGCATTGGGAAGTCTGGCACCGAATGTTTGTGCTCACTTCCTGAAACAGAAGAATTGTCATTGAGGTGAGGCTGGCACTTAAAAAACTGCTTTTGCCTTCTCTGTGCTTTCTGCACAGGACATAAGTCCATTTCTTCTAAACATGAGTTCAACAGCTTTTCCAGTTTTTAGTTTGCCAGTGTGTACTTGCAGATAATGTAACACTTTGTATGGATATAGCATCATCACCATCATCATCACAGTAATAAAGCCAGGCCAAAACCATAACAGACTTTGGTTTTAAATTCACCTTCTGTTAGTTTGGCCATAATAAATGGGTCTTAACAGTAACAGAAATAAGTACTCCAAGTAATTTCTGGAAATAACATGAGAAACTATGTAGAATAAAACTATCTATGCGTGAGGCCTGGATGTACTGAGAATAAGGTTAAGCTCAGTGAATGAATTGCTCTTGAAAACCAAGACACAAATAGCTATCCAGAAAGCTTGAATAATGATATTCTTAAAAATTTCTGAAGGTTCTATTTCTTTCATTGCAGAAAAAATGTTCTGTTTGGTCTAATCAGCACTTTCCAAAACTCAGCAAAGTTCAGAGGAGGACAAAAGTTGGAGTGAAATTACATGAGAAATCTCAAAAAAAGAGGTTTAAGAGCAGAACAATGAATTTTTAGAGGAGGCCTTTGAGTCTGAACTGTTACAACATTTACAAGGGGTTTTAATTCCCCTTCTAATTAAAATGAAAGGACATTGCTACGAATCTTGAGGAGGAGAAAAGTTACTTGGGTAAAGAACTGCTCAGGATTGTTTCACAAATATAGACCTCGGGCACCCTTCTACTGTTAGAGATGGCAGCTGCAGAATGGTATTTACATGCTTTTCTATACCTAATGGGAGCTGCCACTTTCCAGATTCCTTTATCACATCTCCTTATACAAGATGAGGATCTAGAAGTAAGAAGGAACTCTACTGTGATTTGAAAACATTGAGTAATTCAGGTGCCAAAAGGTAAATGCCAAAAGAAATTTAAGGCGCCAGAAGTTTCTCTGCCTATGTTCCACCGACTTAGGTGTAAGGGCAGGGGTCTCTAGTAGGTGTTGTCAGCCACAATATGGATTGTTCATATGGCCAGAGATGTCAAAAGTGGTGCTAGATGATGTAGCTTAGGCACCCAAATAATTCCTGAGGTGCCTTTGGAGAGAGGAGATCGGGTAAAGAAACAGGTTCTCTGGAAACTCTGTTGAACTTTCATCTCCCTCTGAGCTATGATGGATATATTTTCATGTCCCCACTCTTTAGGAGGAACAGTTTATAAAATGATTTGTCGGATGTAGAACAAATTTTTTTTTTTCTGAGAAAGTAAATTACTGCCTTAAATGAATTAATCGTGGTCTTGTGCCTCAGCTCCCAGCTCTAACTGGCTTCACATCATGATGTACAGTGGCTCTTTTTGCCTAACTCTGCCCCTCAGCTTGCCTGCAGTCTCTCTTTCATGAGCACAGAAAGGAATACTTATGTGAAATCCATTTTTCCCATCCAAAGAGGCACAATGAGCTAGAGTTGAATATTTGCTCACCAGCTGAGAACGACCAAATCCATCTGTGTATACTTCCATTGTTAAGAGCAAACAGCCCCCATCCTTTCAGTAAATGTGTGCTGTTATCTCTCCCTCCATAGAGAAGTCCTCTGGTGTTCAGTGCTGCTGCCTCCAAATTGCCAGCAGGAGAGAAATAAGTATTATGGTGCTGCAGTAGCTGCAACATAGTTAAGATTTTCATTACAAGACTGATTTTCTTCCCAAGCCCTCTCCAAAATGCCTAATAGAAGTTGTTTCAGTATCAAATTTGGCATGTGTGGTCTGTGACTAGTGAAATAGAAGTATGTTTGATTGAATAACTAGGTGTCAATCAACCCAGTGATCGCTGCCTCCACAATTTCACTGCAAAACAAGTGTGTCATAGAAATCATAAACAATATTTATTAGAAGGGGCTTGGTGAGACATTCACTGAAGCGAAGCTGAACGGTTGGAAGGCAGATTTTTAGAATTATCATGTCAGATGAAAGCCTGCTGATAAGGGGATACTTTTTTTGGTTTTTTTTTTAAATCTGGCATTGGCAAGTCTCACAAGGCTATTCCACCCTGCTGTGAGTTTCAGAGGCTGCCTGTGGCTCACGGAAAGGTGAAATACCCAGAGTAGGAGGCATGACAGAAAGCAGCTTTGATCTGCCACCTGTATTTGTCTCCTGACAGATATTTCATAAATCCCAAACAGGATTTTTTGTCCAGGTGCCTACATCCCAACTAAGAAACATGCTTAACTTGAAAACTATTCTTCTCCTTGGATTGTCCCAAAACCTCAAAGGGCTTCATCTCAAGTGTGCTAACAAGAAGAGGCACTGGCTTTCTGATCTGGCATGGCAGCGTGTGCTTCCTTGATCCTTGTGTGTCCTGCGTACCCATCATTCATCCTGGTGTGACACGGTGGTGGGGAGGGTCCAAACGTGGAGTTTGAGACCCACATCAAAACCTCTATCCCCTCAGGAGATCAAAGCTAACAAGAAATATGCTGTACCTTCCTTGGCTGCCTTCAATTTTTTCAGTGGCCAGCGGTTGGTACTTCTGCTCCCCGTTGATCTTTGAATGCTGCTTCTCTAATCCCTTTGTCCAAATTACCTCCTGCACTTCTTATCTGCTCTCTGCCACACCTCCCAGCCAGGGAACAAAGGCAATGTCGTCCTTATCTCAGGATTTGTGCATTTGTGGAGGTTCACAGGCAGAGCAGCGAAACATCAAGCAGATTTCCTGGCCACTTTTGGGCAGAAGAGCAAGATGTTATTAAGTTCAGTAAAGACAAAGGGAAGGAGAATGTGCTGGTGGCAACTACTTTGGAGCTCAGGTTAGGAAGCTGTGATCCATGTTCTAACTTTGTAAATGATCAATTCTCAATTTGGTAATGTTTAGAGTAATATTTAGGTAATGTTTAGAGCCTGAGCTAATCCTTGACAAACTCGTTTAAACCCAAATTTGCAGTTATTCTAATATTTGCCTTCAGCACTGTATGCAGCTGAGGAGTCTTCTAATGGGTCAGTCTGCCAAGTAAGGCAGAATTATTACATGCGAGTTTGTTCTTTCCTTTGTCTTACTACACTTTCAAACAGCTCTTGGATCTGCTGTCTGACCTTTCATTTGTAATTATGAGTTTAATTAGCAGTGACTTGCATTCCAGCTTCATTTCTTGTTAACAAGCAGACTACACGCAGTACAATAGCTGCACAGATATTCTGAAACTCAGGTTTAGGCGAAATTGTCTGACAAGAGGTTAAGAATTAGGCAAGAAAAATAGGACATGAAAAAGGTATTCTATTTGCAAATTCAAAAGAGTTTAGGTTTAAGATTTTATCAAATTGATCCTTAACATTTTCACATGCTATGGATGCCTTGAGAGACATCTGTATTATACACATTCAGGGACTGCATAAAAATGCATGATATATCTGCTTTTAAGATCACAGCTTTTGTTTCATGATTTGGGATTTCCTTATTTGCATTTTAATCCCCAAATTTTTGGTGTTTTGGTGACAGCTGAAGATTTAGTGCAGCTTAGTTGAGCTGATATACTGGCACTTGGAAGACTTGGGTGCAAATTCTTTTTCTACCGCAAGCTTTGTTTGATCTTGGCAAGCTTAGCCTCCTCTCTGTCTTGTGTCTTTCTGTATAACACAGTAATAATATTTTCTTATATGGCATGTTTTCAGTTTAGCTGCTTTAAAGATGATGGCCATAAATGACCTTATTATAGTAGCACTGCAGGTATCAAAAAAAGATAGATTATTTTCTGGGTTGCATACAAAAGAGAAGCAATCTCAAAAAAATTTAAAATAAAATGAGGAAAGTACTTGGACAATGCCAGCCAGAGGGAAATGAGCAAACATTTCATCTGCTGTATTTAAGTGGATTTGATAGGGTTGGTGGCAAGAACCTCACTGGAATCCTTCTGTATTCACAGCAATTATGTCTTGAAATTCCTTGTGGTTGAAAACAGCCTTTCTTTTGTTAATACCATATGTGACTTTTAAAATATATCATTGGATTTTCTTTTGTTATGTTTAATTTTTACTATGTTTTTCAGTGTCTGTGCAGCACCTGAGGCACGTTGGCAGGAGGCATGTATGAATGAGCGTGATAAAAAATAATTATTGTGATTATTATTAAAGGCCTGTGAGCAGAAGCTTCAATCACTAAATAACTAGATTAAGTCTGTCCATAAAAATAAAGGCTAAAAAAGGCTGTAAGAAAGATGCAAGTGAATGGGCAAGGACTAAAACCTTTTTTCCCTTTCCAGAAAATTCGCTGTCTAGAGCACAGGGGTGAAATTTCCTGGGCAATGCTCAGTGCAGCAGGGGCAGAGTTTGCCAGCATTTGCCTCTGGGCACTGTTCAGGACAAGGCACTGGGCTGCTGCCAGTGCTCCAACTCCCATTGTTTGTCTTTTCATTTCACTGCTATTGATGGTGCTGCCCAGTGGGTGCTGCCGGGAAAGCCGCAGAGGCTGGAGCCTTTTGAAAAGCTTTCTGAATGTTGGCATATGCCGTTCAACCAAGGCTTTAAATGGATCCTAATTACTCCTGTAATTGAACAAGCAGGCAAGCATCTAAGTGCAAATATTTCCCAGGGACATTTTTCTGAGAAAAATGAGAATGCAAAGCTGAAAAATCAAGCTTGCTTTCCACCTCTCTGGTTGCCATTAAAAAATGTGGCATAGATAGGAAATCAATGGTAAACCAAGAGATTTGTGGTTCTACACCTCTCCAACTTGACTTTTATGACACCTATATCATAGCATCTCTTCATTTGTTCTGGTTACTGAGAAGTTCTGTGACTGGGGTGGGCTAAGGCATTAAAATTCAGATGCATGCACAGTTTAGAGAAGAAAATGATTTGGGTATAACATTAGCAAAATCTACCATCTGTGCAGGTAATAAAATCTTTTTTTATTATATATCTTTTTTCTTTTGCTTTGAAAGAACAAAAATCTAGCAAGAGTAGCAGCCCTCAGGACAGCCCATCAAAATGTACAAGAATTGGTTCAAATCTGATATTTGATATGCTGTCTCTCCTCAGCTCGGATGGAGTCGCCTTTTGGGTCAGATTGTCCCATATCAATACAGGTTATTCCCTGGCTGTCCATAGAGCAGCTGTATGCTTTCTGCATGCATGAAATCCCACTGGCCCCTGACTTACACCTTCCTTATTGTAGGATGAGGTTCCTTTTCATTACAGGGATAATACCTATGACTTATTTTGTCAGATTATATTTTCTGTTTGACTCCTAAGGGATAAACAATACATAACACTGTAATAGAAGATTTTTGCTCAATAGGATACTTAGATTTCTACTATTTTTCTCTAAAGAAGCTGATTTAATGTCTTCTATGAACTGATAATATGATCTTATATAGCAGGATATTAAAAAAGCAAAATAATTACTGCTATAGCAAATCAAACAGAAATAGCCTTAAAGCTTCAGACATCTCCTAACTGCTCAATCCATCATGTCTAAAGACAAAAAACAGGAGTAAAAGGAAAAACTTCACAGTGAATTCTTTTGTGGAAATGATTCTGTGTCTGAACAACCATTAAGGAGGCAGTGGGGATTTTTTTCCCACTTTTTCAGGCAGATATCTTAATGACATTGTGAAGTGAAGCAGCTGCCTGGAAACCAAACAAAATCAAACCAAACTCCCTGTAAAATAACTTGTATTTTATATTATTTATCTGTACTCATCAGAGTCATTAGTGTGACAGTTGGCCCTATTAGAAAAGTCATGCAGGTTGTTCTGTTACAGGGTAATATAGTAAATATTACTGCATAGGTTTCCAAATTGCCAAAAAGTCTCTCTGAGAGCCATTCCTAAAGCCAGAACAAGTAAATTGTATTCACAAAACTGCCAGTAGTTAGTAAACCCTTAATCACAGTAAGTTCACTGTGGCAAAACCATGAGATGAAGTTTAAAGTCACTGTGCAGGCTTGTAAGAAGGCTAAGTTGTACCTAGTTTTTTTTAATTACTGTCAGCTCAGACAGGACATACATAGGATTCCAACTCTGCTAATCTCTTGAAATATTTTGGTAAATGCTTCATTTGTTCATGTAAAAAGCCTGTCTTCTCACCTTGCACAATTCCTCACCAACATCCCCACATGAGCAGTGGTTCTGTCATTCTTGTGCCATGATTGTTTAGCATCAGATTTTCTCACCCACCTGACAGCAATGGTAATTTCCATCTTCTGCTCTGGACACTGGAACTTCAGTCAAGGGACAACACAAATTGTTTTCTGCCGTGACAAGTCACGCAAACCAAATTTATTGGTGTTGTGAGGAAGATTTATTTTTGCTTCTTGATTCTTTTTCTCTCATGCATTTGCACAATTTCCATGCATTTATAGTATGTATGCTTAGATAGTTGTCCCGGGTTAATGATAAGACTCTCTCCTCCGAGAGCGAAGGGCCCCGACACCCCCTCCCCCACCCACAACAGAACCTCTTAGATGGAAGTGAAGAAAAAACTATTTATTTAACAAAACCACGCAGAGTGCCCTGCAAGGCACAGGGGAAGGGGAAAAACAAGGTGAAAGGCAGTTATTCAACCTGATTAAAAAGTCCTTTTCTCAGACGCAGTCCCTCTCCTCCTCGCCCCCCCCGGGGCCGGGTGGAGCTCCCTGGAGAGCTCTGCTGTCCTCTGGCCCTCCTGGGTCTCCGGGTGGCAAAGCAGATCGAAGAGAAGGGGTCCAAACGAGGAAAAAGAAGAAGAATGGAAAAAACGGGAACAGAGCTCACTCCGACCCCCGTCCAGCACGCAGTCTCTGCCGGGCGACGAATCCTCCCCCGGAGCGAGGCTTGGAGAAAATGTTTTCAAAACAACCCGCGTTTCTCTCTGCGGCTGGGTGCAGTTAAAGAGACAGGACCACACATTTTTACACATTTTTTCTTTCTTGGGCATATAAGCCAACGATAGGGGATAAAGGATTATCATATCATCAATCCAAGACAATAGTCAAATGGTTGCACTACTCTTTAAAATTTAAAGAGAATGCTTTTGGTTTGCTAGGTCCTGAAAGAGCTCTTGCAGAAGCTCTTGCAGCTTCTTATAATTTTTTTTAATAGTTCCTCATGTTAAGATAGTTTGCATCTATCATTTGATATGGTATCTTTCAGGAATTGCCAGCCCTTCTGCATTCTTTATCCTTTAAAGCAACACCCCAAGAGACTTTCTCCTCTAGTTATTGACGTTTGTTGAGTCTGGTCTTTTGAAATGTGTTCTTTTTATGTTGTTAATCTTGTTTGGGTTTTTCTTCTGCCTCAGGATATTGAGCTCCAACATCTTGCAAACACTTACAAACTGGATAGTTTTCTCTTTGACATTTCTATTCAAATCTATCAGATCTAAAATAGCCACTCCCCTCACAAATGTCTCCATGATAGAAGATCATTTATTCTCACACCTGACAGTCTTCACACCTTAACTGATATATAGGATGGTATTTCATCTACTGAAAAAAAAGTTGTTCCAAGACATTCTAAAATATTTATAGACATCTTGCCATGAAGTAGAAATCTGTAAACTTGCCATTTAAAGAAAAGGCTTTAAAAATTCAATATCTTTATAAAGAGATTTAGAAACTATTCCTGATGATGTAAAAAAAAACAAAACAAAACAAAACCAAACAAACTTGCAAACCAAATAAAAAAAAAGCCTAGCAAAACATTTTTAATTGATGCTGGTTATGGAGGTTTTAGGGGAGAAAGGAACTGGGAGCTCTTGTTTTCCTGTTTATTGCCATAGGTGCTTTTCTTGCAGTTCTTATGTTGCAAAATATTTTCTGAAGAGAAAGAAAGCTTTTCTGGAAATAGTACTGTGTTGCTAAGAGAAGGTTTGCATGTATTCTTTCCATTTCCTGGGCTCATCTGCCATACTGAACAATGTTCTCTTCTTCTGCATGTGTGCCCCCTTTATAAAATAACACAGGAGTGTTTCCAGACTCATCTGGAGATGAGGGAGAGAACAGTATTGCCTCAGAAAAGCTGTTTTGACGCAGCTGGCAAAGTTTGTTCCATTAAAAGAAGTGTAATCACATATATTGAAGTTTTTTGCCTTCTAAACCATTAAAACCAGATCAAGAGAATATGCCACTGATTTAGTTTAATTGATTTATGGATATTCATGTCTATCCAGAAAAGAATAGAAAACCATCAGTCAGAATAGGGTGGATGTTAAGTACTGTGCTTCTTACACATGGCAATAATGCAATTTCCAAGCTCATATTTCAAGGTATGTAATTAGGCTACCCAGTAAACTAATTAATCTCAATATAATGAACAACCAGTTGTTTTTGATGTGCTTTTTTGGCTCTTTCTAGTATGAGGTTCAGTATTCAGGGTGACTTGTGTTCAGGGTGAGGAGAACCAGAGGACAAAAGGGAAAGGTAATTAGGAATTAGGAATTCCTGATTACCTCTGTGTACATCAGGATGAGATGGGAAGGGCACCATACACCGTGTGCTCAGTCTGGGCCCTCTGAGAAACAGGCAAGTGGGCCTCCAGACTTTATGCATATGTGATGCATGCACTTTAGACATCAATAATAACTGATGAATGCTATATGTGCTTTCAGTATTAATGAAGAGCCCTATATTTTGATTTCCCAGGAGTAAGCAGCACATGCTCTAGCAATCAAGGTGCCTCTTCAGAGCCCTTCTGTCTTCCTCTCTTCTTTCTGTCAACAGTGATAGCTCCTGCTTTACTCCCTGTGGGAAGGGAAGGGTGTGAAGTTGTTTTCCAGCATCATACTGTCCCTTTGACAGATCTGAATTCATCGAGCCCCTCCACCCCAGCTATGAGCCTGCTGACATGCAGAAGCTCCTGATAAATCAAAACTTAATAAAGAGTTGTGTAGGACCTTATTCCACACTGGGATTTCATGGACTTTAATGATATCTTAACAGTCATTGTATAAAGTATCACTAACCCCAAGTAAAGACTTTATAAGCCAACACCAAGATGCCAAGCTTATCTGTTCCCCACTCTATTTAATTAAAAAGCTACTCTTTGTCATCCGAGTGCAAAACAAGAACTGCAGCGTTATCATTACTTAGAACAGCAGTGGAAAAGGAAGAAAGCAATTTCTTCCCTCTTGATCTTAATCATTAATCTTCATTAGGATTTTTAGCTTCTGAATGTGAGTGGTAGAAGACATCAGCGTAGCAAACAATTTAAAGTGCATCTGCATATATAATAGGTAGTTTGTTATTTTCATTATAGGTAAAAGCGTGTGTCAGTTGCCAGATGTGTTTGATTCAGACAATATGATTTTCATGCCAGCTTTATGATATGTTTGATTTAGGTGAAGTGACTAAAACCTGCTGTTGGGACTGAGTTGCTGTTAAACACCAGCTGCAGTTTTTATTTTAATTAATAATTTAAGGAGTAGAATACCTTGCTTTAATTAACGTGTTAACCCTTTAATCTACTGAGAGAAAGGCCACAATGGTGGTATAGAAGTGGTTTAAAAGTAAAGCAAGAAAATACTCAAAGGTAGTCCAAACAGGAGTATTTTTTCCTCGAAACATGGTCTTGAGATGTTTTCACCTTTTTTTGCATTTTAATTTCCTCCTCACTGTTGAATGGAATATGGAGTGTGGATAAAGCACACAGGATTACCCAGATATTTTAGCAGGACTGATTATTCTGGATTTCTGGGATGAACAGCAACTGCCATAGCTGCTCTGAATCCCTTTCCAGACCGAACTGAATCTGCCAATACTGTACAGATGTGCTGTTGTGCCAAATCTTTCCTTGAGCTCTTCTGAAAATCTGCTCAATCATGTAGCAGTTTAAGTGTGGATCTGAGCATACAATTAAAGCTCCAGATTTTGAAAACCTGGGTCTGCATCTTAAAAAAGACTCTAATGTGTTATACACTCTGAGTGTCCCTTTGTCAGTCTGATACTTTTCATTGTTAAATTGCAAACAAAGTGGGCAAATTGGGTAATATCTCAAGGTTATTAAGTTTTCAGAAATATGGAAGAATGGAGTGGTGAAGAGGGGTCCTTGTAAATGGCCCTTGTAAATAAAAAGAAAAGGCTGCCCTCTGACTTCACTCCCTTAATTAGACATCAGATGAATTCATATGCAATCATAAATGCTCAGCCATGAGAGAAACTTCATCCAGGGATCACAAACTTCATCCCAGTGGATCTAGCTTAGAGATGCAAATGCTCAGAATCTAGTTTCCATTGCTACCACCATTGATGGAATTGTTTATTATGCTATTTTTTGTTTTTTGAAGACATTTCGACCAAAACAATCAAAACTTCTAGTGTAAGGACCATCATGGTTTCTTCACAATGTAATACCAATTCAGAAAATATGGGACATCCAGAAAGAAAAAAAAAATTACAAATAGGCACAAAAATAAAAAAGAATGCTAGTTAATGGAAAAAAAATCAGCCATCTAAATGACTTTTGCTTTTATTGCCTGGAGGAGGTTTGGAGAAGAGAAGGGTTGAAAGTATAGTTAGAAACACTGGACTGGCAATCAGGAGATGTTTAGCTTATTTCTAGCTGTTTAACAGATTTCTTTATATGCAGTGCTGGAGCAGAGCCAGCATCAGCTCTAGGCAAAATGATCTTTTAGGATCCAGTGACAAGTCAAGTCACACTGACACAGATCACTGCAGATGATTGGAGTTGCTGAGGTGGTCCTGAGGGCATAATTTAGAAATAGCAATGGATAGCAATACCCAGAAGTCTAATTTTGTTTACAGAAGAACCTGTTTTACTGATTATGATGAGAATCCAGTTTGATTTTGGATCCAAATTTTAGTCTCACAGCCAGAAATAATGTGAAGTCCTTTTTTGAAAATGGGCATGTTTCCTAAATAAACTGCTGGAAGATATTAAGAAGTTCTGTGAGCAATGGGACACAGTCTACTTGTATGGGGTTTTGTCCTACATCCTCCACACTTTGACTTCAGCAAAAGTGCTGCAGATTGTTCTGAGATCAGTAAAGCAGAAGTGAAATTCCAAGTGCTGGTAATAGAATGTATTTCTGCTGCATCTCATAGTCTTAGAAAGTATACAAAGCCTCCAAATATTTTGCCAATACAGTGTGTATAGCTAGTAATTAATTACTACTAAAATCATAAACATGACAGTGTATCATTTATTAATGGATTGTCTGTCTTTGCATTTCAGTGGGTTTCCATTCTGTTTGTTCCCTTCTTTTAAAATTTCATCATGCAGTAGCTCTGCAGGAACAGAATTCCAGTGAAAACACTCAATCTGCAGGGAAGTCACTGCTGTATCAGGAGTTAAGAAAACAGTTTAGTTTAGTTCACTTGTCTTTCCCTTTGCATGTAGGAACAGAGGCTACTGGAAGTCATTTGAAAGAAATGAAATAATTTTGGAGGCTGTATAAGTTCAGTACTTCTAGTTCTTTGTGTATGTATTGTTTGGCTATTTTGGTCTTCGTTTTTCTTACTGTTTGTATTTTTGTCTCCAGTGCGGGAAACCTTGAGCACGTGGTTTTGTGTATATTGCAAGTTTCACTGATCTGAGTAGTGCTGGTGACCTGTTAAGTCTGCTAGGTAGCTTACAAAGAAATTTCTTTGGTGCAGGAGAGAGACAGTCCTGATCTGACACCGGGTGGGTGCCAGGACTTGCCATCCCACATGGCATGCAGGATGTGTAGCAAACCCCTTCCTCCTGGGGCACAAATAAAGCTGGCTTTAGCTTCCTCTCCCTAAAACTTCTATTTATGTTACATTTTACTTTTAGCTGCACCGAATACAGGGCAGTAAGTCCCAATCCAATCAGAGTCTCAGAGATGTCACCACACTGGCAGCAGAGACCATTATGATCATGAAAAAAGCTGCTGCAGTGCCATTACCTGCTGAGGAGTTCAATCACTATTTGTTTTAACTATAGTAAGAGTAGGTGGTTGACATGGCAACGTGTTCTGTGACACATGTCAGTTGATTGGTTTTGCCACTAGAGGAAAGTCCCTGCTTCTTTGAAATCCTGTGTAGCAGCTGTTCCTGCCCCACTGATGAGGACAAGAGCAGACACTGCCCTAACTGTCTGCACTGCTTGTGTCCTCCTGTGATTTGGAAAGGTTCAGTCCTGGTGTGAAGGGCTGCAACTCCACTGATTCAGTGTTGTTTAATCTGTCAATACTTACAGCTTCCCTTGTACAAACTCCCATGAGGCTTTTTCTGTTAAGGTTTTTGTTTAAAGTGGATGGTATTTTTCATGGGGAGCAGATAAAATGGGTTTTATATGAACTATAAAGCAGTATATATTTGCTGGTTAAGGACTTGAACCAGAAAAGTGTATACTAAGCATGCAAGTACTGCTGCTGATCTCTACTGGACCACTTCTAATGTTAAAGTTGAAACTTTGCTTAGAGTATTTGATGAAGAAACCTGTTGCTCTGCACATCACTGCACTGAGACAGAATTAAGAGCATTTAAAGTGACTTGCAGTGAAATGGAACGACGCAGAATTTGATCACATCACTATAGAGAAGTTGGCAATTTAAGGATTCATTTAGGAACTCATCTTGATTATGTATAATTTCAAAGAAAGTCAGAAATGTCCAAATTAAAATAATGGCCCCAATTCTTCTGACTTCTAAGGTTAAGAGATAAACTTGTTTTCATTTTCATGTTCTCTATACTAAGGCTACTGACATTCTAACAATACCTTGCACAGTCCTATTGGCCCCACTAAGAATAATTGTTTATGATAGATCAATTCTAATGTTACCTTATTGTTCAGCTAATATATTCCCCTTTCTTGTACAATTAAAGGTTCATGAAATATCAGTTGCAGTAATGTTTGGAGACAGACTGCTATTCTCTTCCATGTTTAAGTTGGCTTGTGCTTTTTTAACTTTCATTTAGCAAGACAGTGAAACTTCATCTAAGTCTCTGAGTCAATGAGACTATCATCCCCTAGTGGTGCTTCATATCCATAACAGAGGGATTTTTTTTTTCCAGCTCCTCAACCAGTTAAACTATTTAACTTGGGTAGACTACCTCTAGAGAATGTCTTTATGTGAAAGTTTGAATTCAGTTTTGGGTGTCTGAAGACAAGCTTTACCCTACTCACTCATAAATTTTATTTAAAACTGGAGTTCCAAAGATTGTTCATTTGTGAACAATGTACTGAGGCTCAAATCCTTTGCCTTGAGGATTCATAAGTGGATATAAAAATGAATCAGGACTCAGATCAGGACTGAGGTTCTGAATGGGAAGATCTGCTCATGTAGACATTATCTGTACCCCCACAGTACCACTTCAGCCTTGATTCAGCTTTGCAGACTCTTTTCCTTTCAGGGACATCTACAAACACGAATCTGATCTGGCAAGGCTTGCTTGGCTTCCAAGTTCATCTCTCAGTGGGTGGATTGACATAGTTGACAACAATGAACATTTTCTTATTTGTCCTCATTGTCGTGGAAAATTCTTCCTTGGAGAGAGAAGTTCTGAGCAATTTTATGTCTCAAAATTCTTTTCTGCAGCTCACAGTAGGCAGAATTCTCTTTCAGCTCATTGCTTTTCACTGGCTATAGCTTTATCCAATACATCTCCTTTCAGATAAGATTTTATATTGTAAGTTTCAGCTCATAGGTATTACTTAGGTTTACAGTGGTGGTAGAGGCTTGTCAAATCATTTCAGATACTTCTAGTTTTACTTTGAAGTTTACTAGATTTACTGTTTTGCCAGTGCATAAAGCACATATTTCCCTCTCATATAACTGTGCGGAGAAAACAGTTCTTTTTAGGAACTGCACTTATATTTAATTCTATAGGTGTAATGAATTCCTAACTTTTGGATAAAAAAGTTTAAAAGAAAATGAATTAGCCTCAAGGCATTTAAAAATAGAAATTTAGGACTTGTACCGTACGTTTTATGTATGCATTTTTAAGGCTTCATTTAGGAAGAGCATTTTTAAAAGTCTCATCATCTCTGGGACACTATCTTGATGGCAGCCATCACCTAAAATCCTATGCTGCACTGGGTAAAAATCTCAGGGATTTAAAAAAAAAACTCTTTTTTTTTTTAAATGACAGGAACCTGTTTTTCTTTTGAAAAATACTTTTATCACATCTAATGATCTAGGTGCCTCCAGTTGAGTTAATTGATCAGCAGTTACCTCAAAGCACCTGGTGTCAAATTTAGTCTGTCACTTATTATTTATCCAGACGTCTTGGGCATGTAGCAGTAACAAAGTGAAATAAACCTATACTGGCAGCATATCTTTGGTCTATGTATCTACAGCTACATGAGGCTTTTACATGTAAGGAAGCATCTCCAAAAAGTGTGTAACCAGTATTGTTATTTTGGCAGTTACTTCTAGTGGTCTAATTATAAAGGCTAATAAAGCTATTGCCTGTCTGTGTCTTTTGCAGCATTTGTTTTATGTCAATAAGTTTCTAACACACAAAACAAGCAGAGAGCCCAGTTTTCAGTTGACTCTGCATGAAGTAATTGCAGTTCCACTGGGAATACGTATCAATTGTTGCATTCATCTACCAGGGATAAATATGGGCATTAAATATTTGGGATGGTAATACAGGTTTAAAAGACAACATTTTTCTTTAGATTGACTGCAGATACATTACTTAAATCAATTGGTTTACATGTACTTGTCAATTATAGCAATCACACAGTGGATGTATTTATCTACAAATTGAAGTTGTCTTCTGTAACTCTAAGTGAGGAACATTGGCTTTTTCTGCTTTACTAGCTTTATCTTTAATCACAATTAAAAAGAGCCTTTAATGGCTTGTGAGATCCAGTGACTGAGGTGGTAAGGTTAATAGAGCATCTTGTTATGCTGCACATTTTTGTTGCAAATAATTTTGTATATTAAATGCATGAAATCTTTGCCATAAAAAAGTGAGACAAGAATTTGAATGGCTGAAGGAAATGGGTCCAGCTAACAGCTGGTTACAGAAATAAAGCTTAAGAACAATGACAGCAGCTGCCTTCAGAGAATGACAGAATTGTAAGATACAGCCAGTATCTGAAATGTAGTAGGGAATGATTTTGTCTGGCAAAGGCAAATCTGAGGGAGGTAAAATACCAATGTTTAAGACCTGCCCTTGTGATTATTTTGCTCCACCCTGTAAAAGCAGGAGATACTCATCTCCATTCAGTATCATTTATGTACGCCCCCATACCCACCATGCCAAATCTTTTGACCAGTTCTCTAGCCATGGAGGTGCTGAGCATCACCTCCACTTTCAGTGCAGAAATACAGCACAGAGGTATTTTTTTATATAGAGTAAGAACTGTGGTTGAGACCACTCCAAGTCAGGATTATTTCTGGGACAGGTTTTTGGCTACATGGTCCATTTGGTAAATGTATAAGGTTATTTTCTCTCTCAAACAGTCCACATCTTTCTGAATTTATTCTGAATTTATTTAGGAACTATTTGTGAGCTTGGTTACCTCCTGTGCCCCTTACTGTACCCTCTGGTGACCATCCGTGTCTCTCACAGGATATTTCTAGTGGTGGTGCAGCATGGAGAATTTCCTGTGTCAGTGCTGTTCTTACAATACATCAAAGATGCCTTATAGTGCCCTGCAAGAAATCCTTAGGACACACAATACTCCTCATTTTCCATTCCACGGAAATGCTGCCAGATAAAGGAGTAGTTCCCTTACTCCCCACAACCAGACAAAGGCTGTGCTTTGCTCCCTGCCACCTGTACACTTGTCTGTTTATTGCAAACACTTGATTTAAAGCCCAGATTTGCTCACTCTGCCCTGTGATGCTTAGAGAATTGAACAAACTGTGCTGCTCGTAAAGCAACGTGTACTGTGCTTTTGTGCAGTACTGATTGTCAATAAAGTGTAATTTAGCTAAAATAAAAATACTGATTGTCAATAAAGTGCAATTTAGCTAAAACAAAATGCACATTTCTGACTAAAAGCTTCCATAGCAATAGAGGAAAATAGAAAATACTGATAATATTAAAATTGCAGGTTTAATTATTTTTTAACTATGCAAACTCTCATGTTCAAACTTTCAAATAGAATAGCACTATGAGCAGTAGACATTTGTAAAGTTGTTACCACCTGAAAGCTGTGTTAAAGTATATTAGTTAAACATATTTCTGCTATTGTGCTTGTACCAAACACACTTTCCTACACATGCCAAAATCTCTACACTAAACCTGGTGTGAAAGGGTTGCCATAGAAAACCCTCCTGTGTATATTGAGTATGTTTCTTTGCCCTATAGGCAGAAATATGTCTTTTAACAGCCAAATTGTCCATTCCTGGGATGTAAGCAATTCCCTGGGATATGATGAAACTTAGTTTAAAAAATAAAGAACAAAATGCAGCATGTAATCTTGTACATCAATACTGGAGGAAAAACGCTTCCATAGAACGTACAGGAAACATTCAGGGGTGCAGAATAGACCTTTCAGGACTGTTAAAGAAAAAATAAAATCTGAACAAAATCTCCCATTTTTCATTAGCATTTTGTATTTCCAACAGCCTCCAGGATGTTTGTTTTGTACTTTATCAATTGCCATATACAGAGCTAGCAAAATAACGTGAGGTTTGGGGTTTGATGGAACTCCTAGAGTTAGCCCAAATCCACAAGTGTGCAATGTATATAGAGAGAAAACTGTTCACACAGTCTTACTTAAAGCTGCTTAACAGCTTAAAATGATAAAAAGTCCTTAACACAATTTAAGAACTTAAACCACTTAAACTGTTTGAAGCAGTCTGTGAGTTGGAAGGGTTTGGGGTAGGGGGTGTGCTGAGAGGCAGCCCTGTGGAGCTGCAGCCTGGGGACAGGGCTCCCACACCAGGAGCCCCACAAAAGGACACCTTTTGCAGCCAAACTTGGGAGGCCTGGGGGTGACGTGAGGGAGAAGAGGGAAGAGCTCATTTTTATATGGTATTGTGAATTATAGCAGGGAATCTTACAGGCATGTGAGGTGTCAGCAGTGGAATCTCCCCAGTGAAACAGGGAAGAGGGTGGCAGAAAAATATTGTCTGTGACAAATCTTCAGCTGTGGAAAACAGCTTTGGCTCATGGGCCAAGGGAAGGCTCCTGAGGAGCATTGAGAAGAAATCTGTACGAGCTGCAAGGCAAAATGTTCTGCTGTTGTGGCTCCAAGAGCTGGAGGTGTGGGGGAGGTGGTGAGAGCAGGCCTTTCAGATCTATTGATCAGGAAATTTTTGTTTATGAAAGATTGTTTCTGGGGGAAAGAAATGGGCCAGGGGGTAGAGGAGAGGCAGGGAGAGCTTTTGTTTTGAAACCACTCCAAGCTTCTGTTTAACTGATGTCAAGCAGTGTTTGTTGGTCATTTCAGAAGCACGCTGTTAATATGTGAAGTCACACATTTATAAAACAGAAAACGAGGCATTATTTATGAGATCTAGTTTGGTCCCTGCTGCTGTGTGTGGTGATCAATGGTCGAATGTGTATTTATATATTTGTATGCTCAGATGGAAAAATTGTGGCATCACACAGAAGTGATCCTTAAGGGCAAGGGAAGAAAGCACAGGAATGGGAATGAACCTCTGAGAGGGGGAAAACAGCCAGGATGCTGCTTCTGATGGCAGTGATGCCACCTTAAATGTTTTAAAGCTTGGGCTGGTTTTCATTGATGCAGGCAGTGATTTACACCTTTCGGTGCAGAAAAGGCTGTAAAACAGGAGTGAATTACATTCTGTACAATTTGAAAATAAATTGTGCATTCACAGCCACTCAGGGTGAGGCCCATTTACACTTCCAGAGTGGTATATGATGAGTAAATGAAAGTTAGGCCTCTGTGTGAATGAAAAATGCCTGTTTTACCAGAGGCTGTGAAAAGAGAGAGCAAGAGAGACTTAGTGGAAATTGGAAGCAAGATTTTATTTGTTTGTTTAAAACAGTCATATTGATTTGGAGTCAGATGGAGCACTGGTATAACTGCAAACTAATTCTACTGAATTCTGCAAGGTATTTCTGTTGAAATTGATGGGGCTGGAAGTTTACATTTATAATCTGATTTTTTCCCGTGTTCAGGTAAGTCTTTATCACATTATATTCTTGTGCAGTCTTGGTGGCATATTTAACATGAACATTATCTGTCCAAAAAAAAATCTTCACTGGAATGAAACAGAGCTTGAATGTACTTAAAATTATATGATCTCAGTCCAATTAAGTAACTCCTTGGTTTTCTTTTATGATGAGGAATGAAATACGGAAATGTTACTTGGTGAGGGTAAGTGCTTTCTGACTAATGACAGACATAGAAAGAAACCACTTAATTAATGTAATATTGCTAATGTACTACATAATACTAATTTCTCAATATTGCTTGAATTTCAGAACATTTCAGGATCTGTCCAAACAAATGGATATATCTTATGGTACAGTCAGGGACTCAGCAGTGTATGAATACTTTAAAGCAAAAGGGACCAACCCTTTGGAGCAGGATAACACATTTGCTGAACTGTGGAGGACTATCAGTAAGAATAATGGGGCAGATAATTGCGTATCGAACCCTTCTGAAGGCATCAGGAAGGTAAGACTGGATCACAGGGGTTTTCATTTAATTTCTGTATTAATGTTGTTTCTATGGAATTAATATTAAGTCACAGGAAAGAAATTACAGTAATTTAAAAACCCTCTAAATTCCCATCTAAAGTTCCTTTTAGTACCTTGATGGCAGATACGAGTCAGATTTTGGTGTCATGGTTCTGAATGTACTTCAGCTCTGCCTAAATCTTCAGCATGTAAGTCCTTCTTTGGATCTGGTCATAAGGTTTCTCAGTTTCTTGGGAGCTGTGATAATGCCTTTTTGAACATAATTCTTTACATTATCCAGTACTGACTCTTCTTTGCTCATCTGAGTTTGTTTTCTTTGTCTTTTTTTTTTGAGTTTGTGACTGGAAATACGAGCAAGAATCAAGGGATTCACAGAATGTATACTCATTTCTCTTAAAACAGAAATTTAGTGCAAATGTTTCCTTTGTTTATTCCAGACTTTGAAAAAATGCATTCACGTGACACTGTGTTTTACCAAAATTTTATTTCTCTCAGATAAAAATACACCTTATTTTTTTGTGGAACAGAGCATTGATGTGGGATTCAAGGACTGATGTATAACAGCTTGGGATGCTGTATCTTTGTTCTGAGTCCTGTGCTGAAGAGTATTGGCCATTACAAATGCCCACAACTCCCTCTCTCTCGTAGCTGCCTCTCCTCTCTGCTCCCCATCTTGAATTTCAGCAAAACCAGACAGTCCCTTACATCAAACAGATGTCCAGGAGTACATTACAGCAGAAGGGATGCAGACATGCTGAAAGCCTTGATGTGCTGCTCCTTTAGTGAAAAGTGTCCTCTTTATCTGTCAATTGATTTTTTTCATAAAACAGGCTAACAGCTGTTATTAACACAGGGAATGTTTGATCAGAGGCACTCTTGTCAGTGAAGCACTGATTTACTTGTTCTTTATGCTTTTGTGCATGGGAAATAATAAAATGGTTTTGGCTTGAGTTTCTTTTTTCCACTTCGGATTTTTGAAACCATTTCTGAACAGCCAGAGGGAAAGTATCCAAAATCTACTGTTTTTTACAATGTCATAAAGAGGGTGAACACAGTAACACAAGTCATCCCATTTCCCAATTCAAACTCCTTTAGCAAAAGATTCCCAACTCTTTGCTTGACATTTGGATAAAATCTTTATAGACACTCTCTTAGTATAGGAATACTCAGTCAAAAGTCTGGGCTCACCCTGCCTTTTTGCCCATCCCTCACCACCTCTCAGCTGAGCTTCCCCGAAGCCCTCTGCCCTCAGCTCCAAAATCCTCTCTTCCTTGGGACAAAGTAGAGCTCTGGCAATAGCAAAATCTGCAATGGTTGGCTTTTTTTTTTTTTTTTAAATCTGCTCAGCACTTTACAAAAATGACACCTCTATTTTGAGATGTTTTGGTAGCATTTAGAGGAGAAATAGAGATGTTAAGTACTTTTCTAGGTACCCTAGCATTTAAGCCAATAATAAAACAATTTACCTTAGAAAAATGTACAGTATTTTACTTTTCTTTTTTCTTTTATAACATTCTTATGGCAGTGGATGCTCTTTATCCATGAAATTGTAAATACTCTTATTCTGTAAGCCTAGTGCATGCTGCCATTTATAATAACTACATTTGCTAAGCCAGAAATGTAACTGTAGATTGGCAGGCAGTTGAGAATACCAATTATATTGTCTGTATGGAGCTGGCAGCTCCATCCTATCTATGTGATAATAACTTTTCATACTAAGTTTGATTTCAATGTTGTAGGGTGATTTTTATATAACTAGATCAGCTCATTCAATTAATGTCAACAACTAAATTTTACTTCAGTCCCCAAAGATGACCGAGGCCACATTTGATTAGACACCTACATAAATGGGGATTAATATTTAATAACATTGTCAACTAAACTATTGTGTTTATAGTTTAAGTGTCACTCTTCCTAGCTCATTGAGTTCTCTGAATAAACAGACAAGTTTTCCATGTCAAGTATTACGGCTAGAAATTCTGGGTTTTTTCTAAAGGAGAATTGATGTCAGCCAAGGAAATGAGAGTTTCCATCCATAAACACATACTCCTGCATGAAAGAGATGTAAATGTGCCTTACAAATGTGTTTCATAGAAAATGGGAACTCTAAATCTCTCTAACATAAAAAGATCCATAAAACATTTTTTCTGAATGAGGACTTGCCTGACACAATGCAAAAAAAGAAGTCACTACTATTCTTTCTTCCCTCCTTCTCCTTTCCATTTTCTTCAGACAGTATCCCAGTTCAGCCACAGTTACAAACAAAGCAATGCCACTTCAGTGCAAAACAGGGAGTGCTGGTTATTTATGCCACAGACAGGTATTTCTGGTGTTTGTCCCTATTCCATTTATCTTCCTCCATTTCACAGAGGTTTTCCTACTCTCTTGGACTGTCTAAAAACAAAAGGATGGCAGTGAAAGGAAGTCCTGTGAACTTTCACGGCGTTTGGTTGCCATGGCAGAGGTCTCTCTACAGACACAGCAGGGTCCTTGTAGCCACAGTGACTATCTCCCATGGGCAGGGCACAGCTTTTGCAGCACTGGGAGAGCCACAGAAAAGGCAGGAATGCACTTCAGCGTCACATAAGTGACAGGGAGGACATTTAAGAACCAAGGGTGGTGGGGGGAAAGTTGCTTTTGCCATATTCCCAAAATAGCTGAAAGTGATCATTGAAGATGGAAAACCTCCTTTATTCACCAGTGTCTCTGCATAGCTCAGGAGCAGAAACCACACAAACCACCAGTCCATACAAAAAGCTGTTTTGCCACTTTGAGCTGCCTGGGATTGTCACAGATGAGGATTGACTAACATTGCCACAGGAAATGTGGGTCCTGGGTCAAGCTACAGCCAAGATCTCAGTGAACTGTTTACATTAAATCCAGTGGCAATCAGTTTTTCAGGTTAAATATTGATTACACCAACACACAGAATAACCTGTGTTTTTTATTGCCTATGGGAGCACCCATTTTTTCTTTGAAAGAATGAAGTAATATGATCCCCATGTAATCCTGCATCTGCTATAAATACAGATAGGAAAATTAAACTCTAATTGTTGCATTTTATAATGCCCTGCCCTGCTTTGGTTGAGATTGTTTGTTCCCCTGTCCAATCAATTCAATGCCAAAATTTCTCAGAATCCTTTCTTGCTTCCTCTGTATCAATTTTGATCAAAAGCAATCAAAACTAAGTAGGGAACAAAATAAGAATGCATCATTGATTTAGGCAATGGCACAGTAAGAATTTATTCCTTCTCCTTTTTACATCCTTAATGATCACTAAGCATTAAATCAGAGCGATCTTCTTGGTTACCTCTGTTCATTCTTACTTTGAGAGTAGAAGTAATTTAAAAGTTCATTTAATATGATTTTTTAAAAACTTTTTTTTCCAATAATGTATTGTTCACAATGAATTTTATATTGTGAATTGTGGTTGCTCATCCATATGCTTTCATGGAGCTTCATAAATTTCTCCATTTCTGGAACCATGAGCCTTTGAAGCAAAAGCAAATGTTTCCTTAAACCTGAATCTATTGCATCCTATAGTGGTTCCTTAATTATTTTAATGTTTAAAACATTTCAACAGGATTAAATGGCATGTTTTTCTTTTTATTAGAACTGTGTTGCTTCTCTTAAAGCACTTTTTTATAGATAATAAATGTTATCCAAGCATGTTTTTGAACTACTCCACTAATGCCAATGTAAAGGTCACTTTTTGATATTTCTGTGGTACCAGCCATATAATGGGATCAGCTACAGTGACACTCTGTTCTGGCAGTAAATTAATGATGAATTTTGCATTATTCTGGCACTTCTGTCTTTAGTGTGATAGCTTCTTCATAAGTTTCAGATAACTCACAGATATATCCATGATTAATCTGGAATCAATCTGTTTTTCATGTTATTATTATTTCTTATAGTGCTTTCTTTAAAGCAACATCATTTAACCATTTTCATCCACACAGAAGAGTGACATTATGGCGTTGTTTACTGCTTTCCTGGAGTATTATTTTCTTTGTGGTCTTTCTCTTGTCTAGGAAGCAATCTTCTCTGGCCTTTTAAATTTTAGGATTGTGAAGAAGAAAATTTTTTTTTTAATATAAGTTTTGCCCAGAGGGTTCTTTTTTCTTAAATCTGTTTTCTTAAATCTCTTAAACCACAGATAAATCTGGTGTCCTTGGTGTAAGCCAAAGTAGTTGTTCTACCTGGGTGGAATAAATGAGTGCTGCTTTGGCTGACTTTCTGATAAAGAGGTTTTTGAAAGTTTAACCAAGTGATTTTTGTTTTGTTCTGCAGCATGCAGAGAGTCACAGTAAGGCCATAGCAAAGGAGCAAGATATGAAATACAATTTGAAAACTAAAGTATAAATTTGAGCTCATTATTCTGTGTTTAATTTCAGTCATTTTTTATTCAAGCTATCTCACCTATTCTCGGCTGGCATTTGCCACAGGCCTTTTTGCCAGTGCTCCTACCCTGATGGCCTGGAAGTTAAGGAGCAGACACATATGCACACATGCAGTCTTCCATTAAAAAAAACCAACCAAACAAAAAAACCCCCAAACCAAACAGTTTAAGCTACATTTAAAATTTGGGGTTGATTTTTCATTGAAAACAAATGTCAATGCGATTTTATTTGGCTTTTACTGCTTGCCTAGTAAACGTATATAAAAAGTCGGCATACTTGAAGCACACATGTATGTGTTCAGTTATGTGTCTTGTACATATGTTTTTCAAAATTTGACAGCTTTTCCTTAAATTGAAAAAATGATACTGCTTAGCTGTTACAACAGATATTAACAGGGAAGTGAAGGATGCTGAATTTAGACAGCAACTAAACATTTTGTTATATGAAAACTTTCCACACGATGAACACACCAATAGTATGAGGTCTCCACTCTTCAGAGAAGAAAATTTTGCAAGTTGAAGAAATCTGGAAAGGAATAAGTCTTGCCTTAGGAAAAAGGGATCTTTGGAGATTCTGGTTTTGGCCATCAGATAGGGGATGCAGTCTTGCAGCCAGGATTTCTGGGAGTTGAGATGTATGCACAACCAAGGGTTTAAAAGTCAGATTCCTGTTTATGCTAAAATGATCAGACTGTCAGAGAAATAATGCCCTACAGTTGATTACATTAGATAGAATGATTTATGTCATTAAGAAAATGTAAAATAAATATGAGGAGATCTGGCAGATTTGGTTTATTGACCATTTACTGTAGCAGGATGTAATTTAGGATAGCAGCACTATAAACACAAGAGAAGTAGACCTTTACAAAAGATCTGCTCTCTAGCATTGAAAGTTAGTGTTTGCTCAACAAAGCTCTTCTATACAAAATAACATACAGAAAAGTGAGGCTTGAAATGTAGAATCAATAATGTGATTTTTCTCTTTAGCCTAGTGCATTATAAAAGAAGTTGAACATTTGAGGAACACTGTGTTCCTCAAGTATTAATAAGAGATAGAAAAGGAATGTGTTGTATTGTCAGTGTTCTTTTCTAAATTATAAACTTGAAAAGATGATTTACTGACCAGTTCTGAAAGAGCAAAAGATAGATACAGCTCTTTAAAAAAAAATACCCAAAGAAATGTAAGACACATTTTACCACAGTGACTTAGGCAAAATTTTTCCTGGGGGTCAGATTTCTGTACATCCATCAGGCAGGATTTTTGTTCTCTAATAGCATGGATTTTGAATAAATTCTGTGTACAGTAACAAGTGCTGCTGGTTTTGGTCCCATGAGGACATATTTTTAATGCTGACAGTTTCCTGTCACAGGTAGCAACATCCTATGTATTATTTACTGTGGAACACAATGTGCCTGATGGTGTGCAAACCCAGGGCCTCTGGTCCCTAACCGGGGAGGAGGTGTGAAATGGGAATTGTTGAAACCCATCACAGGAAGAGCAGACTTCTTACCCTGAATTGATCAGGGAGATGGCAGAGGAGAAAGTGGGCATAAACTGACAATAGTAGCATGGCCTTAACAAAAAAAAAATATTCTCCAGGGTTCAGTGTACAGATTCATTCAAATCTTATCAAAGAAGAAGGATAGAACATTTCTACTGTTTTACCCCAGAGGCAAATGAATTTGTGGATCTTTGCCTTTATGCAGATTAAAGGGAAGTGGTGAAAAGAGGTGGATTGTAGCAAGTAGTTTACAGCAAGTCCAGGAAACATAATTTTAATCTTTGTTTTCCTGAATTCTGCCTACTAGAAGACACCTCAACCATTTGATTTATTGTCATGTGTAAGCAACTGTGAGGAACTTCAGAAAGGTACAGTTTATATCAAACTATGGGGAAGTAAATTATCTTATTTGCTCAACTGAGAAATCCAGTGTAATGAAATAACTGATGGAGTCTTACAAACTTACAGGTGAATTCAAAACTGAGCTTACACAAAAATTGAAAGTGTTCAGAAGGATGAACTGATTCTGTGCCAGAGCTGTAGCCATTTACTAGGGGAGCTTTGTGAATCAGTTCCCATAAAGAAATATATACAGGACTTCAGCTACTTAAATATTTTAGGCAACAATGGTTACTTTGACCCACAAAATGATATTTTATTTTATCTTACTCAGTTCCTATCCACATATGTTCCTTACATCTTGTGTTAAGCAAGGTGATTTACATTCATTATATACACTGTGTGCAGGCATTGGCTTCAGTCCTAATTAAGGCTGATGTTTAAGGATATCTGCATGGGTGTGAGGTGTAAAACAATATTTACCCCAAAACTGAGATAATAGTAGGTGCTTGTGGATCTTCTTAGCTGTGAAGAAAAGAGGGAACTCTTAAATCTCGGTGCATGCCATGTGTTACAGGACTAACATAGCTCTCAGAAGGGCTGTGTTTATTTGGAAGGGAAATTTATTTAAATGTTTATATGAGCAAAGCTGAAAAGTTACAATTTTGGGGACTGTGATGACTAGGAAATAGCACTTAATGCTCATACTGTGCAAGTCTTGTTATATGAATGCATGGAACCAGGCACATTCCATGTCTCCTACAAAACATGCATCATATTTCATCATCTAAAACAATAGTTTTCATTTATAATTAATAACCTGTTACATAAGCCTCACCTACACTTATAGTTGGCTGTGTTATCCCATGTATTTCGACTAAAAAAAGGAAGATATTTTAGCAAGGTCTGAAGTAGGTGAGGTCCTTCTGGGAGGGAAGAGTGTTAGAAATGTATTATTAAGATGTTGAAGGTCTACAGATAAACTGTGACCTAATGAAATACCACCAAGGAATAATGACAAGATCTGGATTTCTTTGCTGGCTTGGGTTTTGTCCTACCTGGAAATGCAGTTTAGTTTAGACTGTGTTGTGTTCATGCTGTATTTACAGGCAAAGAAAGGAAATTATGCTTTCCTGTGGGATGTGACAGTGGTGGAATATGCTGCGCTGACAGATGATGAATGCTCTGTGACAGTCATTGGAAACAGCATCAGCAGCAAAGGATATGGGATAGCACTGCAGCATGGAAGTCCCTACAGAGATCTTTTCTCCCAGAGGTAAACTGAAACTAAGCTTGTTTTGTAGGATTTCTCTCTATAGCCATCAACCATTTGCAGTTCACATTAATTTTGGCATTTAATTGTTAAAGAATGATGAATACATGATAGCAGAGAGGTTATGAGTTCAGGCTCCCAACAAAGCTGCTACTTCTGCTCCATGTGCATCTGGTTTGGGAGGGGACTGGAGGTGACGAGTGGCTTCACACCTTCAGACAGCACTGCCTCTCTCAGAGCTTTGTGTGAGGTAGAGACTGAAGAGAGATCTTGGATTCATGCTACATTCTGCAGGCTCTGAAGCAGTGTGTTGCTCCCTGTGGTAAGCAAGCAGTAATGCCTTGGTTTGTTCTTTACGGTGGAGGGACAGGTCAAAGACTCACAATGGTACAGGGAAACAAGAACTGCTGAGTATTGCAGGGGACTGCCAGAACCAGGAGACTGTAAAACTATGCCAATTAGTTCAGCTGGGAATATCTTGTCCATGTGAATGTGTATCCTGAAATGAAGACATGCAGTTGTGCAGGCATGTGTGGCCTTAGCAGAAGGTGAGCCAGTGCTCCGCCCCAGGCAGGGAACTGAAGCAAGATTTCCTCATCTTGCTCCCTCTTTATAAAAAGGAGCAAAACTCCAGCTGCATAACTAGAGACAAAGCTGCCTCAAGAGAAAAGATTGTTGGTAAACAGCTAAAACAGTTATCAAACCAAATCCAAAATGAATCATTCATGCAGAGAAGGGACACTTCACAAGAGACAAAACAATGATTAATTAGCAACTGTTAACACAGTAATTCAGGCATTAAGTAACAGCATTGAAGTAAAATCCTTTTGAATAAAGCGCATTTGCTGAAGTAAATGAGTTGGTCGCTGCTTAAACAGATTTGTACTAAGTGGTGCACAAACAGTAGCATGTTTAGCCTCGCATATTTTTGAAATTATTGTAGGAGAGCAGCAGTGGAGTGGGTAGAGCATTTCACTAGTGGGACCAGCTGCTGCAGCTGAATGTAGCCAGACCAGGCATGACTAACTGGAATGTGGTGATTTCCCTTGGAAATGATGTTTGCATTGTGGTGGAATTTTTGACAGTCTCTTTTTTTTCTGAAGTTACCCAGTGGAGTTTACCTGCTGCTCTGAATAGAAAGGAATCTGGTATAAGTTTCAGGTTAAGAATACAGCGGTGGTGGTGGTGGAGTTTTGAATTGTGGGATAGTAAAGAGTTTTGCAGCATAAGGAAAAGACAAAAAATTGTAAACACGTATCATTGCAAATAATCTTTGTCTTTTGAAATTCCTGCAGGATCCTAGAGTTGCAAGAAAGTGGAGATTTGGATGTTCTTAAACAGAAGTGGTGGCCACGGATGGGACGTTGTGACCTGAATAGCCACACCAATGCACAGACAGATGGGAAGGCACTCAAGCTGCACAGTTTTGCAGGAGTTTTCTGCATTTTAGCAATAGGCCTTCTTCTTGCTTGCTTGGTGGCAGCATTGGAGTTGTGGTGGAACAGCAACCGTTGTCATCAAGAAACACCGAAAGAGGTCCATAACTTTTATTCTTATCACAATTAAAAGTAGAAAACACAAAAGAAAGAGAGAGCAAGTGGAAGTTGTGGGATTTTAGGTGCTCTCATACAATAAATTTGATTTGTTTTGATTTGCCATACTAAGCTTTGCATATAACTTTTTGGGTGGTTGTTTCTAAGAAAATAAAAGCAAACAAACAAAAGTGTCTTTTGTGCACATGGAAGGTGCCAAACTGACAGCCCTGGAGACTAAAGTCCTCTATTTATTTGTAGAGCAGATACAGCATGGGCAGCAGCAGTGCAAACTTCCCCTCATTGCCCCACCAATGTGCCTCAACCCTGACCTGGAGAGACCACCTTTAGGGGTAAGAGAGTGGTTCAGAAACATGCCCTTGGCCACTCTGCTGTGAGTGCCGGGGAGGCCAGTCACGGGCACCCCAATGTGCCATCTTTGCTGATGTTTGCTCTGATCTGAGCCCCCATCCATTGGCTGGGAGATCCATGTCCATCCTGCGCAGGCTCTGCAGCTGCCAGACGTCTGGTAGCTGCTCTCCTTCATGGCTGACCTAGGCTGAGTTTGAAGAGGTACATGAGCAATTAAAAATAAATCAGCTAGTTAATAATTGAATAAGCCATATTGCCATGACACTGTTTAAATGCTTCCTTTCTTTTGAAGTCAGTTTTATTTCTAAAAGTAGGAGCCTCTGAGGAAGCTGACCCTCATATAACATGTTTTATCTAGGAAAATATGTCTGAGAATTTCTTGGGTTTGAAGTTTCCATGCACAGCAGCCAGTAATAGTTAGCAATGCTAAGATACAATAATCAGTCTATACTCAGATCTGTCTTGCATGAAGCTTATATTTGTTTGCGTAGATTAAATGTTTAACAAACTAACCTCTTGTAATTTTGAAGACACTGAGGCATTTGTAGGTGCTTTCATCTTGGAACAGATGTTTGTTACAAGCAAATAATAGCAGTGAGCTGCACTACAGCTGGAAAATAGTATGTAGCCCATCAATTCTAATCTATGTTTCTCAAGTTGCAGGAGTACAGAACTAATTGACATACCCATCACCTTTAGGCAATTTTGGCAAATTGGCAACTTGGTCAAGTGGATGGTGTCCCTGCCCATGGCAGAGGGGTTGAAACTGGGCATCTTTAGGGTCCTTTCCAACCCAGATGGTTCCATGATCCTAAGATTTTGCCCTGCCACCTTGTAGGAGTTGCTCCTTTGTAACCCCAGAGGTGCCCCACACTAGTGTTGTGAAGGCCTAAAGCCCAGCAGTGGGTGATTCACTGCACACCATGAAATCCTGCAGGGCAAGGGCAGGGATGCTTCCCAAGGTGTCCTCATGCTGTGTGCACAAGCACTTATCTGGCCATACTGTGTGGTGTGTTCCCCTCTCTATGCTCAGGGACTTGCCTTTGTGTATCTTTGTAGAGTGAGATGAGAATATGACCTAAAGGCAGTTTCATATAGCTAAGGTGAAATAATTCACTCTTTTATACAAGGAGTTTTGAACACTCAGTTTCCATTGCTGAAAAAGAATGTGTCTTCCTGAGTTTAAGTATTTTCTTTTTCACCCATCCTCTTCATTTCCTTTTTAATAACTATAAGAGGGATTATTACATATTTGTGCCTACCCCATCCCATCTTTTTTCCCTTTCCCATCCTTCTCCTTCTCCCCTTTCCCTCCAGTATGTTCTTGATCAAGGTTGCTCTTGTACGTCTGTAGTGCTCTTTTGCAGTTTCTTTGACAAACATAGAATACTTTTAACCTTCTGTGTTTTAAAGCAAACTGAAGTTACCCCCATGGTAGAGCTGTGCTTGGGGAGATGGCTGTGTGGGGGGCTAGACCTGCCCTTGGAGCACAGCTAGGCTGGGCTAGAGGTAAATTAAACTAGGGTGCAGAGCATGGACAGGTTCCAGGAAGATCAGTGATGGGGGTGCTGCCAGGAGAGGGGGAGCAGAGGGAGTGGGAGCCCTGGCAGAAGCAGGTGTAAAGGCTGAACGAGGAGGTGCATGTTCCCCATGAGAGGGCACAGGGCTGGGCCGAACCGGCGGGAGGAAGATGCGTGGAGGGCAGGATGGGATGGAAGGAGGAGTTCTCTGAAAGGGACAGCTGGGTGCAGTGACATGCAGGCAGCTAGAGGCACCTTTGGGTGGCTCAGAGCAGCCAGAGGGAAGGGTGACTGCTGCCCAGAGCCACAGACAGACAGGAGCCTCGGGAACCCTCTGCCTAGGCCAATGGCCACATTGCTCTGGCCCTGCTGCAGACCAGGGGCTGGGGGCTCTGGTCACAGGGACCACAGCATCCGCTCAACTTAATTAGCAAATGAATGCAGAAGATATTTCCTGGCAGATTAGTGGCCATATTTTATGTGCTACCGGTGAGGAGGGATTGAAATTGGATGTCTGATGGCTACTGCAATTAAGGTAGGAAACCAAGTTTCAGAAGAGATGGGTGAATATAGGTTGAAGGTTTTTGACGTGTTTAGAATAACCAGGTTTCAAAACTGTGAGAAGGACAGGATCTGGGGCTGAGGGGAGTGTGGAGTCCTGGGTGCTTCTCTACTTGAGCCAGGAGCAGTGGCTGAGCCTGGTGTAAGGGGCCAAAAGCACAAGGAGGATTTGATCTCCAGGAGGAGTATGTTCAGGATGTCTCATTTCTTGCACTGCGTGTTATCCAGCATTTCTAGAGCAAGAGCCAAAATGACAGAGCTACAGCACGAGTAGCATACACAGAACATTCAAATCTGCCTCTTAGCTGAATCTGGTACTCCAGCCAAGTCACTAGTTCAGTAACAGCTTCAAACTCAAGTTATGCTGCTGATTTTCTTCTGCTTTTGGGAAGGCTTTGGCAAAACACGAATGTTGTGATATCACCTAAAAATTGTAGGATCTGGGATGTCTCCCAACCCTTTTCTGCTGTGAAGCAGAGCTTGTGGAGGGTCATAGCAAAGGCTGATTTTCTTGCAGTCTAAGATTAACCCTTGGTGTTGCCTATGAGGCAAGGAGAAGGTGGCAATATTTAGCTTCTGTGACCCTCACCTTGTTAGGAGCTTTATAAATCCCTTATGAGACATTACAGTGGAACCAGAATTGAATGAGGAGTCATCTTGACTTGTGTAGCATTCTCTGTTGGGCATGACATACTTGATTAGCTGTATCATATCAACAAATGCCAACTCAAAAAAAAAGATAAATGTTGGGAATATGAATGTGCAACTGTTATGGAAGATTTATGACAGGGTTGGGTGGCATTCAGCTTGCTGGAGAGACAGAAAAAGCATTTTTTAGGGACTCTTATTTTTTATGTCAAGGGTCTCTGTAGTCTGTGGCCAGAATAATATGCACTGCCTTCATTGGCATTAGAGAAATATTTTCAGGTGACATTAAGGTGCTGTTTTTTGCCCGTTTGTTGTCTTTTCTTTTTCCACTTTGTGCTCCTTCGGTTTGTGTGGAGGTTAGGCTGAGCCAGTATACGGATGTCCAATGGTTCAGATGTCTGCATGTTGTGTATCAAAACTCTTAATTACAATGATTGTGAGGAATGTAGTGTTAACTATGTACCTGGGAGGAACAGGAAGCCTGTCTTGTGAAACCTGACAACATACCATGGACTTTGATATTACATTTGATCTACATTTGTAGAAACTATACAGGAAGAGTTATGGCAGGGGCAGACTGCTTCCAGTTAGAATATTTTTTACATTTTTGGCATAGGAAGAAACTCTACCCCACAAAAATGTAAAAAAGTAGTATTGTTCATAGACACTAAGTCAATTCTTTAGGATCAACCTCCAGGAAAGATGAATTCCCTCTGTTTTTCCAAAGACATAGTTGTCATTGGTTCACGGAATAGTGAAATTTCTTGCTAGAAGAGGGAAGGCTGGGTTGATTTTTTTCGGGATGTTGATACAAGATATTTTTATTCTATTTGAAGCAGATTTGTAAAAATGTTTCTAATGAGTTCTGCTGTACAAATCTTAATGTTATCCCTATTAATTCTTCATTTAATCCTTATCAGATCAGATTAACAAAAGAAAGATTAGCTCCAGCATCAGGAAAAAATGTACTGCTGCAACACCATGCCACATTCTTCTAATAGGGCTCAAGTTTGCAATCTCTTCAAGCTGGAAAATATCTGGTAATGTTAAAATTGCCTTATTACTTTCTAATTCAGAAAAACTTGCACTACGTCATCTTTTTTAAAAAAATATATTCTGGAATTTATAATCTCTCTCCTCTGTGTTAGTACCCAGCCATCCAATACCCACAGTGAATTTTAGCCAGCTCATGCATCTATCCCTGTGTGTTAAAATCTTGAATTTACACAGCTGCTACTCAGCCTGCTACTCATGCTACTGATACCTAATCTTTTGACTTTGATAAGCTTCAGAGAATTAAGGAGTTGTGAAAAATTAATGTTTATTCTGGAGTCTTTGTTCAGTCACTGTATGTCCCTTTTAAATGACTGAGCAATCAGATAAAGTTATTAAAACCTGGTACCATCTAAATGTTGAACTTCCGACAACTGTCTCTGGGTTTCTAGAACTTTTTGTATGATTCCTATGCATTTATTTCACAATATCAGTAAGCCATAATGTAATTTAGATCATTTAACAGCCAAGGGCTTTGCCACATCATCAGGTTGTTGGTCTCTTTTATCCCATTTGAAAGAATGAAAGGCAGTTTTCCCATCTTCATTGTCATTATGACCCAGTGTGGCTGTTTCCTGCAATGGGCTCCCCAGCATCCTCTGTGCTTTATCAGCTGTGTCTTTGTGTGATGTGCTGTTCCTCTGAAGAGTATTACTTCTGAGATCTCTTCAGAACTATTAAAAAAGCATTTCTAGTTCATCCCCACATTACAAAACAATGGAAACTTATAAGCAAAGATAAAATATCCTAGTATTCATGGAAAGAAAGTTAAATGCTCATATTCACTGTGCATGAGATTATTCACTAAAAAAATAACAGGTAACCCCATGTTACACAAAATAGTCACTTATACAGGATGATTTTTGTTTTCTGGAAACTTATATCGGTTACATCTCTCATAAGAGGTGATATTGATTGACTTATATTTGATATACCTCTTGAAAGACCATGTTAGAATGACTCCAAGAAAGTCTTGCTTTGATTCTTTCTTTGCAGATAATATATATGATTAATCAAAAATCTACTTTTCCAAACCAGCTGTAGTATTCCTAGCAATGTGAGTGTTTCAGAAACTGGACCCAGTGTGTTTGGGGTTCTGTAGTACAAAAAGATTTGGGGGTTTTATTGGGTAAGGGATAGCATAGTTTTCCACTTCCTGAGTTGCTACTAGTCATTGTCTCATAACTTGTGTCTAATCTATAATTCATTAACAATCACAGTCTTCACAGCTTTGTTTGTGATTTCTTTGTTTTCTCATGCTTCTGCAAAACCATTTTATTCAGTAGACTCTTTTCACTTTTCTGTCCTTTTTATTTTAATGTTATTTAAAGGGGGCAGCACTTCAGGCACCGTCCAGAGTGGGAACAGACTTGTGTACTAGTAAAAGCGCCTTATAATTCCTATTTCCTCCTACTCCAAGCTTAATAATGTCTTAAATGTATTGAATCTCAAAAAGCCTAGACTCTGTGAGCTCTATGAGATAGTGAAAGGTAGCAAAATTACTCTAAAAGTTGTCACAAGTACCCTGGCAGTATGCAGGATGAAAGAAGGAAACCCTGTATATCTCTGCCCATGGCAGTCTTTTGTGACCTGCCTTAGACTCCCTTGTTTCCATGTCCACTGAAGTGCAAATTCTAGCCTACCTCAAAAATCCATTCTTCCAGCTTTAGCAGTCATGAAAGTTGCCCACTGAGACTCTCCTCTGTTATTGGAAGAGCATAAAACCCAGTGTACCTTACAAATGGAAATATGAGTGGGCAGACATGAGTCCAGTGGATCCAAATTTGCCACTGCTAAGAACTGTAGTTTGCACTGTGTTCATCTCTCTGTAGTTCTCCAGCCAGACACTATTCCATGGCAATCGAGGCTTCTGTACCTTCAGCATGGTGTCAGCACTGTTGGTTTTGATTATTGAAGAGTCTTTTGCTTTCACCATTATTTTCACTTTCCTTGTCTTTTTCCTTGTCACTTCATTTACCTTGTCTCCTTTGTGGTGTTATCTTTTTATCTGACAATTTGATTTGCCCCGGGATGGTTCCTTTTGAGAGTGAAAGGAAACATGAGATCATCAAACCTATATTTTATTTTCCCTTCATTGCATGTTCTCTATATTTTATCTTGTTTTTATTTTAAATTATTTTTTCTGTATTTTAATGACATGTCTGAAATCTTTGTACATTTTTTGCTCAGTTGCATATAAATTATCATTTGTTTGTACCACTGTATTGTATTCTACTTTTCTAAGAATAAATAAAGGTTTTTTGGGGAAAATAAATCATGCAAACATTGGCAAAATAATGCATTTTAATGCCATCTAGAAATTCAGTTTCAAACCAGCTTTGAATATAATAAGCTGAGAAACTTCATTTAACTAGCATTTTTAAATCAGCAAAGTGGTGTTAGGAATCAGTCATCCCAGAATGCAAAGTTTAATGTTGTTTGATGATAAAGTATAAGCTGGAAGAATCAGTCAAAGGAAAAAAAAAACTAAAAAGAGGACTATGTAATATATAAATTACTTTGTACAGAGGCTGATAATAGGCTGGAAGGGCATCTTAACTATAACTTGGTGTTGGCTTTTTATGTGAGTGAAGAAACAAGATTTTCTCTTTGGAGGTGCCTATAGTGAAGCAGATATTCTGTAATTCCTGGTCCCAGGCAGGGTGCACATCCAGAATCCAATGAAATCAGTCACCTCTTGCTATTGATCACCATAGATTTTGGTCAAGGCTGTAATGGATTTAAAAGTGACATCTCATCCTTGTGATTTATGGCACTGGGCCCAGGCTTCTGCTACCCAAAGCAGTGCTGAAGCAATTGAGTTTTGTACCAGCACATTTCCCTAACTACAAGGAAGGGATTTTTGTGTTTGGTTTAATTTTTCTCTGTCATACAAGAAAACCCTGCTAATGGGATCCTTAGGGATATAATCTGGATTTACTTGGTGTAAACCTTAGGGGGGGAACAAAATTATTCAACGGAAATAAGCTTAAAAAATGAATGTTGCCATGCAGGGAAATCAAAAAGAAATAACCTGTTTAAAGTTTCAGTTTGGTGATGAGTGTAAGTTCTTGCTTAATTTGCATTACATTGCCTATCCCAGAGAACTTCTGTGGCTACTCATGAGCTTGGCATGAGCTTATGTATTTTACTGAATTGGAGCCTTAATGTGTCAGATTCTTTTAGATTCTTCACACAATGTTTACAGAGCTAATTTTTGTATGTCTTATCTCAGCCTACGGCGGTATTTCAAAGTTGACTTTTGGAAGGGGGTGTAAAATAACAAAATCAGTAAAAGTTTAAAATAAAAAAAAAGCATAAAATGTGACTTTTTCTCAAATTTCTTTTGCATTTTTGTGGTTTGTAAAATGCCTTAGGTGTTGATCTGACTAAGTATTTAAACATGTACCTAAAATTAAATAAGAAATGTATTCTGATCTCACCCAGAGCACCAAAACATTTCCATTCTTTTTAGTAGCATAGGATCAAACTTCAATTGCTTTGAAACCAACGTGTATGAAGCAGAAACTGGGAGTTACATGTGCATTGAAGTTATTTGCTGAAGATTGACCTTACTATGCAATAATATTAATATGCAGTTTATAAACCTATTTATTAACTGAATTTAAATAATTTTAATTATGACCTGAAATGACCTGTGGTCAATATTAGCAAAATATTAAGGAATCACAGATACCAATACTGTTGAAAATATATTTTTTTAATAATGAATGGCTTGGTTATGATTTTCCATAAGTTCAGACCCATATTTATAAGCACATATGTAGAAAAGAGCTACTCAAACTCACACAACATAACAAATACTATTTCTTCAGAATTACTCAATATGCAAGAGTTATCTTGCAGGAAAAACTGGTGTCCAGATTTTTATTATGCTGAGCTGTTTTAATGATTTGTCTGGTCATGTCTTTTCTTTTGTCAAAATAGGAACTTGGGCAGTTTCCAAGATACAGCCCTGAATGGGGGTGCAGAAGCCTTTTCAAAATTTGTTTTATAATTGAAAAAACTGTGGCTAACAGTCAGGAGTGAGAGTTTTGTAAGGCTTTCAAATAGCTGGAGTGGAGATGAGAGGCTTTGTAAATCAGCTAACATTGGGCATCTAACAGGTTGTAGAAGCAATTCTTTGTCTCCCGTGCTCTCTTCTACTCCTGGCATAAGAGGAAAAAAAAAAGGGAACTTTTGAGATTTGGATGTGACTAGACAGGAATGGTGAAGAAGGACGGTGTGGAGCAATCCGTTATGCCTGATGCTCCAGCAGAGTAAATCAGAGTGGCAAAGGATAGCATTGCTTTGATTTGGGTTCACTAGAGTGAAAAATTACATCCCTTATGGACTAGATTAGAATTAAAAAGCTGTGTAAAGCAATGTAAAAAAACCATTTAGTTTTAGTGAGTTTTGGAATAGAACCTTCATGAATGTAATTTTTTCTTCATAAAGGAGTTATCTGTCACCTTCCAGTGTAATTTTAGAGGTAGTCAAATTCTGAAAACACCACCCTCTTGAGGGCCATCCTCTTCTGTTGCTATGCTATTTCAGACCAGAAGTGTAAGAAATAATATGTTTGCTGAAAAGAGTGAAATATTAATTACATTATTAGCCTCACTATCTTGATCCTTTTTTTTTTTCCTCCCCACATCTTTCTTTCCCTTTCCATCTGGAGATGGCCAACGATGTGAGGTTGGGCCTCAGAAGCATGGTGAGAATTTACAATAAACATATAGATGATTGGTTTCTTGTTGAAAATGCCTGCACAGATGAATCCCTGAGTTTTCTCCTCATCTTTACCTTGCCCTGGAACTCCCCTTGATCCTCACCTGTGTGTTGTTGGAAATGCCTGTAACTGCAGTCTGTGTACACAGTTGAGGTTCCTCTGATTGCAAGTTCTCCTTTCTCCCGAGTTCCTTTGCAGAGACATTGGCATGCTCATCAACCAGCACTCATCCTATACTGCATTTTGCTGCTTGCGTTGGAAAATGTTTCTTTGCATTCTCTTACTGTCCTGTTTATTTTTAACCTCATGAAAACTGTGGAAACATCTGTATAATGTGAACCACTCGCTCATTCTCTTTGTAGTTGGGTTACCAGCTGGTGAATCAAGGTTGGTAAGGATTTTAAAGCTTGAATATCTCAGCATGAGGCTGAATGTCCCCTTTGAGTGACAAATGAAAATGCTATCACAGCCTCTTCCCTGGCAGGTTTGGGTGTGGTGTGAGGACTAGACTGTGCTCTCTGTGATGGCCCTTAGTTAATGGATTGTGATGAATGTGGGAGCAGATCACTGCAAGCCGCTCTGAGGTGACCTGCTGTCACCTCGTGTGCGATGCTTTCCCTGCCAGTACCATGTCTGTGTATTTATTCACACGGTGCCAGAGCATGGCAATGCAATTGAAAAGGATAAATAAGACAGAGGTTTAGCTGATTTCAAGTGGTGTGCATTGTCAGCTTCAATGGCCTGCTGGGGAGATCACTGTCTGGAGCATTCCTGGCAAGGCTCACAGGCAGGACCCTTGGGACACTTCACAATTAGACCCCTGGTTAGATGTGATTTCAGGTTAGATAAATCCAGCTGGGGTAAGGTGTGCAACAAGAGTGTGGGAAGATGTGAACTGCTTCATGAAGGATCTTGCTACTTGCCCCAGTTCTGTAGCCAGTCATAGTTACTTGTTCCGTCTCTAGGCTTTTGGTAATAATTCATTTACACCTATTTTCTGGCTGTGGGTAGGTGGGAATAAACTTTGGCAGTGTATTTGAAACAATTTTCTATCACATCAACATCAACTTTGCACTATTCTATATCTCACTTTTTTTTCAGGTTTACTTAAAAGGGAAAAGAGTGTTACTGCCTCTTCATAAAGGAATTTCTGCTCTCTGGTGAAGGAGAGCATCACCTAGTGAATAAGGTGGCCTCTTGAACATAGTTTTTATGAAGTCTTGGTTCTTTACAGATGATTCCACATTGAATGAAACTAACATATTGCAAAACTTTAATTTCTTTTATTCTTTCAATTAGGTAACAGCCAACTGGACCTCACCTGGTGTCAGTCTCAGTGCATTCTTCTAACAGCTGTTTTATGGGCAATAATTTAGCTAATTGCTAATTTAAAATACATGGTAGAGCTTTCACTTATAAGAGGAGAAGCTTGATTGCAGGATTGGGCCTATTTCTAAAAGCAGTTTTTCAAGTAGACTCTTGAGGTGCAGCTCTGCATTTTTCTAATAAGATTCTGTTATGGTCAAACCAGCTTCGAGCAGAGCACACTCAGAAACCACTCAGCAAATTTTATGTAACATTAAGTGCTATTTGACTAGGTCAGTTGCCTGTGTTAAATTAATGACAGCAGACATACATCATCAGTGTATCTGTTTACGCGTCTCTCTGCATTTCAGTGCATTGTCGGCTGCAGAATCTCAAGAATAATGAGTGTCACACGCTGAGTCGCATTAAAAAGGGGTTATTTGTATTAATATAACACCATACTGTATTGTCATTGTTTTGTAGCACATTTATTACATATATCATCACTGCTTTTTCTTCTCGAGCAAGCCAATTATGCCTGGTTTTGCCAGTCTGTCAGAGCCTCCTGGAATAAATTAAAATTACAGCTCTGTATATGCAGTAGCTGTAACTGAAAGTAATGATAATGACCCTGGGTGAATATAGGATTTCAAAATGATCTGAAACAATTGTACACATGCAGAGCTGCTGCTGCTTTATTTCTCCTTAACAAGCTCAATGTTTGAGACCATGATGTCTGAAACCCCACAGAGAGAAGTTGGTAGCTGGGTGGAGCTGTGAGTTTTGACACTTAGTAAGAAGACAGTACTTTGTGGGTACCTGACATGGAAACTTTGCTGTTTCCATTTTATTTCTCTGCCTTCTTTCTCAGTTTTGCAGTATGGCTGTGCATAGAAGTGCCTCACAGTGCTCCTTTCTGCCTAGCTGGGTAAAGGTGTGCCTTCCATCACCTGTGTCTCATGATCTCTGATACCTGCATTTTTAGCACACGTGTATGAGTCAAGAGGATTTTTATATGAGTGGGAGAGAGACCAGCATGTTTCCTGGTCAAGGGCAGAAGAGGAAGCGTCTGTCTGACACTGCGGTTTGTCTCAAATTTTGAATCCCAGTCCTAATCACAAAATTGCCTCATTTTTAAAAAAATAGTTCTTGCACAGAATGAAAATCTAATATTAGCATTTGTGTCTTGGTTCCTTTGTTTCATTCTCTCACCAAAAGATAATCCTTCATGTTGTCACCCAAGACAGAAACAAACAAACAAACAAACCAGGGATGTGCCCTGATTGATGATGAAGGCTATATTGCCTTAAAAGCATTGTTTTCTGCGTATCTCCTGAGTCTTATTAAGAACTACTTTAACAGGGTTTTAATTCTTGGCACAGTTGCCAGGACCTGACTGGGAGGTATTGACATACTCAAGATATTTCCTCCTGTATGGGCCTCTCTGCCTATATTGGCTATGTTTCTGAATTTTAAGTCCTTTTAGGGTCAGGGCCATCAATCTTTTTTTCTCTAGTCTAGTGTGCTTTGATTTGCATGTGTTGGATGCAGATGCAACTTATCACAGTTTTGGCATAGTTCTAGTATTGCATTTCTGCAGATATTAGACTTTCCTGTTTGGGCATTTGTCTTCCTTTTTTTGCCTTACTGGAACTGCTTCATCATCTTGTAACATTTTTATGTCTTCAAGTGGCTTCTCTTGAACTCTGTGATAAGCTCAAAGAAATCACAAGTAAAAAACCAGATGCCACAATGGTGTCTTTAAGAAAAATACGCTCTTCAAAAAATCCTCCCCCTGGAAAATCCCAAGTGTTGCAAGCCTGTCAGCTGAGCAGTATTACCTTTTAATTAATTGTGTTTAGAGTGATGTAGGCAATTTGAAAACATCAGCCAGTAGCTCCTTTCCAGCAACCTTGAATTTGATCATGTTAAGTGACTCCAAACCTCCCAATTAGTTCCATATTCTTTCAACATGACTCCCCATAGGCTTTTATTAGAACCCACTGTCAAGAGTCATAGAAAATAAGCTAGAAAAACAATACTGATGACTCTGTAAACTATCCTGTCAGCATTTATATCTTGCCATCATTTCGCTCTGTGTGATAAAGCCAAATCAGGTTAGTCCTGAAAGGGAGTCATAGTTTTTTGCAGGTTTGATCATTCCCAGATAATTCTGGCAAGCATCCTTCAAATCCACTCCTAGCCAAGGTGAGCTCCTGCTGCCAGTCATAGGCCATTGAACCAAGTGCTTGGGTCATAGCACAAACCTGCCCTTCAATCACCCTTCTAGAATTCAAACTCATTGGGGGAGAGTGACATTTCACTTGGTATTTATGAATAAGATAATTTCCTAACCAGGAGCAGTGTTTGGGTAGCTGTTTTCCTTAAGCCTGCAGAGGATAAGCCTGGGTGTATAATTCATTTTCCTTACACGTTTCTTTCCTTAGCTGATTAATTTCTTCAACTGATCTATTTGGAGTACAACATTATTATTGAAAATAGAATTACGAAGCCAGCAAAGGAAAAATATTTTATCTTCTTCTGGCAACACAAGCATGTTTCTGTGTCCAACACAGCCATAGATGAGAAGTGAAGTTGAATTGGCATGAAATGTCTGAGATGTGACGTATTTATAATATTAACTAAATTTTGGATGTTAAGTGAAAAAAAAAAAAAAAAGAATTACTGGTATCTAATGAGAATTACAGAACTAAAAGGAAAACATGGAGCTGACAATGAAGCAAATCATCATAACTTTTAGGATTTCTTTTTCTGGCTTTATTACCATATAAACCTTTTTCCATTTAGCTTGTTAGTTTTCAGTAACATATGCTATGGTATTCAATTTCCCAGAACAACAATAAAGGAAAAAAAGACTAGGTTTACAGAATAGACAAATTCTGAAAGGTTGACTTGTCACATAAAGCTATCCCAAAGCCTTCATGTCTGGAAATCATGGGATTCAAAGCAGTTTTACAGTGTGCAATGACAAACTAATCTTTCCAAGAGTTTCTGAATTTTATCTTAGTTTTTTTTTAAGTATTTGAAAAATCAGTCATTCACCATTAAGATAGTCTCATACAAACCTTGACATTTAGTTATTTAGCTGCTCTTTGTCTAATAAGACAAAGAAAAAGGGAAGAACCTTTAAAAATGTGATTTTATAATTCCTCGGGGACAAGTTGTTTTCCATAACCTTTGCAAACATTTTATTTTGACTATGAAAAGAAGGAATAATGTGAATTTCTGGTCTGTTGAAAGCCTTTTAAAAGTTTTCTCTGATCTTAATAAGGCCAGAAAGTTGTCCTTAATGCTGAAGAAAGAGAAGTAGGCAAATGGAATCTTCACCCCTACCTCTTAAAGGGATCCCAAGCATTTACTTCTCTACTTACTTTATAAAGTGTTTTGATGTAGACAGAATGTGATGTCTGTGTGCAGGAATTGGTTTTATTTCTTATTAAGAATGAAGATTTTAGCACAGTGAAACATAAGTTTATATTGTGAAACATAAGCCACTGCAAACTCCCCATTTTCTGAGGAATGCTGTCCTGGGGTGGACTGTGCATAGCAGAAGAAAAGGCCTGTGAGGGCAGCAGAGGGGAACATTCCAAAGGATGTGGTCCTGAATAATCCCTGTGCTCTGGACCAGGAGATGTGTATTAAGAGTGTCCCATCTGTAGCTCTTTATGTTTACATCTTAAAAAGGCTTATCTAAAGATGTGCCCAGGATTAATTCATGCTTTGAATTTTAAAACCTTTTGTGCACAGATGATCCAAATGAAGATCCTCTTTCATTCACAAATTTATTTTTGCTCTGAAAACAATTAATGACTGCGTGTTCAATTACTGAAAGCTTACCTTTCCTGCTGGCTTGGCTTTATCCAAATCACATTTCATTTGTTCCCATTGCAAAGCAGGATGAATGCACTAAGGATGTAGTTGCAATCAAAAAACTGAAATACAAATAAAATGTTGATATATATGTTTTCACTTGAAATATCTGAAGAAGGCATTAGTATTTGGCAAAAGCTCAGAAAAATGTAAATGAGTCATGGACATTTCTAGTCCCATTTAGGAATATTTGCTCTAATATTTGCTCAGTTCTAACCTGAGTTCTTTTTTTTCTTATTTTTTAGTGAAGGCTTGACAAGAATATGAGTCCCAGATAACTAGAATGGGAGTCCACACCACAGCTAGCAGCATTGTGTAGTAAAGAAATAGTGCAGGGTACCTAAAGAGGCATTACATCATATGTGGTGGTAGCTGAAGTTAGTGGACAAGCAGAACTTTGCAGCAAGCTTTTATTGGCAAACAGGTGAGGAAAATGCAGCAGTGGGTGGCTGGACATCTGTTCAAAAGGAACCCACCCAGAGAGGCTGAGCTCTTACTGCCATCGGGGAATGAAGTAAGGACTTTTCTCTCATTTGCCCCCAGTCTACAGTTTTCCTTCAAGGAAAAGGAATTGAAGAACTAATTAAATCCATGTAATCCTCTGGCTACTGTACTACAAATCCTTAATTTTCCTAGCTGTGGTATTTAGGAAAGAGCCCCTGAGTTATTGTCAGCTTAATGCATTGACTAATGTATTGAATGAAGAGCCTGACCAGTCAGGTGTGGTTATTGTCATGAAGGACTTAATATAGTTGCAGGGGTTATCTGATCAAGTATTGTGTGATCCCTTCGTGTCAAAAAAGTTTATTTTTTGTTGTATTATCCATTGATTTTTCTCTAACTCAAAATTGTCTGATTAGAGGATTTGGCTGAAAAAGCAGGATTTTTTTAAAAAATTGTTTGTTTCTTTGGTGAGGACTATTCTATCCCCCAGGTTTCTGGGAGCTTCATTGGGATTTTGGTGGATTTATAACATAAATTACATAGGAATTCATTTTCCACTGATTAGCAAAGAATTTGCAACATGCAGCTCAGCCCTGTAATTGTGGAGCAATTGTATTCCAGTTGAAATCAATATGGATTTACCCTAAGCTCAGGACACAGGTTTGGACTGTACATCATGTAACACTAATTCATTTCCAAACCCATGCAGGGATCAGCAAATTCAACGGTTCTTGAGTCATGTAGAGGGGGTGTTAAATCACAAGGTTAGAACTGAATTTGTAGTTGACATTGACTGGAATCAAGGACTTTGGAGTTGACTTGTCAATTTACAGGGGAAAGCAAAGTTGCATAGCAGAGGATACCACTTGTAAATCTGTGTGCTCCACCTGAACACCAGTGGCAAAAGATTAAGAGTGAGTGGCAGTGACACTTTGTACTTCTTCATTCCCTGAGCCTAGATTTTGGTATGAATCAGTGCTGGTGTTGGGTTAAACCAACATTTTAAAATGCACAAGTTGGCCTTGGGCACTCTGGGATTGCTGGAACACAAAAGTTTGGGGTAGTCCTGCTCCCTAGGATGGAATCTTGCTGCCTGACTAATGTAATCACAGGTTTCTGTCACACCAGGCAATTTCTCCAGTTCCAGGGTTGTTGGGCTTTTATGCTTTGCTGCTATTCTGCTGTGTGTTACACTTGCATCAAATAACTACAACTGCAATCATAGCTGTGCTTTATGAAATGTAGAGAAGTGATATAATGTAATACCTTTTTATTGGCAATACAATGTTAGCTGTTAAAATTCAGTCATACAGCATCCCAGGTGGTTGACTTTACCCTGCTAGTTTTGTTGCTTCCCAATTTGAGCATCTTGAATACTGTGCTGAGGTGATAAACAACCCACTGTAGGTCTTTGCTACTTCAGGATTTAAAGACAACTTCATTTGCTGTATTTCCTCATGGAAGCTAAAATGTGTTGAGTGAGTGGTTCTGACAGTCAATTGAAGAGACCCCTCTGGGAACCTTAGGAAATGCATTCTTAGAAGATGGTGATGCATTTTCTAAAGACCAGCATTGTTTTCCCAAGCTCTGATCACAAACAGACTTTTTCCAGATGATGTGTGAAGGTGACAGACAGCTTATGGTTATGCAAGTGTTGCAAATACAAAAGTGTGGTCCCTCCCTAGGGCTCCCAGAGTGGGGTCTCTCTCTGTGCTGTTCCAGTAGCTCTATGTTCTGTGCCACATAGGTGACCCAGGGATTCCTGATGGGAAGGCAAGAATTCATCACCACAGCAACCCCTGGGGATGAAGAAGATTTTGACACAACTGCCCTGAAGTCAGGGTTTTTTTAGTAATGTGATCTTTAGAAAATGCTCTGCAGATAGATGGAACAGTGGTGAGCTGTCATGGGGTTACAAGGGGCTGAGCTGCCCACTGGAATTTGGAATCCTGGCTCATTTGTTTGCCCACCCTGTGCTTTTTTCTGGGTTTGTGCAAGGTGAGCCAAGGGTGTCAAGGACGTGCTGGTCCCTGATGCCAAACCCTATTAGCTGAAGCATGGCCATCAGTTTACCTCCCAGGAGGATGGGATTGACAAGTCAGGGGCTCCAGCAGGCTGAGATTGAGCTGGTGTTCTCTTCAGCATTTTCTTCAGCAGGTTTTGCAGCTGGAGGTGTCGGCAGATGTCGAGGTTTTACACAGGCACAGTTGAAATCCAAGTGATATAATGAGTGATGAGCAACTCTGGTCACACAGAGGAAATGAATGGGGGGCCAGATGGGGTTGGAGATTGTGGTTGGACTGATTGTTGTGGTTTCTTCCTTGCTAGGACAAAGAAGTGAATCTGGAGCAGGTGCACAGGCGCATGAACAGTTTAATTGATGAAGACATAGCCCACAAGCAAATCTCTCCGGCGTCCATCGAGATCTCGGCGCTGGAGATCGGTGGCATGCAGCCAGCTCAGACCCTGGAGCCGGTGCGCGAGTACCAGAACACGCAACTGTCTGTCACCACCTTTTTACCCGAACAGACAACTCATGGTGCCAGCAGGACACTCACAGCTGCCTCGGGCAGCAACCTGCCGCTGCCCCTGAGCAGCTCAGCCACCATGCCCTCCATACAGTGCAAACACAGGTCGCCCAACGGAGGACTATTCCGGCAGAGCCCCGTGAAAACCCCGATCCCAATGTCATTCCAGTCTGTGCCGGGGGGAGTCATTCCAGAAGCGATGGAGCCCTCGCACGGAACATCCATATGACGAGAACAAACAGTAAAACAACCAGCAGAGATTTTTAATACAAAATTTAAAAGAAACAAAAAAAGAAAAAAAAAAGGAAAAAAAAAGAAAATAAACTCTTACGTTTTTCTTGTATATACTTGTAAATATGAAAGAATGAAGTGGGGTAAAAGTGTATTTTGAATATTCCCAATTTTCGAAGTAAGTAAAAAACAAAACAAAAAACAAACAAAAATGTATGAATGACTTTGTAAATTTTGTTCTATATGAATAAAAAGGCAAACTACTTGTGGTCGTTCTCAAGTGCCAAAGAAGACCTGTTACTGGGACTGAGGGCCATACTTTTCTTTTTTTTCCATGGATTTCAACACTTATTCCCTTACAGGTATGGTTTTTTTAAGAGCAAACAATTTATCTGTTTCTTGCTGGAAAAATTCACCATGCTTAGATCTCTCCTTTCCTCAAAACACTATTTTATAGCCAAGATGACAATTCACTCAGAGAACTTAACAGCTGGTATTAGCATAGCAGTAAAAAATGCTTTAAAGGTGAATTATAACTAAAATCCAACAGACAATAAACAGAAAAAGAAAGAGAATATTTTCATTCTAACAAAGATTTAAACTTCCACACAGTTTCTAAATTTAAGCACAGGATTATTGGATTGTGTTTTTACATGTCTGCTGTGCTGTGTGGCTCTTTTTATTTAATTTCTGTGTTTTGTTATACATATATATAATATATATTATATATATTATGACGTATATATTATATATATAAATGCTTTGATGAACAACAGGTTTTAGGTTAAGGGGAAAGCTTTTAAGAAAAATTGCTCAGCTCTTTTTTTGTTTCTTCTGTACATGGCTGAAAATGGGGAGGAACCAATGGAGTGAGGCTTGGAAGAACTCAAAGGGCAGGAGATAATGGCACTGCAGTGCCTGTGCCCTCTGGTGCCATCTCTTTCTTTAAGATTTCACTGAATTTATTGCATAATGGAGGCAATGCTCCCTGTTGAAGTCATATCCCTGAATGACAAGACTAGAAGCACAGTTCTGCTTTTTTTCCATTGAATTTGTAAAGAGAAAAATTTTAATGGCCATGTCTATAATCATGGTAGAAATGGTTATACAAATATACATATATTCTTTGTTTTGTCTGTGAAACACAAAGGACAAAGATAAAGCAACATATATAGCTAATTTAACGTCTTGTCATGCAAATATTAGCAGTGCAATTTCATATGACCAAAAAAAAAAAATCCCAAAACAAAATCTAACACATTGTTTCCTTCCCAAACAGAAGTTCGAATGACAAACATAATGGATCCCTGTCCCACCCCCCCAGCCCACTCTTCGTGGACCATCACTCTCTTTCAAAATTGGAGTAATTTATTTTCTTCTCAAATGTGTCTCTAACGCTAGGTTGTAATTTCCCTTTGTAGCTGGATTTCCTCACTTTATTAGAACACTGCTATTTGGAAAAGGCTGTAGATCCTGGCGCAGCAAAATCACTGTCTACATTAAGGTGAAAAATCTGTTTGAACAGAGGTAAAAATGCATTCACATCCCAGGAAAATCAGCAGGCAATCTGGGTCAGGTTTTTGGATAAATAAACATTCCACTCACTGCTCCTAATTTGATTTGCGCAATTACAGAACACGTATATTTACAGGGTGATTGAAGTCCCCACATTTTTACATTTCTACTTTAAGCAGTAGGGAGGAAAAGTCAAACTGTGACATAAAACCAACCTTATGGAAGAGCATACTCAGCCTACTACTTTTTAAATGAGGAATATTGATGGTGAGCTTACAGAAGGAGTACTCTTACAGAGATTAATTTGTCTCTGTTGTCAAGCTGGTTTCTCATGAAGACAGTGCAGTTTTGTAGCTTGGCACAAATTGCGCTATTTGCTTCAAAGTAATTAAAAATGAATAATAAAGCTGACTAGATTTATGCTATTTAGAGACTTGGCCCACAAAAACTTCTGATTTTTTCCTTTTTGTTGAATTTTTTTCTTTTTGTTGTCTTAACAAACCCATGGCCACAGGAAAAAAAATCTTCCATAAATACACTAATTAGTTATGGCAGAAATAGCTGCACTAGAAGACTACGCACAGACAGGAATCTGTGAAGATGCTTTGGAGAAAGAGTGCAAGAATTTGCATTGGCAAAATCTTTCGTTTTATGACCAATTTAGGATTTTAGCAGCAGCAGAGGAACACGCTATGGAAGAGGTGCTTGAGTGACTCCAAGGGTGCAATCTGTTGTGGCACACAAACCTATTGGAGGTTTCCTGAGCTGCTGCCCTGCTGTTCCTCACAAAACAAAACATGCTGCTGATTTGCTGCAGCAAAGCCCAGAGCAGGAGCTTGAAACCCTCTTTTACTGAGGCATCTTTGCTTTCACGTTAGATCTTTTTCATATTATAGATGAAAACACTATATGAGTAATTTTAACTGACATGCATTTGTGGAATAAATAGTGAATATAATATATTTTGGGGATAAACGTTAACAGTCTCCATATTCAGTGTTCTCCTCCTGGCTTAATTTTGCTATGTGCTGTAAAGTTTGGAGGTGGGGTTTAACTTACAAGCAACGTTAGATCTCCCTTATTCTCATGCATAAAATATGACTTTCCTGTTTGAATGCTCTGCAGGACTACATCTAAGGTGATCAGGATCTTGAAGAATCAAACCGAGCACCTGCTTTATGCACAGGTGAAGTGCATTGCTGATTGATGGTGGAGTTAAAATGCTCTCAGATTAAATATGTGCCTAATTTTGAGCAGGTGAGTGAGCTCTCCAAACCCCCTGGGACTACTCAGCTGCTTTAAGTTAACCTTAAGTCTTGCGTGCTTTGCTGCACCAGGGTCTACGCTGCAAAAGTAGGAATCTGCAATGGATCTCTCACTGTCTAGTAATTATTTGTTAATATAAAAGTTGGCAAGTCATAGCTTGAGCCTGTCAGCCCTGACAGGGAGCTGTTAAATCCTCCATGTGCTAGTGGTTTGGTTTTAGATTATTTAAGCAAATCACCAGGTTCTCCTTGAACATAAACAGTGTCTCTTTCCCCATAACTTTCAGTTTTCAAAGTAAATGCAGAATGTATGGTTTTCATATCCTGTCTCCTGTTTTATATTTGTATCTTCCTTTTGACAGATCAAAGCATTCACTTTCTATATAATATGTATTCACCACACACATGCATGTATATATATATACATGTGCAATTACTCACAGAAGAAGTGAGAAATATAATTTCCATGTGATGTAAATGAGCATAAGGTGAAAGCTCTCACAGAGCTGTGCTTATTTACACCACCTGCAGATTTGACCCTTCACCTTTAATATCTGGCAAGTTGAAACAGAAAAACTGCAGAAGTTTCTGAAAACTTCAAAGACCAAACTGTGCCCTTGATTTTCAAATGGAACTTCCCCCGAGTGTATTTAAAATAGGGAATAATGTATGATCCCAAATATTCTAGCTCCTCCAGGATGTTTACATTGCAAAGGTGATTGTACATGAAATGTCCCTTCCTTTTATTGTGCTCTTTTGATGATGAACTTTCACAAAATTGACATCTGTGGCACAGCACTTCTAGTGTGTCTTGTTCTATCAACCCATTAGTTTAGAAATTACTTTATTTTCTTACAAAAATGTTACTCAGTTTCTTCTATTTGCTTGCAATCCACGGGCAATCTGCTTTCAATCTGAAGAATGCATTGCTCCTATTTCTTAGTATGTCATGTTTTCCTATTGCAATGGAAAAAAAAAGAGTAATTGTGCTTTTTGAGTTGAAACTTGATAGAATGTTTTTATGCTGAGTTACAACTACATGTGTGCAATACTTGTCTTGCAAAGTGAAGTTTCCAGTATCTGCCTTGCTTTGATAACCATTGCTGCACTGTAGGTGAAGTCTCAGCAAAACAACTCACTTTTTCTTAGTCTGTCGATAGAATAAACCACTTAAACCTGGGTTCTCACCTGTGTAAATCAGCTTTCCTCCAGGGAATGGATCAAGCATACTGAGTTTCAGCAGGTGAAGGTTTAGCTCTTAATATTGGGCTCAAGAGCACTGCTTTCTGTAAACTGGAATTCAGTGATAGCTCTGAAAAGGAAAATGTCTCAAAAATTAACCAGAAAGAGGAACTTTACTAAAATTTTGAGCATGTAACATGGATTACAGTTTAAACTTTATGCTGGGATTGCTTGAAGAAAAAAAATTCTTCCTAAAATCTGTTCAAATTTAGGAATAGCTCTCCTCTGAGACAAAACTCTTGGGATGGTGCCAAGTGGAGCATTGAGAGGAAATCATGTTAGTGGGGCAGTACAGCCTCCACAGTGTTCAGATCTTGTTATTTTCTTTTATTTTGCTTTACTGACTTGAACTTACATTGTGAGCAGCTAAAGAGTGACATAAATCTAAACACAACACATTTGGGGACCCTGTTGGAAATTTTTCAAAGAAACCATACCCTTTGGCAGCCCTGGGAAAGGCAAGGAGAAAGAAGAAAACTCTGAAGAAAAGCAAAATTAAAGGTAAAATCCAACATATGGTGAAGGGGAAGGGAGAAAAGGGGGGTTACAACTCATGTTTAGCAAAGCTGTATTACTTGTATGAGAAGCCTCAATTCCATCATACAAGCAGTTGCCTCAGCTAATTATTATTTTTCTTAATTTTTAGGAAACAAATAAAAACAGCATTTGTTCTACCAGAAACAGTTGTTATATTATTTAAGAGTTGAAATGATCTGTTTGGTGGTGCCTGGTTTTTGGCTTGATTGTTGCTCAGCTGGGGAGAATCAGCTTTAATGAGTGATTCGCACCCAAAGCAGCTGCGGGCTGTTTGCTGGGAGAAGCTCGCGAGAGCTGCAGCTGGGACAAATCAGCCTCAGTCAGCTCCAGCTACTCCCCAGAAACCCTCACTTGTCGGGGTGCAGCTCAGAGTTGGGGCTCTGTGCTCTCAGCAGCACGTTTCCTCATTCCTGGGTGCAAAGGGTGCTTTTTCTGCTGGTCGGAGTGGTGGGAAGTAGGACAGAAACGTGGGTTCTTCGAGCTTGCGAGGTAACCAATAAGAGAAGCAAGTAATGTATTTTTTTATTGAGGTTTTTCCCTAAATTTACTGTCGGCCTTATTAGGGGCATTTTCAGTGTTTTTCTAATTTAACTGTACGCTTTCATTGGTGCCACCTAAATTACACTATTTTATCCCCATTTAAATTGATAGCTTTATTTGGAATCAGTTAATGCTGGTAGAAAATTTACGTTTTGTTGTAGTAGAGCACAGCCTTGAGAGAGTTGTTTTGCCTTTTTTTTTTTCCTTTGCTTTCTATAAGTCTCTTTGAAAAGTGTTTTATCTTTCAGTAACTAGTTTTGCTGTTGCAGTTATAAAGCTCTGGAGTTTTGAGGAGGTCTGTTTTGGCCTCTATAGCACATAAGGAGGGGGATAAGTCCTCAGAATCATTCACATACTTAGAAATAGAAATTAGCAAAGCAAGGGAAAAGCTTGAAGAAAAAGAAAATCTCTGCCCATCTTGCCCAAGTTTCAAATGCTTGGATGAGTGGCTGGGACAGAATATGATTTCTGAACAAAATGCTTCATGTGAATGTACTGTAGATATCACCTGAAACTTTTCTAGGTGAATCACAGCTCAATATGCCCCCAAGTTGCTTTCAAGATAAAGAATTTTGTTTTAATTTTTAACCGTTTTGTTCTAATGTCGTAACTGAAACTGCATGGGAGGGGATATCGAACATGAGGGTTTAAAACAGCTGTAGGTAATTATCAGTCTGATAATTACCTGATTTAGACTCTGATTCTACTCAGTCACGAAAGGAAGCATCCTGCAGATTGTTCTACATTTCAATATTTTTCTAAAATTCTTTTTATCTTGTAAAATGTATTTGTTTCCTGATGGGATTATTTCCAAAATGGTGAAGTAGAGCACAACAGAGCCCTACACTTCAGGTGAGAATTGCAGCTAAAAAAGCGAAAGGATTGAGGATGGAGTTAAGGTGCATGTCTCAAGTTAATTATGTGCCTAATTTTAAGCAGGTGAGTGAACTTGCCAAACTCCCTGGGACTACTCAGCTGCTTTAAATTAACCTTAAATCTTGAGTGCTTTGCTGCACCAGGGGCTGCACTGAACTACAGGTTTACACACCATGACAAAGCACTGGGAAAAAGAGATCCCAGATTTATGGAGCTTTTTCTATATATCAGCAGAAAAAAAAAAAAAAACGGACTTTTGTTTAATATGTTTTATACAATTTATGTTGAAGTAGCTCTGCAACATACCAGAAGCAAAATATTCCAGCCCACTGAAGTGCTGAAATGTATATTTGCAAGACTAAGCAGATACTGAAATGTTTCCACATTCAAGCCTTCAATTACAGGTTATCTGCAGTTGCAGACCCTTTTCCATTCTGGGGCATTGCTAAGGATTCTAGAGCAGTGGGCTTGGTTCTGGTTGCTGCCCATTGTCCCCAGCAGAGGGGACAGGAGTGTCCTGCTCGAGGTGAGGCACTGGAATGTGTCCCTGTGTGCTGTGGGCTTTGGCTATCCATAAGGATGCTGGTTTGCAGTGTTGGCTCTTTGCTGCTGCTGAGCACATAATGTGACAGGAGAAACTCCTGGCAAGTGCCAGCTGTGGGCAGGTTGAGCATTTACAAGCTGTGGAAATTCAGGAGTTCCTGCATTTCAGCTGCTATTTAAAAGCTGGCCAGGAAAATACATTGCAATGTTTTTCTTGATTCTAAAGCCAGCTTGAATCATGCTGAGAACCAATTTTCTGGGAGGGTGCTTTGGGCATGAAAGCTTTCAGCTTCCAGTCTAGCAGACACTACCATGGCAGAGGAGCCCACAGCTTCACTCACAGCAGAGTGAGGTGACATTTGGCTGTGGCCTTCCCAGAGAGCTTCTGGCAGCTGCTTTGGGGCCAGAGGAGGGCAGGGAGCCCTGGGGCAGCACTGGGATTGGGAGCTGCTGGGGCAGGGCGACTGGGGACAGCCCTGGAGAGCAGGGGAAGAGCTGGGGGGCTGCAGGTCTCCAGAGAGGAGTGCTGAGGGTTCAGCCTCTTGAGAAGGGTTGGGGAGGCCTAGGAATAACATGGTGGTAATGCTGTCTGGGAGTAGGGATGCACCTTCATGTATGGACTGGGGAACACTCAAGCTGCTGGCTGCTGCTGTCATTATTTACACAGAGGTTCCCTGAAATTCATATGTTTCTAAATGGTGGAACTTGCTGTCAGACTGGTCCTGGTGCTTGGAGAGAACAAATCATGTTTGTACTGGGCTGTGCAGATCCTATAGTGCTGTTTTGAGTCCGTGCTGTTTGATTTCCCCTCCTGTTCTGTGTCTAGAGGTCGGCTCACACATCTCTCTGGGCTGTGATTAGTTGTGCAACATTTACCCAACTCTTTGACAGGGGGAATGTGCTTTTACAACACAAGAAGAAACTGTTCTTGTGCATTTGCATTCCTAGCTTTGTCTTGTCATTCATGTCAAAATGTCAAGCAGAGAAACATATGCTTTGAAATGGAGTTTCTGCAAACCATTTGGATCAATAAGGACTGTCTGTCTGCATATTTGTAACATCTGCCACAGAGGAATATGAAGCTCTATCAATTCAGTGGCTTAGTAAACCATATTTTACTCCAGACTGTAGCTTGTTTACGTTCAGTGACAGAAAAATATCACTGCTCTGGGCAATGCAGAGGTCTATTGTAAAGCAAATCCAGCTTTTTGGAAAGTAGATGTTTCATCTTCTGCACACAGCAAATACATGCCATCCTGACAGGCTGGGGCATTAATCCATAGATGTGTCATTTCTGGCTCCTGACAGCTCAATGCAGCATCCCTGGGCTGCTCTGAAGGCTGGTGCAGTCAATAACTTCAGTTATTCTGAGACAATACCTGAAAAACTTCCAGGGTGTCAGAGGGAGACCACCTGCCTGTGGACAGAAAGAGGGATTTGGACTGGAAGGATTGTCTGGACACAATCTGTAGTGAGACCAAAGGTGAAGGCTCCCCTGTGCCCTGCCTGCTGGGATTTGGACATTGAGGTGCACCTCTAAGGGCTGGAGTATCACATCCAGAAAATGGTGGTGGAAGGCAGTGATAGGAGAAAGATCTCAGGCACAGGAAGAGCCAGTAGCAGAGTGTGGGGCAGGTAAACAGCTTGCTTGGCCCCAGAGCAAAACTGCCACCAGGGCATAGGTATTTTGCCATGAAAAGCCATGAGGCTGCAAAAGAAGCATCTTAAAGTGCCAGCCTGGATATTAAACAGTTGGGCAAGTCCCAGACCTTTAGTTATAAAGCTGCTTAGTTCCACAGTATTAAGTGCCATGAAAAATGTATTAAACCTTTTATTGAGAACTCAAACAGCACGCAGCAAAAGCACGCAAAATGGAATGTGTTAAATTAGACTGTCAATTTAATTGCTCTTTATCATGTAATCCCTTTACCTGTGTGGATTGTTCAAGGCAAACCCTTCTCTACTTTTCAGGGAAGAATTGCAGAGGTCCTCGGGGGAGAGGGAAGGAGGGGAATTGGGAATGCTGTCACACAGGGGCGGAGGCAGACTGGAGCATGACTAATGCTTGGGCAGGGAGGGAGAGATGTGGCCATGCTGGAGGAGACAAACGTGGCCAGCAGCGAGGCTGGCTCTCCCTGTCCATGGGGCAGGAGGCACAGTGCCAGCAGGCAGGAATTGCTCTCTTCAACTGGTATCTTGGGGTTTAGTTCTGCTGAGGGTGGGGAATGGGAATGGTTCTGCTCTGACACGCTGTGGCAGCAGTGCCTGTCAGGGTACTGTGGTGAGGCAGGAGCAGCTCAACAGCAGCCACTCTGGGACTGGCAGTGGGTTCACTTCAGTGCCTGGGACTTTGCTTTTCTGGCTTGACCTCAGACTGTTTCAGGAAGCATTATGATAAACTTTATGAATTATTTTTCTTTTAATCTAAGGGAAAATTCTAGTTTTTTCCTCACCAATGAAGTGCTTATTTTCTCAAAGACAAAGGCTTCTGTATATGTGGGATTTGATGAACAGAAAAGATAACAATGTATTAAGGAAAAAAAAAAAATCCTGCTCTGGAGCTTCTGGATTTTTTTTTTAATACATTATTTAAGATTTTTTTAAAGTTGAGATTTGATCAAAGCTTACATTGGAACTGATGATCTGTGATTCATCTAGCTGGGAGTCGGACAGGATTTTGTTGTTAAATTAGCTGGTCAGTATTATATAAATATCAGAAAAAGTCAGAGTGATTACTCTGTGAGTTGCAAATTAGAAGTATTCATAGTTAATAAAGAAACATTAAAATTTCACTTTGCTTTTGTTTTTAAAAAAAGCAGTTAATTGGAAATAATTAGCATTAAATTACTCACCTGGCTTTAGTTATGATGGGTTTATTAAGTCATTATTGAGAGATTGAATGCTGGCACATGTTGATTATGTTTAGATGTCACTCGCCTTTGTTTTTTCAAGCACTAAAAAGAAATAGCTCAAGTCTTCTGACAGCCAAGAAATAAAAGGGTAAAAGTTAGTGCTGTAATGGAGTCTAAGACATTTAAAATTCCCCAACTATTAAATTTCAATAGGACTAATAAACTTAACTCTACAGAGCCCCTTTGATAGTCCCTGATCAAAGCAGAAGTCAGCTCACCATTATCTTGTGCATGTCATGTCAGATGCATGGATTGAGATTTCCAAGCTGTTTTGCTATTTTCAATGAGTAATTCAAACCCTTACCCTAATACTTGTGGAGGGTGGGGTGTTTTGTTTTGGGGTTTGCTTTTGGGTTTTTTGGTTTTTTGTTTTGCTGGTTTTTTTGGTTTTTTTTTTTTTTTTTACTTTGATAAGTTTAGTTGTTTTGAATATGTTCTCACCTTAATAATTAGAAAACTTCAGATACATTTTGCATCCTTCTGCCAGGAAAAAAAAATACTGAAAAGAGGGCTTTAAACGACAGTTATTACCCAAAACACCCAAAGTACTTGCCACTCTGTTCTGTCTCTGGGCAGAGCATCATACTGTGGGTACTTTTGTCTCTTGTGGTGCAACACATAACGTAAAGAGATGCGCATTTGTGAATTCTGATAATGTAAAATATTCCAATTGATCGAATCTTCAAATACTTAATGTCTACTTATGTCTTCTATTAGATATCCTGTCTGTGGGCCTTAGAGACCTTAAGTATTGTGGGAAAATCCAACTGTTCAAAAATCAAAGCAATGCAGAAGGTTTTCAGCACAGTAAACAGCTATTACTCCACTCCTAATGCTGTGTATGGAGAGAGAAAGTGCGTTTCAAGGACTATTAATGCAGAGGCCATTAAATAAACGGCAGTAAATATTGCTTATATTCTGCTAATGCTAATGTTGTTTGTACATTTCAGTCCTCTTTAGCTAATTTAGTTCAATAATTTCTGCAGCTGCTGATAGAATAGATTTAAAAAATATTATATTAGTGTATAAACATAAAGGTGATGTTACCTCTTTCAGTGGGATTAGGAAGGAATATTTATTTTTATCTGTGTTTGCTGTATTGCAGCTATTATTCAAAGTGCACTAATTTTAAAAGCACAAAGAATTATCTTGGATAAGTGAATCAATTGGGCTGAAAAAGCAAAAGCACTTTTGAGTAATGGGGCACATAATACGGTCCTTCTGGCTGTTGAAAAACCTAGAAATTAAAATGTTTTGTTATTCTGTTTAGGTAGATTTGTCGTTTTGCTGTCAAGTGTTTGAAATGCCTTTTTAAAAATATTGGACAGGAATAGACAAAATGTGATACATATGGCATATGAAGATCTTGGGGGATTATAAGGTTGGGATTTTTGTTGTCTGTGGGTTGTGTAGGTGTTCTGTTGTTGTGATGAAGAATAATGTCCCAAAGAAAATGGCCACCAAATCGCAGCTTTTACAGCAGGGAATTCTCTTCTGTCTAGCAGGATCTGTCCTCTCTGTGACTCAGCCATAATCAGTTCTTACTCACCTTCCTCCAGAACTAAAAGCTCTGATGTATTGCTCTGGCTGGTGTAAATGAGGATCATTTTCTATGGAATGTGATCCAGCACACCGTGCCTAATTATGTCACCCTCAGGCTTGACCCCTCTGCACTGTCACAGGCACAGTTAGTGATTTTCTCAGATGTTCCAACCAGAATAAAACCCCCATTTGGTTATAAGTGAAGGACAAGAAAAGCAGTGGGAAAGAGAAGCATTCCACTGCTCCTGGTGCTGCTCTGTGGTGTGACTCCTCACTGGGGCTGTAGGTGGATGATGACTTATTTGTAAGCAACATTTGCTGGAGTTGGAGGTCTGCCTTGTTGCCCCAGGAAGATGAGATTTCTGACTGGGCTTTTTCTTTTGACCTTCCCATGTATTTCGACAATCCCAGCTGTGGTTATCCAGGAGACCTTATCCATGCTTTCTTACTCCTTGATTTTTTTTTGGGGATTTGCCTGCATGAAAATTCTTTTCCTTCCTGAAGGAGTGATCTGCTCTACATTTGACATGGCTCACATAAACAATATTTCTTCCACTGAAATCACTTACTCTTTTCACAGAGTAACTTGGGAATTTAGGAGTATCTATATTCTTGTTAGCTGATACACTTGTGCAGCTGAGGGAGTGGAAAAATGATGAGGGATGTGTGCAGGGAAATTCAGCAGAAAATGAATAGTAAAATAATTTCAAAATGTCTTGTCCCCCATTGCTCCAGGCCAGATCTCTCCTCCCCACCCTTGGGGAGAGAAGCATTTGGGGTCTGATTTCTGCCAAGCCTTTGTGTCTCGTGTCTCGTGTTCCTTGGAGCATCTCTCCCTTATGCACTGTGAGCCTGGCTGTGTCCCTGCTGACCCAGAAGGGATCACACCTGAGCTGGGGCATCCTGAGTGTCCCAGAGGACAGTCAGCTTCTGGGGAGAGAAGGCTGGCTTGAATCTTCATCTACCATTCAGAATTCTTAATCTTGTTATGGATTTTTTCCATTTTATGTTGTATTGTAGGCAGTTGTCAGACACTGATGAAATCACTGGCTGGGTATGTGTCTCTGTGGCTCTTTTCTGTACTTATATGAGCAGTGTAGCTCACTCTTGTTTGCCTGTGTGGATTTGTTTTCTACTAGGTAGTTCAATTTGCATGTGTGAAATGCCGAAGTTTTAGCTGTGTGACCTTTTTAATTGTTTGGCTTTTACATGTAAATTGGTTCCATGTCAGCCAAATACTACCTTAATTAGAAAACAAAATATGCAGCCTGACACCTAATGTTTCCATTAGCTTGTTTAAATAGTCTGGAGGTTTGGATTTGGGCCAGACTGTTTATTCAGAGTGCATTTTTAATTGGATTATTGGTACGTAATAATTGATATCTCACTGATACATTATTAAAATATAGATGTGTTTGGAATTGTTTTGACACATCCCAGTGGAGTTTAATTGAAATATTTACTCTTATACAGCAGTATAGGCCTTTCTTCTTTCAATGCTAAATAATAAAACACCAAATGATTTAACGGTATTTTAAATAAATACCTTCCTTTGTCAAAAATGGATTCATCTTTTACTGCTATTTGGGATGTATTTTTGACCTTTTCATATGTAAAGAAAACTACTGTTTTCCTCTAGACCTTGAGAATTGACATTCATATTTTTCAAGTATGAAGCTGGAATGAGGACTATTTTTGGCCAGAAAGCTAGGAAATACCTTTTCTTGGAGTCCACTTCCTTTGAAAACTGACCACTTGCTTATCCTTCTTTTTTTTATTTTTCAGTCGTGTAAAGAGATAAGGTGCTAAAAGATTAATCCATTCTTAATCCGAGAAAAGATCTTTTACTATCTCTTAACAACGGAGTTACACTAAGAAGCACTTTCGAGAAACAGCTTCAAATGCTTTTTCTTGAAAATGCACCTTTGTTATGTCAACTGGCTCATCCTTTGCGACCCTTTCAAAAGGACACGAGGTTTAAGAAGTGTGGCTTTTTCCTCCTGAAAAGCTGCGTGGAGCGTGTGGGGTTTTTGTCCTGCCTTACCTGCTTGTTCTGCACAGACCCTGCTGCATGGGCCGTGCTGCTAATTTGAGAGGATGGCACTGGAAAAAGAGCCAGCCCTGAGTGTTTCCCTGCTTGAGGATGGTTTCCCTGCCAGCTGCCTCTGAGACCCTCGAGAACCTGCTGAGCTGTGGGGCTGAGGGTGTGCAGAGCTCTGCAGGCTCCTGGCTCTGCTCCTCCACAGCTCCTCTTCCCCTCTGCCATGGTGCTGTGCTCCCCTGGGATGCCTGTGTCTGTCTGGGTCAGTAAAACACAACTGGTGGGCCTGAAGTCAATGTGGAAGTTTTCTGGTGAAGGATAAATGAGTAGCAAACAGTACTGTATGTGATCCTCATTATTTGATCCAGCTGTACATCTTTTATGTACTTGAATGTCTGCTTTCCCTGGCTGTAGACATCTCCCACCCCATAAAGCTTCTGCTCAGGGTCAGTTCCTATCCTCTGAACCTTGTTAGTGTTTCCTTTGGAGATTTTTGGTCCAAAATACTTGTTTGCTCAGAGCTGAGCCAGTTTCTCTGGGAGAGGAGATTTCATAAAGAAGCCGCCTGTCTTTGTGTATTTGTCTGGAAGGATGTAATAATTCCCTGTCACTCAGACCTGCTCTGTATTTTGGAGAGAGTAATGATATTTCACTACCCTTCTTGAGTGATGCACTGAATATTATTTTTTTAAGTAAAGTTCACGATAAAGCTAAAACTGTTTTAAGCATACTTTGGCTTCCAGTAACTGTTATTTGTCCAGCCAGAATCAGATGGATTTGTGGTGGTGTCAGTGTTTTTATTTCAAACAGCTGTATAAAAGTGCCAGCATAATTAAAGCCCCTACAGTAGGCTTTGGAAGTTCTTCTCCCCGGGGAATAATGTATGCTAAGGATGGAGCCCAAGGGATCACCAGCTGTGTGCTCTCCCCAGTGCAGTATTTAAAGCCCAAAGTTTGAAACCTGGGGTTGCACAATTTTGAGCTATCAGCAACCTATACAGTGGGGAGAAAATGGATTTGTTTCACATGACTTTAGTGGCTGTTGTGTTGATGGTTTTCTGTATGCTTTCAGAAAGAAAGTGGGGGGTAGTGGTGAGGAGCTTGCTGTTTTACTGCTCCGTGGAGGTTCCCCTCAGGAGTGTGCAAGGGTAAGGATCTTTCTGTGTCCCTGGGAGTGTCCAGCTGCAATCTGACCCACAGCTCACCCTGTGCTGCTGAGTCAAGAGTGACCAAGGGTACTGAGGCAGGGAAAATGGCAAGAAACTCATCTGTCCCTCTCTGGTCATCTTGTGGAAAGCTTCTTTGTCAGATGCTGTTGAAAATCTGAGAAGGCTAGAAAGAGGTTTTGTTGTCCTTTCAGTCTGCTTAGATTTGAAGCTTCTTCCCCTTCCTGCCTTGTATACCTTGCTATCTTCTTAGCTGTTGTCACCAACTATATGTCTACATCCTTTCAATGCTTTCTTTGTTAAAATGAAATCTTATGATTTGTGGGTTTAGGGTAAACCCTGTGTTTGCAGTTTGTAAGCAGTATATTTTTATTTGTACCTGTAGCTAATCAGGGGAATGAAGCCTCTTTAATGATGCCTGTTGGTGAAGACTCACTGCCCTTCTCTGATTCTGATGGAAGGAAGATGAAATATTTTTAGTCAAATGTAATTACAAGTTCATTCCAGCATATCAGAATTTGATACTCTGCAGTATTTCTTGCGGACCAAAGTCACCAGATTGTTTTAGTGTGAGGCATGTCTAAAAGGCCTGCCCTGCTGTAAGTGTTCATTATGGAGGAGCTGGGCCTGGGGACCATCTCCTGCACAGGATGAGGAACCAAAATGCCCCTTCAGTAGTTTGTTAACTTCTGTAATCTCCCTGTCCTGGCCAGGATAAAGAGTCATTGCCCCACCTGTCACTCAGGTTTCCTTTAGCTAGAAACAGTTTATATCTGTTGCCTTCTGTATGCCGGGGCAGCTCTCTAAAAGCTGAGGCTCTCTGTATGCAGAGCACCCCCGTGGGTACAAACTACTTGGTGGCATCTCAAAGCAGGAAACCCTTTCCCTGTTTGAGATAAGAGGTCACTTACTGTCACTGTGGTTTTTGCAATCCCAATAGTCATTCTGGGTGTCACAATTAGAGTCTGGCAAAGGTGACCCTCCTGGTCACTGCTAAGTCACTGTGGGAGCTGATTGTCAATGGGGGGAGAGAGAGAGAGATGTATATTAATAGAAATATATTTTCAGAGTGATCTTGCTGAAAGGATTTCCGTGCTGGTGATGAAACCTGAGCTTTTATAGGATTCAGAGCACCAGTCAGGGTACTTCCACAGGCTAGGAATGGTAAGAAAATACAGCCATTCCTAGCATACAGAGAGCTAGTATTAGAGGTTATTATGGTTCTTAAACATGAAAAAAAACCCAGCAATTTCTGTGTAGAATGAGGAAAAATGCCCTGGAGGATTACACAAATAGAGGTTTCAGCTTTTGCCTCAGAAGGTGAAAGAGTGAAAATATACCAGAGGCACCTTCTGTTCATGTGTGGCACAGATTCACTTATTCTTCTATCTGCAGTAAGGCCAGTGGTCAATTGAATCCAAGGCCTTTTAAAGTAGGGAAAGCTTTGGCACCAACATCTCTAACTGAGCTTGGTATTTCTGGAAGGCACTGTCTCTTTGTAAGAAACCTTTTTACTGGAGAAAGGAGCAATTAATACCTAATACTCTGCCTATACTCCTAGGTACTATTTGCCATTATTACAACATTGTCTGAGCAATTTGGGCCTAAAAACCCTGTGGTTGAGCTGGTGAGGAAAACTACTGGCACCGTGTGAGTTCACCTGGCATCTTGGGGTTAAAATTCCCTGGGCAAATTCTGGATTCGGGTCTCTGTTGGTGTTACATTTTCTGTCTGCCTTTATTAATCACTTATTGCCTCTGGAAGACTCCCAGCAATCTCTCTGGAAGTCCCTGTGCCTGTTCTTCAGCCAGGATTTACAGTCCGTGCTAGATTCCCAGCACCAGTGTGCTGTTTCTTAAATGAATCTTAAAGGGCTCATTACCTTAGTTATATTCCCAATTTTATTTAATTACACTTCCTGAAGAGAAGCCATTCTATTTTATGTTTAATACTGCTGTCTGCATGGGAAGTGAGAGGTAGATGGAGCTGGGGAAAGTCTATTACAATTAAGCTTTTTTTGACAGTAATGAAGCTGCGACCATACCACCATGATATCTGGAAAATAAATTTCTGTAAAGTTGTTTTATTTGGTTTTGTTCTTTGAAAGCGTTTTATGTAAAGTATTTATTTAAATACTTTCAGAAAGCAACACTTTTTTATTTTTCCCAAGGTTTTACTTGCTGCAAAATTTCCTTTGGTTATAACTCCTTTGTCTGAAAAGCTTGAAATTGCTTAGCTGAAATAAGTCTTTCTGTGAATCCAAAGGGGAATTTAGTGTTTGTTCCAAGAGAGACTGTTTAACTCTTCATTGCAAGTAAGAAGGGTGGCTAAAGGAAAAAGAACTGATCTTTGAGATGTATCAGCTGCAGATTCCCAAGACACAGTCTCCTCTCTGTGAATGGGTGATGGAAACAGTAGGGTTTCTTGTATTTCTGAAATGCCCACTATGATTTCTGCAGGTGTTCTGTCTCCCTGTCTCTAAGGGGGTAGTTCAGCCTGCTCCATGCAAGGTAAGAGTGTTGCTTCTTCACCTGGTTTAAGATTGGCTTAGCTGGGACAAGATTAGTACAATGAACCTGTTGGACTTCCATCTTTTTTTAAACAGGTAAAAGTAGTGATATTTGCAAGTGGTTGGAAACTGCTTTCCAAGGGGAAAGACAAAAGAAATGACAAAATCCTGGTCTTCACCAGCTGAGAGCATCTGCAGCCTTCCCACCAGCACTTGCTCTTGGTTAATCTAAGCCCTGCCAGATAGTGATCAGCAAAATTGCTTTTCAAGGTGATAGCTCTGGGCAGGGTCTTGCACCAGAGATAAGCAGCACCCTGGCAGCAGAGTGATGCCCACGATATCCTGGGAGAGGAGCACCTCGAAGCAGCCACGGGGCTGGGACCTGCCTTGGACAACTTTGACTTTTCTTCCTTTTTTTAGTGAGTTTGGAGGTTCTTTTTTGGTTTTATTTTAAAGTGAGTTTATAGGGGTGGTTTGGTTTCCTTGGGTTGGTTGATTTGCTTCTACTCTACATGAACTACTTGATATTTCAATTAAGGGTTAAAAATTGTTCTATTTAAAGTCTTACAAGTTCAGTGAAGAATTTTTAAAATAAATGGTGCCTCTGTGGAGTTTGTCTGGGGATAAGGTGAGTGAGCTTTATCCCTACTGGAAGACTTCCCTCCAGTTAACATGGGGAGCAAATCCAATTTTCTTAGAATGCAAAGTATTGGGAAAGTTTTACAAATAATATTACTTTATTCCTATAGTGAGTGTTAACAATAGAACTGAAATAAAAGAAACTTTGCTGGAATATTTTCTGCAGCAAAACCTTTGCTTTCAACAAATACTCCTCCTGATTGACAAAAACTCTTCATCACTGAGGACAGCTGGACTGCATGGGAAAAGACAGTGGAGTCATTTTTGACTGCAATAGATTGAATAGCTGCTTCCTAGTAAATGGAATAGATATTTGAATAATGCTAGCAAAGACTTCAGAATTTAGTTACTACAACTTTTATGGTTTGGGAATCACCTAAGCACACACTCTTTTGGGATGTTGTAAAACTTGGAGCCTAAATTATTTTCTGATTATCCTGGAAACCCACAGTGATGTTACCAACCTTCGCACAGAAAACCTTTTTAGGTGAGTCTAGGCTTCTTTAGTTCTCCTCTATTGGGTGAGATGGATGCATAGCGAAAATCTCTGGTTAATTATTAAAAAGAAAAAGAACTCGAGTCACTTGATTGACAGAATTTGTTGTAAACTCTGACTGCTTTGCTGTGTAGTGAGACAAACTGCCCAATAAATAGCAAGGAGGTCCTTCAGTGTTAACCATATTTGGTGGAAAAGGATGGCAAAAGTAAAGGTATACCAAGCTCTGCCTCATTCAGAAAGTGTCTCATTAGGGCTTAAAACACAAGTAGCATGTTAAAACGTTTGTCAGCCCTAACTCTGGACAATAATCTGCTTTCTGGGGCAAGCTGGTGCAGCTCCAGTGATGCTGTAATTTGTTTTCACCTGTGCTGAGTATTAGTGTCTGTAGTAGCAAATGGAGTTCCTGAGGCCTCCTTGGCATGCCCAAGCCAACTTATCTTCCTTCTGAATGCCTGCCCTGCGAACATCAGGGCTAGAGCTGGCAGGCTTGAGTAGTTTTTATAAGCACACCTCCACTTAGGTGTGACAGAAAATCAGCTGACACGTTACCAATTTATTTCTCTGGTGCAAAGAAATTAGGTTGCAACTGGTTACCATTTTCTAATGATCTCTGTGCATTGAAAGAGTCATCAGCTTTGTTCCGTCTAATTGCATTCTTTAAATGTGGCCATTTGTGGTAGATTACAGCTTTGAAGTACAAGAGCATTTGAGTAGGGAGCTGATGAAGTCCATTGGTTCTCCTTTTAGCCTTACCCAAGCAGCTTTCGTGGGTTTTAGTGTGGTGACAGCTGGCTTAACTCCATGTGAGAGGAAAACAATGTCTGAGGTGCTCTTCAGTTCCACAAAATATATCCCATTGTCTTGGCCTGGTTCTTCTACTTTTCTGCAGTTATATAACTACAAAAACTTTAGTTTATGCTGTTGTGAAATAGTCCTTAGAAAACTGCAAAATTAGCAAGGAACTCGATGCAAAATATCCAAGCATCCTTTCATTATGCACTGCATATTTTATGCAACACTTAAAATAAAATACAGAAAAAAAATGTCAGAGTTCCTGTATTAGTATAGTTGGGAAAGGTCTTCTCTGTCTTTGCTGTAGGCTGTATCATGTTAAAGTCAACGCTGATCCTATTTTCAGTGCATCAGGTAACTTGTGAGCCCAAAGAGCAGAAGCTGCCATTTTTAACCTTTAGTTCTTATGCAATAATATAGGCTAGTTAGCTATTCTTTCCAATTTATTATAAGACTTGAGTGGTAATTCAGTCTTCATGCTAGCTTAATCTTCAGATCAGTGACTGCCAATTACCAACAGCAACACGGTGATGCTGCTTTAGCAATTATGATCTCAAGGTTAAACAGCAATGAGAAGTGACCACTCTTGTTTCAAGGTGCCCAGGCCTGAGATCTGTACAAGTCCCTTCCAAATGCTGATACTACTTCACTAAGAACCCTACTCTTCAGACTTCCTCAAAATCTTGAAGTCTCTCCACATCTTCTGCTCTACTTTTCCAGTGCTTATTAGGTGGATGTCTGTGTATGGGAAGCATAGGACTGTTTCCTATTGAGTTAATGGAGAACCTCTTCCCCCAAAATAATGAGCAAGGTCTGTCTTTCCCCTGGTATGTGCCTGTCTGGGTGCACACATGGTTTATTTATTTCACACGTGGTTTATTTAAAACATGGGAACACAGTATAAATGCTGGGCAGGGGATGCTTCCCCCATGGTCTGGGGTTAACCAGCAGTTACATTTCTGACCCAGTGACAGTGCTGGGGAAATGGGGACTCCAGAATACATCCCTACTTGCATCCTTGTGCAGCAAGACACCTCTCTTGGAACTGTCTTGAATAGAGGAAAAAGGTATTGGGCATCTACCGCCTTTTACAGAGAAAGGGTTTCTTTTCCTTCTCACTAAAAAGTGGAGGAGATGTCAAATGAAATCCCCATTTGTTTATTTTCACATGGCAAGGGGTGTTGACTCCTGGAAAAGTAGGCACCTCTCCAAATGTTCTGTGTCTCATTCTTTGATTGGTGATGACCTTGGCTCACAGCCAGGAGCCTTGTCTTTCCTCTGAAAGAGAGGCTAATTTTCTGCATGTCTAAAACTCCTCTGAAAATCATCCCTATTTTTTTGTGGAGGAGCATTGTATCTCTGAAGGGCAAGCTGCTTGAGAATCCAGAGGAAACTGCTGTCCTCAAGTAGAAGGAGCTGAAGGACAATGCTTTATCCAGGCAGGGGGAAAAAAACCAAAGAACGTGTTCCTTGGAGGCCATGCTCAGCAGCACACCATGCACAGTCCTAGCTCTTGTGTACCACAAATCCTGTCTCTTAAAGCCACAAGCCTTCACATCTTAGCTTCAGTTTGCTGCCAACACATGCAAGCTTAGATAGCAAGTGCAGTTTGGTTTTTAGGAGATTGTGCTAATGGTTGCATGCAGAAGATACCACTCACAGCACTTAGAGGCAATTTAGGAACTCTTACACTGGAATTCCATTAGCAGATGGCAGAGGAGAATTAGGAATTACACAAAGTCCAGGTGTAGTAGCTAAGCAATGCCTTGCCCTTTGCAGAGAGGACTCATGCTGGGGGAAGAAGAACATCTTGCATTAGTGTCAAAGCTAATTTGACCTCTCCATCCAGCTCCTTCCTTTCCTAGACACTGTTGGAGGTACCTTTGTTTTACGTTTTCCCAGTTCTCATGGGTGTTCAGAGGTGCTCCCTCCATGTGCAGGTGCAGTTTGGGGGAACACCCTGCGGTCCTGGCTGGAGCTGTGCAGCCCTGAGCCAGCTCATGGCTGTGCCCTGTCTGCCCCCCCTCCCTGTGCAGTGATGTCCGTGCTTGTGCAAGAGAACTTGTCTCAGTAGCTCCTGTTCTCTGAGACTCTGAGCTTTTTGCCCCCTTCCACCAGCACAGGCGCCTGTCTGTAGCCTCCAGGGCTGAAGGCTGAACTCTTAATTCAAATTCAAATTGTAGGTAACAGCTCTGGCCTGATGGCTTATCAGCTAAGCATGCATTTGAAACCAGCACAGAAACCGCTGAATCATCCCATGAAGGACTGTCACCTTGGAGGGGCTTTGGGGGTATCCAAAGACCACCAAGACATACAGAGCATGCGTGGTGCACATGCTAATGATATTAATCACTTCCGAGAAATGATTTGTATAACCACTCCTATCCTGAAGAATGTAATTAATATTCATGATTTTACCTATAACTCTGTGTCTTTGGGGTACTGAGGTGTGTGTGTTTGGTGGAAACAATCCCCACACACCCGGTGCACCGAATAAAGCAAAGACCCACTTCTCTGTCTTGGTCTCTGAAGTGTCTCTGAGCTCGATTGGGGCGAATCATCTCTAACATTTGGTCTTGGCTGAAGTTAGAGCATGAAGAAAGCTAATGAAATAATTTCTCTTTCTGTCTTTTGATTTCTTAATCCACCCTAAACCCCAGAGTGCTGAAATGCCTGGATTTGTATTTCCAGTTTGCTCAGGGGGACTTTTGAGGAGCTTTAGCATGCTGTTTACAAGCATTCAGTGACAAGTGACACTGAGTGCTCTGTCTGTGCCCTGTCCATTGGCCAACCCTACCACCACGAATGCTGCTGTCCTTCTCTAGAATCGCTGTGGTTTGCCTTGGGCATTGCTCCTTTACTTGGTGGTTTGTCTGGTCAGGAACAAAGGCCTTGATATCAGACTGGATGGTGCCAGTTGCACAGCTGGTGTGCTGGAAATCACTTGTTAAAAGGAGTATCTACTCCAGAAGCTTCCCAAAACACCATGAATATTGTGTGACCTGGTTTTGAATGGGGAGCTGTGTCAGGAGCTTCGTGTATGTGACCATGCAGGTAGTCCTCACGGATTGATTGTTGGCCATACTCTTGCAATAGTGAAGTGTGGAAGAGGTTTGGTGATTTAGAAGAACATTGTGGTTTTCATAGTAAAAAAAAGAAAAAAGGCAATAAACTTTCATCATTTGCTTGAGAAAACAAAAACATATATTGACAGGCAGCATCTTGGAAAATGCACAGCTAACCCCACAGAGGGAATTTGGTGAAGTATTTTCTTTGAAGATATCCTTGGTGAATCATGTTACGTGTCTATCAAATTTGATGTTATTTATAGCAAGTGGATGAAGACATAAAATTAACCTAGATTATAAAATCCAAAATTACTAGGAGAGAAAAAAAAAATCCTCAAAAATTTGGCCCCAAAAGGCAATATACAGCAGAAGTAAATTAAAAAAAAAAAAAAGGCCATATGTTTCCATGCAAGTTATCCTGCAATTTTGCAGTATTAAATAGTTGATGAAAATCTTGTACTCATCCTTAGTGTAGGAAACAAAGACTGGAGTTAATTCATGTTAAGAGTCGCTATTTCTTTACGTACTGTTAAATGCTGACTATAAATACTGCATATTTGTTCTAATTTTCTATGTTGCACATCAGTTTTGAAATCAGTGAAACTGTCCACATATATAATTAAGGAAGAAGGGCTATAGTGTCCTAGGAAGATTACTCCCTGTACTGCTGCCTGCATTGTCTAGCAAAAGCATGAATGAGGCAGCAGCCCCTGACAGACAGGAGTGTATCAAGATAGATTACCAAACATTTACCAAATAGATCAAGCAGAACAAGAACTTTGTTTGAGAAATGTTATATTAAAGCTTCACTAGACAAGCCTAACTACTGTAGAATATTAATAAATGGGGCATTATTTTTTAAATAAATGGTGTGTGGGTGTGGATGTGTGTGGCCATGCCTATATATTATTGAAGAGCATTTATTTTGTTTTATAGAAGATAAACAGAGGGGTTTAGTTATCAGGAACAGGGCTCTATCTAAATGACTGCAGTCACTTGTTACAGAAATACCCAAAGTCACCCCAAATACTATGAGATGCTTAATGGAGTTATGGATTAACATTGTAATGGACTGGAACAAAACTTGTCAAGTTCTCCATGTCAAAAAAACCAACCAAACAAAGAAACAACCCCCCCTCCCCCCAGAAAAACCCAAAACAAACCACACTCAAAACCAATGCAAAAATTCCTAAGCAAAAAAATGCCCAAAATCCATTTGATTGGAAACTAACCTCCAGTGCTGGTAGCAGCCTCTGGTGTTTCCTCTCCATCCTAGAGAGAGATGCTCCTTTGGTTTGGGGCATGAAGCATCAACTGCTAAATGGGGGCCCAGGGCTCTCCAACCCTCAGTGTCCTACAGACAGCAAAAACTAGATGTAATAACAACTAGATGCTTCTGTAAGCTTTTCCAAAGTGAGTGGGCCTCCAGTGCTTTGGAGGGCTAACAGGAATAACTTAACATTAATGTTCAAGGCTTCACTTGAAAGAGATTCACATTGAAACTGGTTTTTCAGCTCCAGTGTAGAACTGGGTCCAGCAGTGGCTGACCTTGTGATGCTGTTTCTAGTATTTTCTTTTGGGCAAGCAAGAAGAAGGAGCAGAATCAAAACCTTTTTTATATATATCTGACATGTCACAGTGAGTGCATTGGTTCATCAAGGAGATGTGGTTTATAGGTACAGTGCATTTGTGATGTGCTGCCCTCGCTGCATACGAGGGATTGCCTGAAACATTGGCAGCAGCAGAGGAGACTGTGGCTAATCCTGGTAATCCCTCCGACTTGTTTGTGCTGTACATATTTATCCATTGTAAATGTATGTTTGATGGGCCAGGAGTTCAGTGAAAGAGAATTTGTGTCTAACCTTGTAACACCACGGCTGCTGCCAAATAATTTCTTGGGCACAGAGGTCTCTGCAGCCTGGAATGCTGCTGGGAGTGCTGCTCACCAGCCCTGCTAACATCCAAAGGAGCCTCTCCTTGCAAACAGGGGCTCTGTGCTGAATGCAGGGTAAACAATTGGTGGTTACACGTTGGCAGTAAAGCTTAGGGGGTGATGTGCACCTCGGGACAGTGGCTTGGTGTTACATCCAGCTTCAGCTCAGCCTGTCTCCCAGACTGCCGGCAAACTCTATTACCTGAGCTGGCTCAGGCCACCTTTATACCTATTACAGAGATATACAGCAAGCCTGTTCCTCACAGAGTGAAGCAGGGTTGTATCTGAGACTTTGGGAGTTCCTGCTCCCCACAGTAAGGGCATTATTACTGCCAGTCCTGTTACCATCTGATGAATTCCTAACACATCGTTCCCCACACTGCAGGGACAGGGCTGTTGGAGGTGCCTGAAAGCCTCTGAGGGAGGTGGAGAAATGGCAGAAATATAGAGCTGGACTTGGCTTGAAAACAGACTCCCACTGAACCAAAATAAATATATGGACTTTTCAGCCCTTTTTGTTTGACTTCTCTGGAGTTGAAGCTAGGCATATGAGCATTCAGAGTTCTGAGGGATGTCTCCAGAAACAGTGCTGGAATTTAGAGTATCCCAGGAATAGGAGTGCCATGTTATTAGCAGGTAACTTTTTGCCAAACAGGTTGTGGTTTGTTATGTTCTACTCAGCTGTACATCCTGACTTTTTTTCCAGGAGGTAAGCACTGGTCTCCATTTAAAATGCTGTCCTGAGAAATACTTTATTCTCCAACTGATGTTTTCTCATAGAAAGCTTCTGCTTTAATAAATCCTTGGATTGAAAAGGGAAAGAACAGCAACTCCTTTTCGAGTTTTTTGTGGAAGGTTTCTGACCTGCTGTATTTCAGAGGATGTACTACTACGAAGGCTTGGATACCACAGAAGTAAAGCTCCTGCTATTACTTCTCAATGGAGATCCTAAATCCTTTAACACTTGAGAGGTGAATCAAAGTTCAATTGAAGTGAGAGTCTGAGGCTTTCGCTGCTGTGGGCTGTGATGTGGCTTCCCTACACACAGAGAGGTGCCTTGGAAACATGTAAGCTGTGATGGCTGGAGTTAAAGGCCTTCTCCAAAGCCCAGTGACTTCAGTAGGTCCCTGATTAGCCCTTATGGTGTGCTTTTCTCTTGGTGGGGAGTCAGAGAGAAGGTCATAAATACCTTGGCTTGGCCTTAGGAAGCTGCTTTAGAGTTGGTTCACATGTGGTTGAGTGCTCTTGCTCCTGTAGAATGCTTTCTCCTCTGACAATGCACCTAGGATGATGAAAATCTGGGTGCCACGTGTATGAAAGGGTGGTGATGAAGATGATCTGCTCTCTGTTCAGAGTGGGAGTCGATAGGGGAATGAGCACTTTGGTAGGTTCATGCTGAAAGTGATGAGGGTCTAAAATCTCCCCTTGACCTGGAGCCACTCAGCACCTCCAGGGTTTGATTGCACACATGCTTGGTTTATCTGCGTGATCAGCACCAGTGAGACTTTGCTGCTTTGTTATTTATCTGTGAAGTGCAGTGATGCAGCCTAAGCTTTAAGGTCCCCAAAATTCCCTGTACTCTCAAAGGAGTCACAAAAATTGTGAAGGTGCAATTTGTGTGCATACAGGATTGCTATGGGGTAAAAACCCCACTAGCAAAATAAGTGTCAGAAAGATATTTGGGTTTTGAGGCTTTTGGCTAATGCTTCTTTAGTGTTCAGTAATAATAGAAAAATGGTGCTTTGGGACTGGAGTAGGTGTTCACCTTTGCTATCAGGGGTGAAAAAGTAAAAGTAAAATCCTCATGCATTGGTAGCTGGCTCAGGTGAGGAAATAGTCAAAAATGGAAGTAATTTGCCCCTGGAGCAGAAATGTCAGGAAGGATTGTGAAAAAGCACTGATGGTAGCAATTATATTGATAACCTACCATTCCCAGAAGTACAGAAATCAATCTTGCACTGACAGGATTCTGACAAATTTCTATGAAAATCAGAAAGCAATCAATATTAATTGTGGGATAGAAACGGTGCTGAGGACTTTGTTGTTTTGCATGGTGCTCCCCTTTTCAATTCTTTTTCATCTTCCTCCAAACAGCATGGTTGAAAACACTGTAAATTAGAGAAATGAGAGAAACATTGAAAGACAAATGTCCTTAGACTCAGGGAGTGGCTGCCTCACTAACCTGGCTTTCTTTATACTCAGCTGTGTGTAGTATTTTAATAGCTTTGACATTTAGGAGTGCTCTCTGTGAGTCCCTTGTTCTGTGCTGAGGAATGTGGGGGGCCACAGTACCGATATTGAGTTTCACACCTTTTTTCCCTCTCTACATCAGAGGATTAGAAACAATTTACCTTTTGTCCTGCCGTCAGTTAACTAGATGAGTTCATTGCTTGGTTAAAGGGGTATCCTCCTACAACTGCACCTGATGCTTTACTCCCAGCTCTGTGCCAGGTCATAATTTTATTTGGTAGTAAATGAAAAGTTTTGATGCTCCACAAACTTGTCTTGCCTCCCGTTCTTTTGAGCACTGCTAAAAAAACTTCTCAAACGCTGGTTTCCAGCCCTTTGGTGTGTCACCAGCCGTACACTTTGCACTGCATTTCATTTTCCTTTTCACACTGTAGTGAATTTTATTTTAGTCCTAACACATACAGAAAGGAAGCTTTTGGACCTCAAGAGAGCTTTTCAATTTGAAATGTAAGTGAATTTATGATTGGGAAGCTGAAATAAAAACAAATTGTTTTGAACGCTCTGAACGTGTAGGTTTTTTTCTTCAGTTTTTCAGTTGGCTCCTCTGAGAGATTTCTTTTTTAACCCAGTTGGGAGTGGCAAGAACTGCAGAATTGCTCTGTGGATCTGTGAGCTGAAGTGGGTCATGCAGGCTTACAGCGATGGAAATGAGGGAATGACGTTCCCTGTCCCATCTGCCTTCTGCTGCTCCCTTGTTACTCACTGTGCTGAGAGCAAGGCGTGTTTGGCAAAAATAGGTAAAGTGAACATGAAGCCATCTGAATTCTGCCAGATTAGAAATGATTGCAAAAGATATGAAGGAGATGGTTAAAAGTCTGTGAGCTGAAACCAAATCACATACCATTAATTGAGAACTTGCACTTTTCAGCACTGTGGGCAAGAAAACCAGAGGCTTTGGTGTATATTAGATTGGGAGCATTAAGTTTAACTAGAAATTGCAAAATGAAATGTTTAATAAAAGAAAAGAAAGAAATCTCAGAAAAGAAAGAATGCTTTGTTCCTCAAAGCTTTATCTCCTAGGAAATGTCCACCCAGCTGTCCAGGCAGAGCACAGAGGCTGTATTGCAAACTTTTGTGATGGAGATGCGTGACTTTGAACTGCTGGAGAGGTCCAGGAAAGACCAGTTTATTCTTGCTACGAATAAAAATACAAGGGCCAGGAGGAATTCTGGGGCTGGGCTAGAGCAGGAGGGTGTGGGTAGGAGGAAAATATTCTGTGATCCCAGGAGCATCTGGGGTTCAGCGGGTGCTTGCAACAGGTGCAGTAGCTTGATGCATGGTTTCAAGAATGCTTTTTCCAGGAGCAGGGTTAGTTAAAATAACTCTGATATTCAGTATCTGCTGCCCTCTCCAATTCATCCTCCTTTGTCTGTCTAATGGTTGGAATTTTAAAATAATCCTGACACGGGGAAGCGATAGCATACTACTGCAAGTGAAGTGCCAAGAAATGCAGATCCCAAACCCCACTTTGTTCTACAGTAAATGGATTTAAAGGACGTGTAGCTGCTGTAATTAGAATATTGCAACAGTTTTTGGAAGCCTTAATTAGCACCACCAGATTAGCAACTGAAAGCAAACTGTAATGCCAGCACCTAACGAGCTTCTTGAGTCAAAGAAAGTTAATCCTGAGTTACTCACAAGTGACTCTGCATGAACATGGAGCCGGGGAAGTGATTCCTAAAAATCCCAAGTAATTCTTCCACTGGAAATGGGATGAAATGAATTTAGTTTGCCATGCAGAATCTTGTGCAGGAGAGTTGTTGCTCAGGTTAACAAACTGGCCTGGTTCTGAAGTGTTTTGAACAGAACTGGTTACTGGTTTTTTTGAAAGGAGAAGGTTTTAGTTCTGGATCTCAGATTAGCGTGAACAGCCTGTCTTGGAAACTTTCAGGAATTCAAGATGCCCAACAGGCATGTAAATCAAATTCATTTACAGCATTTAGTTTCTAATTTAAACTGTCTGCTGAAAAAAAAGTTCCCCTTCATCAAAAGGAGCTGTGTTTAGAAGGATCCTAAAATGACACTATTTCAACTTAAATATTTAAAAAAAAAACCCTAGCAAACAAAATTTGCTTTAATTGACTCTATTTCCACAAGTAGCTGAGCTTTAACAAAATGTAATTTTCTGGTGGAGAAATGTCTCTGTAAAAGCAGCAAATGATGTTCCATAGGAACTGATGCATTATGGTTTGGCATCCCAGTGCTTTTTTAATACTTTCAGTGAAGCAAAATGTGTGTAGAACCAGTCATGTTTGGAATATTCCATGTCATGTGAATGTTCCTGTTGTGTAGAACCATCATGTTTGTGTTTTTCTTGTTGTAGTATTTTAACATGCTTTGGCACTCTTTCTTTCTTGAGTGCGTGACAAAGCATAATTCTTCATAGCTTGAAGTTCGGAAGTGGAGGTTTTTCTGCCTTCCAAGGCAGGTCAGTGTTGCTGCCTGTAGCTGTGAAGATTATTTGGCAGCTGATGGTGCTGGGTGTAGCACTGCAAACCCAAGAGCAGCACCGTCAGTTGGTTTGTTAGAAAGGACATCATCAGCTGAGCTCTAAACTCAAGGACTGCTGACTGGCAAGCAGGTTGCAAACTCTGCGAAACTTTATAGAAGTCTTTGTATGTGGCAGAAAAATGACAAATGTACTCTCTGTGTCCTGATAAAATGTGCAATTTCAGAACATCTTTACATGGAGAAATGGGGCTCTGAATTCTTCTGAGCAGTGGGATTCTCTGCGTTGTTTCAGGCTTTGTTCTTCTGTGCACCTCTCTAGTTTGGATGTTATTGCTCCTCTTTTATTACCCAGGGCTGTTTAATTCTGGGGGAGTAGCCCTTGTGTTTGGCAGCACCAACTGCTGCCACAGGCAGTCACAGCTGAGTGTAGCATGTCTGAAGAACATCTATTATTCTATGTTTATATAAAAACCTAGCACTGGATTTTTTTGAGACTAATGACTTACTGTACTAACAAAAAAATTCACTGGTGCCCCTGCTCATCAAGTTGTTAAATGAGCTTGTCCATTAAATATACTGAGTTTTATTTTCAAACACACATGTTGCATTTTACTATTTAAGTCCGTTGTACTCTTTTTAAGGCAAGTTTGGCCTTCCTTGACTTCTGAAGCAGAGTTAAATAATCAAAATAGTGCTTAAAAAGCAAAAAGGTTTTGGTTTTTTTTTTTTTTTTACTGTTTTTTCCCTAAACTTGACTTACTTACCTTGTTCTTGTGCGTAGAAGCTCTGACATTTTTTACTAACTCTAGAAGATTGTCAAATGCAGAGGTACCACTCTGGTTTGAGGCTTAGGCTATGGTATTTTTTATCTTCCTTTGCTGACTCTTTTGCTATTTAGTAAATGATGTTTGGCTTTGGTTAAATTTCTATCAAAGATATTCTTTTGGTTCGTGTTTTTGCCAAAGCATTTCATAGACAGCATATGATGTCTGATAAAGGAAAAAAAACCTGAAAACTCAGAACCCACTGTCTAATCCAACCGCCTGCAGATTCAAATCTGAGTTAGAAACTTCATTCAAACTGAAATTTCTCCAGGCATTTGAGTTAGACCTTGATCCCCTCTTAAATAAGGGACCTCCTCTAATTCTGCTAGACCATCTCCATTTAACTGTTGGAGCAGAGGTATGAAAGCCACTTGACAAACACTTGCCATCTGTTAACACTGACCTTTCTGTGCTTGTGCAGTATGGGTGGAGTGGTAGCATCCCTTGAGAACCACAGCATGTGGTCTGTCAAGTGTTAATTTTCCATATTTTGTGCATTTTTGCATAGCCTTATGATGAAATCTTCCTGCCCAAATCTGGACTAAAGGTTCTTAAATAGCTCTTGTTTCCATTTCAAGAAATGGTCATTTACTTTTCTTTCTGAAATGGCCTTTGGAAAAGTCAACCATATGCCTCATTGCTTATAAGAATAATAAATACCTTTGGGCTTTGGCAAATCCTTAGCTAAATGACTCCAAGGTCAATTTTCTCTAATAGACTTAGTCACTTGGTGCATGCTAATTTCTGAAGGAAAAAGAACAAAGGAAATTTCTGAAGGCAAAGCCACAGTGAAGAGCAACTGTACAGTGGTTTTCATGAGAGTGAAAGATGTCACTGTGAATACAGAGAAGGGGCTCTAGGCCCTGTTTGACCTGCCTTCAGCTGCCCCTTCGTAGAACCTGTTCCTGGGCAGGGCAGACGGTGTGGAGTTAAATGGAAATTTGCACTGCCTGTACTTCTCTCTTTAGGTGACCAGGAGCCAAGTGCCACCAAAAGCTGGCACTGCTTCTGGCAGGTTTGAAACCTGGGTGAGGAGGCAGATGAGACCAAGCTCAGCACAGGTGCCTCAGCTGTAGCTGAGAGCAGGGTCTGAGCTCAGTGTTACCCTTCCCTGTCGCCCTTCTGCCTTAGGGGGTCACTAAGCCTTGCTCTCACCCTTTGGTCACCAAATAAACGTGCCATTTCTGCTGTATCTTGGTTGGTCCTGCTTTTCCTGACCTGATTAACCCAGTTAAGCCTCACACTTTTACTTTTGCTTGCGACTTCTCTTTGAAAGGGAAGAACAAAAGCAAAGTGCTCGCTGCTTTGGCCGATGGCTGATTGGAGGGAGAGCAGTGACAAATGGCTGTGTTTACTGGGAAAGCTTTCTTAAGTTGTGTTTGATGGTGCTCTCAGGGGTTTTGTCAAGAACCACTTGGAGTTTCAAAGGTGCTCGTGGCACTGATGGTCAGCAGTTGTCAAACGGAGTGGAATGGCAGAGAGTGAGGTGGTGCTTCAAACTGCTCTGTCTTGGGCAAGGAGAAATGAGAGCAGCTCCAGTTGAGGTGCTCCAGAGGTCCTTCCACTCTGACCTCGTGAGCTAATTAGTTATAAAGATTCAGGAGCTTTCCTTTGTGTTCAAAGCTTTGTTTCTCTGTCTAAAGTAATCCTGGTTGTGAAACCTAAACCAGGCAGAAGCATTGGCACTAGAAGGAAGGTTTCTGAATGCCTACGCAGGGACTGGAAATGTTTCCTTGATGTTTTTCTGTTTGAAGAAGCACTCTGGAGGTAGCAGCTTCTGCAGAAGTCAGTGACAGTGGGTCAGTGCTTTTGATACCTGAGTGTCATTAGACCCAGAGAAAAATCCCCCAGTGCAGCAGAGGCTTGTCAGTGCGTGCAGATTCTTTGGGATATAATTGTCCCAGGGCAACTATTTTGATTGCTGAGAGAATGTCTGAGTCCTCTCTGGCCTCTTACCCATTTACTTTGCTGTGTAAGACCCTAAGATTGTGATCTCCTTGAAGGCAGCAGCTCCAAGACTTCCAGGTCAGCTGTCTATCTGGGTGTTGAGGGGGAGACAAAAATCCAAAAATTCTGAAAAATGGTGTGTCTGGTGCTCTGGGCTCCTGAACCATTGGAGGTTCCCAATGTTACCAAACTGAAATAAAGCAAAATACTAAACCTCCCCAACTCTCTGGGAATTATCATTCTCTGCACAGCTCCCAGATATATTTAGAAAATTAATTTCAGGCTCTTTTGGTTTCAGCTTTTTCCTCTTTCTTCTTTAGAAGCCCCCAGAGCTGAATTCACTTGCAGCATCTTCAGTGAGAATTCAGCTTCTAGCAGTGCTGTAGCCACGAGCTGAGCACTGAGCACTGTGTGAAATGAGCCCCTGGTCTCACAGGGGTCCTCTCCTGGCAGTAGTCATTGTCTCACCTGGTGCACATTGGCTGCTTCAGCTGCAGTCTCATTAGAGATCTATGAATAATGAATGAGCCCGGGAGATGAATTGTCCTTTCTTCCCTGTTGCAGGATAAGGCCAGGTAGGAACTGAATGTCTTCAACAGAGCAGAAAGGCCTGCTCTCTAGATAAATAAATTATTTCAGCTTAGAGGGTTGTCAAACCAGAAGTCAGGGCCAGTGCAGAATTCAAACAGCCCCTTGGCAAAGGTGCAGGTGTAAAATAAACTGAGGGGGAATGGTGCCCTGCAGAAAGCACACAGAAGCTGCCAAGTTCTCATCCTGTGGTCTGTGCTGGGCAAAGCACATCTTCCTCTTCCTCCCACCTCTGACCCAGGGCCAGCAATGTTGTATCTCATAATGATACGGTAAGGGAGGATTTGCTCATGGAATAACATGGGAGAATTCCATATATAAGAAATTTTAACACCAGAAAGTCTGAGAATATGTTTGTTTTAATAAAGGGCAGTATCTTATTTCCACAATGAATTTTTATTATGTTTCTGGCAGGGTCAGTTGCATTAGAACCAGGAGATCTATTCCATTGCTTTGCAGTAATATGTCCCATGTAAGCCCTGTCTTGAGGGCTCTTTAGAGGGCAGGCACTGACATGATGACTTCAGATGGCATCAAAAAATGTGTGGGTTTATTTTGTCAGCACTGGACTGTGGTGCCCTGAATGGTCTCTGTGTTTCCTACTAAACTCCTCTGGCTACACAGGAAATGTAGGTACCTGCTTTTGAGACTGTGCAGTGGATGTTGGCTCTGACAAAGTGAAGGAAGACTGAGCTACACTATAACAGTATTGGTGTGATATGAGATGGACTGATTTTGGTCACTCCCTTTTCTATTAAGGTGCTGCTGTCAAAGAGAGCTAGAATGGAGTTGTGGTTATTTCCTGTTATTAATGATGGATCATGTGCTACTTTATTTGTATCTCCGACATCCCTAGTTGTGGATGGGAGAAGCAAAGAACTGCAGTGTCTGGGAAGGGAGAGCAGTTGACATTGGTGAACCTCTCACTCAGGGAGAACTTTTTCTTCTCTCTGTCTCTCTTTTTCTATCTTTTTTTCTTTTATTATGCTGTTGTGTAGTCTATTTGAGTTTTGACTCATAAGTCCTTCACCAATCTTAAAAATTATGGAGAAGGCTAAGGAGATAAGGAGAATGTTTAAACAGGACTTTGAACTGCAAGTGGAAGTTTTGGGGAGTGGGGTAAGGAAAAATGGAGAAAAACATCCTGACAGCAGTTACCCAGTCTGTGTAGAAATAATCCAAATCTAAACAAAAGCATAGAAATGGTAATGTGTTTCTTCAACTATTCTAATAGATGTAGAGAAACCAGTACAATTCAAAGATTAAAGCTAAACTACAAAAACGTCTCAAATTAAAGGCTGAGTCTTTTATAGTCAAGAAGAGCACTGTATACTCAAGACATGCTCATAAAAGGATACAAAATAAACACTAAAGCATCCCTGACTGTACCAATAATTGCAGCATTGTGGTTCAAAGGATGCAAAAAGCTGGGGAAGTCAGAGCTTGGCTGGAACTGCTAAAATATGGGGGGAAAATCAATGTATGGTAAAGTACAAAGCAAAACAAGGACAATTACATCTGCTGAATTTGCTGAACTTGTCCAAGTGCATGTTAGTAATTGTCCTGGTGCCATGTGATGCCATGGCAGAGCTCCTGGTGAGCCAGCACCCTGGCACTGACCAGTGCAGGGATGGTAGCTCAGAGCTGGGTGGTGATGCCATGGCAAAGCAGAGTCCCTCTTCATGGGCTGCATCCAACACAGACATGGTTCATTCACTTAAAAATGACCTAAATGTTAGGCAGGAATAATTCTGTGAGAATGGCAGCTGGTGAGTTTCAACCCAGGGTAGATACAATTTTGCTGTAACTGTGAGATGTGGAGAAAATCCATCAACTGACCCAGGAAGCTGCTTGCATTGGGTGTGACCCAATTCTTCCACCCTTGCCCAAGGTGGAACCTGTTGGAGTTACCACTCCTTCAGGATCTAGGCAAAAAAATAAATATTTGCCTTCAGAGTTGAAAAATCTCCTCTTCCTTCCTAACTCTGCTCCAAAATTACAGGGGCAAATGGCTCCAGCTGTTGTCTGCACTGGAAAGAGCTTTGATGTTCCTCAAGCCATTTTAGGGGGAAGCACGGCCTCACATTCACAGGTAATATCAACAATAAAGCTTCTCAGCCTCTTAGGCGACATCTTATGGATGTTACTCATGTCTTGGCTAATAGAGAAGTGTTTCTCAGACATCATAATGCTGGGGGGCAGCTGCAGCAGAGGAACAAAATTTTTCCTCATTACTGTGCATATGGCAAGGCACAGGCAGGGTGGCCTGTGCAGAGGTGTAGAGGGAGATTGCTCGCTTTCTTTCTTGTTTGAACAGGCTGTTATTTCCTGATTGCATTTAATTTTTATAAGGTTTTCAAACTCGTTGTGGGCTGTATTTCCTCTCTCTTGACAAAGAGCCCGAGGCTATGTTATTCCTTTTGATAAGTACATTGCTCACCGAGGCTGGAGCAGTTTTGTTCTCCCCTTTCTGCCGTCATCCCTTGCGCAAGCGTCAGGATGAGCTGTGGTGTGGGGGAGCTCCTGCTCATCCCAGCCATCCAGGAGTCTTCCAGGCCTGCATGGGGGGACAGCAGTCCGTGGGGATGGGAACACCATGGTGCTGAGCTGGGGGGCTTAACTTCTACTGGAGGTCATTTCAGTGAGGAGGAGAGGGCAGCCAGGACATTGGCTGCAGGGGTGACAGCAGTATTTTATTAGGGTCCAAAGTGCACTGCACTGTGTCTAGTGATTCAGAAAGTTATTGAGCAAATAAAACCATGTAATGAATCTGCCTGAAAAGACAAAGCAGGTGGGAGGACAGCTGGTCAAGGTTTTAGTGGGTTTTTTCTTCCTTTCTTCTATGATCTACCTTGCTCTGAGTTGTATGTGTGTCACAACTTTATAATTTTAGCTTTTTTTTTTTTTGCAAAGCTCAACAAAAGATGTTTATAATCCTATACATTTCATATTTTCAGCCAGCTCAGGCCTGTGATAAACACATGCATTACTAAAAGTAGTCACTCTTTCCAGATGCCTAAAAAGTTTATTTGGAGCTAAATGTGATTATGTAGCTATGACAATGCTCAGTAGTGCTCAACTACTAGAAATGTATAGTGGGGATGGGAGATGAAAGGAGAAACATGCCAAGCAGAAATACCAAGCAGAACAATATGTGAAGAAATCAATATTTCCCACTTGTGCAGCTCCCACAAAGGGAATGAATAGCTGTGATTTTCTCAGTTATTGTGAAAAGCATAAAAAATAATTGTTGCTATAGTAAGGAATGTATTTAAAAGAAGTCACGGGGAAATTTGCAGTGATGGAAAAAATCCCCAAAACCAAACCAGGCTTCAGGCTGCCCATTTCAGCCCTGCAGGTGATCTGTAGCTGGAATACATTGGAAAAGAGGTTGCCATGTGCTACTTGTTCATCTTGCAGGTCCCTAGCTTGGTTCCCAACTGAGTCCAAGCTCATTTGCTTCTTATGATCAACACATATACCACTTCAGTAAGGTCAATGTAGTGGTAAGAGAACATTTACTACCACACAGAGTAGCTGTGCTGCATTCCCAGCCAATGTCAGAGACCACCCAACAGTTAAAATCGAGGGGGTTTGGAGCTTTGCTGAATTATATATGTTTCCTCCTGGATTTCAGTCATAAATTCATAGAATATGGAATCTGTGTAGTGAAGAACTAATAAGAAAGCATCCAGCACACAAAGTATTCCTGTAAAAGGAAAATACAGCAGCCCTGCAGCGGTCACTGGAAGGGTTTCGGTACAATGGGTGGCCAAAGACTGCAGGTAAGCTGCAGTCAGAAGGTGGCAAATAATCCAGGGGTCTTTGCAAGCAGGGACAGCTTAGAACACCCATGCAGGACAGATGGTAACGTGCATTTCCGTGATGTCTGGCTCAGATCCTTTACATTATGCAAAGCTGGAAGAAGGATGGGCATTTAGCATTGCAGGTTGCCTTTGCAAATCTCTGCTTTTGTTAAAATACAGCAGGAGGGTGAGCAGGCAGAACAAGTCCCCTCATTCACAGGTTGTTGATCTCACAGTGGAAAATATTTGCTGATAGATGTGTGAATGCAACCTGGGGGCAAAGGAAGAATTGCCCTAGAGAAATGCTGCAAGAGCAAATATTGAACTGCCATAGCTTGTTCTCTTTTGCATTTCTGTCTGAGACACATGTTCAAATAGTTTGAAATTTGTCTAGTCAGACCTTTAATTCCACAAATTCTGGAAGGTGCTCACTGGGTCACATAAATTGTGAGGTGAGAAAAATGCCCAGGTGAAGATTTCCTAAAGTTTGCTCAGAGAATGGAACAAACAAGGACATGAGAGCTGTTAGAAAGCTTTTGCTGCTTTTGGCTTTTTTGGATTTCAGAGCATACAGGGACTATCTGCAAGGACTATAATAAGCCATTTTTGCAGTATAAGATGTTTCTTGTTGGATTATGAAGTAAGTTATCCAACATCCTGCCTTAGTCACCTTTGCAATATGAAAGGCATTGCAAATATGTCTACATTCTTAGAAGAAATGAACAAACTATTTAGACTGCATTTCCAGTTTAAAAAAAAAATGGAAAGAACTTGTAATGGAAATTAGTTTATTTTTTTCCTCCTCTGTTTCAGGAAGAGCTATTTGAAGGCACAGGAATGTTGCACCAGTGCTCTTAGCAGAGTTAGGGATGGTTAAAGAAATATCGTTTGTGTGTCCCTAACTATTACTGAAGTAGCACTTTGAATGAATGGTTCTTCTAAAAGTCCTATTAACAAAAAAGAGTAGAAAAGATGCTTGACTGTATTTACATAAGACCTTATTGCTTTCATGTCAAACAGGAGTGTGGGAAAGGGCTGCTGTGAGCAGGACAAAGGAGAGCAGGGATCCTACTGCACTTGAGGACAGCTGTGTGCCAAGCCTTGCAGGCATCCCTTGCCATGTGCTGCCAAAGGGCCTGGCTAGGAGCAGAGCTGCTGCACACAGCACCGCCATCTGCTCTTCAAGGAACCACAGAACTGGTGGCAGGGATAAAGGTGCCATTAATTTTCCTCTAAACAGGGCTGTGTCTTGTGCGTGCCTTTTGCAAGGAAGCAAAGTGTGCACTCCTGCTGTCTCTGTCAAGTACAGAAGTGCAGTGTTGGTCTCAGGCTCTTGCCCAGGGTTGTTTAGGCACAGTGACAGGCTCCAGCAACCCCAGAGCTGGGCTAATTTCTGCCAAAATTAAGGCAGTCTGATCATGCACAAAATGAAGCCAAATTAGGTCTACTGTGCTTTTCTGCATCCAGTTTTGGATGTAATGCAGAGGAATAGTTTTGAGTGTGTTTGTTTGTTTGTTTGTCACCAATGTACAAGTATTGAATTTCTGGAAAAGAGCTATTAGTATAAAACCAACCACATTCATGTAATTGCAGAAGATGCACAGGTTACCAGTGTACCCTCCACAGTAATAAATGGGATAATTAATGAGTGCAGCCATGGGAAACTGAAGGGAAGGACTTGTCTCTAGGAATGTGTCTCTGAGGTGCTTTGCAAGCTTGGAAGACTTTGGCTGGCAGCCATTTTCCTCTCTGCTGTTTGGTTAAATGCTGACACCACCCAAGAGTGTATTTGACCTGTGTCTGCAAAGCTTGGGCTCCTCAGGCACAGGAGAAGGGTGGTGCTGAGACCTGGCCCCAGCCTGAGCAGGGGAGGTGCTGTGGTGAGAGTTCCTGGTGGATGCACCCTTGCCTGGGTCTGGCTCTCAATGCTGCAGTGTCACAGTTGTGTTATCTGACATCATCCAGAGATTAGAGATTAATTGTGCCAAGGCTTGCAAAAATACGTGGTAAGAAAATGCCTCCTGAAAAACTTGTTCCTAAATAAGAAAAGCTTGTGAAGAGTCAGGACATGGGGAAAGAAAGCTTTACAAAAGGTCTCACAGCAGGGTCAGTGGCAGAGCTGGCAATACGAGCTGGTCAGAAAAGTCAATGTCTTTCCTACTGAATGTTCTCCTGGAAAGCAAATGAAATTACAAGAGCTTTCAAGGAGCTTGTTGGAAGCTAAACAGCCTGACCCTTTGCTTTCTCAGCTCTCTGTGGTCTCTCAGCTGTTGGAGAGTTATCCAAGCCTTGTTTTGGAACAAAACATCCCAGTCTGTTGCTTGAAATTGTATCGAAAAGCCCATGGCAGGAGCACTTAGTGCATCACTGTTAATCAGCAAATCTCTTCACAGATGTGAAGTGTACTCACTGGATACTCGGTGTGTTGGCTGCTGTGTTTGGGAAATCATGTATGTTAGCTGGCTAAATGCATGTTATAGATGAGAGGCATTGTCTGTCAGCTTGCTGGGAGCTGACTGGGTGTGACATGAGTGAGATTCCATTTCTAGGGATTTCTGTTGTTGATTGTCAACACAACAGCAAGTTACCACCAGCCAGAAATATGAGTGAGGTAGCAGCATACAGTGACCCCACAGCCAAGGACTTCTCTGCTCCACATTTATTAATTGAAGAGTTGGAAGAAGAAAAGCAGAGTGGCAAAGAAAGAAATGCAGTAGAATCCAGGAAATGTGCCTCCATTTGCTCCTTTTGTCCCTCCTTTTCTACTGCCTGGAGGAGACCTTAGTGGGACCTTACTGCTCTCTAGAATTACCTGAGGTTGATGTCAGTGTCTTCTCCCAGGTAACAAGTGTTAGGAGGAGAGGAAATGGCCTCAAGTTGTGCCAGGGGATGTTTAGATTGGAAATTAGGAAAAAATTCTTCTCTGAAAAGGTGGTGAAGCATTAGAACTGGCTGCTCAGGGAAGTGGTGAAATCACAGTCCCTGTTCCTAGGGCAGGTGGATGTGGCACTTGGGGACACATCCCCAAGTGTTTAATGGTTGTCATGTCTGTGTGGGGTTAACAGTTGGACTTGATGACCTGAGAGTTCTTTTCCAACCTAAATGATTCTGTGATTCTATATTAGGGGAGTAGATTTCATCCACCCAAGCCGCACCAGCCTGGCACTTCGGCCTGGGATTCTTCCCACAGCTGTGTCTGCCGAAGGAGCTCACTAATTATGCTAATTGCATAATTCCTGAGGCTGGGACAACCCCACTGCTGTGCTCACTCCTCTGCTGCTCTAAGCAAGCCATTATTTCCAGGATTTCTGCCCCCCTGCCCCAGCTGAGATGCTGAGAGCTGCAGGAGGGTTTGTGAGTGTTCTTGCCTCAGCTCTCCCCTTTGGCAGACCCTGTCCTGCCGCCCCAGGAGCCTTTGCCAGTGCATTACTGCCAATTCCAGCCTCACAGCCCTGCTTGCTGCTGTGCTTCAGTGGGGTTGGGAATCACCTGAAATCCCCACTGCACACAGAAGATGCTCCTGGATGGAGTCTCTTGCTTCTGCTTGGGTTTCCAAAGCTGCTGCCAGGGAGTCCCTTCTGTGCAGGGACTCCAACCTTTGGAGTTTTCAGGAGGCACCATTCCCTTTGTGTCACCAAAAACACGAAGTCACCCAGCCAGGCTGGCCTAGGCAATCGTCTGCCTATGTAAAACATCGATTTAACTTTGTATTTTTCTCAGGCTATAGAAACATAACCCTGAAAAAAAAATACAGTACTTCCATCAAAGGCATGTTTTAGCTTTTTCTGTTCTCCTTTCATCTTTCTTTTTGTCTTTGGAGAAGGTGATTCAAAATCAATAGTTCTGCTTTAAATTTAATCTTGTAAATGTGTCTAGTTTTGTTGATACAATGTTTGATAAAAGATATTTCTGCTAAGGGAGTCAGTGAAAATATTCTTCAGGGTGATGTTTCAGGCACATCTTTCAAGCCTTATGTCACCTCGTACTGGACTGTAAGCCAGTTTTGAATTGAAATAATATTCTGAGTGGAATAGAAGCTCTGTTTTTAAATTTTGTTGTTGTTGTTGTTTGCATTTTCTCTTGAATACACTTTGCAAAGTTTGTTCACCGTTTGTGAAGCTTTGTAACACTGCCCACTTTTCAAGAAGCTTCTGTTGGAGAGCAGAAGGGTTTATCTGCTCGCTGGTTCTTGAAAGATCAAGCAGCAACGTAGCCCTTTGCTGAGGAAGAAGTCCCTGGGAATCGCTATTTCCTTCTGGTGCTCGTTCACATTTCTCAGAGTGTTTCGTGGACAGCTGTTCTCAGCCATCTGTTGCGCAGTCTGGGAGGCTGCTCGAGCACATATGGATGAGGATCTGGTGGTTGGGATTGCAGGCTGTGAGTGCCAGCCTGGTGCTGAGCTCAGGAGCCTTCAGCAGAGCCGTCAGGGGCCGGCTGGCCGGGGGTGAGGGATCAATGCACGCAGCTCTGGGTGCAGCAGGCCTGTGTCTGCTCTCCATAAGCTATGGAAGATAATGTGCCTTATCTGGAATAACTCCTTGGCCTTTCCAGACTGGAGGCAAAGCCTTGACTTCGCTGAGATTAGGTTGTGCTGTGTGTTGGTCGATGTGCTCTGTCACAAACGAGCAGCCCTGGGGGCTGTGGCCAAGTGCTGCTTGGTCTGGTTTTCTGGGGAGAGATTTGCATTCAGTTGGGAGGAATGAATAAAGTGCCCCAGATTTAGAGCAGGAGCAAGCAGAGGCTGGTTGCTTGTCTGAAGAAACGTCAGGCAGAGTTGCTGCCTACCATGCCTGTCTCAGCCCCAGGGGCTGGAAAAACCTTTGTGCAGTCTAAAACTGCTGCCCTACATAGGGAATATATCATGGGTATTTTCAGTACTGTCTCCTTGCAGTCTCCTGTGAGAATGATTGGTGTTTTCCTGAGTTGCTCATATTCTGACAAGAAATGCTGAGATCCCTGAAGGATTGTTCCCTAAAACACATCGCTTAAGACTGACCACAAACTGATCACAAGCTGATCAGGTTAATCTGTCCGATATTGATTCTTCTTTCTTGTAACAACTTTTACTTCTGTTACTAAAATCTTGGTCCCTGAGTATCTTTTCCTTTCAAGCAAAGTAGTGGCTGCCACTGCTGACAGGCAGGACTTTCTTGGAGTTTAGAAAAGTTCAGGGAAGTGTTAAACTATGAAGAATTACCTTAAAAATCAACGAGTCAGTCAGAATAATTGGCGTAAATATAGCCAGTGTTTACAGCCACATCTATATGCAGAAGTTATTTTGGGTCACCATGGTATAAATAAAAATGGCATAACTAAAATGTTAACATTCTCTCTGTGTCCTCCAACTCATTTTCCATCTTTGTGGCTATACGTCAGATCAGTGCAAGTAAAACTGAGGGAAAAACAGAGAACAGCATTTTATTTAGGACTGAGAAACACAATGGTAATGCCTGGGGTGCAGGTTATGATGGAGTTTGGCTTTGAACTTTGAGCCTAGGGTGAGTTAGTTGGTGCTGAGCTTCCTGCTTTGGTGTCTGGATTAGAGTTTGGCTTTGCACTGAATCTGCGAAGCCTCTGGGTGAGGCTGGACTTTGCTAAACTGTGCTGCAGATATGACCACACCTGAACAGAACAGAAAACAGCAGCCATGGATGTGGCTGCAGAACAAACACATAAAAGAACAAAGTTGTCTGTCTTGCATGTCATTCTTTCTGTGTTATTGAAATGAGAGGGCTCAGGACTGAGAGAAAGCCATACCATCCCAAATATCAGTCAGGTTTTGGTGAAAATGCCTAATATTTATGATGTCCAGATATTCTTAAGTCACACCATTATGGTTCTAAAGACTATTTTTTCTAGCTTTGTTTTGTTGCTTTTTGAAGGGTGTTTTTGTTTGTGGGGTTTTTTTGTTGTTGATTTTTTTCTTCTTTTTTTTTTTCTTTTTGGTTGTTGCTGCTGGTTTTGTGATTTTGGTTTGTTTTGTTTTTCGGGTTTTTTTTACTTTTGGTGGTGGTTTTCATTTTAAAAACAAGCTTTTTTGATTTCTTTCCCAGCTAGTGTAAATGTTCTTTTCTACTGTTCTTCTCTTCCCACTAACATTTTTTTTACCTCCTACTTTAGCTTCTGCGAAAGCCCTGTATCTCAAATATGTTTCATGTTGCTTTCCTTCCCCTCCTTTGCCAAGCTTAGCTGTAAGTACCTAAGTCGTAGATGAGAAGAGCTTGCTGTGACAAATGCTTGAAGGAACCTCTTCCCAAGTGCTTCCAGCTTGTGCAGTTCAGCACCATCGGTGCTCTGCTCTGTTCTCTTGTTGGGCAGTGCCCTGTCATTTCATTTTAACTGGAAATAAAAGGAAATTCCTAAAGCAGTCAACCAACTGGCTTGTGGGGTGAAGTGAGGCCATCTCCGCTGACATGTGATGGAGATCAGGAGGCAAAGCTGGGGCTGCAAGATCGAGGGCTGGAAGAAAAAAAAACCAGGATTAGAGCTCACGTTTTCAGAAGTCTGGTGGGAACAGCCATTATGAAAATAATCTAAATCAGTTCTTCATGGCAGACTAAATCCTGCTGTAAAATGTCCCCTCCTCACGTGTCCCTGCTGTCCCGTGCTGTGAGCTGCATTTCCCATGGGTTTGAGGGAGGATGTCACTGCTGGCTCTTTAGTCAGCAGCCCAGTTTTGCCAGGGCTGCATTGCCTTGGCTGCCTGGGCACAGGGAGTGTTTTACCAGGGCTGTTGTCCATTTAGCTGTTGGATGCACTGTGCCATTCCTTTATTAGCTGTCACATCTTGCCCTGTCCTGCCTGGAGGATCCTCCTTCTGCAGCAGGACCCTGGGATGTCTGGCAGGAGGATGGAGGTTTTGCTCCATGCAGCAGTCAGGAGAACAGGAGGAGCATGGCACATATCTGGCATTTCTTTACTTCTCCCCGCTGGCTGCATAAAATACATCTTGAAAATCGCTGGGCAAGAGCACAAGAGTCCAGCTGACATCTCAGAGTTTGAAAGGTGGGAAGACAAAACATGAGTACCAATAGCTTAAGTAAATTGGGCCTGTAAACTTCCTGGGAAGAATTACACTGGGGACACAGAACTAGCAGTCATCAAGGACTGCTGATGTCTGCACTCTTGCTCTTTGATATGTTGGTATTTTGACAGCAGTGGCAAATCACTTCAGAAATCAACATAGGCAAGCAAAGGGTATTACAGTCTTGCGACTGATAACTGGAAAAAAAATATTCCCAGGAAATATCTTTACATATCTAGCAAGTATGTCAAAATGTACTCCACGCTGCAGATCCAGCATCAGCAGAAGCCCTGTCACTGAATGAGTGCCACTCTTGCTAGAAAGAAAATCACAGGCAAATTAACTGCTGATGTGCACTCTGCAGCCACAGACCTGGCAGGACCTGAATTAATCATGTTTCTGAGTTTCAAAGGTCTTTGGTGGCTGGTTTTACATGTGTGTAAATGTTGGTATGTGGAGCAAACTGGTGAAGAAGTTGGCAGCCAGCATTAGACTCTGGGCTGGATTAGCCTCTGCCTGCCTGCAAGTGCCAAAAATGTGGTGGAGAGATGGAAGGAGCCTCTGCTGCTGTGGGAAAGAAAGCACTTTCAGAGCTCACATTGTTTACTTCAGACTGGTCTGTCTTGGGTGCTGGTAAAGTTCTTACTTTTATTCCTTAGTGAAGAAAAAAAAAATTGTAGATAACCCATTCAGATGGAAAAACCTATGTTTATCTATGTTTATATTTAATTGCACCCTGTGTGCCTGCAGCTTCCCTGAAAACAACGCCAATTATCAGCTCCTGGGGATTTGAGCCTTTGTCTGACATTTCAGCGAGGGAAAAAAATACCTGCAAGCATTTAACTCTGAGAAGAATGCTGAACAGGTTCATGTATCAAGAAATATAATTTCTATCACAACTTGGTTGACTAAAAGTGGATTGGCTTGTAAATCTTAAAAAAAAGAAAAAAGCATGTACAGACACTCATCCTTCTTGCTCTTCTTCCCCTCTTGTCCCATAGTTGTGGGGTAAATGACAATGGGGTGTGGATGGATGGATATCCTCATTGATGCTCTCCTGATTCATCATTGTAGGATTTTTTTTTTTTTAAAGTATCATTAGAAAGTTGGTATTTTTGTGATAAAGCTAGCTTAACCATGACATGTCCCTCTTTTCCTTTTGGAATTTTTCCTCCATTAGAAAACTGTAACGATTAATGTTCAGAATATACCATATGGATTTTTGATAAACATAAGGTTTCTACCTTATGACCAACTACCTGACCATCCAGAATGGTACCTAGAAGCTTTTCATCTTTGGGAAAGGGAAGAACTATGATTTTCCAGTATGGCAGCACTTCCTTCAGATTCTGGTGGGCTGTGAGTTCTGAGAAAGTAAAAGCTGACAGCAGTAAGTTTGAGAGATGTTTTAAATTTTCTGTACCTCTGAGCACAGTACAGCATGGCTTATTTTAATTAAAGCCTGGTTTGCAGTTGCAAGGATAGAAGAAATGGTCCCTATAAAATTTTTAAGACTCTCTAAAAAGTGTCTTATACAGAGTTTTTCCTGTCCTGTAAAATAAGTTGCATATGTAGAATATATGGCAATCCCATATAAAAAAGGTTTTATTGGCACTTGTAGTAATGACTTTCATAACTTATTCATGAGTTCACTGCTCATGAGTAATTTGGTCAGCCAAAATACAGGCCAGTAAAACTTTTATACCATACTGTCATGTCTTCTGCTCTTGGAGTGGGACATAAACAGGGGCATAGCAGAAACACTTTGTAGATCCTCCAAGGGAAGAATTAAAATAGAAACTAAGTTCAGCTGTGATTAAAAGAAAAGGGATTAGCTGAAGAGGAGCTGGTAAAAAGACCCAGAGCAAGTGTGTTCTGTTTTTGACCTGATAAAATTAATATCACTTTTTAAAATGTCTAGGGTTGCGTGAAGTTTTGGATTAGAAAGTGGTGCTCATGACATTTGCTGCATATTCTTGCAGATCTGCTCCCATTCTCCCTTTGGATTTTGTATTTAGAATGTTGTTTTTGGTTTTTGTTTGTTAGGTTGTTATTTTTCTTTTTTAATCCTCACGGGTGGCAGTGGGACAGTTCTATAACTACAGTTGTATTACACTGGTCTTTTTTATGGCCTCTGAAGGTGTTCAGGAGGGAACACTTTTATGCAGTTGGAGCAACTAAATAAATCCCAAATCAGGCTGTTTGCACATAGAGAAAGTGATCTCCTATAAATCTAGTTTGACACAATTCCCTATTTTTAGCTCTGTGGTACAGTAGCACATGACAAAGTGCCCCAAGCACATCTGCTGCTCCCCAAAGAGGAGGGCTCTACCTCCAGAAGGCAGCCTCACATTTGCTGTGCTGCTCAGGAAATGGGATGAACTCCTGACTAACTTCACATTTTACAACCAAGAAAACTTTTTAAATACCTGAGCTTGGAAGGAATGAATTGATTACCACTTATTTCATTTCTCTAGCATTTAAACCAGATGTTTGTCATGCCTGAGCTTGCTTCTCTAACTTTTTTTTGAAAGAGCATTTCCTGGCGTATTCTCCAGACCAGAGCAGGGTGGGTGTCTCCCTGCCTGCCACTCCCGAGCATTTCTCAGGCAGAGGCTCTTCTGTGACATGGAGAGCATAGTCATGGACCAGGTGCATTTGTAAAGAGAATATTGTCCCTTAGCCCCTTGGCAAGACAGCACAGTTTAGGGGAGTGTGGTACTGCTGACTCCATAAAACTGGGAAAGGGGGTGAAGAGGAAGAGATCCTTTGGCAGAACAGGCAGGAGGAGGGCTGGCAGCACGTGTGTTGTTGCACAGTACAAAAGGCTTTCCTTCCCCAGTACATAAAAGAAATTTTTCAGCCTGGGTAAATGGAAGAAGAGGATTTTTGCTCAATGAGCTGAATGGCACTGCGTCTTTTATTGGCTATTGAGCAAAACCTGACCCGAAGCTGTTCTCTTGGGGTGCCTGGTATTCACCATGCTGGATGCAAGGCCAGGCTGTAGAGGGGATGAAAAGGAGTGGGGTGAGGGTATGGAAATGGGCAGCTGTAAGGACCTAATGCGTAAAGTGAGGCTGGTTCACAGAATTTCTGGTAGTTTTGTGGGGTCACCTGGCCTGACAAGACTACAGTTTTTGATTGAAGACAAATGTTGAGGTGAATATGCCATGCATTAACAAAAACACTAAGGATATTTGCCAACTAAAATGCTTTAATGCTACTTCAGTAACCCAGGAGGGTCACCAAAAATGTCTGGCTCAATAAAGCAGGAGCCTGAGCCTTTGTAAGGCTCTCCCACTCTTCAGACTGGCAGTTCCAACTCATAACAGTGTTGTCCATAGAGCCCTGAGTGCACTTGTGATGAGAGTTGGGAGAGATTTGTAAGTTTAAGGCTGTTTTCTGGGTATTCTAGGTGTTGAAAATGGTGTCTGGTATTTACAATCTTGTTAAAGTGGGCTCATTTTATTCGAACAATTTTTCAGCAAAGGAGACCTTGTCACCCGTGGTTCCTTGAATTATTATACAAATATACACACACATCTACTGTTCCTAGTATTTTTTTTCCTCACAGAACTATCATTAACCTTTGTAATTTACAGTGGTTCTAGCAGAAACTGTGTACATCATGTCCCAATTTTACTGCAATCTGAAGCAGATAAAATTGTGTGCCAGGCAGTTTGTGTATGCAGACACACCACCACATCCTGTGAGTTAGAACAGAGATGCAAGTATTATGTTAACGCTTCCTTAAGGTAGTATTTTAAAGGACCATTTAATTTATTTTCTTTTGATTCTCTGTGCTAAAGAAATGTGTGTAGCCCTCATGCCTCGTGTGTGGTTATAGCTACTGCACTTAACAAGGTAGGAGGTCCCATCAATTATATTTCTCAATGCATCCACACGAATGCTGCAACACTCAGACTTCTGCACCCTGCTGCCAGCATGGGAAGTTGATTGTCAGTCCTCCAACTGTACAAGTGTCATTTGCAGGTTAAAGTGACTGTAAATTAATTATGTCTTTCTGGAAGATGGGGGGAGTGGATAAAAATTCTTAGGTTGTATAACTCATGGCATCTCTCTGCTGTCTGCAGGAAGGGTTATTAATTTTCACCTCCTTGCCTTTCCTCCCTGCATCTTCTGAAGGTCAGTAATGAGGATACTACTTGCAGCAGCAAAGTGGTTGTCCCATTAATTTTGTTGCATATGTGGGGTTTTTTCTTTACTCTTCTGAATATTTAAATTCTTTCTAAACGGCGGAGGGAAATATCATTTGAGTGATGCAGCTTTGTAATTTGTGGCTCTCTGAGAATGAAGGATGGGCGAGGTGAATTTCCCTGGAATCTTCCACTGGTGTCCTGGGCAGATATCATACACAGGTTTACCTCCAAGCAAACCTCATCATTTCCCACTGCTTCTCCCTCCTTACTGACAACAAAACACTTCTCTAAGTAACAGAAAGATTAGCTCCAAAGGGAGAAAATGTCTTCTCTCTAATGGCTTCCTATGTCACAGAGCCTAAGACATAAATGAACCACAGTTTGTTCATCTGCATCTCATTAAGATACTGGAAAAAAAAACCAAAATAATTTTTATTGTCGCTGTCAGTTATTAAGGATACTTCAGTGGTGCAAGGAGAGCAGTTCTTTCAGTGTTTGATGTAGACCATGTTTACTTACTAGCAGTCACATCTGTGAAGAGAACTGTCCTCTTCCCTTACCCACATGGCTCTGTTCAGCTGTCATCTTCATACCATGAATTATAAAGTTTGTTATTAACAACTTCTTGTGGAATTGAAGTTTCTCTTCCAGAAATACTGCAAGTTTGTGCATATTCTTCAGCTGTTACAAATGCTTCTCAGCTGGTGTTTATATCATCAGTAGAAGTGACTACTGGAAAATGTAAAACTTTTGTGAAAACTTCAGCTGAAAATATTTGTTGTTTTCAGCTGCAAATCAAAACCTGATATATTCCAGTAGCAAATGAAAAAATATTTTAATTCTGAATTACCACTGTGTTTCCTCTGGGGAGATGATTTAAGTACCTTGTGTTTGTCTGTGCCATCCTCAGATTACATATTCAATAACGCATCATGATTTTTCTCTTGTGATGGGACTTAGTGGAGTGTGGTGCTAGATGTGAGAATGTAATTTAATGGCAGATAAAGAAGAGAAAAGAAGGAAAGACACATTCATTTTCTGTGACGTATTGGTGGTTTTTTTCCCCATGGAGATATTTTGCTGTTTGTAATTTTGATAAGAAAGTACTATTTTATCATTATTTAAAAAAAAAAAAAAGAGTGCTCTGTTAAAAGCTCCATATGAAACGATGTTGACCTATCTCAGCACCCGAGAACACTGAGCTGCACAGCTACTGTCATTATGCAGAACACATCTTTTGGAGTCAGTGCATATGCATGAGAAAATTATCTTGTGAGAGGCATACAGCGAAGAAATCTTGATTGCTTTCTGGTGTTATTTATATATTTAAATTAGAATTTTAAAATTAGTATGTGCAGAAAACAAAGGGGTTATTTAGGGCTTACCAAAACGTTACGATAATACTCTTATTGCTAATAATTAGCGGGCTGCAAATCTGATACAAATTGATAAAAGTAATTTAATTCAAACCAGTATGAAAAAGTGGAATAAGAGCCACTTAAAAAAAATTTTTAGCACTTTTAAGTTGCACTGGCTTGGACAGAAATGTAGGCTGGGCAGAAGATGTTTGATCCAGCGTCAGTCTGTATCTGGGTCCGATGTGGAGGACAGGAAGAAGCTGTGCAGTGCTTACAACCTTTGTAATTAATGGCAAGAAAACCTATGAGTGCCATGGGGGTTAGATGGGGATCCAAAATGTGCCCCGTGGCTCCAGGCCAAGAGTCCTGCTCTGACAAGCAAGTTGTGCAAAAGCAGATAGGAATGGAGAAAAGATCTGCTTGGTCAGACTCCAGCAGGAAATCCTTGATTGTCCCTGTTTATTACAGAGCAGTAGCTGCACTGATGTGATCTTTTTTGCTGCTATTTTAACTCTTTCTTCTGCTGCACTTTCTCCTCTCACTTAGATGGATTCAGTCACTTCAGGAGGGTTTCATTTGAAACCTTTAATCATAATTAAGCAAATTGATTTATACATAGCACTTGTAATCATATTCAAGTGGATGCAAGAAGGGCTTGGAAAGGACATTCAGAAGTGCCAGTTAACTGCGGGCTATGGGCACTGGATGATGACTTATGCACTGCTGAATAAATCAGTCTCTGACACTACAAAATCAATTTTCCTTCTTGTTTTTCATCAAACAATTATTATAAAGAATCTGATTTTAGAACTATAAAATCAATTTTGGCTCGTGCTGTTTCGTAAGGTGATTAACACAAACAATGTGACTTCAGACTTCTCCTGTCACATGAGGCACTGCATCACCAGCCTGAAAAACACCAACAAGCCTCAATGGTTTGAGCTCAGCTGCCAGGTGAAGTAGCACAGGAGGGGTGGTGTTTTAGCTACTGATGAGGCTAAAGAAAGGATGTAGCAAAAATGAGGGTGGCAATCAAAATGAGCTTCGCTGCTTCTGTTTCCCCTCGGAGGGGAAGTTTTGCCCAACAGACTCTGCCGTGGGCTCCGTAGCTCGAGGCCCTCCTTGGAGATTTAGCTCATAATTTCTTGTTTCTGTACAACCTAGACACTGTTCAAATAGTTTCTTTAGGATGTGTTAGCAGAGGTAATATTTGAGCAAAGACAGTATCCTTGCCTTCGGAGAGTGGAAGGGGTACAAATCAGGAAAAGGAATTCAGAAGGGTTTGTGCATGCAGGACAGAAATGCTTACATAAGGCTGATGGAGGTAAACAAAAAGAATGAAATATTTAATTTTGAGACAGATCTAATTTTGTCTTTCTCAGCCATAGTGGTGACCCATTAACAGACACTTTCTGTGGGAGGGTAACACGAAGGATATACATCCAACAGGAAGTAAAGGGAAAATTCATGGAAGCAGAGGGCTGAGTGAAAGCTTTTTCATGAAACTTTCCTGCGAAATATCCAAATTTGACAATAATAAAATGTTTTGCTAATACTTTCTGACATCAATCATTTAATTTTTATATTTCTGAAAGATTCAAAACTCTAGTTTCAGCACTTAACAGATTGTATTGACGTATGGGGTTTATTTGACTTTATCGTAGAAAATATTTTTAGTAATATTCTTAAATATGTGAAGTAAAAGAATAATATAATAGAAAAATATGATAAAATGTTTTATTTTTTGCAATTATAAATTTGGCACAGATACAAAGACCCTTTTCTTTCACTGTGTATAGTTGGTTTCAGGTTTTGTAGGTGCCTACAGCCTCTGCCAGATTATATTTGTTGCTCTAGGAACCAATATAACAGTAACAAGTGATCATGCAAATGGAAAAATACAGTTTCCATGGGAAATGCTGGAAGGAGAGCAGTAGCACACCTGAGGCTGAGCAGTGCATGTGGACACATCACAAGAACCTCACTGAGGGTTCAGGCTGATGTTAAGCTGGTGTGTGCCCCAGTCGGTCCTTGAGCGCTGCAGCTGCCGCGGCTGGCTCCGAGCTCAGCAGAGCAGTGGGGATGGTACAGGGTGGCAGCAGCAGCTAGGAAGTGTTGGGGCTGCTGGCTTCACCCACAGCAATCCCATTAATGTTGGTTTCCTAAGCATTTTGCATGGTGTCAGTGAGGCTGTGCTCTCTGCCTCGCAGCTGATCGGGGTACCCAGGAGCCGCCGTCTTTCTAACAGATTCTTAATTCCTTCATTTCCCCTGGAGAGGAAAAAAAGGAAAAAGCGATAAAGTGGATCTGCCACTGAAAGCACAGAGCACGCTCCAAAGGCTCTTTAGGCATGATGACAGATGTGGCAATGTGTTCTCACAGCCCATGGAAAATCCTTGGACGCTGCTGTGGGCTTGCTGAGGCTGCTTTCACTGCTAACAGCTCTTAGTGAGGATACAGGGAGGATGCCAGCCGGAAAGATGGGAGAAAAGAGAAGGGAGAAAAGCTCCCCAGACGAGAGAATGCTCTGCCAGGTGGAGCTGACACAGTGGGCAGGTCAGGACTGCTCTTGCCAAAGGACTGGACTGTAAAGCAGTTTTAGTGAAATGTGTCTTTCCATGTGCATCAGGCACAGCATCTCCAGCTGGGCAGGGGAGGGGTTTGTCCTGCTCTGCTCTGCACTGAGGTGGCCCCACATCGAGTCCTGTGTGCAGTTTTGGGTACCACAATGTAAGAAGGATATAAAACTAACAGAGAGTGTCCTGAGGCAACAAAGATGGTGAAGAGCCTTGAGGGGAAGCCATATGAGGAATGGCTGAGGCAGTGGATCTGTTCAGCCTGGAGAGGAGGAGGCTGAGGGGAGACCTCACTGCAGTTACAACTTCCTTGTGAGGGGAAGAGGAAGGGCAGCACTGATCTCTGCTCTGTGGTGACAGTGACAGGAGCCCAGGGAGTGGCCTGAAGCTATGCCAGGGGAGGTTTAGGCTGGGTAGCAGGAAAAGGTTCTTCCCCCAGAGTGTGGCTGGGCACTGAACAGGCTCCCCAGGGCAGTGGTCACAGCACCAAGGCTGGCTGAGTTCAAGAAGTGTTTGGAAAATGCTCTTGGGCACAGGGTGTGATCCTTAGTATTCTCCTCTGCAGCGCCAGGAGTTGGACTTGATGATCCTTATGGGTTCCTTCCAGCTCAGTTCGTTCTGTGATTCTCAAGCAGCTTTTAGGAAGCTGTTCCCTGTGCAGGTGGAACATGGGGTTTCACGCCATTTTGAGCAGGGCTGGAGCACTGGTGGCTGGGGAGTTGGTGTGGGAGCCCTAAGAGCTGGGGGAGACCTGTCCTGCACAAACCCCATTCCCACTGCCTCAGCAGGGAGCTCTGCACAGAGAGCTCCATCTTCTGGAGATGTAGGTCAGTGTGTTGGCCAATTAAAACTAAGGCAACACAGATTTGCTGCTTTCTTGTATTCAGAGGAATGCATATATTTCTACTTATGTTCGCTGATCTGCATCTGGTTTGGGGATTCTTAGCATGATGTCCCATTGACTGCTGTTCTGGATATATTTGTAGTAAAAATTTCCCAGTAAAATATAAATTAATTATCATTTATATTGCAATATTATCCTTGATCCCCCAAGGCTGCTAGATCTGCACAAATTTATACTGTAAAAAGTGCTTCATTCTCAAAGAGGTTACTCTTATTATATGTAATTCTGTAAGACGAAGAATTTCTAAAGAGGCATTATCTCCATTATTTTCTCACTGTTGTTTCAGATAGGAAACCTGAAATAGAATAATTATTTTTTTTTCCATGGATCTCAAAGAATTTCATCCAGGAGACTGGGAATTCAGCCAAAACTACCTCAGATTGCAGACCATATCCATAAACAATCAGTTATCTTAACAGTCCACATAGGTATCGATACTGAGTATCTGTAAATATATATGTAAGTAACAATAAAATGGTGCAGTAGCTGGAGTAAAGAGATTTCAGTGTTTTAATCTGCAAGTCTAGGATCTAAAATGTGCTTTCTTGTGCACATTTCTTGTGCATTTCACAATTAATAAAGTTCAAGTTATCTTTCCTGGGTGGAGACCTATACTCATGAATATGTTTTACCTGAAGCTAAAACCCGAGCCCTGCAGAAATAGATTACATTTCTTACTTTAGCAATCTTTAAAATTCCTGATATGTATGCACAGTACATAGACTATCCTGAATGCATTTGAGAAGGTAACAGCTGGTGATGTGGAAAATTTTGTCGTGAGATGCTGCTGTTGTTTTTACTAATCATCATGAAATGCATTGGAGATGCTGGCTTCAGAGTACCACTCTGTTTTGATGAGGGGCTGCAGGGGAGCAGGGCAGTCCCTTTCCTGAGCATTTCCCCCCATTCTGCAGTGAGAGGGGAGTCCCAGGGGTTGTCCTGTGCTTCCAGCAGGCTTTGGGCTGTGGCATCCCTGCACCACTCGTGTCATGGCTGGTCTAGAAAGCTGCGCAGGATGGGGATGCAAAGCTCTGCTTATCTGAGGATTTCAGTTAAAGAATACTTTTCCTGCCTACTTCCAGTAGCCACAGGAAAGCTTAAAGCCCTAGGTTTCAGCCTAATCAGAGCAACATCTGTAATGAAGGATGGGGCCAGCCTGTGCTATAGAAAACTTGGATCTCAGTCTGTTTTGTACACCACAAGTCTTGCTAATAGCTGTGCTGATTAAACAATACCCATCCATTTTAATAGATCCTCAGTTTCAGTGAAATGAGGATGAGTAATACGTGCCAGGTATGACTCAGGTGGAGATGTGCGTGTTTCTGTGGGAAGAGGCAAGCAAACTTCTGGCTTAAAATTTTTCTTCAAGGGATTTCAAATGTGACCTGTTTATTTTGTTGGCAGGGCAAGGCTATTAAAGACATGCTCCAGGTTACAGTTAATGAATTCCTAATTGAAGAGAATCTTGGCATGATGCAAAATGAGAGATCCAGTAAAGCCCTCTGCTGAAGTTTCTAGCATCCTGGCAGTACTTATTTTCAAATTTTACAACCTATTTCATGCTTATACAGTAGTTACCCTTTTACTTCAGGGTTTTCCCCAAGTAACATATTAAGGAAATTATTATTACAATTGTGGTATCTGTCAAGAGAAGTTAGGATTTGCAGAAAGATAATTTATATTAATCAATCATCACATTGCTGTGGTCTGAAAGAAAACTCTCAAGTCCATAACACTGAGTAGAAAATAGCTGAGGTAATATATCCTACAGACCTGCTGAACAGCAACTCTTGTTTCAGCTAATTTTCCCAAATAAAGCTCTAAATCTGGAGGGCTTTAATATAATCCATCAGAGTAGCAAGTCGGTTTCTAGGTTTGAAAAGTTATTAACGAGGAAAAGGGGAACCACCAGCAATGCAAGTAATGGTGTTAAAAGTTACACTTTTTGGAAACTGAGTCCCCAGAACCTCCCTGCCTCTGACCTGCCAGGGAATTGGTGTCATGGATGTGCTGGAATTCAAGCACAGCCCCTCCCTCTGTGCTGGACTGCAGCCAGCCAGCAGCTGCTGGACAGGAGGGCTCTTGTGCCTTCCAGCCCTGTAGGAAGAGCTGCCATCCTTGGTGTTAGAGACTTGGTTAGGGCTAATTTTAGGAGTTTGATGAACCATGGTTTTCCTTTCATTTGCTCGTAGGAGTTGTAAATTGCTAATGATCTGCAGCAGAAATTAATTACTGCTAATTATTCCCTTTCAGCCAGAGCTCAAATCTTCTCTTAGCACAGTGTGTGGATGCAGGTTAAATGGAGTCCAAATCCCATTCCCTTTTCTGTCCTTGAAATTAAGCAGCAATTCCTGCTTGTTCTCCACATCCAGGATGGCTCATGCAGCAATGCACAGGAAGGATGTTCCTCCTGTTTTCAGAGGAAGAGAGGATGTCTGTACTTAAAGCCTAAAATGGGATTAAGGCCTTTCTTTTATTGCAGGTTCACTCTCTGTTCTTGGGCTTTGAGCAGAACAGGGTGAGACTGATATCTCTTCTGAATCTCCCTCTACTGAGGGAGATTCTATTTCTGAGGAGAGCAGTGCATCTGACTTCATTGTCAGTGAAGGTCATGATAATGTTCCCTATGTCCTATGCAAAATGGTGATATTTTCTATGCAGTCTGTGTGGAAACAGCTGAAAAATGTAACTTTCAAAATGTAAAAGGTGGAAATTATATAAATAAAGTGAACTTTAGGATAACTGGTGTTGAACTACAAAGGCCAGCTGTGGTTACCTTGCCTAAATGGACTCGTGGCTTCTGTGTAACCAACACAGAGGGTGCACTGCAGCCTTGTATTACCATTGCATCTCTCATCTGGAGGTGAATAAGGAAGAACAAAAACACTCCACAGCACACCACAGAATTTTCAAGGTACAAAGAGCAGCCAGAGTATGAGGTTTTCTTCCCCACCCTGTCACAAAGTTCCTGTCACTTGGTGTTGCAGTGAGCCCCTTCACTGAGGCTGGCCCACGCTTGAGGGTGGTGCTCTCCCGTGCCTCACCTAGCAAACATGTGAGCTCCAAAGGCACTCAGAAAAGTTTGCTGGCAGGAAAGCAAGTGCCTCCATTTCTGTGTTTGATCACACACACACAATTGCCTGAGTCCTGAGCTGCACCCTGGTGTGAATGGCAGAGCCCTCTCAGCAGTGAACGTGGCATTTTCTGGGGCAGGCCAGCACAGTGAGCTCTCGTCTCACACTGCAGCCCTGAGCTGCTCTCCTTTCACTTAATAGTCCAGAGCTTAAAGGACTCCTGGAATCTGCAAAGGAGATTGGAATCTCATCTCATCTCATCTCTGACTCAGAGCTGTTATTTCAGCTAAAATAAGGCAATGATCTTTGAGACGGGAAGAGTTCAGGTGGTTTTCTCTTAGTTTGTGGTTTAGCTGAGTTTCTTAGCAGTATGTGATTCAGTGAGTATTTCTGCAGAGGAAAGCTAGGGACACCAAACCCCCAATTTTAGGTGGTGTTATTTTAAAACAGTCCCCCTGTTGAATGTAGCCTCCTGTTGACTTTAAACCATCAGATCAAAAGCTGCTTCTGCTTCTTTCACCTGTACCTGACCTGTCCTCACACAACTCCTGTGATGTCATTCACTGACTGGTGGGAATTGTGATAATTTTATCTGCATTGCATTTGAAGTTGCAGGTTAAAAATCATTTCTCCAGCAAATCTCATCCTTTTGACACAAACTACATAACTAGAATATTCATTTTCAGAAAGGGACAGCATTATTATCTGAACAGTGACAGCGAGTGCTGTTAATTCCCACATGCTGCTTAATGACACAAATCTGTTCTAAAGAATGGTGGTTTCTGCAGAGCCAACTTTTCTTCACCTCAATATCTCTATTGTAAAGCACACAGAAAATGGAGCATGCAATGTTCCTCAGTTTCATCTCTGGCAGTGTGGGAAGTACAAGAACTGATCTCTAAATCAGAGGGTTGTTGGGGAGAGTAGTGGGCTGTCCCTGCCCTGTGTCACAGCAGGGATGATGGCTTAGGCTGGTGACAATTGGTGTATGTTGGACACCTCCTCTGCTCCCTCCAGCACCTGCCACTCCTCTAGGAGGACCCCAAGTGATGTCCCTGCTCTGAGCTGAGCTGGAGAGAGATGCTCTACGTAACCACGTACCTTGAGAGCTCATCTGCAGACTTTATTACAACAATTACTAAGGATCATTTGACTGTAAATGCTGGCTCCCTCTTGCTATGAATCAATGTCATTAACCTTAGCAGTATCGACGTGTTCTCCCCATGCATTTCAAGCAGTTTAATAAACAAGTGAAGAGTTAAGAGCCTGTTCTGCATGCTGTGATATATTCCTGCCTTACTGGTTCTGGATAAACACAGCGACACTTCATTGTACTCTGAGATTTATGATGGAACTACAGTGTGGGAGAGAAGGGGAAAGAGAGGCTTTTGCTGAGATGAGCAGATAAAAAAGCAGGGCTTGACAGAGAAATGGGAGTAACGTGCTCAGCTGAAGAGCAGGTAGCTGACAATGACCTGATACATGCTAGGTAGGAATCACTTTCAATTCCTTCTGCACGTCACTGCGATTCTCAATGACTTTGAATAATTTTGAGAACAATTGACATTAGTATATTCAAGGGAAAAGAAAGAACAGAAAAAAAAAATATGCGTGAAAGCTGCTCTTTTCAATGTGTATTTTTACGTGATCATAGTTAAGAGTGCATGCTTGAGTCATGCCAAAGTATAGTTCTGTGTATTCTGAGGTCCTTGACTATTCTATCACACTTTTTAATTATTAAAAAGACTCAAAACGAATGGAAAAAAACAGTGAGGAAACAATGGAGTCATCCAGAAATCCAGTATCTGACAGTGTATAAAATGACTTGGAGGTCTCCTTTTCTTCCCTTTCCAAGATCTTGAACATCCTTTGTTTCAATTATTTCTTGGCCAGCAGTCCCCATCCAGTGGTGCTGGCCAAAGTGATTCCCATTGGGCTCTTACAGATTTTCTGGAACAATATGAAGCAGTCCAAGCTGAGGAAATGATGTTACAAGCAGAGCTGTCACCTCCCAAGCTTTCTGCTTGCAGCAGGAAGGGTTGGACATCTCTGCCTGGGGGCATTGCAGCCCAGCTGGCAGGTGTGCTGAGGGGAACCTGCAGCCCCTGGGAGCAGGGACTGGACATGGTGGGTCAGTGCCACTCGCCAGCTGACTGTCACAGCAATGCCAGGGCCTCTGGCAGGCAGCAGAGTCCTGTGATGTCAGCCAGAAATCTGTGAGGACTGAGCACAACCTGTTCTGTATTACCTGGCGACTCCTGGGTGAATCAGGGAACAGATGTGACAAGCACAGCAGAGGACACTGGGCTCCTCCACCCTGCAGCTGGCCCTAGGTGCAGCCAGACGTTCCAGCTCTAACGGGCAGAGAATAGGCACAGCTCTGGAGCTGTCTAAAACAGGGGGTGTGGAAAATAAGGTCCTTCCTAGGAAACACGAAGCACTCCGCTGAGCCTCTGTCTGGGCGGTAGGATCTGAGTCTGCAGGTCCCCAGAGCAGAGCAGCCTTTGTGAATGGACTCCCTGCACTGAGTAGCCAGCAAGAGGGTGCCCAGATGCCATCTGGAAAACCTGCCTGTTTCAGTGCCCGTGCACCGAGCATCCTGGAGCTTGACAAGCCACCAAAGGGCTTGGCAGCTTCACGTTTCCTAATTCCTAACATATGTAGAACTTCAGCTATGCCACAATCAATTTAAGCCATTAGTGAGAGTTGGATCTGGGCCTTTGCAGAGCTGAGTGGCCTATATTATGTGTTTTAGGAATGCAATACCTTCTGCTGCTTCTCAACAGAGGCTGCAAGGGAATAACCTGCCTTTGGGTGTAGCAGTGTGAATAATGTGCTGGGTGAAGTACCTCACATTCTCATGACTCTGAGTGCACATGGGGACACTCAGGAGTCACAACTGCGCAGGCACGAGCCCTCTGAGAAATTTCAAATTGGGAGGTTTTTCCAAGCAGGCTGGGCTGAAGCACATTCTTTTGTCTCCTTTATCTTTATTCACCTTTTTAAGCATGTTCACTCAGGTCCCATGCAGACCTTATCAGTGACCTGTTAACTTCTCTTTCGTGAATGTGAATGCATTTGCACAAAGTTTTGCACATACATCTTCATAAAATCATGGCCTTTAAAATCAGCCACTGGCATCTGGAGCTTTAACCAATTTTCATGTATGCTAAAGAATTTCAGTTCAATTTAAGTTTCTGAATAATATTTTGTATTCCAAATTAACAGATATAAATATTTTTTGAAGTATATCCTCCTGAGTTTTAGACCTTTTTTCTAGTTTTATTTTACTGTCTTAGTCTATATAAATGTATATACATTAGATGTATTTATAGAATAATTAGCTCTTATACCTGAGTATTTAAATAAAAATGAGTAATTTATACAGATTTTCTACTTTAAACTTAATTAGAAAATCATACTTTTCTTTACTAATTTGGTGTCCCGTACTGCTTTTATGTAACTATACAAATTGAGTTGGGAGAGAAAAGAAAACAACAAAACCCTTCTGTGAGTATCTCAGTTTCTAGTCAATCTATACTGATTAGTTGTGTTTGGTCAGATGTGTAATATGACATTGTTCTTCTGCTGTGACTGGATGAATGCACAGATAATCATGATATGAGTCATTACATTTGCAAAGCAAAATCCATTTGCTAGCATAATGCTCCCTTGAGCATATTTTATAGAGATGAATTGCTGAAAGATACTATTTTTGAATATATTGGCCATTTTTAAGTGCCTTCCTTGAACAGCTTTAGAAATTATTTGCACCTGATTTCCAATGGAGCAAAGGAGCTGGGGCTGGGAACAGGTGTTGCTTGTCTGAGCTGATGGAATGGAAGGTGACCAGGTGGGAGGAGGGCACCTGATCTGCCCCATGCCATCCCCTCCTGCAGCCTGGGCACTGACCTGCTCCAGAGGGGCTCCCACAGGGTGTGGGGAAGGCTGTCTTTTAGCAATACTTACTCTTCTGTAAGCAGAGACACAGCTCAGGGAGTGCTTTCCTACTTCCTCGTGGAGGGGGATGCTGGGACCAAATATTCCTATTTCCTCAGTGCTTTCTGCCTGAATTATCTTCAGTTTAGAGGCTCTCTGTCATATATTTTGGGGATAAGTTTATCCTGGTGAACAGCCAAGCTGATAGCCTGAGCAAGCTGACCTTGAGCAAGTTTGCATATGGATGAGGAGATGCAGGAATCAGAGGGGTAGATGGACTTGTAGTTAGTGGAGCTCATGAGGGTGAGGCCTCTTTGAGATGTTGTCTCTGGCTTCTTGTGTGACACGTTGGGGATCAGAGCTGTCCTTCTCTCAGCCTGCCTGGTATGTCTGTCTGTCTGTCTGCATACTCAGAGGAGCACTGTAACAGAAATTATTGAGGTAGAGCATCTGGTGTGACTGCAACCCAATATAACAAGGTGTCATTAGTCCCCATAGCCACACATGAATGGCAGAAACAAAGCATGAGTAATGCAGGGACACAGACATGCATAAAATTATAGTGCTGATAGCCCTGTGCTGGTGAAGATTAATATCTCATAGACCTCCTTGAAAGCAGAGAGAAATTCTAGCTCTCGTAAATTATTTGTGATTACAACAGCAGCTTATTGCTGTATTAAAAAAAAAAAAAAAGAGATGATAATTAGTTGATATATAATGATATATAATAGATGATGAGTTTGAGGGTTTATGGTGCCTGGAGGAAAGAGATGTGGAAGTGTTTGTCTGTGATTACACATGGTGGTGAAGCTGTGACCTCATGGTTCAGCCCAAAGAACAGCATCAGGAAACCAAGCACTTGAATTAATACCACAGAAGTGGATTAAGGCTTTTGGAGATCTCAGAGAGAGTCAGATGCCTTAGCCACCTGTGGATTTAATGCCAAGTAAAGAACTTGTTTAAAAAAAGAATCCTTTTCTGATCGGTGAGCTGGAGAGAGTGCACAGTGAGAACTTTCCTCTCAGCACCCCAAGTTCTGCAGAAACCTAATGGTGAGCACAGCAGGAGAGTTTCTGTGGATGGAGAACGTCCTGGCTGAGAGCAGACCAGCACAAAGGAGCTCCAGGCGCTGATTAGAAGGCTTTTCCTCTGCTTTTCATGAAGAGCAAAGCAAAAGGAAAAAATAATTTAAAAACCTCAAGAACTAGAGGTAGCAAATTAAATTACTGTTGGAAAAGAATAGTTGCTGGTAGAAGTGTGAAGTGTTGATCTTATGTATTTTTTGCACATTGTAGAGATCCTTAAAGGCTGTCAGCATTTTAATTAAATATGACAGCTTGACAAAAGGAGCAGCTAGGTGTGAAATGCATATACTGCTGGAGGGGAGCTTTCTGCGCAACACTGACCTGGAATCGGCAAGTCGCTGACTGTGACCTTCGCCGTGCTTTGAGGAGCAGCCAGAGCTGCAGGCAGGGCTGTCAGCTGTGCAGTCCCCAAAAGTGACACACCACATTTATTACTGCATGAGTCAGGCATGGGCAGAGTGCTGCTGCTGCTGCTGCTCCTGCTTGCTGGCTCGAGCAGAGAAAAGAGCTGACCCTTCCCCTTGACATGCCAGCTTGGTTTCCTCTTGGTGCAATGGACCAACCAGAAAAAGTGATGAGAAACTGCATTTTTCCACCTTCTTTCTGTTGGGGGAAAAATAAAATCAATCTTGGTTTTAAGATTCTGACACTTAATCTTATTATCATCAGAGACCAGCCATGACTGTAGCCTGTAACTAAGTTCTTTCTACCATTACATGGCTTTTCCATTAACTGCTCCCTCCAGTGAGAGGCTCCCCAGCTCAGTAACACTTTGCTGCATTTCAGGCATCTCTATTATTAATTAATTTGCTATTCACTGTAATAAATCCCGTCACAATTAATTTATTTAGCACAATATGGATATTTCATGTCTTCTGATTATGCGTCCTTGACAGTCTCAAGGATTTCCCTGCTGTTAGGACACAGCACCCTCTGACATCCTGATGCAGCAGATCCTGACCTGTATTTTGTCAGCAGCAGGAGTGAGCTTTAAAGGCCCCTTCCAACATGACTTATTCTATGATTTTGTGTGACTTTTGGGAAGCTGCAAAAGCCACAGCCAGGCAGACCTTGTTAGAGCAGAGCATTCTCTGCCTCGTGAAACTGCTGTGCTCCAGCGTTCAGACCCTTATAATAGCCACTGCTGTAAGTTTCCTGAGCAGTACATTAAACCGGCTTTCATGATGTTACACTGTAGAAATGTTATCTTTCATGTAATTTATGGAGCAAAATTGGTTTTAAGTTCAGAGAAAAATCTGCATTGTTCAAGAATAGCAGGTTGTACATTAACTTGTAGCTCAGCTTGGTCACTACTGTGAAAACTATTTAAGGTAAGAACATCTATTCAGAGAGGAGTGCTCGTTCATTAGCATACTGAAAAGGAAGGAGAGGGAGATTCTGCACAGGAAAATTTAATAGTTGTACTTAGGTGAATGTAAATTGAAGGTCTACTTCATGGTGCATGCCTCGGAATAGTTGAAGAGTTCAACAAATTCCTCACAACCACATAGTAATTGATCATTCATTATTATCCCAGTGGATTTCTAGAATTCATTCTGCCATAATTTGTCACTCTCATATCCTTAAGCATAAACAGTCATCAGTGTACAAAGAGTTGAAACAAACAGCCTTTGAAAGGACCGAATTAAACATTATGTATCGGTAACATTATGATTGTGATGCTTATTACTTAGCAATAAGTATGTTGTTTTGTTCCCCTACATCAGCATATCAACAGGGTGATTAATGATAAAATCAAATGTTTCCATTCTATTCATGCACTAACAGTCATACCTACAGCAGCTTATGATTTGTTGCTAAAACTCAAGAAGCTGTGCAACAGAGACAACTCCTGCTGTGATGTTGGTGCTGTGCAGATGAGGTGGACAGTGATGGGAAATGCACTGGGAGCTTTGCCAGTGGAGTTCAAGGTAAACTGTGAACTCCACCGCAGTGGAGACCCTGGAGAGGCTGGGCCAGTGCCTCTGAAATCAGCAGGAACACTCATGCAAAGCCTCACAACTCTCAATTCGGCCCACAAAGCCCCACAGTCATTTCAGAAACTTGTACAGAAGTGAGTAATGCTGTCAACTCAGCATGGGCAAAATCAAAACAAAATGTGAGTGCAGCAGGATGATCAATAAATGTGCTGCAACAGCTTAGCTAGTCATTTTCTGACTTCCTACTGTTTGACAGAATTTTTTTGGAAAAAACCCACAAAATACCCCCTTTCCCAAACTGAAAGTAGATTCAACCTGTTAGTAAAAAAATGTGCTATTTCAACCATGTCAACTTTCAAACAGCTTCAAGTTATGAATTTACCAGGTTCATTGCATTTTACACTATTTCCTATGGCTGATCTTGTTGCATACTTCATGCTAAAGCATTTGTTTAAAGTGGCTGTGCAATTGAACAGCCAACCATTATTGAGCAGTGTAAAATAAATGCTAGTTCTGCCTAGCTCAACAGTTGTCATGAGCACAGGTAGGGTGAGAGTTAACATTGCTGTTCTCTTTGGTAAAAGGACCCCAGAAATCAATCACAGGCTGTCACTAGCCTGACATGAACTCCAAAAGCCATAAACTCACCCCCATTTGTGCTTTACTCTTCTGCATCCTCTATTTGCCAGGTTAAACAGACTTCACCATGCTTTGTGGGGTGACTTCCTCTCAGGGGGAGAGAGGAGAAATGAGAGTTGTGGTATCCTCAGACTGAAACGTGACACATTGCCTTCAACTTTCAACTTCTAAGGATTGTTTCTGTTCATTCCTGCTGTGAAAGCACAGTTGAGCCTGTTAGAAACACTGTTTCTATAATAAAGCATTGTTATTGAAACGGCAATACTTGAAAATAAAATCTATACACTTTATCAGAAATGGAAAGAACTTCTCAAAGGTTGACATGGATGTGTAGACATCTCAAAATACTGTGCTGCTGTTTTCTGCTGTCTTCTTAGATAAAGTTAAATGGTGGAAAGAACCCAATATGCTGTTTACAAAAGGAGAAAAAATGTATTTCTTGTGATATAATTAAAAGCTGCTGTGCTGGTGGGTTTTTTGAGTGTTGCTTGTGATCCAGAACACAACATACACAACCCATGGGAGAGCTGTAACACCTGCCAGTCTTTACCCCAGAATTATTTGCAATAAACCATTCTTCACCTCCCAGATTTCTCCCATAGAGGTTGTGGGAGACAAAAAAAGTCTTAGGGAATAAGTAATTTACTTTCCCAAGCCACCCATCTTCCATTACTCTGAAGTTAAATCATTAAATAAAGATCATAGATAATAAAAGTAACTCCCTTGATTCCCTCATTAAAAGTGTCCTCTGGCTCCCCCAAATCACTCGGTGAGGCAGGAGGGAGGCAGCACTACAGCTCCCTCTTTCCCCAAGCCCTGGCTCAGTCTATGGGGAAGGAATCCCAAGCCTGGCATCTCCATCGAAGCTGTGGTTTGGACCTTCACCCTGGAGCTTAGCAGGAAGGATGGATACACATGTGAAAAACCAAAATGTGTTTGGCAGCAGCTGAAGGGGGATCACTGTCCTATGCACACTGAGTCCTTGGTGAGCACAGCAGCAACTTCCTTGCTTCTGCTGCTCTGGGCCCTGGAATTCAGACAGGAGAACATCCTCTGGAAGTGATGTGCAAAGCCTGGTGAAGAGCTACTTAGGGACTGCTGGCTTCAATCCTGATCTTGCATGAAGCCTTTGTATGTAGTATGGTATGAGCAAGGAGGCTGAGCAGAGGAGGCTGAGCAGAGTCAGATTTATTTTCAAGGCCAAAGAGGGAAAAATGTCAGACCTGTATGCCCTTGATGGGTGAACCCAACTGTGTGTGATTTGAATTTGAGCTCTTGCCAGGTGCGGGCAGAAGTTATTTTCTTTTAAAATCTCGGCTAGAGATAACACAAAAGTTTCCAGAGAATGATGGGTTAGAGCCCACCTCCATCCTTGGCCCCTGAGCTCTGGGGAGTGTGCCTGGTGTGCAGCACACCTCCTCCTGACCCTGAGCTCCTGATCTGCACTGCAAGCCCAGAACACCCTTTTTTAGGGGAATGCCAGCAGGGCTCAGCTCCTGGTTGGTCCCTTGGCCATAGCCTTCTAGGAAAGCTGGGGTGACAAACTTGTGCACCCCTGCAAATGTGCTCCCCAGCAGCCCAGCCTGGCTGCAGCAGCTTCTCCATGCACTCAGGAGAGTTGCAGGATTGATCTGTGTGGTTTCTCTGTGTCCCATTGTTCTTCCCACACACAATGCAATAATTACAACCTCGCACAAAAACTGAACAGACCAGAGCTTTTGTCCTTATCTCTTCCTGCCTCCCTGTTGTTTCTCTTCTTATTCAGTTGTGTTTGAAAAAGAGTCTTCCTTTAAACATTTCAAAAGCCTACCCGTCTTCTCCTGTCCCATTTTTAATCTCCTTTTGTTAAACAATATTTTAAAAGAATCACCACAAATTAATTTTTTTTCTACCCCCAGAAAGATACTCAGATTCAAAAGAGAGGTCCATTCTGAAAAAAGAGGCAGAAAGAAACTCTCAAGTGTTTGAAATTTCTGTTCAGATCTGCTTTTGGTGCCTGCAGTGCTCTCCCAAGTCAGGACAACATTTACCCCTGAGGTAGCAATTAAAGATGGAAACTTTAAGTGGAATTAAACTTAGTTCCCAGGGAAAGTCTGACTCTGAGTAATTCACCATACTATTGGACAAGTGATTTCACAAACACCATTATTCTGGATTGTTTTTCACAGTGGTTGCATGGCTTTTTGCTAAAGTCACCACAGTGTTGCTCATTCAATGTTCATTAGGATTTTTTTTTCCTCTCTAAGAATCACTCCTCTCTGTCAAACATCCATCCAGTCATTGCAGTGAGGGAGGTGGGGAATGTTTTACTGAGTGCTGTGCAAAGCAGGATCCAAGCCCACCTCTGAAAAGCACTTTTCCAGCAGATGATCTGAAAACTTCTGAAAAACTGAATACATCTGGTATCTCTGTCATTTTATAAACAGAAAAATAAAAGCCCACTATTGCTGTGGTTTAACCCCAGGCAGCAGCTAAGTACCAAGCAGCCTTTTCTCTCACATCCTCCCACCAAATGTGTCATCAAATGCTGGGCACTGCACACTGCAGGGCAGAGGCATCCTGGGCACCCAATGTGCATTTATTTGGCTCTCAGAGAAGCCCCAAGGTGTTTGAGATTCAATGGCCACAGATGTCAGAGGGAGGCAAAAAGAGGAAAAGAAAGTCTCTCTGCCATAGGTGGTGAGATCCTGCCAAGGACTCTGTGGTGGCACTAACTCAGTGTGTGCATTCACACCCAGCCAGGCAGGGACTGGTGGGGACAGGATGCAGAGCTCAGAGGCTGCACAGTGCTTTGCACATGGATCCTGGCAGCTCCCTTTTCATTTATTTCAGCCACTGTCCAGCCAAAAACACTGATTCCCCCTGCCAGACTTCAGAATAATTTTTGGTCTATCATTCCTCCTCAACGCTTAACGTACTCCTTCTTAAATCTTAGTCTAAAATGATAAGGACAGAGTTTTCACAAAGAACACTGCAGTTCTAAGTTTTGTTTTGTTCCTTTTCATCACTGCATTTCTTGAAATTGTATATGCACTAAACAGAAATTCACCTTTCAGTATGCTTCAAGCAGAGACAAAGCCTTAGTGCAAAATATTTGGGCTTGCTTTCAGTTGAGTGGGTTAAATAAAAAGCAATCAGCATTTATATCTGACCACTGCTCCTAACCAAAAGCAAACCTTTCAGCAGTTTCAGAGTTGTTATGTAAAAGCCAAGAGGTGTTCTGTGCTCTCTGGTTCTGCAAACATCTGAGTTTTCTGAAACAGAAATATCAAAATTTCTTCTGTCTAAAATCAGCAGGCTGAGATTCAGCAGCTGGAGAGCCTATGACACAGTTTGTGTTTCACACACAGCTCTCTGCTTTCCAGAGAAAAGGAGGCTCAGTGAGCTCAGTAACCATCCAGAGTTTTAGATGTTTACTCAGAAAGAAACCTTTGAAATTCCTCAGCTGCTCTTCGGGATAGGAGAGAGACTGCTGCTCTGTAAACTGTGATGCCACACATTCAGACTTAAAAGCTTTCTTAAAAATCAAATGCCGGAAACTTAGAAACTCCATGAGGGAAAAAGGAAACCTGGGTGGAAGTATCTTTTATATCTTTAATTGCATCCCCTGCAAGAATTTGTTCCCATAATTAAAGGGCACATGATAATTAGCATGAAGAGGCAAACTACAAGTGAAAAGTCAATTGAGTTGTGCTAAAGAGGCATATAAGGTTTTTTCATATGCAGTTGGAAGGTCCTTTTTTGAAGCATTTATTACATAGTTGTAAAAAATAATCTATAAAAGAAAGCAAATTTTCCAGGAAAATGATGTCTTAAAAGCTGTTTTCCACTTTACAGTTCAATGCTTTTCTTTTGTCATGATAACAATGTTCAGCATGTTTTGGGGTCCATACTTATTTATCCCTTGCAATAGTTAGGAAATGTCAATAGTGCTCAGAAGGAGATGGAAATGTCAGCAGTGCCATTCTTAGCAGGGATTGCACATTTCAATAAGTAATAATTTTTCATATCTCATCAAAGAGACAAACTGGTATGTGAGCCCTGCAAACAACCTGGGGGAGATTTTTACAGTCACCAATACCAAAATTCACACACACATAAAACTTCTCAATTTTTGACCACTAAATATAATTAAAGTCATCCTTTTCCTTTTTTTTCCAAACAGATGGGGAAATACCAAAATGTTAAGTACCTTCATTTTCACCACAGGGTTCTTTCAAAGGCTTTAAACTTTTGGATGGCAGCCAGATTTTCAGCTGGGTTTTTCTCCTCATGTTTAGTCCTTGCAGCTCTGAAAGCACCAGAAAGGAGTTACATGCAGCTCCCTTTAGCATGCCCTGCTTGCTTTCTCTGCTCCTTGGTTAGCAAACTTTGTTCAAAGTAGGTTAATGTTCTGATGCACAGCAGGCTCCAAAACCAAAGCTTGATTTTTACTTTTTTGATTTTTACTTTTTTTTTTTTTTTTTTTTTTTTAGGCTGTCAGCATTCATTCATCCAAGGACCTATTCATCTCTCTGTTTACCTACCACAGGACATTTTAAAATCAAAGTCCCAGGCATTATTTTTAGAATTCAGAGGGGTTACTTTAATCAACCATTTTGTTTTCCTGCAGTGACAATTGGGATTTATCTTATTCCTAAATAAGGCTTTGCTCGTGCCAATTTGCATGGGGAGTCATCCAAGAAAAACAGGAGGCAGTGGGACTTGCATCAGAAGGCAGGTGTATTTTTGGGTAGCTCTCCTTTAGCATCTCGCCCTCACCATTGCACTTGTCTAAACTTTTCAGGCTCTGAAGGCTTTGGACTGGGCCCTGGATCAAGTCTCCTGGGATGGAAATGCAGGAAGGCAGGGGTCTGTTTGTGGCAAAGAGAGAGGGGAGCACAGTGTGGAGGAGGCTGTTAGTGTGTGTATATAGGATGGATATATATATGTGTGGGTATATATATATGTATATATAAGGGTGTGTATACAGCCTTCCTGCCTTTGAAGTCAGAGATATGAATCCTTTCCTTTCCCTGTGTAAATGCGACTGAATGCAGGCAGGTTCCCTGGTGCTGAGAGGTGCACTGTCTCTAAATGGAATCATGAAGTCATAGAATGCCTTGGGTTGGAAGGGACCTTGAAGATCCTAACCCCCAAATCTGTGTACATTTTGTTGCATGTGCTTTCTTGTGACTTGCCAAAGCCACCTGTGTCCCCAGCAGGTGTTTGGGATGTTTAGTATTTGTTAAGAAGTACGTGCAGAAACTTAAAACTGGATTTTGGGAAGATAGGACTGTGTCTCAAACTTAGCATTAAGAGGTGAGCTCATTTGTCAAGAAAGGGAGGAAATAACCAGTGCCAAGTGCTCTCCACAGTGTGTCAGGAGTTAGAAATGGAAAACTATTAACACAAGTGTGTGGCCTGGAGGAATAAATATATTATATGAGCTCCTAAAGTATGATTTAAACTTTAACTTCCAACTTGGAAGGGGGAAGAGGGAGTTTATATTGCTTATTTTGCTTCAAGGTATTCGTCTGATAATGATAAGTATTTCTCTTTCTGTGTCATTGTAGTGAAGAATCACAGGAAGTTTTTTCATCTGGAATAAGAAGAGACTTGATCCTTCACATTTTAATATCTCTGCACTTATGAAATATGTTACAACTTGGGTGCTGCTCCTGAGAAGCTCAAGGAAGCAGCAGGATTGGTTTGCAGCAGGATTGCAAAGGCAGGAGGAGAGTCCAAAGTAGCAGTGTTAAAATAGCAATCTGTGTAAGCTGTTTTACAGTGTCAGAGCTATGCACAGCTGTAACTTCCCTTGGCCTCTTGCCCCTGCCTGCCTGTCAGTAAAGCACTGCCACCCTGCCTTGACACATTTTATGGGATGCTTCAGCTTGGAGGGGAGTGAAGCAGTTGTTAAAATGCTCCTGCAGTCCTGTGGTCTGTCCCTGTGCCTGTGGACAATCAGAGCGATGGGACTGTCCTGTGTGTGCACTGAGAAGTCCTTTGGTGTTGGCAGGGTTTGCACCATGAGTGAGGGGTGCTCCTGTTCCCAGGTATGGTGTGTAGGGTACAGCAAACACGTGCTCCCGCTGCCTGGGATGGGGCTGCCCAGGGAATTGCACATTACACAGCTTTCTGCAGCTGCTGCACTGCCAGGTGCATCTTCTAATCATCACCAGCAATACTTGCATCATAACTACAGCACCTTCAGCTTAGAAGGGGTGCTCTTTAAGATAAGATTGTTGGTTTTAGAAGGCAAAAATGGGATCTAAATCCTAGTTCTTGTGAATAACAATGAATAGCTGATGCTCCACATGCTGTGTAGTTTGCAGTGCCTTAATTTTGAGCCTAAATCAGGACTCATTCACACATCTGTAGTTTTATGCACACCAAAACCTCTGAGGAGAATCCGACGGGTGCAGAACCCTGAAGCTGTGCAGGAGACAGGCAGCAAACCATGCTGAGTGTGATCATGTGCAGGCACTTCCCCAAAACTCCCTGCAGACACCTTGTCCTGCCCACTGTCCTCAGGGGTCTGCAGGTGGGAACCTCCCACAGCACTTCTGTGCTTTCATGTCTGATCCCAGATGGATCCCACATTACACGAGGAGGAGGGAAAATGGAAAGCTAATGAGCAGAGAATCTCAAAAGCAAACTGCTTTTTATCTATAAAGGGCTTGATCTGCATTGCACTGACGTGTTTCTTGCAATGCAAAGGAGGAGCTGATGTGTGAATTAGAGCAATTTATGCACATTTAAAGAACTTTATGATTCTGTAATTAGATGGGCATCTCTACAGAAACTACGTGTCAGCAGCCCAAATAGAAGAGATGAGAAAACTGTTGTATTTTATGGTGTTCTCTCTGTGTCTCTTTTAGGTCCAGTGCACTGTCCAGCTAAATGTTTCTTTAGATTTTGTCTCTGTAAGAGGTTCTTAATGCAACATCATCCTATGAAGATGGCCTTTTTATTATTATTTTGAGGTGTTTGTGTGCACTGGGATAATGCCACTCTATATATAGAATGCTTTTTGCTTTGATTTTAAAATAATTTTATGCTTTTAATGAAATAGTTTTAAAATAGTTTCTTGCTTTCAAAAGAGCAAAATACAGCTGCTACTAGAATCTGATTAATGCTTGTTATTTCATGATAACTGTAAATAAATTCAGCTAATTACCGCAATATTTATGGAAAACAAGGAACAAAAGCTGTAGTTCAACACTTTTGCTGCAGAGTGTAGGGGCACAGGAGTGATCTAAGAAAAGCTGTAGGGCAGGGTGGTGACTCTGGGAGACCTCAGGGAGCCCAGCCTCTGCCTTTGCATCCTGCTGGGCGCTGTGGGGCCAGCACAGGCACACCCTCTCCCATAACATCTTCTTCTTGCTGCCATTTCTCTGCTGTGCTCTGAAGGATGTGGCAGCAGAGCAAATCAGTCTTGGGGCAGTGTCACAGGAAGGATTGCTTCCACTGTGCCTCAGCCTTCAGTTCTGTGGAGATGTCCCTCTGACTGGACAGCACCAGGGCGATTTACAGCCACCTTCGTCTGCCTTCAGTTGAAGATTTAATGGAAGAACAGAGAAACATAATTTCCCTGGAAACTCCTCTCTGGTGACAGCTTCTGCAACACTGAGCTCTGACAGATGGATGTGATGGCAGTTCATGGATGGATATGTTAGTGGTTACAGCAGGGCCATTGCTCTCAGCTTGTCACACAGACCTGAAGCAATGACAAAAATGTCTCCAGCATGGGTTGTGGGGTTTGTTTTGTTTGGTTGGGTTTCTTTTCCCCTATGTAGCTGTGCCTGTCCAAACTGATTATACAAATTGCCCCAACCAGCTTTCCAAATCATTACCTAAAGCCACCTGTTTTATTCCTCATGGACAACTGCTCTGCTAAAACCAAGTTTTCCCTTTATATAGCCCCCAAATGGTGGCATGGTCTGCACACTGGCAGGCAGGTGGTCCACAGCTAACGTGGCTGGAGGAGCACAGCCTGGGAGGGGCTGACTGCAGGCAGATGGCCAGAAGTGCTTGGACATCACCACTGACTCACCCTGGTTCTTCTGGCAAAGTTTGTTGGGCTGAACACCAAGTACAGGGAGCAAAACTGCCTCTTTTGAGTACCAAGTCTGTTGCTCAGAGGACAAATACTGTAACAGAGCATTCAGGCAGGAAAACAGACCACTAACTTTGCAATTTCGATAAACTTAAACAGTGCCCTCTCCCTCTCCATAAGCGGCTGTGCTTAAACACTCAGTTAAATACATTCCCAAAGTTCAGAGCTCCAGGGTGTGATTTGGGAGAAAGCCTTTGACCTGGTCCTATCCAAAATACAAGTTTTGTCTGTCCCATGAATGGTGGATGCACACTTGCGTTTGAAGGGGGAGAGCACATACAGCTTGAGGTACAAGCCAGAGAGCTGCTTATCCTAAAATCAAGAGTGCTCTTAGGCACACAGAGGAACAACACATCTTGCTGGTTATGTACTAGGGGAATGTCTTGTCCTGCAGCAGGAAACACGCCAGGGAGTGTGGTGCTTGTGTTTCAGTAAAAGGGGGTAGAGCACACACACTGTGAAAAATCTGGAGTATCCTGGATTGTCACTGTCTGCCAGCCACCAATTCTTTCTCAGGGCTTCAGTGAAGATGGTTCAGTGGTTCAAATGCAGCTTCAGCCTTGGGACATCTTGGATAACTTTCAGTCTTGCAGTAGGTTTGTGGTACCAGCTGTCCTGGTTGGTGTAGCAGTTGGTGTAGTGTGGGGATTAAATATTGAGAACATTTCACTAGGCTATTTCCTCATTGACAGAAACATCCTTTCTAGAGGAATAAAAAATAACCCTACCACCAAATATTTTTGATAAATGTGACAGGATTAGAATAGAATATTTCAATTTTTAGTTTCAGTACAAGATGCTTTTTTTCAGTGCCCTACTTTCTCAGCCTTTTTTCTAATGTTATTTTGTGTGGCTAAGAGAGAAGAGCTTTCTTGTCTTCCTCAAGTTATTTAGAGCTTTTCATTGACTAATGCCTTTTGTCACAAGTGACAGTGAAGGACCTGTTTGGTAATAGAGATCAATGGAGATGAAGGTGACATTTCAGAGCAGAGTTTTAAAACTAATGCATTGCTATTTATCTGACCAGGGCACCTAGGAACACTGGCTCTCAGTCTAAGAGCATCACAACACTCACTGCAACTTTTGTCCCTGCCCTCCTCCTAAAAATACACATTTCCTGTTTCTGTCACTCTTCTCCAACCCAGTGCTTTTCAAATTTCTTGCCTATTTTAGTAAACTCTTTGTCAGTCTCTGGTGCCATGAAATTTTTATCAGCAGACTTCTCACTCTCTGGGTACCTGTTGGCTGGGGTGAGGCTTTGTCAGCAAGTGCTGGGGACCTGCTTCCCCTGGGTGACTGCACCCTGTGGTGCTTGCAGGGACATAGCTTTAGTGCTGGGGAGCTCCATGGGCATGAAGGGTGTTATGTCCTTCTTATTCTCTGCTGAGAAAAGTGTGGTGTTGGCACTGAGCAAGTTAAGCAAGTGTGATTTCATGCTTCAGCTCCCTCTGCAATTCCAAATGCACTAAAGATACTTGTGAAAAGTGCTAAAGTGATAGACAGTGAGGAACTTAAAGCCCCTTTTTGCTTGGAGAAGAGGTACAGCGGGAGCTAATGGTCATCCTGCATTCTATACTAGAGCAATCAGCTCTGAGCATACAGTTCAAGTCCCAAACACATTTAGGATTTAATCCACACCTTCTCAGCTAAGAAACCCAGGAAGGGTGGCAGCTTTTAATCCTGCAGTGATCTGAGACCACCATGCACTCAAGTAACTTTCAAAGCAGTGGTCAAATTAAAGCCCTACCAATGTGGACTGGCTCTGAGTAAATATTTACTACTTGGATTCCAATTACTCCTCTCTCCCTTCCCTACCTGTAAACTCTGCCATCTGTTTCCAGAAGTACTGCCTTTTATGGCCTGTTTGCTTGACATCCTCCCCACTTAAGTCTAGAATAAGAAGGTCAATTTAGATAAAGCCTAATGCAATTATGTCTCGAACACAATCTCAGTGAGTTCTGTACATAAATGAAATGAAAACATATTAATAACCTCACATACATCCTGCCTGGCTGTCTCACCCAGTGTCACAGCAATGCATTTAGTACAGACCAAGCAAAAGGAAGACAGATTGCTTTCCCAGAATTCGCTCAGTTAATGGAGAAAAATCCACCCTGATCTAAGCTGGCTCCAGCAGTTTCTGAGAAATATTAATGTCTCAAGCTCTCATGGCTTTAATAAAGTAAAATATAATGTATTTCAATGGAAAACAAATTCCCCATCTCGTTTCTCCTGGCGCTTGGTGCAGCTGATAGGTACCGTATTGGTTTCAAGCAGAGCATGCTGAGCTAATTATATTTCTTCTAAACATTGTTGATTTCTTGATTGCTAATGTGGTATTTGAGAGTCAGTGATTCTTAAATGTCAGCTTAAGAATCCATCTTTACCAGTCTGAAACCCCTAAATGCAGATCTTGTTTTACCAATATTCCCAGTAAAGAATTACTCTACTGCTTGTCTGGCAAGTGGTGAGACAAATAAAAATTTCCAAAGGCTGTGGGGTTTTTTCTGTACCACATTTAATTGGTGAGAGCATGGAGACACAGAAACATTTTCATTAATGCTTCATTATTAATCAGTAAAAGATGGATGCAACACTTGAGGGAAGCACTGAATGGTGAATTCCCTAATCAATTTACTGTAGCTTCCTTTGCCCTATTAGTGTGAATGTTGCAACAGTACACTGTGAATGTGCTCCTCCTTTAATGTGCTCTTTATGAAAAAAATCCCTGTAACTGGATAAATCTAAACTGTTTGGTAAACAAACACAAATGTTATTATTTTTCTTGATTTTTCTAGGGTTCTGATGGGCATGGCATTCATACTTTTGGGATGATGAGTTGCATAAACATTGCCTCCATGGTTTTGGTAAGTTCCTCTTTTTCTTTATTTTGCTTGTATAATGTTTTATATGTCAATTCTTTTTCCTATTTTCTTTTTTTAATTTTCTATACATGTTACAATATTGCCACATGCCAGTAACTACATCTGAGTTTTGACTCGAATACAGACACACTCAGATGTCCTGCAGTGAGGGTTTCCCATCACAAATCCTCCTGGGAGGTAGAGAGCCTTCCTGACTGCTGTTCAGCAACACAGTGGCTCTCATTGCTAAACCTGCACCAGGCAGGCAGCTGAGGAGGGTGCAAGATCTCAAGCACAATAGCTGGAACTGTGAGGTGCAAAGCCAGATTAGTGTGGGAAAAGGGGAGGGAGTGGAAACCAGTCTCTGATTGCTGGTATGAAAATATATTAAAAATGTTGATGTCCAGCTCTGCAAATTCTTATCCAGTCCTTGCTAGAAATCTGCCTCCTTGGGAGTCTGTAAAGTTTGGCCATGGGAACAATATGTGAATTCAGGTGCTCTTGTAAGCAGAACTCTTGATTTTTAGGAACTTTTCAGAAAATGTGTTGATTATGTAAATAAATCTTTTCCATTTGCACTACTACCAGGAACACAGTTAAATTCAAGGTATGGCACAGTATAGTCTCATCCAACATGGAATAACACTGACTGAACAAAAAGAAAGTAGTATATGCTTTTGCTTAGTTTTCTCTCTCAGGATTTGCTTTCTCAGCAATGCAAATCAAATCAGATACATCCACAAGACTGTTTACTGCTTCCAACTCAAATTGGCTGGGCAACAGGTAAGAACTGGAATATTTATTTTCTGTTCAACTCTCAGGAGCATGTCACAAACCTGGGACTTATCAAGACTGAAAAAGCAAGTGAATAGATAATGACATGAAACCCCTTTTATTAAAACATCTGTGATAAAATGTGCATGCTAAATAGAATTCTAATAGACCATGAGTCTGACTCCCTAAGCTTTAATTGGGTTGCAGAGAAACTTCAAGCATTTTCAGCATTATTTCCAAAATACTATGAACAGACCCTATTATAGGGCAAGAGCTTTTGGACAGAGATGATATTTTGCTTTGGCATCAAAGGAAATGTTTGATAAAACACTAAGATGTAAAACACAAGCACAGTTTCAAGCGACAATGTCTGAGTTCTTTTTCGTTCCAGCCTTCCCCTCCCTATCCCTCCTCACCTTCATGCCAGGTCAGCAGCTCTTTCCTTTCACTCCAGTTCCTCTACTACATTTTATTCCTTTCCACAGGCTGAAGAGGGATTGAGCCTTTGTGTTGTTGTTTTGATGCTTCACCAGACATTACCCTTCCAGGTTTCTTAGTCAGCAAAGTCCCAGACTGTCGACCTTGGGTATCCTCCCATTCCTGAATCCCAAGAAGTGCTGGTCTCTGGGACTGTGCTGATGTTAGCAGATGAGTGCAGCCCAAAGGGGCAGATCTGAAGAGGATAGGAGCTGGCATGCAGCTGGTGGTTGAAATCCACCCTGTGCATATTTCAGGAGATTTTGCTTTGGGCAACTTCCAGCCTGGTCCTGTGGGGAGCAACCAGAGCACATCTCTCACTTTAGCTTCATCTGAAAGGGCCCAGTTTGCAGCTCCTGCTCTCAGCTGGAAACCAAAACACAAGGCCAGTATGAACTAGAATGTTAACACAGGTTGTCTCTTTCCTGGCTTTGCATTTCGTTCTCTGGACTTTCCATTAAGCCTTTGTCTGGTTAAGGAGAATTTTTTCCATCTCCCATTTGAACTTAATGAGTGTCTCTCTTCCTGACATTAAGTTTCCTGGCTTACCCTTCCTTCTTCTCACTGCTGGAATTCCAGCAGGAAGAGAAGAAGATGCTCTTCCAGCTTGGCACCAGCCAGGAAATCCCATAGATCCAGCTCTGGAGCACTTGCTAGTATATGGGCAATATCTTCCCAGGCAGAAGTCTAGGCACAGGACTGAATTTCTATTCCATCTTCAAAATCATGAAATGTACCACATTTCTTGATAAAGTAGTTACTAAAAAAGCTAGTTGTAAGAAATAAATTTCTCACCTTAAATTTAGCCCGATTTTTAATTTTTTTTCTTCAATTTAGCCTAAATAAGGAAAAGTTCATTTTTCCTCCAGGACTTCAGCTATTGAATGAGCCCTGAATGTGCAGTCTTGTGATAGGAAATAGCAAATGTCCCTACAATGAAGTGTCAGTAGTCTTTTCCTTGTGGTATTTCACCCTAGGAATTCTCTATGTGTCATAGCTCTAGAGTTGATCATCTTTTTATGAATATTTATGCAGCAATATAAATATATGGGGTTTTGTTTTGGTTTTTTTTTTTTCCCCCAGCAAGTTAACACATACAACTTTTCTCTGTTGTAAATCTGTGAAAAGCCCTCAGGAGGCCTGGGCTCATGAGGCTCTGAATCAAAGGTGCTTGTAGGAAAAGTTTCTTCATGAACATAACTTGAGTGACTAAATGTACTGATGTCTGTGAAATTACTTGTACAGAGGGGAATATGGGAATGGTTTCACACATTGTAGATCTGTGTATGAAGCACCTTTTCTGTTAGCTTCCTTTCCTTCTAGGCTTCTGTAAGGACATTCTTCTAGCACGGATCCAAATAGATCTTTCACATTCATAAAATCTCATGTACCCATTTTAGATGTAAACAGCAAGAGATGAAGAGTGTAATAGCAACATGAAAATACAGAAAAGCTATAAAACATTTACATGTGACAAGAAGAGTAAAGGGTCTTTGGGAATTGCATCTTATATGAAAGTTACAGTGTCATCATCCTTTGTGGGTGATAGTCATATTCAGTTACTTTGCTTTTTGGAACAGCTGTTGACATCTTTTGATGTATACCCTGTAACAATTCTCTCTATATTTCTTTGACTGTTGTTTCCTGGCCACATACTGAACATTTGTACTCTACTGTGAAACAGAGCTCTCAAACCTTGAAAAGAAATACCTTTTTCTTTCTATTCTGCTTGTGGGAATGGAAGATTTATATGCATTGAACATTGTTTGAACAGCCATTGAATAAAATTCAGAAAATGGCATCACAATGTAAAGTTACACCTGTAGTTATTACAGGCATACCTGTAAGTATTCAGTTAGCTTGGCCATATCCAAAGAAAATGGAGGGACAAATAAAAAACAAAAACTTCAGATGGAACCTACATCTAAATAATGATATTGTCAAGAAAAAGAATTTTCTGAATCATCACTTTCAAACAGAGATGCAGCCATGAGACAAGGGTACAAACCTTCGAGTTAAATAGACTCAAACTCTCTGTGTAAACCAGAAACCAATTAGAAATATTACAATAATCAGGCCTTTGTTAGCCGTGAGACAATGACAGTCAAGGTAGTCCTAGCCAGTAAAAATCAAACACATCTTACTAATAGGATTATATGCTGCCTTCACCCCCTTTGAGTGGACAAAAAATGTGCCTTTATACTTCAGTGAAAAACTATTAGGAATATGTGAAATGAGTATGGAAAGCTGCAGGGGTCCAAGCTGCCCATTCCTATGGTATCCCTGCAAGGCCCAGGCTCTCTGCCTGTCCTCTGATGTTTTCCTCATGCAGTATAAAATCAGCCAGAACTTGGGTCTAAAGTACCTTTATTAGTGTTAAATTGGATTATTTAAACTGTTAGCCTAACGTACTTAATTTGGCATTTGTGTTTTCCTAAGAGCATGGGTTTGGTTTAATTTGTTTCATTTCCTCCTGTACCCAGCTGTCTGTAATTTTACTATCAATTTCTGTACTTTTATGGTGACTTAGATAAATATTGCTAAATTATGGAGATTTTATAAAATCCAAACAGGTAATGCCATTAACCTCAGCCAGTCAAAAATAATCCTATTAAATTTCCAGTCAAATTGCCTCATAATGAATGTGCAGTGAAACTCACAAAAATTAACCAGTTCATTGCACATTAGTAAACCATGCACTGAATATTTTTCTTCATCCTTTGCTGTAGCAGCCAGTGGACAGTGATACAGGGATCTTCTGCTCTGGGGGCCACCTTGAGTGCACTGATGGTTTTTAACACCAGAACCTGTGTGAATACACAGTCACATTTGCACTGCTTGTCTCTGGCCACAGGAATGGCTTTTCCAAAAGCCTTGAAGGCTAATTAAATACTAATTCTTTTTGGCTCTTTTATTAGCCTCAATGGACGAATGTTTTCCTATACTTTGAATCTTTTCCATTCTGGAAAATACAGGATTTTGATCAAGACATACCTGCTTTTCTCAAGACTCTGTAAAGCTATTGGATAAGGACATCAAATCAGTACAAAGAATTTCCGTGTGGAGATTTGTATTAATAGCTTTGCATTTTTATTAAAGCAGGATAACTCTTAAAGCCTCAGAGATATTGATGAGCTGAAGGGCTGAAAGAGAAGTTGGTTGGCAAATTCTGCTTTGCAGGGGTTTTCAGGGGCTGAGCTCAGGCTGATTAATCCTGGATCATGGGAGCTTCAGTGCATGATGGCTGATAAGGCTGGTGCCCCTCAGAGCCTCTCAGTGATACGATCCCCCACAAACCTGGCAAGTTTTGTTTCCTTAGCTCTCTCCTGGGGCTTAACATCTCTTAGCATAATTGGGAAGAGTCACAGCTGATGTTCATAATGGGCAATTGTCACTCCAAAGCCTCCAAGCCCCTGGATGATAGCTCAGTGCATCAAATGACTGGATGAAAAATATGAAATAATTAGCCCGAAGAGCAGCATGTCTGAAAAAATGTTCCAAAGGCTCCAAATTCCAAAACCTGGCAACTACTGCCTCCTTTTCTCTTCAGCCTTTTCTCAGCCTGTTCCTAGCAATGAGCAGCTCAGCCCTGAGCTTTAGCAGCACTGTCTACATCTCCTGCACCTCTGAAAAAAACCAAGGAGAGGGGAAAATACCTGGAAAAATGAATATATTGGGAAAGGGAGTAAGAAAACTGCCAACAAGAAAATAAATGTACATGGGAGGAGATGGAGAAAGAGGAGTGAAAGCATGAGAGAGGATAAAAACAGATATAAAGAATAAAGGAAGAAATTCGGTAGGGAAAAAACCCAAACCAACCAACCAACAACAACAAAAAAGAATAAATGGAAACATATGCTGAGGAGGGGTATGAGCCACGCAGGAATTTTTTATTACACTACTAAGAGAATATAGCAGAGAAATAAACATGGGAAATACTGATTCAGGATTCTTTCCTCCTCTAAGCTGTTTATGATGTGGATAATCAATGCCCAGATTGTTTCTTACAATCTTTTCTAGCAAATATATTTTTTCTTTTGTCTGAATTATACCTCCATTTAACATTATTATTATTATTATAGTAAGTACTGTTAGCTGAAGACAGTGCTGTGCTTTCTGTGAGTGTGATTTTTGTCTCTCTGTGATTCCTATTCAATATGCCAAACTGTAGCTGCTATTGCTACTGGAGAAATGTGGCATTTGGTTAACTGTTGGAGGGAAAGCAGCAAAACCTGCTGACAGTTGTGTGTGCAGAATGAACACACAAGGCCTCTGAAACGTCTCTCTAGGATGGCAGCTACAAGGATAGTACTATCAATACTATTTATTTAAAGTATACCAAGCAGCCTATTAAATAAATCCCTTTTTTTTAGTACACAGACCTAAAGGTACAAAACTCAACAAAAGTTTATTTTCACAATCTACGAATGATGCTCAATGCCTCTGCATTCTACAGCTTCCATCATGCCCACGATGTTACTGGAGCCCAGCCCCTGTGTGATCATTATCCAGCATCCACCTAACCTTTCACCATGCTGGAAACAAACCCACTCAACGAAATTCAGAATTTATTTTATCCATAGAGAAATGAGCAGCTCCAAGAAATGTCACTGTTCCCAGAAATCTTCGTGTACTTAACAGGCAGAGTTCTTTCCCTTTTTTGAGAGGTATATAAAAATGACTGGATGAGGAACTGATGAACCTCTGCAAATAAGAAATACATTTGTTCATAACATGCAAAGGTAATGGAGAGGAGACACAAATGACTTCTAAAGGACTAAACAGTCCCCATCTTTTCACTGCCTTCTGATTTTCATGGAAGTTCATAGTAAGTTTCATAATAGTACATAGGCTTCATGAAAGAATCTTTTCTTTGGGTTTATTTCAAGAATAACATAAGCATTTTGGTTTAATTATTCTTCTGTTTCAGTTAATTTAGCCTTAACAAACCTATTGGCATTCCTCACTGAATATTCAGAATATGTGTACTTACTGCTCACAGATTTATGAGTATTTTGAATCTCACATATTTAAACAAGAAAATAAAATCTGCCTGTTATCTCTCTAATGCCACAGGAACTGTCAGTGCCTTAATTAAATCTTAATTCTGATACAACTCTGATGAAGCACAGGGGCCTGGTTTCTTGTAGGAGCTCTCTGGAGATGAGAGCTGACCCAGGGCAGTGCTCAGCACCAGAATGGAACAGCATAACACTGTCTCCACTGGAGCTGGGCTGAGCTCAGGGATTGCCTGCTTTATGTGCTGCTGGTTTTGCTTTCACTAAAGCTTCCATGGTCCCTGCCTGGCTTGAGGCTTCCCCTTGCTCTGAGCAAACCTCCAGGCATGTGTGCCTAATCTAAAGAGACAGGGCTGGGAAGAATTGCTGCTACACACAGCAAAATACAAGGGAGGGGAAAGTAAATCTGCTGTTTAAGGTATTATTTGACTCTTCGTTTTACCTGAGGTGATATATGAAGTCTAGGGCAGAGGAGAGAGATGAACCTTAACCTTCTATCCGAGTGCATTTAACCATAAAACTGTCATTTGTCATGGCATGCATGATGAATGCACAAATACAACTGCTTTCCACATTGTTCCTCGTGGAGGATTTTACAGCCATGACAGTGCACAGGGATCAACTGGCTTGATTTAGTTCCCTACATCTGCTGTGCAGCCTCCTCAACGCTGGAGGAACTAGCCCTGCAGGCTGACATGCCTCTTCTGAGACAGCATCAAAATGCACGTGTTTGTGTTTGGAAAGCTTTGTGGTGGGAGGATGCCAGGGCCACTGAGATAGAGAAAGACCTTTAAACAGCTTTCTGAGAGCTGCTTCTGCAAAGTCTTTCTTTGCTGTATTCAAAAGCTCTCTTACGAAGAGAGCATTAACACTGGCTGAAATTAAAAAATTAACTTAAAGCACGTGCAGTAGTGAAAAAGGAAAATCCCAAAACAAGACAGATGTCCCAAAAAGGAGCTGTGCCTCTAAGCTTTGTGTGTTTTAGATAGAGTGGGTATAACTCATACTAAAGGTCTCAAAATACTTGGTGCCTCAAGGGATTAGTAGACTTTTGTCAGTAATTATGTCATATAATTCCTGCAACACCTACAACCTTCCTGCCTTTATCCCAATACTAATGTGAACTTCTGAGCTTCCTGGAGAAAATTAAAAAAATGTTTGCTCCCTTCACTGGGCCAGCAGCTGAATCCCTGATGCCTATCTCACTTGTCTTCCATGTATACTGATTAAAGGGAGGGTGCTCTGGAATGGGTTCCTTCAAGGATCCTGCCCATCCCCTGAGAGGATCCCTTCAGCATCCCTCCTGGCTGCTCACTTCACTTGGAAAATGAGGGAGACATGTCACCATCCTGTGCCTGGGCCAGTCTGGCCCCATGCTGGGCCATCAGTGAGGGGAAGGGACCTGGTGGCTGAGGAGCATGGCCAGGAGAAAGCAGCTGGTTTAGCAGCTCTGGAAGGGTTTGCTTTTTTTTTTTTTTTCCCTAGAGCATAAAGATAAGAACCAGGAGCACTGTATTAAAATGTTAAAACCTTTCAAGAAACCATAATTGAAAGAGCAAGCATCAGTCCACTTTTCCCTTTAGACTGGTAGCACTGGTCATTTTGGATTGTATTCTGCCCATCTCTTTTGCTCTAGTGCCTTACCTCTTTTACAACTGGCAGCACTTCCTTTCAGATGCTGCAGTTTAACACCTTACCGCTTCACATTATGTGGTATTCAAAGCTTTTTACATTATCTTATTGTAACTTCAAAAAAGGCAAATTATTCAGTATGTCAAAGGAAACAGCTTCCATCCACTGCTGGGGCTGAAAGCAAAGGTTTGTAATCTGTCCTCAACTTTATTAAAAAACATAAGGCATCAGCCTTCATGTAGCTCAAATATATTTCCTTCCGTGGTGACACACCATGTCTGATAGCGCAGAATGAACTCGATATGAATTTCTATTCAGCGCACTCAGCCTCCTGAATGCGATTTAATTCTCCAGTGCTATGTGATTGAACACACTGATCATGGAAACAGAATGCTTGCTCAGCCTTGCACTGCTCTCCTTTGCTCTCCCTTGGGGTTTTTGTCATGATGTTTTTCCCTTCCCACGTCTGAGGATTGAACACTACCTTCCATGACTGAAGAATTTCACTCTCAGACCTGCCCTTGTTCCCAGGATTGTCCAGCCGTGCCTTGCTAATAGCTCAGCAAATGTCTCAGCAGCCACCCCATGCTCTCTTTACACACATCAGTAGAAATGCAGAAAATCTGTAAGCCTTATTGTGTGTGAGATTTGTGGTTTGGACTGTCCCCAGGAGACTTCTGTGGTGCTAGCATGAGGGCTCTTGTGTCGCTGCTTAGTCCAGGGTCTCAGTGGCACCTGTGACTCTGTGACATCCAAGTTCCATCTCTTGGCTCTCAGGGGTATATCCCTTGATACTCTTGAAATCATTAAGTTTTTGATATGAAATTCTTAGGGCCAGAGGCTTGGAATATGTGCCTTGAGATTTAGGGCAGATATTAAAAAAATTAAGAAGACCAAATGATTTTATGTAACTGGGGCAGAAGCTGGAGAAGTATGGAGGTTAATAAGGGAAAGAGGTTTTCTGTTCAAGCACAAAATTCTTACTTCTCAAATGAATCTAAGCTATCAGCTTTTCTGTAGAAAATCTCCAACTATGTGCATCTATTTCTGAGCTACATGTGCCTGGTGGGTTTGGGTTTAGCAGTTACAGCTGGCCTGGAGGAGTGTGGGACATGGACAATTTACAGGGTATCAGTGCCTCTGTCTCTGTCAGGTGCTGAGATGGAGAATTATTTTATGTTACAGAGGGTAAAATTTGTGCATTCTCTGTCGTGTCTTGTGCAGATTAAAGGAAAGATAACCTGTCCAATCATCATTATATGCTCAAAAGCATAGCTGGACAAATCCATGTGTGTCGGTTCTGTAAGTCTCAAGGAGATTTGCAGAGGAAACAAATGACCCACAGTAAAAATGGGTAATACTCCACAAAATTGGAACCTGGGAGCCATGTGGCTAAACTAGCAGTAAAAATGACCCATTCTTTTCAACATGAAATTAGTTCTCTGTGGAAGTATAGGAAAGAGATTTTGATGCTGTTTTACCACCTGCTCCTCATCCCTGGGATCTGTATATTCAGTTTTGATTTATGAGAGAAAGTGGGGGCAATCAGGTGAACTTTAAATGGCATATATCAAGATCATAGTGGTTTTGGTTTTTCTTTTTTCTCCCAGGCTATATATTTTTTGAATCTATTTTTGTAAAAAGGAACAATTTTTACTCCTTGTGAAGCCAGAGAATTTTTGGTTACTTCTCTTCCAATATTTTATCATTGCTCCTCTGTCAAGCATCACTTTTGCTGAAGAGTAAAAGCAAGTTATTTGATGTACGGTGGGACTCTCCAGCAGATAATTTGATCATATGTCAGCTGAACTATTACAATAATTTCTTTCTTATTTATGTTAATAACTTGTACGAATGTGTACAACTGTGCCCATGGGTGTATTTAATACTCTCAAAACATGTTAATATAACTGCTCTGGCATCAGACCTGCTGTGCAGCAGGGGAGTAATTTTGCTATTGCTCTTCCATATGGGAAACAGAGTGTGCTGGACCCATTATAAGGTCATTAAAAATAGAAATAATATTTTGGCAGATTTAAAAAAAAATAAAAATAAATAGTCTCACTTTCATAGAAAGCCAGGAGCCTCAGTGTGCAATTTGCCCTCATAACTTAGGTCAGTGAGCTGCACACTTCAGGCACTGTGGAGCAATGGCATCAAAGTCTGTTTGTCAGTGCCCACCAGGAGAAAAAAGAAAAAGGGGTTTGGAGTCAAAATGTTGTAAATGGGGTCTAAAGTCTCTGTACAGAGGAGAAAGAAATGCAGTTATGTGTACTGTGAGTATATTTTCCTGTTTAGAGCTGAGAAATAACAACGTACAGTTTTGAGAGAGAGTCCTTACTCTTTCTGGACCCAAACTGGTGGTTAAGAGGGGTAAAAATGGAGATAAAAAAGGCAAAAGAAATAAATAGATGTAATTAGATTAGCTGACATTTAGTTTAATGACTGATATTTTTAGACAATCTGGGAAATTTAGATATAATTGATATAAGGACTCCATCAGTGATTAACACTTCTGGTCTTTGCAGATAAAATTAGGTGCAGGTTTTTTACAGAAAACTTTGTGAAAAAATGCTGTTGAAAACTCTGCTGAAATACTTTATTTCTTCTATAACTTTTGTTGTAAAGACTTTTTGTTATAAACTCTCTGTTTATTACTAAGCCTTTCCTGTACTGTGGTCTTAATTAAAAACTTATATTTTCAATTTTCAACTCAAATGGTATGTCAGGGGTAATTATCATTCTTTAGGACTTGTGAGTAGAGATGCCTAATGAATTGGAAGAAGAGAGTCTTTATAAAGACTTGGTTTTAGATATGATATCAGTGTGTATTTTTCCGAAACCCCTATTTTTTCTCATAGTAATCTTGTTTTTAATGTTTCTCATTAAAAACATCCTGATGGCTAGAAATTACTCTCCCAGTCAGAGGCCAGGAAACGAAGAGAGAAAAAATGAAGAGTTCCTGTCCTGGAGATGCCTCTGTAGATACTAAAAGTATAGCAGTCCTCAGGGGCATTTTGTGCCAAATATCTGATTTTGAACCTTCTTATTAAAAGTCTTGTCTAACGCCAACCCAAATTTTATTTTAAAACATAACAAAGAAAGGATTTTTAAGAAACGTTGTTTTGCCTTCCATCTTTCCATATCAAGAGAATGTTGACTGCAGGACAGAAATGGAAGTCCAGGGTGGAGAATACATAACATTTATAGAAGTGTCTTTTCTGGAGAGCAGTGCCTTTTGGGACACTTTTGTGTGTGTATGTGTGTATATGTGTGCATGTGTGTATGAAATCTGTGATACAGGCAAAGTGTCTGAACAACCACCTTTGGTGGAGAGTATTTATATCATGGAATTTTACCTTTAAAAAGAGAAAAGCCTTCAAATTATTCAATTCCAAAATTCTGTCTGAACAAGCTTAGAATTCTACCTATCCTAGTCTTCCCCTCTTTTTACTTTCTTTTAATATTTTGATATATGTGACACCTATTCTTTCAAGCTATTCTTTCAAACTCTCTACAGTAAATGTATGCTATTTTTCACATTAATCATAAATCAAAGTCATTATGGAGACTGACCTTTGCACTGTTCCTCACATACACCTGAAATTAATGTTATTTAATTATTGCAGAGAGAGAGATAGTTGACTTGAAAAATGGCTAAATGCAAGAGTATTAAATGATAATAAAAAATAATAAATTCTATTTAGGCTGTTTATTTAGACAGTTATGCTTCTGAATGATTCCTTAGCATGGGTAGGAGACTTCCCAAGGCATGAGTTACGACCCAGGAGGTGTGGATTTTGATCCACAGTTCTGGATGAGCTCCAAATATTACTGTTTGATCAGAGCAATGAGCTATTATTTATAAGGGAGAATTGAGTGTAGAGAAGTTTCAGGATGGATGAAATATACTTACCTATTTCAGGGGTGTATAGTTCCTGAATAACACCTGAAAGGGAAAAAAAAGAGTTTATATGATAAAACAGAGGAGTTTGGATTTTCACAGTTACAGCTTTGAAGAAGCAGTTGGGTTTAGTCCTGACACTGCCCTGGTGCAAGTCCTGGCTTGCAAAGGTCTTTTCCTGGAGGGATTCATTCCACAATTCAACATTTCTTCCCGGTGGTTCTGGTCCCATAGTCTGTGGGGTTCACCTGGATTTCTGCTTTGCCAGAAGATCCAGTGTGCACTTTTCCCCACTTTTTGGTTTAAAGAACAGGGCAGAACATGCAGCTGGTGCCCTTGGATTGACCTGAAGATTCTTGTTCACACAAACCCCTGTTCCAGCTTCCTTAGGCTGGCATGGAATTACCTAAATAACACCAAAGTCCCCCAGATTCATTGCAGGATCTAATTCAAGTCTAATTTACTCCTTTATTGATCTGTATCTGGTGTAGTTATCTTTAGAAGTCAGGTCCCTACTTTGGACATAAAAACCTCATCCTTCATAGTTTCTCTATCTTTGCTCCTGCTTCTTTATCACCATTTATCTTTATCAGTTTCTGTGGCATTATGTCCAGAACAGTGCACAACAGAGAAACAAATCTAGTCTGTGATGAGTGAGGAATATGATCATTCACACATGCAAAAATTTATAAAATCATTTGTAAACTCTCAGCATTTCTCACTTTTAATGTTATATTTTTTAAGATACTGTGTTAAGTCTCTAGCTTTCAGGAATGTAGTGTTTTCCCTATTTTTTTCTTTTTTTTTTAACAAGATACAGTGCACAAGATGCATACTATTTATATGAGAAGAATGGTAATGCACACAGGAGCAGTTATTCTAAAAGCAGGATATCTGTTTGTTCAGTCCAATTACCATTAACATTGTGCTGTTTTAAGTGATAATGAATGAGAACTGAAATTCCTAATTGTGATGAGACTTTCTATAACAGGATAGGTAAATAGTGAATATTAAAGGAAAAAATGACTGAAAGGCAATGCTACATTGCCCCTGAAGTCTCTTCCAAAGGCAGACTGGTTACTATTGTTACTGGACATGTTATTAGTCATCATCATCATCTATCCAGCCACATATTTTCTTTTTCTCAAATGAGAGAAAACTACCTCCTTCAATACATGAAGAAAAGACTTGTAGGGCACCTGATCCTGTCCTAATGTTCCTGGTGTGAGCTAAAACCAGCTAAATGCAGCTCCTGTGCTGCCCTGTGCTTTAGGGTCTCAGCTAGCTGTGACCAAGGGCAGAGTAAAACCCTTACAACAGCTGACAGGACTGGAGATTAATTGCAGTCCTTAAAGAAAAATTGTGTCTCCTAAGTGTCCAGTATTGGAATCCTGCAAAAGAGCCATCAGGACTTCTCACTTTTGACTCTCTCTTTTGCTTTTTTTTTAATCTCAGGAGATTGTTGTGGGGTTTGGTGTTTTTATTTTGGTGGAGTGACATTTTCCTCAGTAGGACAGTTTCCTGCAGAATCCAGATTATCCATTAAACAAATAAGTACCAAACTTGATAACATCAGGATAAAGAAACACAGCTTAGCAGAAACTTATGCATGATAATTTTCAATAGAAATCCAGGACTGTCAGACAGACTTGAAATTGAATTTTAGAGTACCCAGAAATTAGGTGCCTTGACTCTTTACTATTAATAGATCTATCAGACTTTGAAACATTCAGATGAAGCACCAGTGCTAATTGATAGCTGTGTGCTAAAAGAGTAAGTATTTATTCCAGCTCCTCCACTGGAGAGGTTGGCAGTATTTGAGGGAAACAGGAAAAGTTCTGTTTTTAAGAGCAGGATTGGGGTGGAAGGTGGTGCATGTCCAACACAGAGGGATCAGGGCTGGCTATGGCTGATGGTAAGTTGGGACAAATGTTCAAGCAAAAAGCTTGGAGACAGCTCAGCGTGCATTTTGGGGAGTGAGACTACAGCCAAAAGTCCCAAAAGACAAATAACATCACTGTAGTGTACATCAGCTGGCAGATTCCCTCAATAACCTTCTTCACCACAGCTGAAAGGATAGAAGAATGGATTTCAAGAGTGTTTGTTGGGCATATTCATGCTTTCTTCTCCTAGGGTATTTTCTAAATACCTTTAGAAAAATTCAGCTGACAGTATTTACACACTGAAAGGGCTTTTTGATCCAAAGCAGTTGTGGTAGTAGGAACTAAGCATTCACCATTTTTTCCTGGCAGTTGAAGCTAAAGGTCAAATATTTAAGGCACAGAACATTGTGTTTGTAATTGTGCAGCCCAGCTAGATGTTTCTACCAGCATAGTACACTGGCTAACATAGCCTCATGTGAGCAGACATACAGACATCAAAATGAATCACTGAGCTGATAGCTGCCAGAAATGCTGCAATACCAATACCTGTAAAGGTATTGGTTGTCATTTGGGGCAAATTAAGTCTCAAGAGCAGAAGCTCAAAGCTCATCTCGTGATGGTATCTGCCTGTTGAAGGGTATTGAAATAAAAGGGGAAAAAAAATCTCTTCTTCTTCATGAAGGATCCAAGCTACTGTCCTTGGAATTTCTGGAGCAACTCCTTGTTGGTCCAGCTGAGCAGGAGTCAGGTCCTGTGTGACTCCTGCAAGATCCTGAATGGGTTCAGTATTGCCTACAACTGATTCTTGCACTACTTGTTCCCCTTTGCTCTTGGGGTAAAGGGCTGGTTCATTTCTGACTAAATTGCCCTAATTCACATCGTGCTCTGCACCATCCCTGGAAGCCCTGCTTCCCTTGCCTTGCTGCTATGTGCTGCAAATCTAATGATTTACAACATTAAAAATTACAACCTCCATGATTCACGTTGCTGACGCTCTTATATTAGTCTAATCACTGATACATATTTTACAGAAAGTTGACAAATATGTCAGGTTATTGAGGTTCATTTTAGCTTCGGCTGTGGATGATTTAATACAGAAGGAAATCAGGTTAGGGAAGGCTCTGAATATGTATTTTCCAGGGGGAACAACAAAAAAAAAAAAGCTTTTTCTCGCCTCCTCTCACTGCTTCTCAGTCATCGAGAGAGAAAGAAATGATGAAAATGACACATGAGCTGCTGCAAAGCCTAAAAATAAGACAGCTTTTATTTTATATTTGGAAAGGGAGATTAGTTTGTTCTGTGGCTATTTTTCCTATCTTTCTTTAAAAAAATCTTTAAACAAGGTGGCATTTAAAGTAGCTACTCACCACATCAAGAGGCAAACAAATTTATTGCATTTTATTGCTGGTGAGGTGGATAATGGGAAAAGATGTGAAAAGTGAGGGAGAGTGTGGGAAGTGGGGGCACTTAGAGGGAAATGCATTTGTGTGGGTTGGGTTTAGCAGTTTGAGACAGAGAAGTACTTAGACAAATCGCTTTGCATTTACACTCAGAAATGAAGAATAGCCTTTCTCTCAAAAGGAATTACATATGAGCCATTCTTGAAACTGGTATTAGGTAGGCAGGACTGAGGATGCTGCTGGCAGGAGACTCGATGTGGAGGTGCTAATTACAGCCAGACCAAATGGGTAACCTTCCAGTTCAGTCAAAGTAAAGGTCCTGAGGTTACAAAAAGAGGACAACTGACTGCTAAGGGACTTTATTTTTTTTCTAAACTAAAAAAAATAAGTCCTGCTCCTGACAAAGAGTTTTGACATTGGCCTCAGACACAAACTGCAGAAATAAAAAAATAAAAGCCACCAAGTTCATGCTTTGAAGTTCACTAGGATTAGCCACACAAGAGCAAATTCCAGGAAGAGAAGGTAATCAAAATGCAGGCAAGCAATTAGATCTGCATATTAAGTATGAAAATACACAGTGCTGGGTTGCATATTAAGTAAGTGCAGTAACCTTGTGCTTCTGGAGCTGCTCAATGAGGTTACTGTGCAAAGGAGCTCAGAGGACTCACCTCCTGAGGGGAAAATTGCTTTTCTTTGGCTATAACCACGGACATGGTGCTGAAAATGCCCTTTGTGTTCAATCCTATCAGCAAGGGGGTTGGGGACAGTGGGCAGCAGTGAGCCCTGCCTGGCCTGGGGACACCCAGCCACGGGTGGTGGGTACCAGGGAGACCTTGGGCAGGACTGTGGGACACACAGGGTGAGGGGCTGTCCTTGGGGTGCTGCCAGCCAGCCAGGGTGGGTGAGAGAGTCCTGAGCAAGGGGCTGGCAGAGTTTGCAGGGCAGAAGCTCACACCATGCTTGACTCCCAGCTCTGCTCTGAGCAGCAGACAGGGAATGTTTTAATTTTATTAGTGTAGTGGGCTTTTACTGCAGTTGAAGGAGCCTATTCTAATTTTGGAAACCAGTGCTTCCCAAACAAACCACATTTTATCTGTAATTATTATTAGTTTTTTCCCTTCTGTCAAAGACTGAGGACTGAGATTTTCAAGAGCCTGTGTGTTGCACTGGGCCCTCCCTGCTCTCTGCTGCTCCTCACTGGCACTGACCCCAGAGCTGGGAAAAGCTGTGACCACCCAGGGGTTTGCTGTTCAGCATTGCCAGCACAGTTCATGGATGTGTAAGGTTAGAGTTAATTAATTCTAAGGTTTCAGCATGGAGCTGCTACCCTGTGCCCATCTCCTGTCCCTGCCATCTGTCCATGCACACTCAGGAAAAGCCAGATGGGGATAACCCCACATTAGAGGCTTGGACACATCGTCTGAGGTTCCTAAATGTTCTCTTGGTTAGGACTCAAAGGTGAGCCTTGAACTCCTGGCTTTTGCTGGCTAATTGCTTTCTAAAATCCTGTGTGCTTCCAAGGGAGATTTCTGCTCACTCTCAAGGAAGATCATTGGTAGAGAGAATCAGGAGCACAGCACAAGTTTGAGATCATCTGACAGTTCATGTGATATGGCATATAGAAACAAAGGCCTCTCCTCCTGTCCTTCCTGTCCTTAATTTCTCTGTGTACCTCTGATCCTTCCATTTATAAAAGTCTCTTGAAGATGAGGTAACTCACTCATTTAAAGTGGTGGTTTTTGTTGTTTTTTTTTTTTAAAGGAGCTTGATACTGTGGGAGGGAAAGAAAGTAATAAGCAAAGGCTGGGAAGAAAGATCACCTCTGAGGCAAGCAGCTTACTATTTCAGGAGCCAGGCAAAATCATTTTGGATGAGCATCAAACATACAGCACAGCCAAAATGTTTTATTGTTCTCTTTCTCCACCTCTAAAATGGCATGTTTGAGAAACTGTCCTTTTAAACCTACTCTAAACTGTCCCACTTCCCCAAGCTGGAATTTGCTGTGTTTATCAGCCCTGTGTGTCAGTGTGGGTGTCAGAAATATGCAGGTGATGTCATTTTTCATTCCCTCACCCGGGTTTAATTGACAATATCATTCCACACCCCTCCTCCCACCCTTCTTCCACCTCTTCAGTTGAAACCTTGTTCTCCCAGGCCTTTTGGGCCAACGCACTTCAAAAATGTGTTACCTTCATCATTTTAAGTTTTCTCTGAGGCAGGGAATTTTCATGACTCTGTTTTTACAGCGTTCTTGGTATGGAGATGAAAGATATGTCCAATGTGAATTTACTGTAGTAATCCTATCTAGCAATAGTTCCTTTGGAACACAAAATGAAAAGAGAGCTCACTATTGATCACAGATACTGGCCAATAGTATACTTTGAATTATGAAGATTTGTTGCCCGCATTTTGTTATCTTTTTAATTAAAACAACATATGCCTTCTGAATGATCTCTTTTGTAAAGAATTTGGTGTTGGAAGATCTATTTTTATATAGCCATATTAAATAAAGCATGTCAGTAAGTCCTTGGGTAAAGTATTTTATCATACCTTTAATCAATTCAGCAAAGCTCCCACGGTAAATGGAAAAAGTTTTCCCTTTTTTTCCCCCAGTGGGATACTTCATTACGAGAGGAAATGCAAGTTTAGAAAAGAAGTGGTTGGAAGATATAAGAAAGAAAAAGGCAAGAGCTTTCTTGTCCCCAGCTTCCTCTGACTCATAAATATAGACACAAACAAAACCACCTCCACATTTCAATGGAGCTGTGACTGGGAGCTAACAGGTAATATCTAAGGCACTGGAGTAACTCAGGACCATAAGCCAGCCCTTCCAAAAGCCAGGCTTTCAGCCTTCTGAAGTTAGCAAAGCCCCAGCCTAGTTTCTAGTCCTGCAGCTTAGCATCTCCCTCATTATGGTTACAGGACAGATAGTTGTCTGGGATTACTTACTGAGTCAATTAATGAGATAAAGTAAAAGTGTGAGTGAGAGCATATTGGGTGATTCAGAGGTTGAAAGGCTATATTGAAACACATCTGGTTGTAATTAAGTTTAACTGTACCATTTTATCTGGCCAAACATAATTACTTGCACCCAAATATATGTCAGTGCAGCTGATTGACACATGCACTATATAACCATGGCAAGTAAAGGACAGGGCTTAGGTCAGTTGCAGGAAAAAGTGGGAAGGTGTTCTTACAGGGATGGAACAGGACTGGGAAAAAAAACAAACCATGCTCCCCCCCAAAAAGGTATTATTGGCAATTAACGTCACACAGAATTTAAGACCCATTGTTTTTTTAAAAAAAAGGTATGTTCCAACCTAGAGCAAGATTTTCTTTTCTTTTCTTCTGGGCTGTCTCTTCACTCAGGTTACATGCAGGTGTAACACATAGCTGTAGTGATTACAGTTTAGTCCTTTATTGTGATCAGCTAATGCAATGAATGTAAAGAGTTACTGCAAAGAGGCAGCAAAGTGCTGGGTTAGTGTGTGGGCATGACAGGAATCATAGAGAGTCTGATGGAAGCCACAGGAGTTGGTGATTTGCCAGCATTAAACAAATGCTGGAGCTGGTTAGTTTTTGTCTAGAAGTGGTACCTGTGTGTCCTGCTACACAGGACAAGTCTCCAAACAACAACAAAAAAAATGTCCTTGAAATGTGAATTGAATTGACCCTGAGATTAGCTCAGCTGGTTTGAGCCTGGTGCTAATAATGCCAAAGTTGTGGATTCAATCCCTCTATGGGCCATGTACTTCAGAGCTGGACTTGAAGATCCTTATGGGGGCCTTCCAGCTCAGAATATTCTGTGATTCTGAGAAAAACCTTTGTAACCACTACTCTTTTCATTGTCTTACCTGTCGCTGTACTGCTGCACTGACCTATTGCTGAAGGGCTGCAGCTGTGCAGCCCTGTGTTTGTGGGTGTCAGGCACAAAGGAACCTGGAGATTTGTTCCAGAATTCATCAGGTATTGAGGAAAGGAAATTCTTAACTGAAAATTGCTTTTCACTACATTTTTCCTTGCCAGGAAAGGCTGACTTCCCACAGGCACCGTAATTCAGCGCGGGCTCTACAAGGATGCCAGTTTTACTGAAAATTCAATCTCTTTACTACAATAGAAGGCCAGCTGAGCTGCCATCCACAGCAGCACTCAACTAACCCAGTGCCAATAGCGTGTGATTCATTGATTATTATCAAATGAACTTTCACTTCTAACTTCAGAAAAGAATTAGACAGAGATGAAACTCGCTGTAAGGGCAGCTGAGCAGACTTAGTGGTAACGATGAAAAGGAATGAATACAACTCTCAGTTGTACCAAGAAACACAGGGGGCCTCTGCTGCTTTTACTTCAGTATTATTTAGATGTCTGCAGTTTTGTTTACATCACATCTCAACACAAGGTGCCATATGGCAGTAGAGGAGTGGGTGCTAATAAGAGCCCATGTCTCTGTGTGCCCCATTCCCAGCCATCCCAGGAGCACTCCACATTGAGGCTTCAGCCTGGAGGCAACTGAAGTTTGCTAAAGACTTCTCCTGGTTTCAACTCAGGTGTTTAGGCAGCCATCTGACACATTAATAAATTAATGAACATTAAGATTATTCCCAGCCTGTATTTTTGGGAAGATGTATCAGCAGGAGGCTTTGTGATACTGTTTATCACTGCAGAGCATTTGGGGCTTTGGATCTGGGATTGTCCCAGCAGGTAACAGAGCAGGTCGCATCCATGGTGACGTCACACATGGCTTGAAACCATGGTTTAATAATGTTGATCCTGTTGGAGGCTTTACTGGGGCACTCCACATACACACACACAAAAATGATGAAAATATTAAATCATTTTTCAAGCGAGGAAGAGTTTAAAATGGAGCTAAATCAACATCCAGTGGAATGGATATTGACTCATTTCCTCACCTTTGGAATGAATGCCTCCTCCCCAGCAAGAAGCTATGAAGGAAGTCATTGTTCATCTCAAACAAACAGGGTCAATAAATCTCAATCCAAAGGCCCAGATAAATACAGTTTAGCATTCCTACCATCAAACATGGCACTTCCTTTTTCTTTTACTGTTGGATAAGTTACTACTCAGGCTGTGTTTTTAATGGAAAATTATTTAAGTGTGGAACAAAATTCTCATTTTAATAGCAAAATTGTATTAATATTCTTCCATTTGTTCTGTATATTCAGGGGAATTGACATTTCTCTCATTGAATATCTAGCTTTGACCTAGGGCAGTTAGGGCAGTACCATAGGTCAGAGTGTAAGAGCTTCCAGCAGAATAGTTCTGGTCCAAGCAATCTGGAGCAGTTATAATCCCCAAAGTCCTGAGCAAGCCTTTGGGTACTTGTTCTGCTGCAGACATAGGCCTGGCTCAGGAACCTGAGGAGCTGCAAATCAGGCACCTAGTGCTGGGGAAATGTGTCAGTAACTCCCACATTTGGGCCTCTAGTTCATGCTGGACATATTTCCTGTGAATATTTTACAACCCTTTTAAAATGTATTCATTTTGCACAAATACCTCTTGTACTTGCTTCCAATGAATATTTATGCAGCTGGCATTGCTGCTGTGCAAAATCTGCATGGAAGGTATTTTAAATCACTCTCTGGGCCAGTCAGACTGGCACTGCCTTCCCACACTCCAGAATGGCATGGGGAACCTCATGGGATCAGCCACAGCTCACTAGAAGTTTTCTTCTGCAACTGCTTTAAGACAGTGGCAGTGTAAAACTCTCTGTTGTGTCTCAGACTGGCACAGAAAAATCTGGGTCCAGTAATACTCAGTAATTTTTTTTCTTGCTTGCTGCTACTCAGTCTTTTTTTATTTAGGCAACCTCCTTCCTACTGGGCAATTATGGAGTGACCTGTGTGGACAAAATTGCTTTTTATATCAATTAATGTATCCATAGAGCATGATGGCATCCCTTCTATATATGTCATATGTGTGTGTGCATATATGATTTGTGTATTTTATAAATACAAGAATAATTAATAGCATGCTTTATTTAGGTATATATATTTTGAAATGTGCATTTTAGACATACAGTTCTACACAACACCTGCAGTCTATAAAAATATGGATACTCATAATTTAAAATCATGGAGATTACATAATTATATCTAATATACTGGGGAATTTCTTCTCATCCACCTTGAGTTCCTTTCTTTTATTTCTCTCCTATATCTTTGTTACCTGTGACCAAAAAGAAATTTGGTGGTAATACATTAAGTCTGCATTTAATTAGATTTTAAATTTTGTTTTATATGTACATGTACACATAACATTATATGTGCAAACATTACAAATATCATACATAATGTATTGTAATCTGGATATACACATACATAATGTATCACAATGTAATACTGCAATAACAGTTAATGTGGTCTAATATAATACATTAGAGTATTTTATGCAATATACCATATAACATATATGATAGATGACATTCCATAAATTGTGTTGTTATAATGTGCAACATGTGACATATAACATGCATCATATAATACATAATGTGTAACATGTATTATAATACATATCAGGTATAATCAATGCAAGCTTCAGGATTGCTGTTACCCACCATAATTAAATCATGTTTATTTTTTAAAATCTCATTAAAGAAGACCTTTCTGAGAACAAGTATGCCATTAATTACTTTGTCTAACAGGAGCTTGTTCTGTCTGATTTATCTCATCCATGATAAACAGGTACTGTCATCTTGTGTTCTCACACTATGAGAGTTTTCCTACAAAACCAACCATTTTATCTCTGTAGACATGTTTCTGCTCTTCATATTTTTGAGATGCAGCCAGCAGCACACACTATCAAGGGTGAAGGACCACTGATTTCTGAAATGACATTCTGAACATTTTCTATTAATCTGTATTCCCTTTTTAGCTGTTATTGCTCTGGTTGCCATCCCACCACCATCGTAGACTGAGTAAAATTGTTTATGACTGCAGGTCCCCTTCCTCAGTGATCAGAGTTAACTGAGATCCAAACAGGAGATGGCTGCAGAAGTGTTTCCTGGCTGGTGTTGCTCAGGATGAAGCACTGAATATCTGATTGCCCAACACACAGGGGTTGTATTTTTTTTTTTTACTGTTCATTTCAATCTGCTTAAGTGGTGATTGATTTGAAATAAAGATTTTTTTTAAAAGCTGCATATTTCATGTTTTCAAACTTGATCTGGCACACTTGTCTCTGGCACAGAGGTACTGAGAGGTTTGGTACCAAGAGGTACCACAGCACTTGAATTTCCTGTTAATGGCACACTGAGGGCAAAGGAAGCAATGGCAACCGCTCCAAAGCTGTATTTGCAAACCACGATGGCAAAATTAAACAAATGCCTCCAGTGAGGGTAGTACTGCAATAACAATATTGTCTTGCTTCAAGAAATGGACCTCAGTGTTTATCCCCACAGCAATGGGTGCCAGACTTGGCTGCCTGACTGGCCGACCCATCCCTCTGTGTTGGGGAGGATATTTCTCTGCAGATGGAGTGTTATGTACACCTAAGGCTATTGTCTGCAAAGTTAGACAAAATTCAAGTAGTGGTTAAAAGGCAAAAGCAAGGAAAAAGGCCCCTCAAGCAAGGAAGTTCTAGACCCATTTACATACCTCCGTGATGCATGGCAGGGAAGATGCCTGTGGTTTGAAACTAAGAGCTCTTTCAAAAAGGCACAGACACATTTTAAGGCCTTGATTCCAGCCCCATTCTAAGTTTCCATAGTTTTTGTGCAAAACAAGTGTTTTGCTATTCAGTGCTGAAGAGAAGCTAAGGTATGCCTTCCAGTCAGGGGGAGTATCCTAAATGACCCACTACTTCCTCCCACAGCTCCAGCCCAGCTTCACATTCCCTGCTGGGGGAACACAGGTGGCAAAAAATAAACTTACATTTTCTGCACTTCAGGCTTGCAGGCTTTTTGTTATTGTACATTTTAGAAAGGCCTTTTTTTTTGGTGGGATTTTTCTTTTGGTTTTTCTTTTTGCAGAGCTTACATTACTGTCAGTTGGAATACTAATGGACATCAACATAAACATCATCTCCAGGGCTGTTCAGCGAAACTAAGGCGGATTGTCTTGAAATTAGCTTGACTCATATCTGAAAATTGCCAGTGATTAGCTGATTATGGTTTGAATTGAAGTCAGAAAGCTACAAAAAGTCATCCACAGATATATTCTAGTAAATGATGCCTTAGATGCCTCAGTTGCTGCCAGCGCTTGCATTAGGGATGAAGGTCTATTACCACATCACATTGATGGTAGTAATTTTAAAATATGTATTGTGCCTGGGGAGAATCAGTCTCCTGGGGAAAATTCTGTCTTTTTACTTTTTAACCTACTCACTATGAATTAAAAAAAATAAAAGAAAAATGAAAGAAAAAGAAAAAAAAAAAGACATCACGAACAGCAGAACAAATTAAAATATTCTCCCTATGAGAGAAGCTTGTTCCTCCTCTGTAAATACAATTATAATTACAGAGTGATTCAATCCTGGTGTCTTACTAGAAATCCTTCCTTCTGTACTGATGTGACATTTAAAATAATTTTGAATAAATCGAAGGCCAAGTGCTAACAATTCTGATAGATGTCAGGTTTCTTAAGGAAAAAAGAAGGTATTATTTTGTCATAATTATAAAGTTCGGTGAACACTTCTGGTTTGATGAAACTCTGTGGATTTTAGGACTTTAGGATGCAAACAAGATAGAACCTTATCAGTTTCCTTGTCTAAAACTACTTAGACATTCATTTGTCACGTGTGTCTGCATTTCTCAGAGTTGAAATAAATACAGTCCAGCTTCATGAATATAAGCAAGTCCTTTATTTCAAAGCTTTTGAGCTGTGTCTCTGCATGGTTTATAAACAGGCTGCTCTGCTCTCCAATGCCTATTTTTTTTTCTTTCACATAGATGATTCCCTAACAGTCTTTACATGTGAAAATCTATTTGAGCTCCAGCCCTTCTTGCATTACCAAGCATATTGCATAGAGAAATACTCAAATAGTACCTACAAGCCAGGAGTCACATTTAATTCCCATAAAAGTGGGCAACAGGATATTGTCATGCCATTTCCAGCAGGTTTTTGATTTAAAGTACTCACACTTGGTTCTCATTTCTTTTTAGTGCATATTTGACTTCCCACCAAAAAAATTAATTCTTGCTTGTTACCTCTGCTGATGTGAGATGATGCTAATGAGAGTCCTGAGCTGGAAACACTTACCTGGGGTGGGGATTGGGGAATTGGCAAAGACCCTGTCACACCTGCTAGTTCTCCAAGGAGAGGAGCACATGTTCAGGACCACAGAAGGAACCACTAAGAGTTGGTGATACTTAAAATGATTAAAAGATTATTTCAAGACATTTAAAAAACGGCAGAGGAAATCCAGTGACAATGAATGTGGGAGACCTTTACCCTCACAGCTCCCACCCACCCCTCAGACAGCTTTTCAGATGAAAAGATTGCCTCTGTATCCTCCCTAATGACCAAGAAAAGCAATACCTCCAAGCCAGGGCTGCTTCAGCACAGTGCTAACAGGCAAAAGCCATCAGAATAAAGGAAAACTGATGTGAGCAATCCTGTGCCAGGCACAGAGCACATGGAAAGGGCATCATTAGGCAATACATAAATCTCTGCTTTGCCTACATCGTGATTGCTGCTTGCTGGGCTGCTTTCCTCCCTCTTCACCATCTCATCAAAGGGGGAAAGAAACAAAAGGTGGTACAAAGGATGATCAGATATCAACCTTCTCCTTGATGGACAAAGTTAACAAGACCACTCCAAAGCCTCATGTGGCTGAACAGGACTTGGAAGAGGGTGACAAAATCTGGTCCTTGGGCAAGGGGGTGTGTCAGTAATAGTCAGAGCTATCTCTAAAGCAATGATTAGGAACAATAGAAGGTTATAAAGCTGATGTTGCTGGTTTCAAAACAAACAAAAGGAAGTGTTTCTTCTCTCAGTGTGAATTTACACTGAGAAAAAGCTCTGCTTTTCAATGGCTGCAGTAAATCAAAAGCAAACAAGACACAGCCATGGAGAAAAACAAAAATGACTGAGGACATAGAAGTTAAAAGATGGCACATGTGGCTCAGAAGTTAGCTGCCCTATAAATCCTTTATGGATGGCAGAGTACTCCAGGGACATCAGTGTGCCCTTGCCTTGTTCCTAAGCTCATGCTCAGGTGTCTCCTGGAGATCCAGTGAGGGACACGTGGAGCCAGCACAGCCTGGTCACTCTCATGCTCTCCTTCAAACCCTGAAGGAATTGGGTGGCACAGCCAGCAAAGTGAAAGGGCTTAAAAATATTTAGGTTACATTATTAAATTCTGCTAGCATAAAATCTGTGCTTGATGAGATAAGATTTGAGAAGTAATATGTGATGTCTGTGCTGTTAAAAGCACATGGTGGGCCTCTTAAAATATACATTTTAAAAATGTGTTAATGCTACTTAACACCTAAAACAGAAATCTAACCTTAGGTATGAATTATATTCAAGTATATATTGCTTGTCTGCCTGCTTGCAAACTGCAGTGACTAATTATTTAGGCTGTATGAATAATTTAAATTGTCATTAGAATCTCTCATGTTACATTCAAGAAAACGTGCCTGTCCCCTAGTCTTCATTTTTAAGAAATTATTTTAAGAATCATTGCTTTTTTCTGCATGCCCTCAAAAGTTTTAAGGTGCATGCAAAAAACATCCAAAAAACCCCAAATCAGAAAACATGTAGAGAGAATTTAAACATCTGCCTTTGAAAAAACTAAAGGCTTGCAACAAAGATGAATCTGACATTCCCGTCCCTTTCTGTTCAGCACTGTGGTGGGAATAAACTTCATTTTGAATTTAAGTTTGTGCATACAGGTTACCCTTAGTGCCTCAGGACTTTGAAATTATCCATGCAACACCCCCTATAATTAGAATAATAGAGAGATGTATAAAATTCTCACCTAGCTCCATACAAATCAAAGAAAGAATGCATTACCGAGTTGACTCTCTTCCCCTAGTGACTTTCCTTCATTATCTCATTAAACATTAGAGAGGCGAAAGACACAGACTGAGAAATCTCAGGTAATCTAGAAAGCACATTCATTTTATGATATTGCAGAGATGGTCGCTGGCTCCAGGAACTCCTCTGCCCAAGCAGAACCCTGCAGACAAATCTCCATGGGAGTTCCTTGCCCGTGCAGCACTGAGGTGCTGAGCTGACTCTCTCACAGGGTGGCAGCGCTAAGAAAATAGTGATGAGTTGAGATCCCCCAATAGCAGCATCCAACCCAGTCCTTCTGTCAGTACCATTCACCTTACCTTAACAACTGAACCAGGATGGCAGCCATTTAGAAAGCTTAAATATTTAATTTAGGAGCAATAGTCGGTTATTTAAATAATTAAATTCAGAGGAACACTGAGACAGCCCACACTACTAGAACGGTTTCATTGTCTAACATCACTGGGCACATTCACTGCAGGAGCACCTGCAGTTGTTAGCTAAAGTCACTTCTCCCCACACCTACACACATGAAAACACACTCAGTCTAAAATAATTAGCAATCAACAAATGAGTTTGATATGAATACTGTTGATGTCAGCATAAAGGTACTACATTAACATAAACTGCTTATATATGTTAACTATTTCAATGTGCCTAATTACTATTTCTTAAATAACTACTTGGTCATAGGTAAATAATATTTAGGAACATGATCCCTTAGCTGTGAAATGAAACGCCCCAGGTTACATTGGCTGTGCAGAATTTGGAACCTCTGGTGTGAAGCTTGGCCATGGACACAGAGCTGTCACATCAGTTACCTGCAGGCCTGAAGGAGAGCTTTTGTGCCCTCATTTGAAACATTGGCTTTTGGATCAAATGTCACAACAAAGCCCAACAGTGAGGCAGAGCACTGATCTCCAGAGCTGTTATCTAATGCATAAAGAGATACTGCACCTTTGATGAAAATCCTACATTAAATCTGACACACTTGCATAAACTTCATTTTATATGCTAACTATATTAATTTTCAATAGTCAAAACAGTGTTGTTGACAGTCCTAATCCTGTTTACCTCACTTGCACCTGTTTGATTAAGGAAATAGACCTCTTGCATCTCTGCTGGTTTTTATATCCCTTACCTTGACGCAACACTGTCAGAATCCCCAGGTGGCCTCTCAGGGACTCCACATTCCTCAGATGTCACCCAAGCACAGCAGTTTTGCTGCCCAGTGGAGGCTGTGGAGCTGGTGTCCCTCCTGGCACCAGCCTGGTACTCTCTCTTCCAGCCAGGGCAATCTGATTTCCTGCTCCTGGATAGCTGCTGACTGCCAGTCAATGGGAAAGGAGATTGCTTATTTCCCTGCTGCAGTGGACAGCTCACGAGCACTGCAGCCCAAGCAGCAGCCCTGTCCCCAGAACCTTGGCAAAGCTGCCTTTAGAATTATTTCTGTTCTCTTAGGAAAAAACCCTTTGTTCTATCAACCTATCAGTAACTGGATATTTCACTTTACGCTCAATTATGTTCTCAGAGAAAGAACCTTTTGGAAGAACATCAAATGCATTTCTTGATGAATTGCAAACTGGTAAACTACTTGGAAGCTTTTGAAATGTAAAAACTATTAAGCCTTTCAATAAAGTAATTCTGTAACGTACTGTGCTTTTTTTCCCTCCAAAGATGGCAGATATAAAAGATCACCTGCTAGCTTGTACTTGTGTTTGTGTTTTCAATTCCATTTCTTAGAGGATCTCAAACCACCAATTAAACACAGCTCACCAAGCCCTTCAGTGCACATCTGAGTAACTGATAACAAACTTAGCTCTCTTAAGCTGAGCACATGGACACAATTTTCCTGGGATGCCTCAAAAAAGGCCTCTCATCTTGCAGTCCATTCCTTATTGCAGGTGAGCTCACAACTTCCAGGAACTCGGCACAGCCCTGGTGTAAAGTGCAGTGCAGAGCTTGGACTATCAATACTTGTTAAAATATTGTTTGCTATCAGCCTTAAGTACAGAGAAATAAGTATGTCTAAGCCTACTTTAGCTAGAAGATGTGACCTTATCAAGGCTAAATGGCTATCAAAAAATTATGAGCAATTTTCTGCAGTAGATGGAGAAATTACACTTTGTCAGTTTTCAGTTTCTGTTGTGAATAAAATTCAACCTGATACAGAGAGAAACCAGGCAGGAGATTAGAACCTTAGCTTTAACAACTCCTCCCTAGAGGATAATGGCAAATGCTCTTAACCTTACTCAACAAGGTCTTTACACATAATTAGAAGACCTTTTCCAAAGTGCCTACAAAATTAACCATATCCTAATGTTGGCTTCTCCAGCATGAAGTGAAAAACTCCCCCAAAACATAATTTCTGAGATTCCCTGCAGTGCCTGTGACTTTACCAGAAGATACTTCAATAGCTAGGAAAGAAATGAAAAATGGGGAAAAATATCCAACTCCTTGCAGCATTTTTCTGAAACTGCTTCCCTAAAAGACCAGATTTTTTTCATCATGCAAGAACACAGTAACACATTTGAAATCTATTTTCTCATTTACTGTGTTCTGAGATGGCTTGGGATAGGGGGTTTTAAAACATTTTTTTTTAAGCCCATTGAATTAAACTGAATAAAGACACAAACTGATAAGCTGTTCCTGATAGGGGCATTACCCACTGAATTGTAGAGCTCCCCTGTGCTCTCCAGGGACTGCATTATGGAGGTTAGTCTGCCCTTCAGAGACACTTGAGACAAACTTCAGTTCATGATCTCTCCCAGACTTGGCTGCTTTAGGATTGTGTGCCAAGGATTAATCTTTCCAGGTAGCATTCCCATTTTCCCCAAACATATGGCTGGACTGCATACCAGCAGTGAAGAACACTTCAAGTGTGTCCCTAAAATTGCTGTTTTTGAAGAAGGTGAGATTTCCACATGCATTGGGTTTATAAACCTACAGTAATAATCATCCTTTATGCATTGGAAGCTACAGAAGGCATTTGCTGTGTGGTTAGTCAAAACTTCCTTCTGACCGGGTTAAATTCTTTCCATTCATATTTGAAACACCCTTCCAGTGGTTCCAAACTGCAGTGGTCATAAGTTACAAAAAAAGCATAATGTAGGCAAGGCTTATGGGTCCCTGGAGAAGTTCCCCCAAGACATTATTACCCAAAGGGAAAAAAAAAATTAAAAAAACCCATCATAGATTATATACATTTGGGTAAGCCTCAAACAATACAAAAGGTCATAACAAAATCAAACAATTTTGCAAATAATTATGCAAAAAGTATTCCCCACAAGAATGGTGTTCTGAAGGAAGTTGCTTTGTGGTCAACATTAATGTCATCTAACAGCATTTTAATTTCTATTCTGCTTGTATACCCAAACAGTCAAGTAAAAATGGTAGAAAAATCAAAGTACCTGTAATGTTGTTGGGGGAGTTTTGTCTGTGAGTGTGCATAATCATAGATTTTTCTCCTCAAAGTACTGTAAATTATTTACCATGAGCCAGGGAAGATACACATCTATCTGTAGAGCCTAAGTAGAATCCAGAGAGTAAATCACTAAAAGATCCTCTATTTGAAGTGGGCTGGGGTTGTGATTCCCTGGAGCCTCCAGACAGGTGGTTTTTAGCTCAAGGAGGTACAGAATATCATGATGCCATTTTTGCAACACTCAGTCTAAAATGTCCTAGATCAACGACATAGTTACGGGAGGATTGGACAACCAACCAACACCTGCAAAAATACTACAAGTCACATGCTACACCAAGACAAACCAATTAAGAGCTTTTGAAAGCTATTTCAGTTTACACCAATAAACCCTGCAGAGTTCACCAAATCCCATAACACAAGAGAACCCTTAGAAGAGGACACACTTCTCACTTTTTTTGATGACCAGGGAGACAAAGGAGAAGAATATTCTGCCAAGGTGTGCTAGGAAAGAGATGAAAGCACAAATACAGAGTTCATTTACATAAACTTTCTACTCAGTCTTTCAAATGATGCTCTGAATGTCCTCCAGAGCTCCAAGTCTAAGGTAACGTTCAAAAAGAAGGGCAAGATCCTTGAAAAGATGGAGCTGCAAAGCAATAGACACCTTTTCACCTGTTGCTGTTTATTTGTTTTCTTCAAAAGGATATTTTTTACAAAGAAAAAACTACTTGGTGAAATTCTGCTGTTTACTGAAACCTCAAGGCAACAAAGAGCCAGTACAAATAAACTCTGGAGAGAATTTCCTACTTAACATGTAAGAAGCAGAGATCAATACACTGGGCTAGATAGCAGAGCCTCTGAATCTCTGTCAAGTGGGAAAGAAAAGCCTTTCTGACTGCACTTCTGAGCTCAGGCCATTGTATTACTGGCTTTTTGGGTCCATTAATAAGAAACTGTGTATAACCCCACATATGGTGTGGGAGATGGGAAAGAAGGAAGCGGCAGGTAAAAGCATCTTCTCAGAAGTTAATAGAAGTGGATAGAGAGCTGGCATTAAAGGCTATTTCATTGTTACAGTGGCTTCTTTTATTTATAAATATTGATTTTTTTTTCCCCCTGTATATAATGATGTTGATACTCTGTTCTCTCATGCACTGTTTTTTCCTGCTTTCATTAGGAAGAAATACATCCAGATGAACACACCCTGATTAGGTTTTTCTAAACATCTGAAACAGAGCTTCATCTGATTTCATTTGAAATTAAGTAGAGCCACACCAACCAAGGGCTGCTTGTGCATAAACACTTGTTTTACATAAACACTTGTTCAGGAGGTCTGTGCATATTATGCTCAAGACCAAGACATAAATTAACTTTGAGTTAAAATAATAATTTTACCCAGGAACACAATCATGTCTATAACAATTTTAATATTTCCATCATACAGTCATACATTATATTATAGTTATTTAGCCATTGGCGGAATAATACTGATGACACATACTGACTAGAGTGGGTATAAGTTCATATGCACGACATGTGTAATAAAATATCTCCAAAAGTGACAGAAATCAGAATGACAGGAGAAAACTCTCCCAGAGATCACCAGGTTTTCTTCCTAGCAAGGAAAAGAAACCAGAATGAACATCCAGCAGATCCCCTCCCCTCATGTTTGGCATCGTGACATAGAGATATTTTCTAGGGAAAAATATTTCCAGTTTAAAGCTATTTTGATATACCATATTATTTTAAAGATATTGATCACTTTGTGTAAAAAAATGTAGGAGCACCCAGCATATCCCCCAAGTTTACAACTTCTGCAAGCATACTTGAAAAGCTCTGGTTTAAATCAAACATCCCATTTTGTTGGATGCAAACTCACATTGTCAATGTTGAGGCTTAAATCAATATGAATAATAGAAAGTCATTATTATCATAATACTGAAGGAGTGATGTGGAAGTTTTATGCAAGAATTTTACATCAGCTCTTAATTACCAGTTTTGTCAATATAGACATGAACTTCTCTTACAGTTAAGTATTTTTGAGAAGTGTATGTGAAGTACTAAAAAAATACAAGCCAGCTGTTGCCAGCTAGCTCTAGCTGTAATGTAAGAACACTTCACAGAATACATTTAAGAGATTTTACAGAAAGACAAAACTAAACAAAACAAAAAAAAAAGTATGTTCTCCTTGTTTTATCTGCTGCCTCTTGATGAACAAATTTGCTAAGGGGAGGAGGAAGAAACATTGGTCTCTGGAGTCATGGAACACACTGGGGCTCAGGGAGCCTCCTCCATTGTGGGTGATTCCACCTGGAAAACACCTAGAAGGAGAAGAGGAGCTTCCCAGCATTGGGATTACACAGGCAGCTTCAGAGGCATGGTGGAAAAGCAGAAACCTCAAAAGGCTTTAGACTAGGTGTATGCTGGCAAGTCCTCAAACATGCTGCAGTCTCACAAACAATGGAAGAGGCTCTCTTGGATGTGCAGTTAGAGTTCTTCACATGGTGGTCAGAAGAGAGCTGGTTTTCAGGCATTCTATTTCATTAATCTCAACGATGAACCCAGTTTGGAGAGTGCTGTTTTTCTAATTGTTCTATGATCTCACCAAAACCATAGCTCTAAAGATGAGAAAGTGCTGGCTGAAGGGCCCATCACAGTCCCGGTCTTCAAATGAGCTGGTATTTCTGTAGTGTGAACCTCTGACAATTACAAATTATTTTATAGGAACTGATCATTAAAAGAGAACACTTAAAAAAACCCAATTTATTTTAGAGGTTAAAGTGTGGCTGGTTGTTTTAATTTGATTGGTAATGTTCAAAGAGGCAACATTTTAATTTAAGGGTCAACTTCTGAAAGGCTAACCAATCATGTAATCTAGATAAGTCTCAGTCTAAAGAGGGTAAAGATGGCTATGCATGATTAAAGTACTCAAAGGCACCTTTGTCGGTTCACTGCAAGCTTTTGGGATGCCTTGAACCATACTGAAGGAACACTCATTGAAGCAAAGAGTTTGAGAGGTCTACCATATTAGTATGGGTAGGGAATCCTACTTTGTACTAAGAAGCAATTTTAATATAATCATCCTTACATGATGAGAATTTGTAAAATAGATTAGCAAGGTTTGATTATCTCTACTTCAGAAAACTTGAAATGTTCCATGTTAAAATTGCAAATAACTCTATTAGCTTCTTACAACTTTTTTGCTTGTACTTCCCATAGTTCCTTCTCTACTAATGTCACTTAATAAAGCGTAACAGTTCACATAGTTCTGCCTTTAACTAAACACCACAAAATCTCATATGCTAGTGAAGAATGGTTTATAAGTTATCTTCCATTTGCTTTTCACAACAAAGTCTTAGGTACTTTGCACATAAGTACCCTACTGTAATGCAAATCCTTTTTTCTTGTTATTTTTTACTCAGAAAGCAAGAAGCGTCTTGGGGAAAAAAAAAAAAGCATGGAAATTAGAAGGTGCTAAAAATAGAACTTGATTTAGCTTTTCACACCTATAAGCTATAGCTGGCAGAACACCTATCAACTGATACCTAAGGGATCACATACTTTGTGATCATCTATAAGCACCTTATGTGTCTATTGCCCTGTTTCATGTGCAATGTGCCTCATTTCTGTGGGAAGTGATGGAACAACAGCTTCTTCCTATTTTCAGGAACTAATTAAGAAAGTTGATCTCAGCCCTCTGGCTGGAAGTAGATAAGAATAAACACACGTGGTGGATGCTTGGTGGCTGCACAATTACAGCAGTTCAAATCAGACCTCTTGACCAATTAATCTAAGTCCTGGAGCCTCAAAAACTAATTCCAAATCCGCCTCTCTCTCATGAACACAGCAGCAAAGGTGTTTGCCAGCCCTGGAACAACTGCCTGCTGTGATACCCAGAGCAGGATCTGTCTGATGCCATGACAGACTAGTGACCTAAGAGGGAAGGAAGGTTTATCTCTGAACAGAAAACACAAGTAAAATACCACAATGAAGGCACAGCTAGCAAGGCAATAGCCTGCAGATTACCTGAAGTGTTCCCTGTAATTCCCTGATTTTTGTTTTCAGGAAAAGAAGAGATGAATAATTTTTGGAGATAGGCTTTATATTAGTGGTTACTTGCAGCAAGCTCATTTTGGAGGCCTGCTAAGGCCAAATACCAACACTCAACCTCTGATCCCCCAGGGTGATTCTCAAGCTTCTTCCATGCAAGCAGAAAACTCAGCTCTTTCACAAGCCAGAGCAGAAATAAAGCAAGCTTTCCATAAATCAGGATGATGCACATTTGCACATTGTGCTGCCAAACAACCTGGTACAACAGACACTTAAATTCAAACTAAACATTGACCATCTCAGCTCTTTACTACCCTCTTCCTGATAGTCTGTGGCTTCAGGAGAGAGAGATTGTCATGTCTGACCCGAAAATTTTGGTAGTGCAGCAGAATAAACATGGCCCATATGAAGGATTGAGCAGGGAGGTGCTCAAGCCTAATCTTACACTTAAGTAATGAATTTAACTTACATGAGCATATCTGGAAGCCAGGTCCATAGTGGGAGGTGGTAGCTCTCACCAGGCCAACTCACACCATCTGAAAGCACAGAAAAACTTCGAGGGATCCTTCTTCATGTCCAAAACCTCTCTGAAATCCAAACCAGGCTGTGACTTCAAACTGATTGTGCTTTATATGGCTCCCTGCCAACGCTGTGTTTGATGCTCAACCTAATTACTGGTCCATCTGATGTGGTTCATTTTAAGTTGAAGAAACATTTAGATTTTAAGCTACCAGACCCAAATTAAATACTGCAATAATACAAACTCCTCTCCCTGGTGGTCATTCTGGGGACCTCCACGCTCAGTTGACAGAGCAAGATGTGCTACAGCAAACAGTTCATATTAATTAAGGTAATTGATGTAAAAATAACTAAAGTTGTGTAACTGAGCTCTTTATGTGAGCAAGATTTATTGTGAGAATTATTAACTCTAACAGGTATTTTATCTAAAGCAATGTCCATGAAATAGGATGACCTTTTATCTATTACCTGTTGGGTTTGCAGCACCTGTGAGTTCTAGATTGATGAGTTTCCTACTCAGACCAATTTTAATACATGTTCTATTTATATCACCTTTTTTTTCCCCCTGACTGACAGGAGAAAAAAAAAGACCCAAACACACCAAAAAAAGGCCACCCAAACCTGACATGCTCATGGCACACAAATATGATCAGCTAACTATGGTGATTATCAGATGATTGTACAGTGACTCTGGGCCGTTGGACAGAGGAGACAAAGCTCTGAACCTCCCAACCCAACAGGTTAACAGTGTTAAATATTGCATTATTTGTCATAACACATTCATTTAATGCATGAGGAGATAAGGCTCCAGTGGCTGAAAGTAAAGACATCACAGGGATGTGTGCAGGCTTTGAAAAGACTGACAATAATAGAAAACTTTATAAGATTACAGCCAGGGAAAATGGCCTAAGCAAGCACTGAAACCTTTCAAAATTCCTCCTGACTTTCCAGGATATCACAGCCTAGGCTGCCACAAGGATTGGCACAGTGGAGGCTTCATCAAAACAAAGACCACCTCTTATTTTGGGCCCTGAAGAAACAGCAACACCAGAGTGTCAAAATGCTCTGCACCAGGTATATCCAAAAGGTACCACAATCCCAGGGTAACCTGACTGAAGGATGCTGAGCCAGAGAAACAGCAAATAATGAAAAATGGCAAATAATGAGAAAGGGTTACTTTAAATTACATGGTAGCTGCTAGAGCATACAGAGAAACTGCATCCACTTTGCCATGCTCTCCCCTCAGAATATTGCTCAAGTGCTTTCAAAGCTGGGCTCACAACACCTCTGAAAATCCAAATAAATTACAGAATACAGCAGTCATACTGTGGTGGAATCATTTTAAATAAAATCGACTATTAAAATTATCCAGTCTCCTAGAATATCTTTATTTCCCCTCTGAGACCTACAAATCACACCTCTCTCTGCCTTCCTCTCAGGCTTTCTACTGAAGTACAGAAATCTTTAACTGGAATATTATTTGATCCTTTATAGCCCCCAAATTAACTTCTGTTGACTGGCCTCTTAAAAGGCTTCAAATCACAGAAAGATTTCTAGACATCTCCATGAAATAATTAATAGTGCTGAAATTTGCACCATTATCATTAAACCTTGGGATTAACAGCCATCTGAAATAACAGAGCATTTTTGTAATTTTTGTAGATGAATGACTTAACACTTTCTATGAGGAAGACACATCAGGCACAGTCACTCTGCAGGTGGAGAAGTAACCACATGATAAACATAACTGCAATTTCCTTTCCTCCTTCTTAATGTTTTGCTAAGCAGTGAAAAATTATGAAAAAAACCCACCTTACTAAACAGAGAAAAAAGTTCAAGAAAAAAAGAAGTTAAGTATTTATAGAGAATTAGAGCAGAAGACATACAGTGGCATATGGGGAAAGCTGAGGTACTCAATGACTTTTTTGCCTCAGTCTTCACCAGAACATACTCCAGCCACAGAAGTCTTGGATGCCCCATCTCTGGAAGTGTTCAAGGCCAGGCTGGATGGAGCTTTGAGCATCCCAGTCTAGAGGAAGGTGTCCCTGCCCATGGCAGGGGGGCTGGATTTATCTGGTCTTTAAGGTTCCTTCCAACCAAAACCATTCTAAGAATCTCTAAAGCAACTTAAGAATTACTAGATCATCCCTGTTTGGCCACCTGCTCCAAATAAAACACTGACTTCTTTTTTATAATACTCATTTTATGCTTATTGTATAATCTGCAACAAAAGCTTCTGGCAATTCTAACCCTAACAATTGGCATTAATCTTAGTATTATTTTCAGGTACAACACCCCCATGGTGATAAAGCCTGGTGTTCACACATACCCCTGTATTTAGTCTGGTGAGTCTTTATTTAAGTACTTAAATAAATGGCTTCATATTCAAAAGTTCTGATTACCTAGCAGTAGCTCATGCTGGATTATAACTCACTTCAACTTTGTGAAGGCCTTCATTTCCACAATATGTCTTTTCTCTCCTAGCAGCAAATACTAATTTTTACCATCCACACTGGTAGTTATGATTTTATGCATTGATGAGAGCCTGCTTTGTTTTAAACCACACCACTGCTCTGTGAGTATAAAACCATAGAACTTTTGGGATAACTGATTACTTCTCCTAAAGGGCATCACAGCTTCAAAGATTTCTCTCTTCCTAGGAGATGAGTAGAATCTGCATAATTTGTACTTCATGACAAAACAACAGCTCACACTCTGAATTAGTAGTGTTATACTCTGATGCGTGTCAGCAATGGCAGTGAAGTGCTGGCTGGTTATTTAACAAAGATAAATTAATTTGTAGCTGTCAGTCATGTTTTCCAGATTTGCTTAGATTCTGAAATTTATTGACAAGCTATAATAACTGACATTTAAAATGTCTGTTCTTGTAGAAGCAAACATGAAGCATGGACCTAAAATATGACATTTAGTTCTAATCCTGGTTGAAAATAGAGAAGATATACCATTTGCTGCTTCTGTAATTCTTCTCTTTAAAGTGACTATTCTCAAATGGTCCAGCATCCTTTTAAAGTAGCATTTGAAGATCTTAAGTTTGCTTCTTCCTGAAATATTCATATCTATTTCTCCAATTCCTTGAATGCAGTTGATTTTATTCTTTCAGACAAGTGCAAAAGGCTACATTCATCGCTCTCTGTTCCTGTGCTATTGTTCCTCCAAATCCTAATTAGCAGGCAGGCTGATGGTGATGGAGGGAACCTGGCTGCATCCTGTTTGTTGCTGCCACATGGGAAGAGGACTTCCAGCTCGTCGTGTGTCACTTTCCCTCTCTGCATCGCTGCCCTGGTGCTCACACCCCCACAGTGATGGAGAGGAAAGGGACAGAACCTCCCACTCCTTGCACTCCTGCTGTAAGGTGCCTCGGGACAGCTTTGTGCCACAGTGCAGCCCAGCAGAACTCAGCCCTGGGATACATCAGGGCAGCTGTGCTATTAAACAGCTACAGTAATGCTGGAAGAATATTCTACAGCAAATCTGTAACAGGAAAAAAAAACCCAACAAAAAAGCCCCAAACAAACCAGCAGACCAAACCCCACAAACTGCAAACCTTTTTTTCTTCCTCTTGATGCCAATCACTGCCCTTAAGAGGGACAGCTTGATGAGCTGTCCACTGTCTTGTGTGCAGACCTCAGGCCACTGCCTGCCTTCAGAAATGTCACAGCCAAAAGGGAAAAGTATGTTTCTTTGCTATTTTAAAATAAATGCTTCGCTGCTAACTAGACCAATAATCCATGTTAGCAGTCCATCTTTCCATACTGATTCTGCTCCAAATCATCAGACTTGAACATCTACAACAAGTGGTGTTACCAGTCTGAAAGGTTTGGGCCAGACAGACTCAAGCTCATTTGCACTATAGGATTTGAACCCCTGAACAAAGTACTCTGACAAGGCTGTGAAAGCAAATAGGGAAAAAAAAAAAAAAATCACAGGAATGGAAGGTTCTTCCCGGATTTTGAACATTTGGATTTCATCGCAACCTCAGACTGTACACACAAAACCAAGGGGGAAAAAGTCAGACTAAACTGTACAAGAAAAAAAGAATCTGAAATTAGAACTGGGAGATGGGGAAAGGCTGATGCCTGACCTGCACAATGCCACCCCCTCCACCTGTCTGAAAAGCCTTTTTGATGGCTCACCCTTTCAATCCCTCTGATTGCAGCTGCCAGCACCTGAAATCAGCCACTTGTGTAAATCACTTTTAGCTGATTATTTTAAAGAGGCTCCACTTCAAATAAGGGGTTAAATCCTCTTTCTGTTGCATGATAATGTTTTTCTTCAAGGGGTTTGATTGGCCTGGTGCTCACACATTGATTCTGTGGAGAAGGACTAGGGCAGTGATTGCAGAAATGACACCCAGTACAGCCCCAGTAAATCTGCTATTGTGGCAGAATGCAAAGAGCAAAACTAGCTCCTGGTTGCCTTAAAACCCACAAGTAATATTTTCTTTCTTTTATTAGTGGACATATTTTTGAAAAGCAACACCAGCTGATGCTTTAAGTCCTTCACTGGTCCCCTAACGATGACCGACCGGAACAGCAGAGCATCCTTGGCTTCCCTTCAGGCCTGTTAAGTGCTCCAGCTGGCCACTGACTGCTCTGAGCCGAGCTCTGTGTGACACATTTGTACACAATATGGATCCTGCAGGGCTCCCAGACCCACAGCACCAGCTAGGCAAGCATCCTCTTCATGTATTGCCTATGTCCTGCCCTACAGGCATGGATCTATAGATTTTTTCCTTTTTGCCAGCTCCTCTGAATTCTATTTTTAAAATTCAGTTAACTTTGTAGAAAGTAATTATATTCTGCTCATTCTACACCAGCTGGTATTTACTTCATCCTCCATCAGGCATCAACAGAGCATGGGGCTGCAAGACAGAAACATTACTCTGGCAAGCATAAATATTTCATTTTTCACACCACAAATGCGTTGATGATTTATTAATTAGCCTAAAGGCCTGCTGCTTCTGCATAGCTGAGTAGCAAAATAACTCAGCTATGACGACTGAGAAAGTCTGTGGCTCACACCCCATTAGAAAGCTTTGACCAGCAGCACGTCTGAAGGCTAAAAAACATTTCCAATGGGCCAGCACTAAAATTACCAAGATAAATCTTGGACATCACAACCTTTGGACTGGCTTTGGAGAGATGCCTTGTCGAATTGTGAGCAGTAGCAGCTCTGATGCTGGCCTCGTGCTGGCTCTGCAGAGGGAACCTGTCTGGCTGCTGTCAAATACATTCTCAGCAGAACTGATACTCTAGAGCAGCCAGAACACTCAGGCAAGCCAATAAAAAGCAGGAAACTGAGCAACAGTGTATTATTATTCCTCTGTGTTCGTGATTTCAGATCCAGGCCGGCAAGCATATCTGTCTTTTTACCCTAACAAAAAAACCCTCAACATCTTCCCCCCCACCAAAAAAAACCCCAAACAAACAAAACCAAAAAAGCCACCAAAAAAGCCCCACAAAAACCACAAACCCCCAAAAAAACCAACCCACTCACAAAAAAAAACCTAACACCAAAAAAAATTCCATCCTGAAATTCTCCTTTAAAAATTTAAAGGATCCTTCCTATGTCTTAATTTTACTTTCAGAACAGCCAAGACAGTGCCTACTTAATTTTGTTTAAAAATTCAATAATTCAGAAGTTGATTCTAGCAATCTCTGAATTTTAAATGAAAAGCAGAGAAAGGAAAGACGACTATATCAAAATAACTTACACCAGTTTTAAAGCATGCTGAAAACACCATTTCAGTTCTGGAAAACATGCTAGTGTTCCCATTTCCATTCTGTTTGCCTTCACTTTTAATTAAATTAGAAAGAATAATTATTACAATCACTGTAATGATTGTCTTTGGGCATGGGTAAAAATCTGAATGGCAGTGATGTGCTTGGGTGGGCAGTGGTTCAAACCAGTGGCTGGTTATGAGTGGCTGACTTAGGAATCAATCCAGAGGTCTCCACCAGGGACCAAATAACTGGGAAAAAACCCAGGAGAGCCTCAAGGAGCTCAGCAAAGGCAAATGCAAGCCCTGCACACTCACCCTGGGCAGCTTTAGCAAGAGGGCAGCCAGCAGGTTGGGAATTAATTATTTCCTAGCACTGGGCATCCAGAAGGTTCAATCACATGTCCCAAAACACTGTCCCTCCCTAGCAGAGGGGGATTGATACCCCCAGGGAGGAGGATGGAGCACACAGCTCAGGAGGGCCCAGGGAGCTGTGCTTGCCCAGCCTCCACAGCAGGAGGACAAAGGGTGACCTGCCAGTCTTCAGCCACCTGGAGAGGGATCCAGAGAACATGGAGCTGACCTTTCTCACAAGTGGGCAGTGAGAGATTGAAGAAATGTTCATGAATCACAGCTGGGAATAAGGTGAGAGGGGGAAAAAGCCAAACAGAACAGCATGAAAAGGTTAAGCACTACAGAGGTTGTCCAAAAATGTCTGTGGAGTCTCCATCACCAAGGTGCTTGGCATGGGGCTGAGTGATGCCCTCAGCAAGCTGACTGCTCAACCCCTTCTAACCTAAATTATTCAGTGATTTAATGAGTCAAAGAATTTCATGGCAATTGTTATTTATACAGCCTGCTTAATAATGTATGCTATTTGATAGTCATATCAAAGTTTTGACCCAAAACTATTCCAACTATCTATTCAAAAAAGATTTCTGTTTTGTTTCCCTGCAAGGAATTATCTTGTGTACTCTGAAAAAATGATCTGACATACCAAAAACTAGAAGCATTTCAGTTCTAAGGTTCTCAGAATGCAGCCTTTGTCCATTTTGGGTTGAAAATACATTTCAAGATATCAGAAATTTTCATGGAGTTAAGTTATGCCTGGCAGCTGCTGTGCACGCACACACATCACTTTGACTCTCGGTAAAATAAAGTCTGTGCTTTTCCCCATCTACCCCTCTTGCCCTTTACTGAGGCTTTCTAGTAGGATATTTTGAAAAAAGAAATACTGAGATTGGTCTTATTAGCAATTTCCCTTTAGTTTTGTTATTTATCTTTTGCATTAGAGACTTAGTAAGTGGTGTAGAATTGTGCAGCAAAGAGCAAAAGAATGGTGCCCAGGGGGGTGGTGTATGACAAACCAGATACACAGTGGAAGGTTTGGAAAGGGATAAAGAGAGGTACCAGAAACATCAGAGCTGGGAATACAGTCTGTGTCTCTGGGTCTCAGTACAGTGCTTTCTGGTAGAAAATAGCTGGTATGAGGGGAAGAAAAAAATCATTTCAAAGACTCTTGCTGACATAGTCTGCCTGAGGTTAAAGACAGAACAAAGCTAGAGTTAGACTTCTTCCCAAGAGTTATTTTTAAGGTTACTCCTGCTTGCTAGATAAACATCACAAGCTGACACGAGGGAAAAAGTCCAGGAGACAGCGATGTGTGCTTCATGCTGTGCTGGCAGCAGGAGAGTGCTCCTGGCCAGGACAGGGGAGCAGCAGCACTGACCCTGCTGGGACATCAGGGTGCCACCACCTGGGACAGGGGCAGTCACAGCAGCACCTGCCTGGCAGTGGGGCTGGCAGAGCTGAGAACCAGAACAGGGCTGGGCAGTTCAACCTCGAAAAACAGTGATGAGGGGACTTCACAAATGTGATATCAGACACAAACCCCTCCTTCTGGAGGATTTCCTAAGGGGGTTATGCCCTCCAGGGACCCAGCCTTGACAGAAAATTCAATGTACGCCAAGGCTGGACACTCAACACTTTCTCTAAAGTGTGTCTTGGCCCGCTCTGCCCATGTGGTTCCCAGTGCAGCCGTTCAGGCTGGGAGCTGTCCATCACAGAGCATCAGCAGAGCTGGGGGCTTGGGCTTCAGCTTCATTAATTTGTGAGAAAAAGATCTTTAGGATCATGCTCATTTCCCACTTTCATAGTCCACATTTTGAAGGAAAAAAAGAAAGGGCAATATATTTTGCTTCAGCATGGTTTTAGCATTAATACTCATTTAGAAAGACCCCTCACAGCTGTGCTTTAACATAGCAAGAATTGATTTACACCTGGACCCATTTCTTTTTGACACTTTCTAGCAGTTCCTGTCAAATACTACTTTATATGTTTGTATTATTGCACTTTATTGTGCATTAATAATGTATGCTTTGTTATCATCCTTAATATTTGGTGAATAAATGCAGCTTTACAAAGTTTTTCATTAGCACTAAAATGAATGTATATGTGCATATACCTGTGATTGAAAATGCTTTTGAGATGGACAGCAGCTAATGCTTCTGAAACAAGCATAGCACCATCTCATTAACTAACCCAGAACAACACAAAACATTCAATTTCCAAGACCGAAGTTTTGCTTTGCTTTTCTTTTTTTCTTTTTAAAATAATCCTGGCAGTTCTATGCACAATAAGGTGCAAAATAGAAGTTATTGTGAGAAAAGAGGTAATGGAAAGTTGCTTGGGCTTTTTTTCCTATCTGAAAAAATCCAGACTTGCCATTTCAAGTTGCTGCACAAAAACATCTGAGATCTCAGATCTCACACACATTTAGGACATCATCACTCTTCCTGCCAATATTTACTTATAAGACAGAAGGAACCCAGCATAGCACATAGGTTAGTTTATTTACTTTTAACTTGAAAACCAATAAATTATAATCTGAGAAAACTGTCTTTTACTCACTTCTAGACAAACCCCTCACCCCATAATGCATTTTCAAGAGGAAGGTAGCATGGGCATTATCTCCTGAGCACCTTTGCCATTACTGTCAATCCTTTGCTTGCCTTACACCCTCGAATGTTTTTAAGTAAAGAATTCAAAGTTAATTGGCAGCATGCTGACTTTTTTGGGCTGCCTTGAGCATGTGTCAGAACAATATCTGAGGCACTGTAGGTGTGAACTGGAGCCCCGTGGCAACAAGGGCATGGAGGAGAGGCTGTTAAACCTCAGGAGTAGGTGTGACAGAAGGCCTGGGGTTTGTCAATAATTCATACTTTATGGCAAAAGGAAATTGATAAAAGGCATTTAAAAAGAGTTAAATCTGTTCTATTTCTGCGATCACATAATACATCCTTCATCAAGATGTGAACTAACACCTCTAATAAAAGGTAAAGGACACACATTTCAGCAGCTGATCACTTCAGTCCCATTTCCAGGTTGTTCCACACAAATCAAAATTAAATGCTCTCCTTGAAGGAAAGACACTCTAAGTAGCTTCCCAGAAAAAGAAGGGACAACAGCCAACAAGAAAGGGACAATAATGTTCAGCAGTCCTGCTCTGACTCTGCCTGATTGTTTCAGTGCCACTCTCATAATTCATGCAAACATTTGGTGTCTCAGAAGGGAGGCTGAGGGGCTTGGGAGTGCAACAACAATGTCAACAGTGACTCAATCCTTAACACCTTTGCCTCTGACATGGCAGGGCCTCAGGTCATATTGCTCTGAAGTTGGATGAGGGACAATTAAAAAAGAAAAAAAAAAAAGTCTTACAGAAGATGGAAAGGCCACTTTTAATACAAGGCTTGCAACATAAACTCAAAAATATGAACAACTGGTATAAACCAAAGGAATTTTACTCAAATGTAACACTAACTCTGTTAGCTACAACTCCCTTTTGCTTTGATGTTTGTTCTGCTTTAAAATCTTTGGCACACCCTCTTAATATTTCCACAAGTAATAAAAGCCAATACTTTTATTATAAATCACTATTAAAAGATTAAATTATTCTGATCTTCTGTTCCAATCTAGAATAAAAATTTATATCTTTATTATAACCTGCATGGTCAAACAGCTCAAAATTTTTTAATCTCAGCACTATCTCCTGGCTGACATTAGAGCAGCACAACTATGACCATGTGCTAAGAAAAGCACCAAAACCCATCCTGAAGTGCAATCAGATAGGAGAAATACTTCTTTATCCTCAGATTCCGTTGTGAGAACTCTCACCCTCCAAAATTAATATTATTACATGTAAAAGACCCTAAATCAAGCATGGATTGTCCCCTCACATGGGGGTTAAATAGTGAGGTGTATTTCCAGGTATCATCAAAGCCTCTAGAAAGCAGTTCTTGAAGCATCCTGTAATTACAAGTAATTAATGATTTCAAGCAGTATTTCAAAGTTGAAAAACAGTCACTTTAAGGTCCATAAGAGAAAAAAGCATGTGCTTTTGCAAAGTGCTAACCTGGCTCTAAGGCCCTTGAGGTACAGACAGGCTCTGCACAGGTTCCCCCAGTTTATTCCTGAGATGCAGCTCACCTGGCACACAGGACACTCAAGGATACACCCAATTACAAATCCTCAAGTGACTACTGAACCCACTTGGTATCCAGGCTGGAGTAGGAAAAAGTAAGGGATTTTGATGGTACAGGAACCACACAATAATGCTACTTGAACCATATCCATATTTCCTGCCTCTCAAAGGTCAGGAATATCCTGGGAGTGTTGCAGAAATAGGAAATAGTGAATGAAGGCTGGCACTGTACCAAACCCAGGTGATGGTCAATGCAGCTGTTTTCTGCAGGGGAATCCTGTCAAATACTCAGTGTGGGGAAAGGCTTCAAGGGGAAAAAGCAGAGACATCGTTCTGGAGTATGCAGAGTCAGCAAAACACTCCATCTATAACTGAGTTTGAAAATGAATTGACCCGGGTGACACGAGTTGAAAAGAAAGCAGTTTCACTAGTTGTGCTTGCTCAGTAGCTCCCTTTGGGACCAAGGGAGACCTGTTCCTCTGCAATCACTCAGGGTTTGACCACGTGAAGGTGAGCAGACAGTGCATCACCCTGCAGCACCACCCAGCCTGGAACAGCACAGTGAGGGACACAGCTTTAACACAGAAAGTTGTTGTGGGGTTCATTTTACATTTCAGAATGAAATTACATTTAGATAAGTCACTGGGCTGCACACCAGAGTCAGGCAGACTTTGAGAAGCAGCCTGCTAGAATGCTCTGTGCTGCTGAAAAGCTACCTGGGTGTTTCAAATATATCCTTAAAGCCTTGCTTTGCTCTTTGGGAGATGATCTTAATGGCAAACACTTTTTCCTAACATGATGACCAAGAAGTTCTACTGGCAAGGGTTTTGAGAAAGCCTAAAGTTGCACACACTCCAGAGAGGAGTAATCCATGTTTCATTCTTAGATTTTTATTGTTTACTGTTTCAAAAGCTACAGAAAATTACCTTGAAAGACTTTCCTGACAAATCAAGAGAGCTTATTATATTATGTTCTGACAGAATGGAGTACAATTGTCTCCTCCTTTGCAATTTTTCCCCAAATAAATGTATTTTCTTCCATCTCTCTTTCTATATGCATTTATATTTTTCCATAGTATTTCATGTTCAGCAAGACTGATAACTTTCTAGCTATTTTTTGTGGCCCCCTTTTATTCACTGACAAATTTACATTTAGATTATGTATTTTTACCTTTTTATTGCAACAAATGGCAATAAAAGCACATTTGATATAGTGTTTACATCCAAATATAAAGAAGCGTCAGTAACTGGCCATGAATTTCTCAAGCCCTAGAGCAAGAAATGAAAATGCTGCATGGTTTCACCTGGCCAGGTTGGTGTGTAGTGGGGAGCAGATGGAGACTCAAGTACAAGCCAGTATGCTGGGGTGGTGGGATGTAAACTCCCAGGGTGTTATGAACTTCACTTCATCCCACAGCACTGCCCTGCCTTTTACCATTCCTTAGCAACCTCACCAATTCCTACAAAGCCAAACAGCTCCACTTTCACCAGGAAAAGTCTTCCTTGTCAGAGTTCTTGGGAGAGCTGAAATGCTCTGTTCCTGAAGAGTAATGTGTGGTGGACACAAATAACTCAGACCTTCAGCTTCTGAAGGACTCAGCAAAAAGTAAAGTGTCTCTTATCCAACACCATGAGAAATTAACACCTGCACAAAGTAAAAAGGCAACTCTGGCAAGCAAGAACCCCACTCTTCTGATTGTACCTCATTCTTAATATCCTTACACCTCCACCTACACTCATGAAGTCTACTAAACAGGAACAGAGTGGAATAATTTCCAGAAGCAGCTATCATTATTAGCCAAATTCTGCCTGATCATCTTGATGTTATTCACAAGAATACTCAAACCATTTCCTCGTTAATCACCCAAGTACTGTGCTGGAGAACACTGAATTCTCAGTTATGTCTTTAACAGCAAATGCTCATTTCTTCAATAGTTTTTTTAATACACTACACACCCCCACTCTCCTCACCAGAAAATCCCACAGCATAGAGTTAAAAAACCTACACTTCAAAGTTTTCACTGCATGTAATAGAACCATTCATGAATTTTTCTTTTTTTTTTACCTTTAGTAATCTCACTTTTGAAAAGGACAACCAAAAAAAGTTAACTTCCCAAAAGCTGAAAAAGATCTCTTCATCTGAGTGTCCTTTATGCTACAGAAAGGGAGAAGGGTTAGGAAAGCTGCAATGTAGCAACAGAGGATGAAAATGGGTAAGTGGATAAAAATAAGCAAAGAGGAAGCACAGATATCACTGCACACAACATTAAAATAGAAAATGTGTATATTTGTCCCTATGCCTTGCCAAGGTTTGCTGTGAGGAAAGCATTCAATATTGAAACACCTCAAGATATAATTTCAAATATCATGTTGAGAAAGCCACACTGGGAAAAAAAAAGGGAGAAAACCCAAATAATAAACACAAGAATTGTCTAATTCAAATATCTGAAAATGGTAAGAGCCTCGAGCACCTGGGGGGGAGGTGGGAGGTGGGAGGGAGGTGAGAGTTATCACTTCTTGGTTAGAAGGTGTTATCCTTCTTGGCAGGAGCTTGGGGTGGGGCAGTGGTTTGCAGCAGCTTTGCCTTCTCTCCCAGTCAGGGCAGGCCATGGACACAGCTCTGCTGGGCTCAGAATCCATTCCAACACCACCACTCCCTCTGCTTCATGTGCCACCTGGCAAACAACCAAACACTGGTCCCACAGGCCCCCTGGCCTTCATTGCAGGGCTTTGAAAGCACAGCTGTGGCAGAGGCGACTGGCAGCCCCAAGGCAGGACCAGGGCAGGGTCAGCCTGTTGGACCACAGCACACAGCAGGCACAGCTTGTGCCCTGTAGAGCCAACCCACACTGTCCTCATCAGGAGACAGGGAAGCAGCCCCGACACAGGTAATGCCAAATACTCCACAGATCCTGCCTGAAACAGCAGCAGAGGAAAAGGAGACTCCCCGAGGATGCCCAGAGGGAACAATATAGAACACAAAACTCCCTATACAGCCACGTTTATTGCACAGCTCATTTTGAGGTTCAGCCCTTGCTGAGTGCAGAGGTACCAGAAATACAGATGATACAGAGCCATCTGAGCTCTGGACTGTGCCCTGATGGGCTCTGAGGGCTCTGCCAACAGCTGGCTGGAGACACAGCTCACTGCCATTGAGCCATCAGCAGTGAGATCTGAGCAAATCCTAATTCTGACAACCTTCAAGGTTCTCTATTTCCCTATTCCCCCAGCTATCACTGCTCTGGGAGGAGCATTAATTCAAAAGGAGAAAAGAATAACATTGTCTAGCGCTAGCAGAGGGAAGAAACCACCTTTTCACTGAAGTTGATCCTTCACAGGTCTATTAACTTTACAGAAGACACAGCTGTTTAAAGTAACAGCACAGCAGCTTTTCTGTCTGTTGTGCTCCAACAGCAGTGGGAATTCCCCTCCATGCCTCACCTTGCAGAGCTCTGACTGTGAGATGCTCCTAGAGTAATGAGTTGTAGCTTGGGCATTTGGAAATAATACTCTACTCTTTGAAGGCTGGGGAGAAAAAAAAGTGGGATACCATAAGGAGAGAGAAAAAATAGTGGCAGGTTGACATGAGGGAATGGGCCATTTTTACAAAGTTTATCTGCAGCAGATAATTTTCAAATGTAAACCCCATTCAGTGAGAGAAGAAATCAAATATAAATATACTGTAGAACATACTCCTCTCTTGAGGAGAGACCAGGGAAAAGAAAGTACATTAGATCCAGCTGAACAATCTGTAAAAAAATAACATAGCTCACATACCTGTGCTCTGTGCGTATGGCCAATGCACAGTGGGTTTTTCAACTTCATTATTCCATTGAAAATTCATTTGTTCATTATTCAGAAAACATTTGCCAAAGCACTCATGCACATCATCCAGCTCTCAAATAGGAAATGTGCTCTCAATATAACTGCATGCTTACAATTTAGCAAAAATATGTGGGCAATGCAGGTATCTTTCATAACATGTGCAAGTTCCTCAAACAAAGCTCTTACAGAAAATTACTATGGTTTGTCCCAGGCTGTCATTCAGGGAATAGGGTGGCTGAGTGCTGCCTGCTGAGAAGAGAAAATGAAGCAGGACAGTTTGGAGGGAGCCTGGCACCAGCCAGCCAGGCCCTGAGCTCTCAAGCCTCAAGCCACTGCTCACGAGTGCAGAGTGACTTCACACAGCTTTGCAGTTAACCCCACAGTTTAAAAAAAATTAAAATCTAACGTTTTGAACTCAACATATCCACAGCTCTGCAGGGCTTTTCTCTAAGAATATCAGATGAAGTACCTCCTCTATAGCCAGCACTCTGCTATTTTTCACTATTTGCTCCCCCTTTCTGACCTTCAGTGAGTAAATTCGAGTTTCCTTTCTCCCCACTATTGCATTTTAAGCCCAAGCATGCTATGGAGCCAACACATTTACTTGAGACACTTCCTGAGCTGGAATCTCTCCATTCTTATACTGACTCCAGTTGGGCTGTGAATAACTCTCAGCACACAACACACTAGTGCTCAGACCCCAGTGGACTGGGCATCACCCCCATTCCTTCAGCCAAGGCACATGGGACAGGGGTTAGGTGCAAGGGTGCCCAATTCAAGGACTCAAGCATGTGGCTGCAGGGCCACATGAGAGGAGATACAGCCCAAGCAGGCTGCATTTCCTAAAACAAGTAAGCACCTTTGCCAAGCAACTGCAGTTTGGTCTCCAACCACCCAATTTTTATAATTTTGTTCAGCCATTTGCCACTCACTAGATCAGGCTGCTCAAATCCCCATCCAACCTGGCCCTGAACACTTCCAGGGATGGGGCATCCACAGCTTCTCTGGGCAAAGGGCAACACAAAGGTGCCCCAACAGCAGAGGAGAGCCTCATTCTGTTCCCTATCAAGCCGGCATCCAGCTTCATGGGTGTATAATAAGCTGCTTTTGTTCTAGACCAACTGGATTTGCTAGAGAAAAATCTTGAAGCTGAGTGACTTAAGTTTGGGAAAAAAAAATGCATTTAGAAGGCAAAGCTTTATTGGAAGAAAGAGATAGATGCCAACACCAAAATGTTTTAGTAAAGCTGCTGGGATGCATGGGAAAATTGGCTCAAATGCATGTTTCATTCAGTCCCTGATTTATTGCTGTTTGTCTCCATTTCTTCAGCAACACAAAATACACTTAAGTAGGAAAATGTTTAGGAAGATTTGCTCTACTCTTTGCTACAGCAGGCTTTCACAAGACATGGGCATTACTCTCAGTCAATTTTGTGCTTCATTGTCTTTGACTGGGCTGGATTTCTCTGCTCAGTCAATGAAAGCTGTTGCCGAGCTGACAAGAAATTTCCCAGCTGAAAAATACACTGAGTGCCCGTGGAAACTTGCTGAGCAAGTTCCTTATTTCATCAGGAAGCTGCTGTGCCTCTTTCCAGTAGAGATGACAGAATGAGGCACGAGGTCTCCAAGCGGTCCATGGTTGCCTTGGCCTCAAACCATGTTTGCCTGCTTTTAATGCAACTTGCCCGAAGTGCCAACTCTAATTCAAGAGGATTGTCAAATGAACTCTCTCTTCTGGCTTGTTGAAGTGTGCTCTCAATTTTTTGTGTGTGAAATGAGAGCACCTGCCTTGTTCACTACAGTAAGAAAGCACAAGGCATCACCAGCAATCCTGCTGTAAACTGAGATTTGAAGCATGAAGCACCCAGCAGTGACCCATTCAAGTTACACATGGAGGAACACTAAAGCTGGACAGCCATTGGCCACAAGAGAGGCTCTAAAAAGCCCCTCCGAGGAAATGAAATACCTCAGAGCTCTTCACTTTCCATCATTTTCCTTGGGGATATAACCTGTCAAGCAAATTGCAGAGTAGAGCCACCTTGATGAGTCTTCTTCATTCAGAAACTATTTACATGAGACATGCAACTTCTCACTGAAGCCAGTTCTTAGAGTCCACTTGGTCTGTTCTTCCCTGTGACCTCAGTCCTTCACATGTAAATGCCACCTGTGCCCTGCTGATTGAAATAAACTCCTTCCAGCTTTATGGCTGAGCTGTAGAGTTTAATGAATTTTGCCACTTGCACAACTGATGGGTTTTGTCTACACTTCCAGGAACTGCAGCCACATTTCCCAGTCTCTGTTTGTCCAAATTTGGTTTGGACAGAAATACTTCTCTGCACAAGTTAAAAGAAGTGGAGTTTCTATGCCCTGAGGTCAGAATTCTGTCAAAGTACAGATTTTTGACATAACTTTTTAAGGCTATAAAACATTCAAGAGACTGACGACTCCAGACTACATTTGTTTCAGGAGAATAACTCACAGAAAAGTTACAAAGGTTGCTTTTAGGCATCTAGTTTATATTCTAAACTTGATTTACCCCTGAATGGTCCTTTGTAAGCCATTTATGTTTCCCATTTAAAATAGAGCAGCTACAAATTCTTCTGTTATCTAAGCATGTCAGAAATGAAAATTAGATTGTTTTTTGCATTCCTTTTATCACACCAGCTCGATTCCACACCACACATGAAAGCTTGGTCTCTGCTTTCTTCTAGCCAGAAGCATTTAATCCTCTTAATGGGTGACTCACCCGACTTACTTAGTCTGGTCAGATAGGAAATCATCTGCACAGCCAAAGAATTACAAGTATGGAACAACACTGCATGAAATTACCTCAAGGATTTCCATGTGGATCTTGCTGTCTACAAGACTATCCTACCTAATAAGCCCAGGGGATTCAGATAATATATTTACAAACCCTACTTTCATTGATTTTTTTTTTTTTTACTCTTTTCCTCTCCTCATTAAACAAGACAGATACCCAATTTGAAGTCCCCGGTTAACAGCTGAAAGCAACTTTTGTAGGCTTTGTAGCAAGTAGGAGTGACAAAAACACCTCTTCTATCACTTCCTGTAGGTCAATAAAATATAACATGATGAACCATCTGCTGCTTGTGTAATGGGTAAAGGCTGGAATAACACATCAGAACTAATCTAGTCTTTTCAGGGTTATCTCCATGAGTTTTAAATGTAACCCTCCCACTGGCTACATGAAAGAGCTGACTTAGCTATGGAATAGCTGAAGTCACTCTCTGAGCTGAAAATCTCATCTGCTTCCATTCTCACCATAACCAACTCATCAGGCAGTGAAAACACAAATTAAATTACCAAAATTAAGACACTGCTCACAAGTACCCAAAACAGACTAGTATTTTAACAACACATCCAACGAGGTAAAAGCAGGGAAGATGTAACATTGAGGGGATTGCTCACATCTGGGAGCAAATCTCTGAGAACAAGTCAGGGAGCTGCTCTGCTGCAGAGGCAGATGGGGTGCATGGGGGCTGCTGTGAGGAACCAGGAGGGCTGAAGGTCCCTTGGCTGTGCTGTAGGAAGCTGCAAGGCATTGGCAGGGGCACCTGTGGCAATGGGGAACATTGTGGAGCAGGTAAGGGACATCCCAGCCTTCTCTTTGGCTCCCAGAGGGGTGGCTGGACACAGGAGATAGCACAGAGCCTAACCCATCCCAGCCATCCCTCTGCCTGGTAAACCTGGAACAGCCCAGCAGCCTGCTGTGCAAGCAACCACCTTTGGAGAGCCTGTCCCTGCCCAGCTCAGGGGAAGCTCCCACAAGCTGCTATATATGATTATTTCTTGCCTCTCCTCATGCCATGAGGCTCTGCAGAGAATACAAAGTCTGTAAGGAGGACTGATGGGATTTTCCATGATGCTTTGTAACACTGATCTGTACTTTTCAGCTGGTGCAAAAGCACAGACATAGGAGATTAAACTCCTACTGTTCAAATCTTATGAAGAAGGGAGAGGGTTAAAAATGGATGCAAAAGGATGTATTCAGATGTTCTAGCTTACTCAGTAGTAGAAATTACATTTAATTAAGAAAACAATACCACATTCAAATAGCATTAACTTTAAACCAACTAAATCCATGAAATATCTTCAGCCTAATTTCTAAATACTATTATTTAATTACTGTATCTCTTGTGATATCAATTTAAGCAGAAAATTTAGTCTCTTGAGGCATGTTGAACAAAGGCTCAAACATTAGCATCAACATCTCCTTGTTATTTGCACAATTATCTTTCCTAATACCAATTACTAAATACAGTTAAAAAGTGGTACTTTCTTTAAGTCTTAGCTTGCTTTGATTTTTTCACTTCAGCTGAAATTAAAAAACGCACAAGGAGCATTAGTCTAACAAGACAAAACTGACACAACTTCTCCCATCAATTTCCAAACCAACTACACTGAAAGTGAAAGCCCTGCACATAAATGCTGTAAATCAAAGGGGATTTTTTTTCCTGTATTTCATCCCCTGTACAACAGCAGTGGCTCACTTCATATGGAAGCAGCCTGGTAAACACTCAAAGTGTGACTTGCTGAAAGGAGAAATACTCAGACTGCTCTTTCAGAGACATTTCTTCTGGTAATTCTCAATTTGCTTCCTCAGATTGGTAGCTAAACCTAAAGATTAAATATTCTGTGTTTGGGGTTTTAGCATAAAATGGAAGGATTACTAATTTCTCAGTGTTTCCATTAAAAGCTATTGTCTGAGGTCTTCTAAGGCTGCTTGGAACTGAAACTGAGGAACACTTTCAGATGTTTCAGAGCTTTATGAACTGTCAAAAATACTAAGTGACAAATGCAGCTTTTTTAACTCTTCATTTTTCAGAACTCACATGTCCCAGAAAACAGGTTATTAACAGGAAAGCTTCTCCAATAAATCATGGCTTGGATTGATAAATACAAAATCATTCAAAACCCATCAGTGAGCTCTTCAGAGCCCTGATATGCTTCAGAGCACTCTGCTCTTCAGAGCACATATGATACATTTGAGTTGCTGAATGGCATTTGCCTAAGCTCAGCTAGGGTGATCTCACATGCTCATAAATTAACAAACTCATGGTAGTGACATGCCTGTTCTAGGGGAAGCCCTTTACATCTCTAAAGTGCCACACATATCTGGCAACAGTCCCACTGCAGGGGAAAAAAACCAAATATTTCTACCTCAACAAAAGATTAAGGCACTTACAAAAAGCAGACCTGACCTATCAAGAAGAATCAAGACAATGATACAAATGAAAAGCACTGACAACCTGGTGTCCTTGTCCCCTTGCTGTGGCCAGGTGGCTGCTGTCACCAGAACTGATGTGATCCTTGTGCTTAGAGCAGGCTCTGAGCGTGGCTGGGACTTTGGACTGTGGTCTGCATGCCAAGGGAAGGATGGCTTCTTCCTTGATGTCTCTTTAATGTTAGACCCTGTCTTTAAGCTATTTAAGCCACCCAGCTAAGGGACATTGATCTGGTGTCTCATGCTGACCTCCACATTTTCTCAGTATCCTCTGTGCTTGCCTGCAAGTAGATATTTGCCATTCCTTTGCAATCCAGAACATCCTTCTCCCTTATCTGTCACACGTTTCTCATCAGCCTGCAGTGCCCCCTGGCATTATCCCACCTGTCCATCCCAGGGAGCTGGAGGGTTCTGCCCCCAAAACAGAACATATTTTTCAACAGTCCCTCACTATTCCACTCACTAAAGACACTTAAATATTCTTCAAGAGATTGCTATGTTGTCCAAAAATCATGGCATGTTCTCCCTTGTAGTATACAGAAAGAGTGGTTCAGAGAACACTTAAGTGCCATTGTGTGCTAAGGCTTAAAATACCCAAATCCCAACAGCATTTTCCTAACTACCCACACTGACATTAGAAGCTTCTTCCCAGCTCACAGTTGGGGTTTTAGATAAGTGTCTTTAGTATTAAGGAATATTATATATCCTCATAGTGGAGGTGTGTGGTTGTAAATCAGGAGCAATGTGGAAGCATTTCTGTTGCTGAAGTGAAATATCCAGCAATTTACCATCTCAGGGCATCCCAGGCACAGCATATACATCAGTCTCAGCAGAGCCTAAAGTTTGCTACAGCTCAGTCAATCCTCCATATACATGGAAACGAGCACTGACCTCATCTGCAACAATTGGGCTGAGACCCCATGCACAACAGTCTACCTTCACCAGACAGGGCAGGAACCAAATATATTTGTTTCAAAGTTTAAAAAAACAAACAAACAAAAAAACCAGGGAAAACCATCATCACATAGTTCTTTCCACAGCTGGTTTTGCAGAATCCTCTTCTGCTTTCCTGTTTGTTCCCAATATGCTGCTTTACCCCACTTGTCCAAAGTACCCCATCACTGTATAACCTACTGCCTCTCCTGGGCAGTCTATACTAGGTTAGCTTTTCTTCTCTCACTCAGCTGAAACATTGATCATGTGTATCCATGCCCAAGCCACACAATTCAGGATTAATCATTCCACTCTGATAAATGCCATTGACTTCTGCTCATTTCTCCAACATTGTTTTTCACTTGAGGGCTAAGCAAATGGCAGTGGCCAAGGGTAGCTTTGTCTGGCAGGTAAAGGGCACTTTGGAACTCCAGGACATTACAGAAAAGTGTTCCAATGGAATTGAAGAAAACATACCAATTAGCATACATTTTTGTCTGACCTCAAGAGTTGCTCTCCACCCTGCATTAAGGCTTCATACTGGTCTTAATACTGCACTTCCCAGAAAACTTAAGCAGCACAGTAAACCTGGCTTTGCTGTCTGCAGCCTCAGTGCTGAGCCAGGCTGGGGAATGTGAGCAACAACCACACAGGTGAGGCAGATGAGCAATCTGTGCTCAGGGAAAGCAGCTGCTCTGAAAACAAGGAGTCTGAGTGATATGGGGATGGCTGAGCTCGTGCTCAGCCACAAGGGGAATTATGTGATAGTCTTCATGGTTTTCTATCATATTTAAAGTAAATTAAACAGGAGTTTTCTCTTTCTAGCAAAGTCTGAATGGCCACATCTCAAAAGATACCCAGATTTTGCCAGGAAATACTTGGGTGAGGAGAGCACATAACCACTGACACAAGGCCAGATTTCTGACTGAAATGCCTCTTCACAGCATCTTTAATAAATACTTCAATATTTTCACTATTTTCCTTGAGCTGCTCATCCCTAAACCAAACCGCAATGCTATTTGCCACAAAAAAAGCACTGCCTACAGATATTGCAATACAAAACCAGACAATTTGCTCACACACATGAAAGCAGCACATTTTTGAGTGGGACAGACATTTTAGAGGCACACAGTTATGGGAGCAGCTAAAATGCTTACAAAGGTTTCAGCAGGACCTAGCAACCTAACTCTGGGAAATACTACGTGTTCTCAGACCATTATCTCCTGGCTTCAATGGAAACTGGACACTCAGACCTCTTCAGAGCCTCTTATCCACTCAAAGATCAAACTGAGAATTTTTTTATACGTGCTTTGAAGAAGAAAGAGAAAAATATTGCAGGAGACTACTTTCTTTGCATTAAAAAGACCTCTTACACGCATTTGCCTGAATCAATGTGAGTCTACAATAACTAGTCAATCAATTCCAACAGATCAAAACAGCAAGGAAACAAAACCAATCAAGGCAACAGCTTCAAAATAAAGTCTTTTCTCTTATGGGAATAAGATTTTCTTGTTATGGGATTCATACAAGCTTATTTTCTAACACAATCCCCTGCTCTCCACAGAAAGTAAAATGCTTATTTAGGGATTATAGTAAAATGGCTAGTTACTTACAGTGGCTATCTTTCTCCTTTCTCTCCATCCCCACAAAAAATTAAACAAAGAGAAACTTCATTCCTATTTAACTTGAACTGTGTTTCTATTCTGAGCAAATTACATGAAAACCTGACTCAAACAGCCCAACCCCACCACCATCACATGCCTATTTCCAGCCATATATTTCATAAACCAAATAAGAAAATACCTTTGCTGACTCGACCTAGGGAAACAGAAGCTTCTGCACCACAAAGAGGAGTCCCAAAGCAGCAGAGCAGAGCGCCTGCTGGCTCAGGCATTTCTAGCCCTCCTGCCCTCACCCTTGTTCCTCGTTAGGGTTGATTGGGGTTTGCAGCTGAGCCCAATGAAGGCTCACAAGGCCCAGGTGCTGAGGGCACTGCTTGCTCTGTCCCCTGACCCTTGGCAGCTGTTGCCATCCCATAGTGGATGCTGGGTTATGGACGTTGCCATCCCTGAGCAAGGCCAGCAGTGCTGAGCTTTGTGCTCCTTTTCAGTCTGACCTGCCTTCCTTCTCTCACCCATGGCCAGAGGTGACCTCCTGAAAATGAGGCACAAGAGCATAAAAATGTAGATCAGCTTGGCACTCACTGCAATATGGAGTTATACTCTCACCTTAGTCTGTGATTTCAAAAGCAATGCAATTACTTTCCCTTGGGAAGTACAAAACCTGGAGACAACCAGGACTCTTAAAAAATTAATGTCATTTTTGCACCTTTTTCCTTTTCCCATAATTAGTAATTATCTTAACATGTGGCTCTGCCCAGAGTCTGACACTCCTGTAAAGTTGATGGGTCTGCATTGAAAAACAAACACCAAAAGAAAAGCAACCTGGAAGGAAAATGATGAAACCTCATATTACTTTGCTTCCCCACCTACAGTGCTGTGTGGCTATGAATCCACTGATGTTTTACCTTTTTCTATTCAATATGCAACTTCTACATTTTAGATAGCACACCAAAAAAGAAAAGGAATTTATTTTGTTTGGGGTTTTTTAATATATGCTTCTGATTTTCTTTAACTGGAGAAAAATATGACTTACATTTCTGAACATATGAAGAGTGGAAATGCCTCAGCACTAAAACCACAATGGGAGCTTATAATTTCCATAAAACATTCAGATACATTTCAGATCTAAATGAGCTGCTGATGAGAGAGCTGTTTTTTGTGTTATGTGACAGCACAATCCCGAGATCCTTGTTCAACCATGACTCTCACTGAAATTTAGGGAAAAGTTATCTGAGCCAAGACAGCAGGATTCAGTACCAGAGACTTCTCTGCAGGCCTTAGGGCCAAATTCATTCTTGATTTAAATCAGACCAGCAGAACTGAAGTCAATAAAATGCCACTGATTTATATCAGCTCTTATTTATTGCTATAGCACCCATGCTTACTTCCATACCCCCTCTGTAATCATTTTCCACCATTCATTAGGTGCATATATAAAAGCTGACAGAAAGCACAAGCCAACAGGCTGCTCTTTGCAGAGCTTCAAATGTCAGATTTCCCTCATTTGCAAACAAGGTCTTGATCTTACTAATGCTGGTGGAAATAAAGATTTCTACAACTCAGCCCCATGCTGCCCCATTGGGATAAATGAGATAAAAATCAAGAACTGGAACAAAGAGCTACTGTGAGCCTTACTGTTTGCATTGCTTTGAGGTGTGACATGCAGGGAATTTTAGGGCTGGCTCTTTCTGTGTTATCTCACTGGTAACTTCAGTTCTATTGAATAATGTGAAACCTCTTAGTGACATTTCTAGACAGATTCCCTGTTATTTGCTACTCAGTTCCTTTATTTTTTTTTCCTTTTATCATTGTTCTGCAGAGATGCTCAAAACTAATTTGCATCAAAATACTCTATTATGCAATTATTTATGGAAAATTACAAATCCCTACAGTGTAAGAAGACAGCATGGGGGGATGCCTGGCTGTGTTCAAACAAGTGGTTTGCTGAAGACCAGTGGGGCAGCTGTGAAGTGAAACCCCTGACAGCCTTTGGCTCAGTTCAGAGTGCCTTGATGCTCCCAGGGTGGATTCCTCGTGGAAGAAACCCCCATGATGGCTCCATGCCACAAGCCAGGCAGCCCAGGAGGCTCTGGTGCCTCACCAAGGCTCTTCAGTACATCCCCAATGCTTCTTTCTTGCACAAAGCTTCAAACCACAAACCCTAGAGGCTTTTATCCTCAAGGACCAGATTATCTCTCATCTGCTGGAGCCCCACCCAAGACATGCAAAATATCAGTAGATAACAACTCTGCATGGGTTGTTTTGGTCAACCAACCCACTCCTCTGAAACTGAATTCCTGCTGGCACAGATGGAACCACTCTCCTGTGAACGTCTATGTTCCTTCTCCAGAATCTCCACAAAAACTCAGAATTAATTCATTATGCCCCTGGCAATGTCATAAACAACAGCAAAAAACCCCCACTTTCAGTCTACAAAGCCAGTAGGCTGCTTTCTTTCTTTATCCTAGTGGCTTGTAACAGTTCAAAGACATAATTTTAACATGTTGATAATTTATCTTTTACTCTGTCTGCTGCAGATTTTGAAGGAAGAAGAAATTGTAAAAGTGTAGGGTTATGATTCTAATCTTGCCTCACTTTTTTTGTTTTCTTTGTTTTCCTTTCAGAGATACTACTGGAGCTTCATTTAAAACAGGGAGATCTTGTCTTGTATCTCAGTGCTGCACAGAGAAGTGCTCTCAACCATGCACTATGCACTGTACAATTTAATTTCTTAGGCATTTACTACTCTAAATATGTGGAACAAAGTTCCAAAAAGCCATCTGCAACACTTTCCACCTGAAAGTAATCTTACCTGATGGAGTCATCTTTCATGTGGGCTGAAGCACACCACCTTTGGTCTAAGTTCATGAAGTATAATTAATCTTCTGAAAATGTCTTTTGTTTCATGCTAGCCTGTTTTTACATGAGCATATCCCATGGAAAGATGGAGAGATTGTTTGTAAATGAATGAGTCAATATGAGTGTGAGAGAGAGGATTATTTGGGTGACCAAGTGTGGTGAAACATGGGAGGTCAAGGGAAGACTGAGCTTAGAAAAGTCTTCCCCCTGCTTTTAGTTCAGACTGAATCCAAACTGCAGCCCATACAGGTGCATTTCAGTAAGTGGGGCTTGATTCTGATGAAGTAAATCAGTATCAGAATGATACAATCCAGCAGTTTGTACAGGAGCAATTACCTGCCAGAATTTTGGACCTGTCTGAATTTCTGCTGGAGTTACACTGACATCACTGACTTTATCATTGATTTCAACTTGACTTGAATCAAGGCATTCATTACTGCCTTGAGATATTATCAAGTTACTGTGTATGGAGACTTTAAAAGTTAAGAAACTTAAATAATATCATGTGAGCACAACAGAGCAGGGCTGCTCTTTGTTCTTATTCAGATATGTATTTAGTGTTTTTAAAAAACTTCACTGCTTGCCTTATTAATGTCTTGAGGCAAGGAATATAATGTATTAAGATAGGTTGAGTTAAATTTGTTGATTTGTTTGAATGTCCGTATCAGTACTGCACTGGGGTAAAAAACCCATGCATACAGCTGTGTGCTCCAACATCTATATTAAATTGCATTTTCTTATTATTAGTCAGTACCTCCTGTGAATGTCAAAACTTTAAAGCTTGTCACAGTCAACTTACATGCAGAATCTTCTGGCTGAAGTTTTGTAGTTCAGTATTGTTTGCCTGAAATTGAAAGAAACATATGTAATCTTAATTTAAAGATCAAATCCCTGAACACCCTGTACCAGTGATTTTGTAGGTTGTGAGACAGTGTCTATTAAAGCTTTTCCCCAATAAGTGTTCTTGATGAAGAAAGTAAAATTAAAATGCAGAAGCTTAAATAAGAATACTCATCCAGCTGTCCAAATAGGCATCATATTTTCAATAGTCATAAATCCATGTTTGCCAACCTATACAACTGTTTTCTAAAACACTTCACATGCATAGTTCTCACTAAAGCAAACAGAACTTGTTCTGAGACACTTCAGAGACAACACCAAATGAATTTCTCTCTACAAGTTCCTGTACTAATCCAGTAATCATTCCTCAAGGCTTTCTAGCTCTGCTGCCGTATGGTTTTCTGTGGGGAGAACATGAGAGTTGAATTTGTTTTGCTCACAGGAGCATCCTTCACTGGAACAGACAAGCATATAGTGTCAATAATCATGATGGTACTTCTCCATTCCTCACTGCACGGAGCTGACACCTCTGCTGAGTCACTCACTGTGACAGAGCTTCCTTCATGGAAATCATTTATCTACAGTTTGCGTTGCGTTTTTATTCTTTCCAATTGACATCTGCGTCATCAGCCCCTCTAATCACCTCGGCTCTGTGAGGCCCCCTTGAATTCCTTCAAATTCTTCTTAGAATCCATAAAGCCAATCAGTATGTATGACTGGGAGATGACTCTGCTACTCTCCCCCTTGCAGCACATGGCAGCAGCTCTGTCATCCTGAACAGCCTGGGTAATCTTGAATCCTTAATGCACAACGTCCTGCAAAGGCATGTGGACAATGGCTTGCATTGGAACAGAAGGAATTAAAAGGAGCAAAACTATTCCAGAAGGGAGTCTGTCCATGGGAAAGGAGACAGATGTATCAAAGGAAGGGAGGCATCAATGTATTTATGGGAATTTGTCTGGGATGAGGAACTTCAGCTGTGAAAAAAGGGACTGCTCTGGAAAAGCAGCAGCAGGTGAGCTGCCTACCCAGCTGAAACTCACTGAAAACAGGGGGAACTCACTGGATGTCACTTCTCTGCAGAAATACAGCTGCGGGAGTTCGGGGCTCCATCTGGCAGAAAAGGAGTCAGAGCTGCAGAGGGGAAATTTTAACTGTGGCTGAAGGATACATCTGAACATAAAAAGCCTTTCATGAGAAAGATGAAATTTAATTTCTCCTTTCTCTTTCTCATTTATTTTGTTCTTTATTTTTTCTCATGGGAGTGATTTTCTTCATCATTACTGGCTGTTCTGGAAACAGTGAAATATCTAGAGCATTTCAGTTCTATCCCTAAGGGTCATGCCATTGCAAAAGGCATTTTATTACTATGATTGTAACTTTATTTTGTCATTTTTTTTAGCTCTAATTGTGATACGGATCATATTTAATTTTAAAATTTTCTCTTTTCAAATTTTTTTGCACATGCTTGAGGTGAACTAAATGCTCCCCATTTGTCATGTCTTTATTTCTCCTCTGCAGTAGAATAAGAATTGGAGGACATCACATCCTCTCTAAGATGTCTTGATCACCATTTTTTCTCTTTGATGTATTCTGAGTGTGCCCTTTCTTTTGTCATATGCAGTGCTTTCTTGCAGCAACTTTTAACAATTGTGATTGATTTCTTGGCTTTCCTTTTAACCACAGTCTAAAACTTCTTCAGTTTTCCAACTGCTGCCATCCTTCAGCTTCTCTATCTTGACATTTTCTCTAAAGATTTTTTAAATGATTCTCAAGAATCCATGGTTTGATAATTCTTCTCAATGTATCTTTATATACTGTGCTTTAGCTGTATGTAATAATAAAGCACTGAGACAGAAAGCAAAAACTTAATTCAGACTTCTTCATAAATATTAATTTAAATACTTCTGCCTTTCATATTGCCAGAGACAGTTGCAATTGCCATAAGCACAGAAAGCACATGCTTGGCTTCACCTGAAATAATGCTGCCATGTTTCTTATGTCTTCATTCAGCTCTTTTTCTGAAAGGAAAACCTAGGGAAGGTGGAGGCATTGATCACCAAACTTTTTTTTTTTTTAAATGGGACTGTGATAAAAATAAGATGTTGTTATAACCTGAGGGTTTATCTCATCTTAATTCTCCTCCTGAATCCTTTCCCTGCAGTTTATTTGCATTTTGTGATAGTTCCTCTGAAACAGGATATTGATTTATTTTAATGCACAACTGAAAAAGGCATGGCAAGGAGATGGAGACAAAGAGAAGAAATTAAATATGTGAGATAACCCAACCATGCTTTGCAGATGTGTGATGTTAAGTGCAATGCACAAGTGCTGCTGATAAACTGGATTATGAAACTCCAGAGTTCAATGAAGATTTTGGATAACAGAAGAGATATTGCTTCCTGGCAGCAAGAATGGACTGACGGGGCAGAGTCTCTTCAGTGAACAGCATCAGTTCCAGAAGAGATAATGGAATGTGGTATTAGCTGGCTGAAGGAATACAACTGGAACTTTGCCTGGTGCTCAGTTTGATTGAAACCAATAGAGGTGGATGCATTTAACCAGGTGAGAACTGCCATGAATGAGGTTAAAGCTTTAAAAAATAGAGTGAAGGAGTTAACTGCAGTTGGCAGGGGTGTCTGATGCACGTACAAATGGATCAATGTTTCTTCCTGTCTCTCCCCAGTACCATATAAATCTCAATAGCTGTTGGATGAATCAGCAGAGGAGAAGACCTGAAAAATCAGTTTCTCATTGACTTAGGATCTCCAGGACTTAGTTCCTCTTTTTGCCTTTAGTGCTACTCAATATAGACTATCTGAAAATTAATTGTCACTAAAATTCAATCCTTTTAGAAGCCTGAGCTTGGTTTCAAAGAAAAAAATGCTCATTTAATATGAACATTTGCACATTCATTTTTCAGCAATCAGTTGAATCTAAATGTGAGTAAACCCAACACCCAAAAACTGACCTGAAACTTCCATCAGGTGTACACATGGAAGGATGTTTCTCACTGAAGACACTACAATATGGAAAGGTAATATTAATTTCTTAACACATCTTTTTCTATAACATTTTCCTATCTGGGGTGCAATTTCTGTTTATAAATGTGATGATATCAAGACAACAAAGAGCAGCAATGAAGGATCAGTCACCCAAATGGTGAACCCAACATCAGAGAAGTATGAAAAAAGCCCTGGACAGTTTGCCAGCACTTTAATAACCATGTGTAGTTATAAAACTGTGCTGCCACTTTTCTTGCATGATAAAAAGATGCCTAAAACCACTGTTATCTTGTAGATGGTTCAGTTGTAGACAAAAGGCAAAGGAAAGAGTTGTTAAATTCTTTTGAGACTGATCTGTCCTTGATATCCACATGGGGCAAACCCACTAGCAGACAAGTGAACAGAAAGTTTATGATACATTCCTCTCCCATAAATGTGTGAGCAATGTGCCTGTTCAAGCCTCTAGTTAGGTTTTCTAACTATGTAAAAGCTATTACTCATCAGCTTCCTCTATGTTATGAATCAGATATCAATTTTAAATGTTTTTTTTTAGAATGTTATGCCTTTGAATACACTTTATCTGATGAAATTTACACCCCTAAATCCTTAAAAGTTCTGGAGAATCCCTTCCACAATTTCTTTCTATTTTCCAACAGAAGCAGTAAGATGGGCTTTTCTCTCTTTTTTCTGCCATCCAACGTCTCTGATCTCTGTGAGATCTCTCCTCACAAAAAAAGGTGACCACTGCACCCTTGTCCACCCTTTGCTGCTCCAGCCCTGAGAAGAAGGTGCTCTCTGCTGATAAAATGGCCTGTCCTTTCATCTCCTCAGATGGGAAAAAAGCATGAGGTTTTTCTAGAGAGGAAAAAGAAAACTGACTGTGCTGGGGAGAAGCTGCAAAAATGTGAGCCCTAAACATGGATTCTTAGAAAAAGGCTAGAATCTAAATTTGGTTCTCTAATTGTAGGGGCCATTGGACAAATCTGGATTTAAGGCAATCAGGGGAAGTAAGGGGCTCGAGGTGACTCTGTCACCAGAGCAGTTAATAAATGATGACTCTCTCAGGTGCAGGACACAGAGACAAGGAGCTGCCTGCTGCTCATCTGCGCTCTGCTGAGAGCAAAGCATATTTGCACAGACCTTCTTTGGCACTTAGGAAGGGGAAAAATTTGGCTTCTGCTGAAAAATGAAATGCTTTCTTTCCAGATCAGCTGCTGATAGCACTCTGTTCCTAGCAATAAGAAAAAGAGGGTTTAAATATTGACAATATTTCTTATGTTCTGAATGAGGAGTAAGCAGACACATTTCTTATTCCCCCTTTATCCTTTCCTATTTGAATTTCACTTTTCTTCACTATGCTTCTGTCCATTTAAGAAGCGAGGAAAATTAATGTTTCCTCAGTTGAAGCAATACACATTTGCAAATTGTCTATTTGGTTTTATCTCCTTGCTTTCATAATTCTCCATTTTGTTTGATCTGCAGTACACAGGAGGCTGGGAGGATTACAGGAAGAAAATGAGCTGCGTAATGCAACCTGAGGAGGGTGTGGCCAAGGGGGACTTACTGACAAATTGATCCGAGGGGATTATTTTAAAGTCATCTTTTCTAAAGCTCTATTTTAATGGGATTAGACAGATGTCTGATACGTATTTGATTTCAGCAACCTTTTAGAGACCCTTGCCTGCCTGTGATATCTCTGTGCTGTAAAGGAGGCTGCAGCTATGATATTTGTTTTATTTCAGGGTAAATTCCATCAGAAAGTAGGATATTTTAAAGCTGTGAAAAGATGTCAAGAAATCAGAAAATACTGATCATAAGGCTTTATAAATATCCTCTTTCTTTCTTTTTTCTTTTTATTCATCATTGCAGCCTACAGTTGCAATAGCTAAGGAAGTGCTCAACTTTCTCTCATATACGAAACTCACATATTTAATCAGATTTTATATTTCTTTAAAATTTACAGTAATCTCATTGATATAATTTATATTTTAATATAATTATTTTATATTCACTATAGACTATAGTTATATTTAAATTACTTTGATATCAAGGTTGAGATCTTGACTCTGGTGAAGACAGGCAAAATTACAATCCCTTAATTCCCCATCTTTCTAAGTAATACTTTAATAGTCTCAGCACTTACTCAGGCATTTTTTCTCAGCTTTCCTCATGCTCTGCATACAGCCAAAAGACACAATGCCATGTTCTGCTGGGTAACTCTCCCTGAAGGGCTTGTCTTGCAGGATAGCTCCCCATGACTGCACTTTGTGGGGTTACACTAGGCAAAGCTTCTGACAAGGCAATTGGCAAGGTCCCAGCATTGTTACCTTCATTAATTTTGTCACTTCTTTGTTTCTGTGACATAAAAGTTTTCCTAAACTTTCCATTGATTTACATTAAAATCCAAGGAAAACTGTTTTAAGAGGGTTTGAAGGCTCCCTAACTCCACCCATTCCAACATGAGGCTGATACATCCATGCCAATCCAGCTGAGTTCAGCCCTGGTGCCTTTCTAGACAGAAGCTGAGTGCCAGTAAGGGTTTTCCACAGGGCTTCCCACTAGGAATGTTTGGCTCCACGGGCTGCAGCTGCCAAACAGGAATTCAGACTGCAATGAATTCTGTGTTAAATGATGATGGGTGGATTTGGCCCCATGGTTTGCAACCAGATAAGGGTCTTGCACCAATTTCACACAAAGAAAAGGATCCAGGTAATGCAGAGGAATACTTTTGTTGCTCTCCTTTCTCCTCTCCAAATGTACTTTATGCTGTTTGGCTAAGCAATACAGGACTGTGGGGATAGGAGAAGTGTTTCACAGAGAATTACAATATTATTATACAAAACCAGAGACAAAATAATCCCATCTATTTGTTTAAATTTTAGTCTTCTGTGTTTTTACACAAGACTGAGCTCAAGAGGTGGAACAAGTGGCTCATCCAGAACAGTGGCCTTCATTTCCTTCACAAATGAGACACGAGAGCCCCAGCAGCAGAGACACAACAGGAGATAGGCTGAGGGGAGGTTTCAGTGTAATTAGTTATGCTTAATGTACTTCCAAATTCAGTGTGGGGTTCAGCTCTTCCAGTTCACCTTAAAAAGGTAATGGGGCCCTGCTAAGCTGCCAGAAAAGATTTGGCTCTGGCACTGAGGGGCCTCCAGTGCAGATTTGCTTGTGTCATTAGGAATGCCATTTCCTTTTACGTGTGAGCCTAATGAAAGTACACTTAATTTGTAATTTTGTATAATTATAGATCTTGATGAGACAGATGAATGTGAATTCAGTATCAGCTTGTGAGTTCATCATTCCTTGTATCATCCATTTCTCAATTATCTCTAATGGTTGTCTTCAAGAGATTTATATCTTGTCATTTCCCTCCTAACCCATGTAACATATCCTTGCAGAGCTGTACCAGTGATTTGTCCCAAGGAGAACAATTTGCAACCCACACCAAGTTTCTGAAGGTTAGGCTTCTAAAATACTTCCAGACTATCTCAAATGTGGAGAAAGTTTCCTTCCAGCTCATTGTATTCCCACTGTTTGCTTTCCACATCCAGAACAACAGCCAGGTGATCCAGCACTGAAACCTTCTCACCTCCAATTTCCATCCCCTTCCCTTCTCTGAAACCTTGCTCAAGACCAGGTTAGACCTCAGTAAGACAGACAATTCACACACTTGTTTTTTTAATATACATTACTACAATTTTCTATATGTCTTGTGGGGTTTTCTAGGTCTCAGCTTTCTTTTTTTAACTTTCCTCTTCTGTCCTCAGAGACAGTTCAGTGACAAAGTGACCTCCACCCTGGGCTCAGGGCTCTGTATCACAGCAGCCTTCTGTGTCTCTCTTTGCTCCTCTTATTCATACAAATCTTTTCCTCACAGTCACCTTTTAATTTTTTTTTATAACTGCTTCACTTACTCCCAGAGGTGATACTTAGAAGAGAACTATATGGCCTAGCAGCAAAAACAAACATGAAGCATCCCAGGGTGGTTCTCTATGCTTTTCAGAGTTTGGTGCTGAGTTTGTTCAGAATTTGCTCTTCAGGAAACTACATGTATATGAAAAAAACACTTTCAGGACAGACCTGCAGCTCCTCTCCTACAACTCTCCCATTAAGAAAGCAGCTATCTGAACAATTCAGATATAAATAAAATTTTCAAAAATCCCACATTTCTAACCTCTCTTTCACCCTTTACATGGTCATCTCCCAGTACTCAGGGCAGGGATTAATTTCCATTTTGGAGTATGGAAAAAGCAAGCCCACATATTATGGTGGTTTTTCTGTGCTCATTCATCTTGCTGACTTTCATCTTGAAAGCCTTCAGGATTAACTGGGAACATTTCTTTTTATTTTTTTCCTCCTAAGGTGACGGAGGCAGAAGCCTTAGTAGAAACAAATTCTTTTCCATCAGAAGGAGAAAGGTTCATAACACAGCTCTGTTTATCATCCTCCAAAAGAAGAAATACTGCAGCTGCTTGGTCTGCCACTTGGAAATGTTCAGAACCAGTTATGCTTTGTCATCACAACACCCACCATTCTTTGCTATGCCAGGAAAGTTTTTCAGTGCTCTTATGATAAATAGTTTGGCTATGAGTACTGTTCATTTTGCCCTGTATGATGTAATTGAGTTTCCTTAAACATCCATAAATTGTCAGGTACTCCAGATATCTATCAGCATCCTACCTGTATAGAGAAATGTTGGAGAATCGTTTCCCTAAATTTAATAAAGATAGTTATATGAAACACCTGAATAAGCACTGTTTAGAGATGTGCAGATTTAAACAGGTGAAAAGACAGAAAATAAATGTGAGATTTTGTCTTACAGTGCAAGAAAAGATAGAGGTGACTTTCCATCACCCACTGATCAATCCTTATTGTATTGCAAATGCTGAAGGAGTTTTGTTCGGTTTTATGAGCGATGAGCTGGTTAGCCAACACTACAAAAGGCTGAGCAAACATAAGGAGGGAGCAGTGCCTTTCCCAGGCAGAACTACTTGACAGGACCAGCCTTGCCCTGATTCAGAGAAACTGTGACTGATGTGAGAATAACCACACACCAAAAGCCACAGCTTCACTCTACACTTCCAGCAGCTCCTAGGAAATAAGGTTTCCCCTTCTACTTGAGAATGAGGCAGAAATGATAGTTCTCAGGCTCACAGGACAAAAAGATTCCCCAAGGGCTCTCATAACTTAACCTTCCTGCTAAATGTGTTCATGTGAGGATGGTATTTAGAGGAAGCTCTCGAGAGAAGAAATTGTGAGCTCTTGGGTGCCTGACTGTCACACATTGACCTGGGTGAGATCTTGCCCTTGCCAATGAGTATGAACTTACAAGTGGGCAAAGGCCTCTCATCACACTCTCACTTGCCACAGAAGCCTGGTGTAGATGGTTTCTAGATGTCTTAATTCAAAAATGCTTGAATAGAAATGAGGCAAAGTTCAGAGCAGTACAAATGTCAAGAGAAATAGTACTGCTTGTAAGTGTGGCTACAGAAATGAGTAAGTACCAGAACAAAACAAAACAAAACAAAAAAAAATCCCCAAAAAATTAAAGGGAAAGAGTATGAATTTTGAATGAAGTTTTCATTATAAGGTAGAATATAAATATCAATATAGTTTTTGTTAAAATGTATTTACTGCAGTGTTTCTTAGCTTAGTAGTAACTCCAGGATAACCTGGCTGAAAACTTACCATGGAAACAATTTTCAAAAAGAAAAACTTGAGGTTGGGTCTATGGCTACTACATTTTCACAATTCTTCTTTGGGCAGCTCAGTCCAACTCCTTCCCTCCAGAACATCATCTGCTCCTCTTCTCTGCTGCAACCCTGATAATTAAATAGAAGCAGATAAGGAAAAATAAAAATCTCAAATAATTGCAAAAAGAGGTGGTATAGTTCTTAAGAATTGCTCAGACACTAACAGCTGTACACAAGACTAGATTTAGGAGCTGGGTAAATCTCCAGCTTCTAAGTGATGTCTCACTCCTGCAGTAAAATAGCTGTATTTTTGAAGAAATGGAATGAGAAGTGATTTTTTTCCTTGAACTGAGAGAAGAACTACTCAAGGAATAAGAAGATCAGCAGAACAAAGAGATTCCATGAATCACAATTTCCTCTGCTTTATTTTCCTTTTTCCATTTATAGAGTGAAATTATCAAGCATGCAGATAGCTTACCTATGTAATGTTTCATTTCATAGGTTTTTTGAGAGAAGGCAATAGAGGAAAAATACAATAATCACATCTTGCCTGTCATACCATAACCACACTGTAACCTGGATGATTTACAAAGAGGAGCAAAAACTGAAATGTTTAGAAGATTGCAATGCACGGATGTGTGAGTATAAAAGAAATCCTTGGCTAAGAATTGATCTTGTTCACTTTTCTTTGTTAAAATGTGATGCAGACAAGGGGATTTCTAAAGCAGCAGCAATAATCCTAACCCCCCAGCTGCCACAAGTTTTTCCAGCCATTTGCATAGTAGGAATTTCTTCTGGATTTTCTGTCCTCCCCACAGAGCTCATCATATGGATTTCCCTCACTTTACATAGCTTTGTTTTAGCCTTACATGCTGTGCTCTTGTCAGTCCTGGCACACAGGAGCAGCTTAGAGTGTAATAAGGTGTTCATTTCTGCTCGTTTCCATCCCTGCTGTGGTCACTGCTGGGGATAACTCCTGAGTTCCTTTCCCTGTCCCCCTTTCCTTTTGCAGCTCACTGTTCCAGCTCCTGGCAATGAAGGGAACACTCAGGATGCCAGCATCACCTCCATTTTGGTGTCCTCCTGCTCTGTTTCCAGGAGCTTCTTATTGCAGCTCTCAGCTGCCCAGGGAAGATGTTGGGGAGCAGAGGGAGGGATAGAGAACCACAGGAACTCCCTCTGAGAGGCAGAACTTGTTGGGTCATTTACCCCATTTTGTTGGGAAGTCCCATTGCTTCCAGTGACTTGGATTTCACACTGTTCTGTAACTTTACACCTCAAACTTTACACCATCCTCAGGTAAAGGCTGGGAAGAGCTGCCTTTAACTTAATTTCTTTAGGAAGGAAGAGAAAACCACCAATGGTTGTTTGTATCAGCTGACTCAGTTAATAAATCCCATTTTGACATGATAGCCCTCTTTGTTTTGGATCACAGACATACTCCTTACTTTTTCCCTTCCTTATTTATATAGTGCTTGGATTTTTCTCTTTCAGTATGTTACCAGAAGGTGAAAAAAAAAAAACCAACCCAATTTAAAAGCATGGTATAAAAAAGATCAGATACAAAAGTCACATCTGGCATGAGATATGACATCATCACTATCCTGAAGTCAGCTTAAACCTCTCTTTCTCTTGAAACAGTGGGCTCTGGAAAAAGCCCTCAAGCCCAATATTACTTTTAACTTTTTTAATCCCCACTTGCTTTAGCACTGATCTGACAAAATGTTCTGCTAGTGCTGAACTCACTATTATTGAATGATTGATTGGCAGATTTCTCCTGTCTGAGATAGTGTGGCTGCTGCTCAGCCTGTGCTCCTTCGACTGAAAAAGGACCAATGAATTTAAAGATGCTTTGCTCTCCAAAGAGCCTCTTTATTATCCTGTAACTCTTCTGACACTTCAGAAATACAAAGCTGAGTTTCCCCTCTGCCTTTTCACTCCTTGGAATGATTTGCTGCATTTTGGCTGCACAAAGGATTGTAGTTTAAAAGTAGTACCAACTCTGTTGAGTGACAGATAGCTGTAAATCCCCATCCCTGGGCACTGGTGTCCCAGAGCACAAAAGTGGGGAAGGTTGGGATGGGAATGGGAGTGAAGTTGGGCTGAAGGTAGATCTTTTACACCTCAAATCCTCACCAAAGCCCTAGCAGTGGAACAAAAGGAATGTGTGGTTTATCCCAACCTCAAAAAAAGGCTTCATTTATGGCAACTGGATCTGAATTGAACTTTGCCATGGGCTTGGGCTAAAATCTTGTTCTAGTTTCATCTCTTTTCTTCCACATTGCTATTGCCATAAACTATAATGACCCTGAAGATGTGAGATAGGAAGATCACCTACAGCATTTCAGAAAATCTACTCCCTTTCTTCTGGAAGAGCTAAGGAAATGGATGCTTGAGATCCATAAAGATGTTTTTCAAGTCCCATTTCCATGGAGAGCCATCCCAAACACCAGCTGCTGCATTTGTGCCAGAATGTTTAATAGATTTAGCAGTACAACACACATGAAGACGTGGCAACTGAGCTTTTCTGAATCCAATCTAATGCAGAACCTTCTTTATAAACTAGATCATTTAGCTCTGTGTACCCCCTCCAGAAGCAAAGCATGCTAAAAGAATTTTCTTTTGTGCTGAGAATATCAATTTATGGCTAGCACCTCTCATTTTGTAAGCTATCAGCTACTATTTAAAAGTTCTTTAAGCAAATACATATTCCACTCATATGTATTCAACTTTGCTAATGCAGAGCTACTGTCACAGTGGTTAGTTCATCCATTATTTACATTAATAACAAAAAATATTATTCTTCAGCTTCAGCATAGCATGCATTGCATTATTTTTTACAGTTTGGCAAATATTAACCCATACACAACTCTAAGTCTGGAAAATGTTATCATAGCTGTGAAGAATGCCAAATACAGTAATTTCTTCTGAAGTTTCTCACTGACATATCTGATACTTTCTAGCTTATTGTTCTTCCTGATAACCATTAAATTTTATTGACTTTCAAGAAGCAACTAAAAACTAGATGTAGAAAATACAAACCAAGATTGTTTATGTGTGATAGAATAAAAGGAAAATCTAAGTGAGGCAAACTGCAGCTAAACTGGAGCTTGGCAAGCAGCAGAGGATTGGTGCTCTTCTGTCCCATGACAATAGTTTTATTTTCAAATGTCTTTATCAGATAGAGCACTGAGAAACAACACAGTGTGCGTAGGCAGGCTAATTAGTTCATTAGTGAGATCCTTCATTACATCAGCACAGTACCCAAGCCTCTGCTGTTATCCATCCAAGAAAACTAACTCAGTTAGATGGGGATTTTTTTGTTCTGTATTAAGATACAGCTTTCACCTTTGACCTCATACTTGATAAGTCATATTTTAGAGACCATTGGTGAAGAAGTGAAAAGAATGTACAAGATTGATTTATGTATTTAGCAACACTAATAGTCTTTTCTGGAATTGGGACAAGAGAGATCAGAAATGAAAGAAAAATTCAAAAGAATGGTTTATGCTGCCGTGTTTTTCATAACTGGAAAAACTCCATCATTTTTCATTTAATTTTTTTCCTGAAACAACATGGCTGGACATCTCCTTTTGCACTAACTCCAGCTGCAGTTTATTGCTCTCTGCTCACTGTCTGATAACATTTTTGGATGCAAGCTGTCAAGCTAGGCCTTTTTTACTTCTTTCCTCACATTTAATGGAAATACACAATTCTTTGCTGTTTTATTCTCCTCTGGCTTTAGTTCTCTGCCATCTTTGCACAGGTACTTCACCCCCTGACACCCCAAACAGACCTATGACAGGCTGAAAGAATTGCAGTCCCCTGCAATGAAGATCATCAGTGTTATCAGACTCTTAAGTCTATTTTTTTTTTCTTTTGTTATAAAATCTTTTTCAAGAGAATGACTGGATTCCCAACTAGCCCATTTCAACGTTAAGCTCTGAGGTCCTACACACCTTTACAGCCTGCTCAGAAAAGAAGCACACAGGCCAAAGAAACTTGATTAGAATGTTCAACCACACAAAAGGTTTTGATAGAAAACTGCAAAAGACCAGAGCTAGAAGACTGAAAGAGAACAGGATATAAAAGAAAAGCCCTAACTTTAAAACTATGTTTCAGTAAAATAAAACTCTGGTTGAACACCATGTTGGAATTCAGAGGTACTGTGATAAATGGAGGACTCAACTTTGTTTCACCTGCAGGAAAGGGAAACAAACTCTTTGTAATGCACTTTATTAAAATGCTGATTTTGGCTTTTTGTCTACGATGGAGCAACCTGTAAGAGAAAGTAAAACAGCAATAAAGCTTTCAATTTTAATATCTCTCTTCCTCCTCTTCCTTCCCTTCATGCTTTTCTCCCCTCCCTTGGCTAACATAGAATTGGATGACTATGACTCAAGCACATACAAAATTAAAAGGCTTGTACAAAATTAAAAGGCTTCTTTATTTACCTGTGTAACTCTATACATAAAAACCTCAATAGTCCCAAGAATAGGTTCTCTGAGAGTACCAGTGGTGTGGCTATGTGAGTCCTCCAGACAACTGACTTGAATTGATGATCTTGAGTCATTGTATAGAAAAACCAATTTGAAATAGATTTCGAATTAAACTCGTTACCCTTGCTGTAATTTCCTGATGTCTATTTCTTCTTGGCGGCTCATGCTTTGTATTACAGGTATAATGTCCCACAGAAGTGGCCTCTAGTGGATTTAGAACAAAATGAAGTGAGAAATATCTTCCAAATTGTGTATTCAGCAAGATATTTAAATTGAAGGAATTGATTTCTTCCAGTCAAGTGTCACACTAAAAGCATGTCTGGGAAGACAAGTGCTGTAAAACAACCAACCAAATAAACCAACAAGAAAACCACTCTCAAGACTCTGGGCAGAAAAAAAACTTCATTGATATTAATCATATTCAAATTTGAGATCACTTTCTTGGGACTTCAGCATAGGAATGGTGTGGCAGAAGCAAACAAAACAAAAGCGTGTGAAAGAGGAGCATCCCATGATCTTAGAGTCTTGGCTTAGCCAAGGACTTGGTGCACAACCTTGGATAAATCACTTGTCTGATTACATCTCAGGAAATCATCTGGAGAACGAGCAGAAAGCCTGGCCTCTGACAAGCTGCTTGGAACAAACTGAATCGTGCTCCTGTGACAGCCCTAATTGACATGTGTTTCTTTAGATGGAGGATTGCCTAATGGGTACCTGGTGGGGGAAGGGGAAGAATAACCCAACATGACAGATGTAAAATACACCTGTATTCATTTACTGCAGAAAAGGTTACAGTTCCTGCACATTTAAATTAAACAGTACCGAGGATAAGACAGCAAAAGGTGGTTTTCTAACTTATTTTCTTCAAATCTTACAAAATAATAATTAGATTTAATTGGCTGGTAAAAAGTTTAAAATGAAATTCGATTTTATCCCAGCATGTTCCTCCATGCTAAATTTCATAGTCTGTATGTGGATCAAAATGTGTATCAGATGGACACAACTTGTGAATATGAACCATCTGGCACACAAAGCCTTGCTGCTGTTTTACCCAATTCAGCTCCATCCTAGCCCAGTCCACACACATCACTGACCTTGTAGTCTCCACTGCTCTTACTATGAATGAAATATTATTTTTTGAGAATAGTTGGGAAGCTGAAAGAAGAGGAAAGGACAAAATTGATGCTATGGCTGACTAGCTGCTAAAAGGTTTTGAAGATGGTTTTTTTAGAAAATTTGAAATAAAAGAATGCACCACTTATGTAGGTGAGTATAAATGAGAATTAAAAACTCCAGAATAGACATTGTGCTCCTGGTGACTCCTAAACACTGATACTTTACTTTGTTAAGCTCTGCTTCTTGGAGCAAGCATGTGTATGTAACTTGGCAGTTGCTAAGGTAACAATCATTTGGGGGAAACAGGAGAGCAACATAGACTTATAAAACCTACATAAAATTGACATGAAATGGCAGTGGCTTCCCTAGGCTTACAGCAACTTCCCATATGTTCATGAGTACATATATCTAACACAAATGTTTCCATATCCCAGGAATTACCTGGTTATGTTTTTGTTTGGAAGAAGGGCTGTGCCACTTGTTTAAGAAAAATACGGGTTTATGAGGGAAATGTACTTTTGACTAAAGCCATCACTACTTAACACACAGAATATTTACACTCATTTCCTACCACTGTTTCTCCTCCAAAGCTCCCCAGCACAGCTTCAGGGGCTGCTGAGGGAGCTGTCCTCTGCTCTTTCCACACCTAAGCCTGTCTGGACAGCCTTCCCTTCCTCCCCTAGCTCTTTTCATCACACCCAAAACATACCACTTTCATAACTAGCTTGGATTTTCTTATGCTGTCTACTTTTTGTAATGCTGACTACTTTTTTTTGTAATGTTTTTTCCCTAGATCAAGACAATTTAAGTGTAGTGTATACTGACATCCATATTTGAGATGGACTTACACTGCACCTCATGTTGTCTCCCCATGAAAAAAATATAGGCTGATTTAACTAATGAAGATATTCTGCAGCTGCTTCAGCTAGAAATAGGCTATAAAGGATGCTCCTTCTATTTAAAGTAAAATTTTAACTGGAGGATGTTTCCTTGATGTCAAGAAATCGTTCCTTCACCTAGGAAATATTTTCTTTATATAAGGCATCTGCATCACTTTTTGGTAAGTGTGAGACACAGTATTCTTAGATGATGATAACTGGGAGCTGAACATCTCCTTAAACTATGAGTGAAACATCAAATGTTTTAAAAAAAAATAAAGGAGAGAGGAAACTCCACTGCAGGAGTTGCTAACACTTTCTAACAGGCAACAGCTGATCATAGTGAGAGCATTTGGGGTGACTGTTCAGCATAGGCTTCTTAAAGGCTCAGTCATCATTTTCTGGTAGGAAAGCAGAAAACAAGGGTGGTCACAGCCACGTAAAAAACTCAAATCAGATAGAAGCACTGATGTTGGCAGCATATAAACCAGGAAAACAACAGAACACTCCAAAACAGCACAAATCTCTATCCCCCATTTAAATTCAGAGATGTAAACAGGCCTGGATTTCTCTAAGAAGAATCACCCAGGCATTCAGTTTTGTGCCAAGAGTCAAAGAAAAGTTAGGAATAGAAACAGAGTGATTCCTCTAGCAAAGACCCACCACCAAGAGAAGGAATTCAAGGTATCGAGAGAACTCCACAAGATGCCTTAAAATAGGCATGATAAATTCCAGTAAAAAGGTTCATTGAGTGCTTTCAGCAGCTCTCAGACTTTATGCTGAAATTGAATCAGAATTTTCATGCTGGTGAAAGATCACTTGCATTGCTGCATGTGTTTCAATTTTAGGAAAAGCAGAGGGAAAATGCAAGTCTTCAGGCTAAACGCTTCCCAGATGTAAGATTGTGCTTGTCCATAATAATAAGCATTACACTAGTTCAGATCTGTTTTGTAAATGTCTTTGAACCTGTGTCTATCTGCAGGGTAGGAAAAAAAAAAAAAAAAGAAAGGAACAAGAACTAGGCAACTTTCATCATAGAAAGATGGTCATAGCTAAAAAAAGCCTCTGTGAATCCAAATTGTACCCTGAATATCCTGGGGAAATCAAGTTGTGTCTAGTGTTGTCTATCTTGATTCCCTGCCTGCCTGTCTGTGCTCTTAAACAGTGATTTCTAAAATGTTAGCCCCACTGGCAGGCTCTGGCCAGGGAGCCAAGTGAGCAGCTCTGCTGTTTGCAGCAGGGACTTGTGCCCTGTGGCTTGTGCCAGTGCATGGGAGGAGGTCACAGCGGGCAGGCAAGGGTGGTGCCCACTCTGGCCAGGGAAGGAGGCAGCAAAACTCTATTTTCTGTAGTGTTGCCTCCCTCTGGCACTCAGAGCACCAGTGGTGTGCTTTCTGGAGGGAGGCATTAGCAGTCCCAGTTTTCAGGCACCCAGCAGCTTGCCAGAGGGAAGCAGTTTGGTGCAGCTGGGAAAGATCCACCCTGCTCTTTTTGTCCAAATTCATGTTTTTATCCTTACAAACTAGAAAGGCTGGGCTTTTCCTGGTGTTTATATGAATGTGAATGAGGCATCTGCCTCATGAAAACACAAGGACCATGGGCACAAAGAAACCTGTCTTCTTATACTGGCATTTCCTCTGCTGAGAGAGTATTTGTGTTCACTAGTTACTGTGCTCAGTGCCCTCTGCAAGGCTTTTCCTATGTAGGAGAGAAAGTCCAAGGTACTACATTAAACACCTGATTTCACACCTCCCAGTGTCTCTCCCTCCCTGGGAATTTACAGCTCCTCCTCATGACAGGCAAAAAAAATTGCATGTCTGTGTGTACATGGGGCAGAATACTCGTCTGTGATACACTGATGAGTTTATAACCATACAGTAAATCACACAGCAGACAAAAGCTGTCATTCATTACTCCTCCTTTGTCTATAATTTTCTACATTATGTGTTTATACCATTCCTGTCCACAAGAAGAAAAATTATGGGGACCATTCAAGTACTTTCTTATCATCAGCAGAGGGGGACATCTACGACAGGAGCCAGTGCTTTGGAAGGATTTCACTGTATGAATTTACAGGTGTGCAAGAGAATAGAAACCACCTAGTTAAATGTAGCTGATTTGAAACTTAAGTCAACTGGCTAAAATCTACGAGACAGATCAGTATTACAAGAGTGATTCAGCAGCCCAAGAAAACTGACGGCAGCAGACACACGTCACAGCAAGCCTGGGACACACCAGTGCTCATGACACCTCAGTTTTGGTCCAGGATATGGCCTGGCAGCTCCTCACCCTCCTAATGATCTCTGAGTCACCATAATCAAATCCAAGTAGCTCATTAAAACACCACTTGGAAAAGGCTGTTGTGTCCAAAACCACCTTCAAATGGGAATTTCTTGAGGCTGAATCAATATGTTTCAGTGAAGTGTGTGCTGGCAGTCTCGGGGGAGACTTTAAAAACTTGCCTACCTCGGATGATTTTTTTCTAACCTGGAGCTACTACTTTGGTATAAGCAATAAAAAAATCAAGAGTGATTTCATTGTACTCTAAACATGTGCCAAATTTTGGTTTTGGGACAAATGAGTGAATGGCAGGAAAGAGTCACAATAGCGCAACAGTAGTGTAGTATTATTTACATAACTAACAAAGCTTTTCTTGAGGTTTTGCAGAGGCATCTTACAGGAAAGATTAGTCCACTAGCTTTAGTCTGTTTTACTTAAAATCTCTCTATTGACTTAAATGGTATTTCTTTTCCTTGAGACAAGCAGAAATGGGTGTCCTTCTGAAGAAAAAGATGAATTTGTCTCTAAGCCAGGAGCAAGTAAATCAATGTTCAAACATGGAGTGTGAGGGGAAACAAAGGGTTAGCTGGGCTGAAGTGCCTCAGTGTTGCTGGGCATCTTTTCAGCAGGACTTGTTTTTACACCGACATTTGGCAGCTTGCACTCTATTTGATGGTGAAAAAATGGACATTTATGGTACCTCTGGTAGGAGCCTAGTGCACAGAAAGAAATGAATCCTGTGCTAAATTCGACCTGAGCCTCTGGCAAGCAAAGCCTGACCCTCTTGAAATTATTGAATTCACTAATGGGATCCCTCTCTGCGAGGAAGGAGATAAATATCCAGACCATTTATCACAATCAGATTATTAAACATTTAGAAGTGGCATTAAAGGGGACGATGCACAGACTAATGCCATATCAGAGCTGGCAGCCCCAAAGCCTGTCAGCAGCCCAAATTGCTCAAGCCTCAGTCTGGAGGTGCTAATGACAGAGTGCTGGGCTGGGTGTCTGCTGAACACGAACATCCATTGCCTCGGGCTTGGGGCTGCAGTTTGACTGTTCAACTCTTCAGTCAGGCAGTCAAACAGAGAAAGCAAACCAATATTCAGGAGAGCTCTGCACAAAAGCTCAGATCCTTGACACAATCACTTTGTTGTGCTGCCACCCTTATTTTTAGCATATTTTGATAGGAGAGACTTTTCCTTTTTGTCTCAGCCTGGTGACAGTTAATTAAATAAACATTTCACTGGATCCTGATTCATATTTTATGTGAGGAGCTGTTTCAAAGGAAAAACCTGTTTGAACTGCAGAAGGTAGAAGGGTGTGGGGGGTGGAAGCCCTTACATAAATAATCACATCATTTTGTGTATCATCACTTAGTGTTTTTCATCATCTCTTCAGGTCCCTCTGATATTTCTTCTCTAGATGTCCATTCTGTTTGTTTTGTTAAGTTGACACATGAACAAATCAATCTGTCTGCTACTCTGAGCAGCTAAGCCCTGCACATCTCTGTTCCTGAAAGCTGAGGGAAAAAAAAGAGGAAAGAAAATAAATTCCTCATAGAGTGCGAGAAGAAGATTTGTTCCTTTTTTTCTGGCAATTCAGTTAAATCCTGAAGGGCCGTTCATTAGGTTTTGATATTGGATTTTGGACGAGAAAGACTACTAATTGGAAGCACCAAATGCTCTATGATCACTTATGTGCCTTGACCTCAAAAGGGAAATCAAATATACCCTGAGAAATACATACAAGAAGACACATTCATTGCACCTCTGAGGATAGCCACCCACATATTCTGGGGAGCTCTGCAAAGTGACCGAAAGGACAACGGGAGGGTGAAGGAGAACTGGAGTTTTTCTCAAGCCTTCCTGACCCAAACCCTAACGAAAGGAGTGAGTGTCACAGCCTGTGCAGCAGGAGTGGGCAGGAAGATGTTCTCACTAATTGTCTGCCCATTTTTTTCTCTTCACGAAGGACCAGAGCAGATCCTGTCTAATTGGCTACCTCTAACCCTGTGGCTGCTATGGACAAAAAGCAGGAAAGAAAACATTATTCCAAGTGATGACCCAGTTGCAGTTGTGTGACTTTTATGCTACATCCCAGAGACACCTGAGTTTTAACATTTTATGTGGCTGGCAATAGGGAACACATCAGGGAATCCCTGATGGGGATAGCAGCTAGTGAGAGTGGATTTGCCTTTCCTGGACACCAGGGGCTTCTTTTCTGTGCACAAAATTTTGATTCCTGTTTATCATTGAAAATAATTTAAATGTGTTTTAATTATCAATAATGTGGCAGGTAGCAGAGGAAAATTTGAGTGGCAAAAATGGCAAAAATGCAGTGGATTTCAGTGAGGAGGTAAAGGATACTTTCAAAGACTCAAAGATTTTAAGCACAGGATGAACTTCAGTCAATTTGTTCTGGAAAATTTAGGCCACCAAACTTTATACAGTTGCTTCTGTAATGAGCCTAATAACTTAAAGATAAACTAAAGCATTTATTTTACAGAAAGGCCAATCTTACAGCTGAGAGGAAATTTACTGTATGACTTGGAAAGTTCTGCAATTACAATTATCCTCATTATAAAAATGTGTTCTTCCTCATTATTTAGGTGCTGTTGTTGAAAGCTTAATGGTTCACACTCATTTATATGGGAACAAAATAAACAGTTTATTATGAAGTATGGAACTACAACATAATGTTCTCAAAAATTAGTTCAATTTTAATGAGGCTGCAGAAAAAGTAAGTTATGTGCTCATTTTTGTTCTGGCTAGGTGCTGAAATGCAGCTGTAAGGGTTGTTCCAACCCAAGCAGACAGGCTGAATTCTCACACAAAACCCTGCTCTCTCTGGAGACAATGATCAAATTTTCATTAATACCTTTGCATCTTTCTGTTGAAATCCTTGGGCTACAGGCAGATCCAAACCAACATACTTTTAAACCAAGAATTTAACCTTGGGGGGCTTATTTGATATGAAACACAGCTGGTTTTCAATTTCTAAGTTGACCAAAAACTGTGCATTTGAAATCTACCTTGGGCTTTTGAGTTCACATACGGAAGCACTTGAAAATGCAAGTGTAGCTCCACATTATTTTCCTAGAGGATTGTGTCAGGAAAAGTTTATAAATTCAGGACAGCCCCTGAATTTCCACACAATTTCCATTCAGTTTTCACATGAGCCTTTATAAATTGTCAATATTTACCTGGCGAGAACAATTTTCCACAATGCCAAAAATAAAAATGGAAATGGAACTTACAATTGCAGCAAAACAAAATGGTTTTCATGACACCGGATTGAAAACCAAAACAAAACAAAAAAAAAATAAAAGACAGATTGAGGCTAAGCCAACATTTTGTTTCAGTGCTTCACTTCATATAAATAAATCTGTGCCAGAGGAATAAGATTGCTTAGCATCACTGGAAGCTGAACAGATGCTCATTTCTTTGTGATTCTCAGTCCATCTCTGTGGAACCTAAATTTCAAGTTGATACTAAAACTTGCTACTGATAACTCCTTCTTGCCACTATCCACTTCCCAAGGCTGTTTTGTACTTGAAGTAAAGTTTCTTTGATTAATGCATGGAAATGCATTCTTCTAGTTTTCTCAGATTATTTGCAATTTCTGCTTTGTGACTTTACTCCCAGCTGAGATTTTCACAGGGACAGTTAAACTTCAGCATCATCCCCACGGTTTTAAGTTGCTGAAATTATCATCTATTCAAGATTTGCACTAAAAGGAAAATGTCACAAATACTTTTGAGCTCAGAGCAGAGCAGGGCCTAGAGATGCATTTCTGTGCTCCTGGACCTTTTTAAACAGTTCCTTGTAGTCTTGGAGCAAAACTGGGACAGATGATTGAGAATAGCAAAGAACGTGCAACTCCTGCAATTTATGTTTTTAAAACAAATATGTCATATGTGTAAGGTTTAATCTGAATGAATTCTTGCAGCTGAACCTGGGTATGTTTTCCTTACAATCCCAGTATAATACAAGATACTGATCAAGGTAAGCAAAGAGTCAACATTTACTCAGATTTCAAACCAAAAAGGGCAAAGCAACAAATTGCCCTGGACAGGTAGCACTTGGGACACACAACATTCGGCCCTGAGTATTCTAATGACTGAAAAAAAACCCCAAATCTAAAACCAGACACAATTGTATCAAATTCAGCTTTTCTATCATTTCCACCAGTATTTTCCCCCATTTTCATTTGCTATATAAAATAAAATCCAACCATGAGCCTGCAACAGACTGGGTTCAGTCTTCAAAAACCATGGATGTCAGTTATGGATTTTCTTCTTTCCCTGTTCTGGGACACACAGAGAGTCTTCTCAGCTTTCCATTTCCTCCCAAAATGCCAAGGCAAGAAATAAGATCCTAGTCAAGATTAATTCTTCATAGACAGAGGTGAAAACTATATGCTCCAAATTAAAATCTACTGCATAGTATATCAAACATACAGAGCAAAAAAACAGGTTCACAGTTTGGAATTTTTTGTTACAGTGAAAACTGAGGCTTCATTTAAATGTTCTGTTTCAGGATGCAAAGAAAAATATTACAAGTTTTTGTGTTGTATTTTGACAATAGTTCTGTGTGTAATAGTGTTCCTAATTTCAAGACAGAAGCTCATTGCAGAGCCATCCGTAGTTCCAAAGATTTCCTTAAAGCATTTGACGTAAGTTATACCTCAGCAAAGGTCAGCTCTCGCTTTAAGACTATTGAGAAGGTTAATTTGACCAGATGAATCCAGACTTCACCCTGAAACTTGGTTGACATTTTTAGATGAAAAGTGAGTGATGGTAGTAAGGGAAAAAAATTAGTCTCAGCTGCTTCTGCTCAGTCACCAAGGAAAGCAGAACAGCCAGCGTTAAAACCCCAAATCCTCAATTACTATGTCCATATGAAAGTTGGATTCTGGAGCTCAACAGCTTCAAAGAATTTGTTTTTCACACCGTAGCCATAATACTGTATAGATTTCAGTAGCAAGCTGGGAGAAAGAGGGAAGGAGAGAGAGAGGCTAACTCTCACAGAAACCTGGCTAACTGTGGGGTGGAACTGCTGGGCTCCAGCACAGAGAACAGGGCTGGAAGAATGGGAACAGTCCTGACTGCACTGACCTACATGTGAAGGGCAGAGAAACAGGGATCGTAAATTTTAAGGACATAAATGTTGGAAATAATCTGTCTTGGGAGGAAAAAAGAGACATACCTCTGTGTGTTCACACACACACATATATATGTATAACATAAATATACACACACATACAGACATGGAAAGGAACTCAGCTGGAAATTCCTGAGAAACACCTGTTTGTCACAAGATAAACCGGAATGTTTAAGTTGCCATTTTCACCTACAGTGCACAATCCACTCTTGCAGCACTGAGTAAATTTTAAGCAGGCACTCTGCCACTTCAGCAGATGGGTAAGAGCACAACCTTGCCAGCCAACCAGCCTGTCCCTCAAGTCTGGGACTCCCCGGCCAGCTCCCCATCCCAAAATGCTTGAGCAGCATGCATTGTTTCACCTCTGGCTACCGGGGATGTGTCACTGCCTGAATATGGAGTGTGGGTAAACTTATAAAATTCCTCAATCAGCAGGATAAGATATCTATTCTGGGAGGTAAATCCACCAGGGTTTGGATCTTCTGTGAAAGCAAAACAGGAGAACAAGCTACATGCAGTGTTACGTGCTACCCGTGATCTGCCAGAGGGTTCACACCCTTGTGAGGAGGCAGCAGGAATTTTGGAGTTAGGGAAAAGGGCACAACGTGAGACTGACACAACTGCTGCTTCTCCAGCCAGAGTCCCAAAGCCTCTGGGATCTCATCCAGGATCCATCAAGCTTTGGAGCAGCAGGGTGAAGACAGGATTTGCTATCCCTGCCTTGAGGGTGTCAGGCCTCTGCTCCACCACCATGACCCACAGTGTGTCTCTGGCCACAGTCATTTATCCCTGGGAAGCTCCTGAAGAGTTCCATGGCTTTTTCCACAGAGAAGCAGTAGGAATTTTCATTACATGCATTTTTCTCAGCACTGCCTTACTATCAGAATATTCAGGTAAGTTCTGCTTCACTTAAGAACAAGTCAGAAAACATGTCTTTAAATTCATTATTACTTAATGCTTTCCAAACAGCCACAAGCAATACAAAAAGCTGCAGGTGCAAAGAGTGAAATTCTAGATATCACACAACCACAAGAGAGGGTTTTTTGTGTCTTTCAGATGATGCTGTATCAAAGCACAATAGTTAAAAGGATCTGTTATAAATTAGTCACACTGCTTTCCTTTCTATTTAGGGCAGAGTTTTCTGCTGGGTAAATCCTTGCCTGCAAGGGGTAACCAAGCCACAGGTAACCTGTGGGAACTAAAAACCAGAGGTATTTGCAAAGTACTGATGTATATAGCTTTGGAAGTGTTTACCTTAACAGTGAAAAGAAAACAGTCAGAACAGTTTTTCACTGTCAAAGATGCATGTGCTGCAAAATGTTTAGATAAATGTGTATGTATGCATAGCCAAATATACATAAAAATATATTTTTTCGTTATTGTAATAACCTGCTAATAAATTTCAAAGAATGATCTGGAAATGTCATCATTTACCCATAAGTGTGCTTGCTGTACAAGAGCAGCTAACAATTTTCCTTCAATCATGGCTGTAATTAAGTAGGAGGAAAACTGCAGTGGCTGAAGGCTCATGCTAGAAGACTGACATGATGTCAGGTTCCATAAGTAATAAGATGTGGAAAATGTCAAATTATTGCTGAGGGAGAAAATGTCAAGGATGCACTTAAAATTAGATTTCCCATGCAAGAGTCCCAGTGAACAAGAGGATAGAAGGATGATTATGACCAATGTCCAGATGCTGCCCTTCCAGACACAGTGATGTCTCAGACTCAAGTGCACAGATCTATTTCAGTTCTTCATTGACACCTGAAAATTGTCTTCACTGACACTGCAGCAATAGGGCACAACTTCCTCAAAATGCTTTCCTGCAGCTTCTCAGCTGTTGTGCTTTAGTCTGAATTAGCATAGATCTAATTTCTCCCTTTTGTGGTTTTTTTTTTCCATTTTTTTTTTAGCCTTTCAGAAGCACTCTTGAATATGAAAGTGCATCATTTACTAAACCAACACATTCTGAAATTACACATCATGCATAAAAACACTTAATGCTTCACAGGACTGGCATGGCCCAGTTTGGAGAAGTCTTCAATAAGGTAGGACATACTGCAGTCAACTCCCTCAATTCTCTGTGATCAAAGTACTTGAAAGTGAGTAGGCAGCTTTTATCAGTAAATGCTTGGTTTTAACTCATAACAGCTATTCAGGTTTCCTTGTCCTTGTTTGTAAATTGCCTACTTTTTTTTTTTTTTTCCAAATGTTCCAGACATCTACCAAGGGAAAAACTGTAAAACTTTATGGTGCATCTGAGAGGATGATTAATCAATCTTTGAACTTCTAACTTGAGTGCTGCACGGCCACAGAAGGTAGCAGTTAGGAAACATTAAAAGTATGCAGTTCCCCATCATTCAGTGCACATTTCTTCTTCCCCCTTCCCCAGTCCTTGTTAGAACTTCTGTTGCCATATTGCTAGTAAATTCTTTACATAAAATAATGCTGTTTTTATGGTTTAAAGCTATATAAGTTATTGAACAGTCTTTAAAAAAAATAAAAAACATAGGCAGTTGTTTTCAAAACTGTTTTTTCAGCTTTTTTTTTGCAATGCTGTATCTAGGTGAATTTCTCAAGGGGAAGCCACAAGTTTCTGACAAAAAGCTAACATCACTAAAGAGAGAACTAGGATTTCCCTGAACTGCAGGGGGACAGTCACTACACAAGGCAGAGTAAAACGTGAAGCATGTATTACGTTTGTGCCACTGTTACTGCTGTAGAGTAGAGTAGAAGGAAGGACTTCAGTGATGTCCCAGAAATCCCACCAGAGGTGAGATCTGGGTGTCTCACATCTGGCAGTCTCTGCACATGTACTGTATGCACCCTGAATTTCAAGAACCACAAACCTACTCTTTACAAATTGCACCCTTCATTTGAATTTGGTGATGTTTACTGTTCTCAAGGCTGGATATATCAGCACTCCCTCTGAACATGAAGTGACACTGGGGATCCCACAGAATTGTAGCAATATTTGGGTTGGAAGGACATTTAAGATCCTGCAGTTCCAACCCCCTGCCATGGGCACAGACACCTTGCACTGTCCCAGGCTGCTCAGAGCCACATGCAGCCTGGCCTTGCACACTGCCAGGGCTGGGGCAGCCACAGCTTCTCTGGGTGTCCTAGGTTGCAATATTGATGTAGTTAAGTATTCTATTACCACCAGCTGTGGGCCATTAGCTGCTATCACCCACTCCGGATGACAGGCAATGGGCCATCCGTTAGCTATTATCACTTGCTAATGACCCACTCCGGATGACAGGCAATGGGCCATCAGGGACCCACCGTGTGACTCATGGACTTATCTCATCCCATTGTGAGATGCTCTGCCCAGGAGGGAGGAGCCAGGTGTTCCCACCTGGATATAACCTGGCCTTGGAACTGCCTGAGCTAGCCCTGTCTACTGGGTTCCCAGAGGACCAGAGCTACCACTGGATCTTCAGCTAGAGACTAGACCTTCACAGGATCACCGCTTCAACTGGACTACTTCAGTTGAACTGCTACTACCACCCTAACAGGGTGTTAGGTTGTATCTGACTTTGTCAGTGCTTTTCCTTGTATTATTTCACTTATTTTTTTAATTTCAATCTTGACTTGTGATCTCCCACTGGTTTGTTTTCAAACCAACACATATTTTGGCGCCCAACGTGGGGCACGACCTGGGGAAACTCAGAAAATCTTATCACCATGATGCTCAGCCTGTCTATGTGGGTAATGTATCTTACCCTTTATATTTTCCCTCAAATGGGAAACTATCTACCCGTTGCATTGCTCCTGTTGCGACCAGGGAATGGCATGAGAATTGCTGTATTGGTTTATTATGCCTATTGCATGGTAACCTGTGAGGCGATGAATACCATTCGGAATATATACTCAACTTTGTCTGCCTGGCCTAACCTGAGCTGCTTCGTCTGGGACCTCCTCAGCAATCGCACCCAGCCTCTGGGGTTAGGAGGAGAGAGTGGTTTCTTCCAGCATTTCAGGCCAGGCACAGCCATCTTTGACAACATTGAGTTTTCTCTGGATGCTAGGGATGGCATAATGTTTTTGTCAGTTCTATTCTCTTTGACCAGCACTGTGTACCTCATGCTGAGAAACAGAACAATACTTGGTGTTGTACAGCGTCTTCTCGAAGAGGAGGAGAAAAGAAACAAGTCAGCAGGCACCACGTCCACGCAAACTGCTACCAAGAGGAAAGGAACCAAACAAGCAGTCAATGTCTCAACACAGACCATTGCCGAATCAGAACAGCCAAAGCCAGTAGCGGTTGCCCCCGTCCAGAAAAAGAAATCAAAGAGCAAATCAGTCCGCACAGCGACTGATGAGGATGCGGCAGGACCATCTCACCAAGCAGAAGAGACAGAGCCAGAGATCATCACTCGCTCTCTATCCCTGGGGGAGCTGCGTGACCTACGGAGGGAATTCACCCGGCAGGCAAATGAGTCCATCTTGACCTGGCTGCTCCGTATCTGGGACGCCGCAGCTAATGACACTATTCTGGATGGAAGTGAGGCCAGACAACTGGGATCCCTGTCCCAGGATGTGGTTATTGACCAGGGGATTGGGAAAACCCAGGAAACTCTCAGCCTCTGGCGGCGATTGCTGCTGAGTGTACGGGACAGATACCTCTGCAAAGAAGACCTCCAGATGCACCAAAGGAAATGGAACACAATAGAACAAGGTATCCGATGCCTGAGGGAATTGGCCGTGCTAGAGATCATTTTCTCAGACAACGAGAGATTCCCCAAGAGCCCAGATAATGTCCGGTGCACTTCACAAACGTGGCTAAGATTCGCGCGGCTCGGACCAGAGATATACTCTCGTTACCTGGCAACACTGCAGTGGAGGGAAGGCGAAGACCAGGTGGGCATGTTAACAAACAAACTGAGAATTTATGAGGACACTGTCACCGCTCCACTACGCGCTCAGGTCTCATCAGTGGAAACAAACCTGGCCGAGCAAGTCCGGAGCTTGATTGAAGAGAGCCTCCAGAAACTAAGGAAAGAGTTCAAAGAAGGATTTTTCCATGTCACACCGAAACCAACCAGAGTCTCTGCCATCAGGAGCAGACGTACTCCAGTCAGGGAAAGAAAACAAACTCCACGACGTGACCTCTGGTTTTTCCTTCAAGAGCATGGGGAAGACATGAGGAAGTGGGACAGGAAACCCACCTCCACCTTAGCAGCCCGGGTACGTGAATTGAAAACAGAAACATCCACTTCAGGAGGCTCATCTAGGTACAACACTGCCCCAGTCTCTTGTGGACAGAACTCCAGACAGAATGGAAGTGATAATATGACTGATCCTCTTGAAGGGACCTCAGGAACACATTTACAGGACAAGAACATCGTGCACCAAAAACAGGATTAGAGGAGCCCTGCCTCTAGCCAGGTAGAGGAAAGGGACAATCGGATCTATTGGACTGTGTGGATCCGATGGCCTGGCACGTCTGACCCACAAAGATACACGGCTTTGGTTGACACCGGCACTCAGTGCACCCTGATGCCATCCAGGTATGTGGGGGCCGAATCCATTTCTATTTCTGGGGTGACAGGAGGATCCCAGCAGCTGACTGTACTGGAAGCTGAAGTGAGTTTAACTGGGAATGAGTGGCAGAAACACCCCATTGTGACTGGTCCAGACGCCCCATGCATCCTCGGCATAGATTATCTCAGGAGTGGATATTTCAAAGACCCAAAGGGACATCGTTGGGCTTTTGGGATAGCAGCTGTAGAGACGGAAGACATAAGACAACTGAATACCCTGCCTGGTCTCTCAGACAACCCATCTGCTGTGGGACTACTGAGAATTGAAGAACAGCGGGTACCAATTGCTACAGCAACAGTGCATCGCCGGCAATACCGCACTGACAGAGACTCTGTGGCCCCCATCCATAAGATGATTCGGGAACTGGAGAGCCAAGGGGTGGTCAGCAAGGCTCACTCACCCTTTAACAGCCCCATATGGCCGGTGCACAAGTCCAGTGAAGAATGGAGACTGACGGTGGATTACCGTGGCCTGAATGAAGTCACACCACCACTGAGTGCTGCTGTACCGGACATGTTGGAACTTCAGTACGAGCTGGAATCCAAGGCAGCAAAGTGGTATGCGACCATTGATATTGCCAATGCCTTTTTCTCCATTCCTCTGGCAGCAGAGTGCAGGCCTCAGTTTGCTTTCACCTGGAGGGGTGTGCAGTACACGTGGAACCGACTGCCCCAGGGGTGGAAGCACAGTCCCACCATCTGCCATGGACTGATCCAGGCTGCACTGGAGAAGGGTGAGGCTCCAGAACATCTGCAGTATATTGATGACATCATTGTGTGGGGGGACACAGCAACGGAAGTGTTTGGGAAAGGAGAGAAAATCATCACAATTCTCCTGGAAGCCAGTTTTGCCATCAAGAAGAGTAAAGTCAAGGGACCTGCCCGAGAGATCCAGTTCCTGGGAGTAAAGTGGCAAGACGGACGGCGTCAGATTCCTTCTGAGGTCATCAATAAGATCATCGCGATGTCTCCACCAACCAACAAGAAGGAGACGCAAGCTTTCCTAGGCGCCATAGGCTTTTGGAAAATGCACATCCCTGAGTACAGCCAGATTGTGAGTCCTCTCTACCTCATAACCCGCAAGAAGAACGATTTCCACTGGGGCCCTGAACAGCAGCAAGCCTTCACCCAGATCAAACAGGAGATCACTCATGCGGTAGCCCTGGGACCAGTCAGGACAGGACCAGAGGTAAAGAATGTGCTTTACTCTGCAGCCGGGAGCCATGGTCTGTCCTGGAGCCTTTGGCAGTAGGTGCCTGGCGAGACCCGAGGTCGACCACTGGGATTCTGGAGTCGAAGTTACAGAGGGTCTGAAGTCAACTACACTCCCACCGAGAAAGAAATCTTGGCAGCCTACGAAGGAGTCCAAGCCGCCTCAGAGGTGATCGGCACAGAAACACAACTTCTCCTTGCACCCCGACTGCCAGTGCTGGGGTGGATGTTCAAGGGAAGGGTTCCCTCTACTCACCATGCCACTGATGCCACGTGGAGCAAATGGATTGCCCTCATCACACAGCGCGCCCGTATTGGAAACCCGAATCGCCCTGGGATTCTGGAAATTATAACAAACTGGCCTGAAGGTGAGACTTTTAAATTATCTTCAGAAGAAGCAGAGGAGAAAGTAGCACGTGCCGAGGAAGCACCCCCGTATAACGAGCTGCCGGAGAGTGAAAGACGCTATGCCCTCTTCACCGATGGTTCCTGCCGAATTGTAGGCGCAGATCGGAAATGGAAAGCTGCAGTATGGAGCCCCACACGACAAGCTGTACAGGCTACCGAGGGACAAGGTGGATTGAGTCAGGTCGCAGAGCTTAAAGCCATCCAACTGGCTTTGGATATTGCTGAACGAGAGAAATGGCCAAGGCTTTATCTCTACACCGACTCCTGGATGGTAGCCAATGCACTGTGGGGATGGTTAGATCGCTGGAGAAAGGCTAACTGGCAGCGCAGAGGAAAACCCATCTGGGCTGCTGAGATTTGGCAGGACATTGCCACCCGGGCAGAAAAGCTGACTGTGAAAGTTCGACACGTGGATGCACATGTACCTAAGAGTCGGGCTAATGAAGAGCATCGTAACAACGAGCAGGTGGACCGAGCTGCCAAGGTGGAAGTGTCACAGGTGGATCTGGACTGGCAGCACAAAGGAGAATTATTTCTAGCTCGTTGGGCCCATGATGCCTCTGGTCATCAAGGGAGAGATGCGACATACAGGTGGGCTCGTGATCGAGGGGTGGACTTGACCATGGACAACATCTCACAGGTCATCCACAGCTGTGAGACTTGCGCTGCAATCAAACAGGCCAAGCGGGTGAAGCCTCTGTGGTATGGTGGACGATGGTCAAAGTACAGGTATGGGGAAGTATGGCAAGTTGACTACATCACACTTCCCCAAACCCGCCAAGGAAAGCGCTATGTGCTGACCATGGTGGAAGCAACCACAGGATGGTTAGAGACCTACCCTGTGCCTCATGCTACTGCCCGGAACACCATCTTGGGTCTGGAAAAGCAAGTCCTGTGGAGACATGGTACCCCTGAGAGAATCGAGTCTGACAATGGAACCCATTTCAAGAATGGCCTCATAAGCACCTGGGCTAGAGAGCACGGAATTGAATGGATATACCACATCCCCTATCATGCACCAGCTGCCGGGAAAGTTGAACGGTGCAACGGACTACTTAAGACAACTTTGAAGGCACTTGGCGGGGGAACCTTCAAAAATTGGGAACTGAACTTAGCAAAGGCCACCTGGATGGTTAACACAAGGGGTTCTATCAATCGAGCCGGTCCTGCCGAGTCCGAACCTTTGCACACAGTGGATGGAGATAAAGTCCCTGTGGTACACGTAAGAGGTTTTTTAGGAAAGACTGTTTGGATTACTCCCACCTCAGGGAAAGGCAAACCCATCCGTGGAGTGGTTTTTGCCCAAGGACCTGGTTATACTTGGTGGGTGATGCAGGCAGATGGAGAAACCTGTTGTGTCCCACAAGGAGACCTTATCTTAAGTGAGAACTGTGTAGATGGTAATAGAATAAGGGGTGGATAATGTCCTAGGTTGCAATATTGATGTAGTTAAGTATTCTATTACCACCAGCTGTGGGCCATTAGCTGCTATCACCCACTCCGGATGACAGGCAATGGGCCATCCGTTAGCTGCTACCAGCTGCTAACGACCCACCCCGCATGACAGGCAATGGGCCATCAGGGACCCACCGTGTGACTCATGGACTTATCTCATCCCATTGTGAGATGCTCTGCCGAGGAGGGAGGAGCCAGGTGTTCCCACCTGGATATAACCTGGCCTTGGAACTGCCTGAGCTAGCCCTGTCTACTGGGTTCCCAGAGGACGAGAGCTACACTAGATCTTCAGCTGGAGACCAGACCTTCACAGGATCACCGCTTCAACTGGACTACTTCAGTTGGACTGCTACTACCACCCTAACAGGGTGTTAGGTTGTATCTGACTTTGTCAGTGCTTTTCCTTGTATTATTTCACTTATTTTTTTTAATTTCAATCTTGACTTGTGATCTCCCACTGGTTTGTTTTCAAACCAACACACTGGGCCACCAGAGGAGGAATGGTGTTTGAGGAATTTGGAATTACATTTTGGGTGGCTTCATAAGAGAAGGAATAGAAAGAATAACTAGGTTTAGAGCAAAGGCTATATAATGAAAACCAAGGCACTCCTCATTATTTTGGTGCAAGTAAAATGTGCCTCTGTTACAGTTAAATCTTCAGTGTCCTCAGAGAGAGGAAAAATACCTTAGATTCTCCTCTGTAATCTCTGAATATTCTATTTTAGATAATATTAACACCAGTTGGGAATTAAATATTAATATCTCTGCATTGAAATTACTGGTATTTGCACTTAAAATCCAAGTTTTATTATGATTTCAATATTCTATGATTATTTTCTTAATGTAGATTTCAGTGTTTCAAATTTCAGTGCAGCCTCATCTATTTTTCATTTGGGATAAAAGAGTTTATAACTACAACTTCCTCTTTCCTACCTATTATAATTTGAAAAAGATAGTTATCAGTAGTTGAAAATATTATTTCAGTTTTTACATCAAGTCAAGATAGAATTATCTATATTAATGTAAATTTTCCTAGAGAAAGCAGGTGTATTGGTGTGATACTCAGTAGGAGATAATTTGGTTCTTATTAGAAAATGTCTGGGTAAGAGGGGGTCACTTGTACTTTTAAATGCATATTATTACCTAATTGACTTTCTAAAGGCTTTAAAAAGAAAAAGATACAGGGGGAAAAAAAAGCCAACAAAAAAACCCCAACAAAATCAACCACCTGGTAACAGTAAAAATTATATATATAATGCAATTATTTTTTCTCTACCGTGAAAAACAGAAGATTCTGCTGCTGCCTGGGGAATACACCTTCTCTATATGTAGCTGAACTGTCTGACCTTTTCTTAGGCCTTTAGGTATCAAGTTGAACAAGTAATGTTTTGCAGCCTACGCTCTGACCTTCCAGTCAGAGGATTTTGGTTAGAAAGTCATCTTCCTGCAGTCTCCAACTTACATCCTGTGCAGAATACATCATCATCTGAAATAGCCATTTTAGACACACCAGAGCTGAAGAAAATACACATTCCTCAGAGGCAGTGATGATATGAGTGATGTTTTGTTGGACACCTCGGTGTCATGGGTGACACAGCACACCATGGCATGGAGGATATGTCTTGCTCTACCACTAGTGCTTTTTTTGTCCCAGTTTATGGACCAGAGAGTCAATCTAATGACTTTTCTAAGACAAAGTAGGAAGGCTACTTTATATTTTATAGGATTCTGAATGGTATTTATTTTTTGGACCAAAAAGCCTAAAAATGCACACATCCTGATCAACACGCATAATTTGAGTCCAGGTATTTTTTATCTTTAAACTGGGTGTTTGCATTCAATTTATAACTTTTGATTTATTAATCTTAGATTGTCTCTTTGTTTTATTGCAGTCAATTCTTTGCTGCTTTGGAGCATATGACAGATCTGTGTGGGATTGTTTTCCTTTCTCTGGAATTATTGCCTTCATTTATCCCTATCATGTCCACTGCCTCTCTCGTTATGAGGTCTGACATTAGGAGATCATAGTAGCTGAAAAAATATAGCAGGAAGGCAAAGAGAAAGAAAGAAAAAATTCTGCTTTCAGTGCAGTTTCACTTAGAATTTTCACTAAGGTGAGGTAAAAAGCCCAGATATTTCTGTGTATAACCAGCAATCCTTGTGCTGTGGTGTTACAGTGACAACCTGAACTGCTGCTGTTTTCCCTTCAGGTTTCTGGGGCTTTAATCCACATTAAGATGATGAAACACTAATCCAAGAAGATACACCAAATACCAGTGAGCACCTTTGACTATTCGACCTTCTGCAGAGCACCACTACTTCCTTATCTCATCACAGATTCTTTGTGATCAGCAGTCTCCTTAACTCTCCATGTTCCACGTGCTGGTAGTGCTATGGATTTTGAAAAAAATCACAAGATCCTCCAATTTAGTGATGAAATTATTTACATGGCAAGGATGCCAGCCAAACTGCTGGAAAAAGCACCACACTGCCCATTCAATCCTGTTGAGAGGATGGGAGAAAAATACAGGTTGTGAATAGAGCTTTGCTGGAGTTCTCTGTAGGGATTAATTTCACTAGGAAAAGATTACAGCAGCTGTTAGGATTGCTTTCTAACAAGAGTCCTTTCTGCTGCAGGATTTGAGGATGTTATTTCTCCCCTCACTCAGATGAAAATACTGAGGAATGATGTTCTCAGGCTGTGTGCCAGCCCTTGCATACCTGAAGGAGGGCTAATCTCACCTACTGGAAAGATGAATGTCTGGTCTGAAGTGCATGCCTGCTGTCACATTCCCTGAGGATGTGAAACTCACTCCTGGGCACCTCCCTTCTGCCCCTGACCGCAGGAACAGCTGAGGAAGAGGGTAGCACTTGCATTTGTTTTGCGTGAGGTGACCTAGACTTCCATACAGCTGAAGGTGGGCATGCATTTCCTCACTGCTGACCACACTGGTCCATGGATAACCTGGCAACAACACCCAGAATTTGTATTTTTGGTGCTTTTATTTTATATGCAAAATAAATAACTAGCATTCAAAATTAACAAATATGGTCAATCAAATATGGCCAAAGCACAATGCTGGCATGGAAAATGGAGCACAAGATGTCCTTGGAAAAATTAAGTCTTGCTGCTACAACCAACAATTGGGATTATTTCCTCCTATTGTACTTTCACTGGCCAGAACATTTTCCTAGGCTCTCTTCGGAAAATTCATTATCATGGGATTCTTTACTCTTTTTAAAAAATTTCCTAAATGTTCCAGTTGGCAAGAGCAGAGTGCAGAACACGAGCTGCTGCATTGCTGATCAAAGTAAGCCAAAATACCTTAGATCAGAATTGGATCCACAGGTGAAGGTAGGGAAAATATGGAGTGGTGTCAGCAGCTTAAAAGGAATGATAATTAGAAAGCATTTGAACCTTCAAGTAGCAATGATGTGTGTTAACTTATTTATTTTCAGCATGCCACTTTTGTCTAACAAGAAGAAAGAGTTACGAGGCCCAACATCTGGAGAGAAATGGGGTTGTCACGGTAAAAAAAAAAAAAGAGTAGCAAAGATCTTTTGGTAACAGTGTATCTAAAAACACCATTTTGATTTCAACTTTCCTTGTGCTTCATGAGTAGTGCAGAAACAGCACTCATGGAGGTGCAGAGTCCTGAAATTATAAATCCATCTTTATGGCAAGATGTTGACTGAGATTCACTGGGGCTTTTCCCAAGACATTGTTTTCATCTCCAGAGTTCCCTGATTGATGTGCATGTTGGAAGTCCACCTCTTCTCAAACAGCTTCCCAGTAATTGTACCCTTCTGATTTCCTGTAGACCCTTCCAGATGCTCCTGCACAAACCCTTCCTGGATCTGTTACAGGCAGGTGGAATTGTTCCGTGTGCTAATCTTACATTATTGTCAACAACAGATCCATCATCAGTTGGACTAGTAGAATATTATTCAGAAAATACATTTCCTGATTAATTTCTCTACTTTGCATTTCACTAATGCAAATTCTCTTCTGCTGTGCTTAAGAAAAGAACACTTATACGGACCCAGGACTGGATCAAATCTTAGCATGTTCATCTCCTTCAGGTTGCAATGCAGTTCTTTATTTTGAACTCATTCTGAATATACGTTACTGTTCAGTAAATATTTATTAAATGGACTACTTGGATGCAGCAGTGAAATTTGTCAAGTAATAAAATACTTCTAAAAAGTTTTTGTTCCTAAATAATTAGCTTTTATATTGCAAATGTCCCATGCAGAAAAAGAACTATGTGAAGGCTAGCAGAGACTTTTTTCTGTTCTGCAAGCCCTAAATGTTCTTCCACATCCTAGACCATGGAAAGAACAGAGCATGATGATGCTTATGGATATGAAATGTCTAACCCGTGTAAACATAAACAGACTCCATAAAAATTTTCCCAAGATTTTCTTCCACTATATGAAATCTACTTCATATTGCAAGATTGAAGTTTAATAGAGGCAGAAATCTCATGTAGACAGAACTATTTATTTCTAGGCTATGTATACTGGTCCAGTGGCTCTTAGTTCCTACTACCTTAAAATTCAGTGGAGCCCCAATTTACAACAGTACCTTAACCTGAATAAGCATCATTTCCAGTGAGAAAGTGCTAAAGGGATTATTTTCATTTGTTCTCAGAAAACTAGTTTTCATCCAGAAATAATTTAGTTTGGCTTGCCACCTTGCTGCTCAGCTTTCCTCCCTGTATTGCACAGGTCCAGTCATACGAAAAAAATAGATTCAGATATATTGATTTTCCTTCTGATGGCTGCCTGTCATCAGGCAGGTGTGAGAATCTCCTACAGAGGCAAATGATTGAGTTTGCACACAACTTCATGCTGGAGTTTTATTTTCTGCTTTTATTGTTCTTTTATTTTTTTTTATAAGCCATGCCAGCTTAACCTGAAGGTGAGCAGAGAAGCTGGTGAAAGGTGAAATATGAAGGTAATTAATTTGGTCTCTGACCAGGCACATAACCTTTGCCATCTCTATGCTAATTTGTGTTGCACCACCTATTTGTACCTTCCACTCCCAGAAATCCCCTTGAAACTGCAAGGGACGCTAATATAAAAAAGCCACTCTCCAGCATGAGGAAGAGAACAACTTGTCTTTGCAGAAGAAAAGGGTTATTAAGAGTTGGGTTGTTATTCTAACTGCATCCTTTTGGAAGGGGTAGAAAGGAAATTATACATTCAACACACATCTAACCCAGGGACATATTGCCAGTAGCTTTTCCAAAAAGTGTTACTGCTCAAATAAAGCTGATCTATGAGCCTCACAGCTCAGGGAGTTTTACAATGCAGTCAGCATTTTCTCCTTTGTTCCCTTGATTGAGCAGTCATAGATTTAAAACTGAGAGATTTACCAGACAGCATAAGCAGGAACACAAAACATGTGATTTAGGTATCCAGAGCAGAGCTCTACAGGTGTCAAAAGGCAATGACTTTCAGGGTCACACCCCATGTAACCCACAAGGAGACAGTGATGGCTGGAGCTGGATGTTCCCAGGCAGAGGGTCTGGGGAGCACAACCCAAGCCTGCCCACCCCCAGAGCCACAGAGAGCCCAGGCAGCTGCACTGCTGCTTTGGCCATGTTCAGCAGATGATAATGGGTCAAACATTGACAATTAGATGCAAAATGCATCGATCTAACCCAGCTGTTAGTCAGAAATTACCTGAGGTGGAGTAAATTTGTGGCACTGATGGTAAATGTTGGCCCAGAGGTTTTAGAGTGATAATTCCATGCCCTGGTGGTGCTCAGAAAGGCAAATTCTGACACAGATGCTAACAATAAAACAGTAATTTCTTTTCTCCTTAATAGGAATTAATCTAATTTCAAGTGCCTATAGTTGTATTCTCTTCCTAAGACTGACAGATTAGAATGGATTGAAACCAGCCAGGGAGGTTCTTTGTAATTCATAACAGGGTAGACACAGTGATGTGGATTTAAAAATAAAAATCAATCTGAACCCTTGCTTGGAAATGAAAGGGAAACCATTCTGAGTACTGAATCAATTACTGACAGCTTTTAACTGCCAGATTTTAAGATTTCAGTTGAATATTCCTACTTGAGTCACACGTAGAAATGAGTGCAGGCACTTTAATCACTAACTGTACTCCTCACCAAAAGTATGATCAATGCAAGAGAGGACCCAGGGCTTTGGCCTTCTTTGGCATTTCATAGCAGCACTGAAGTGTTCTGGTGGACACCTGGGGAGCCATGAAAGAGAAGTTCAAGGCAAGGTGATCAAATATGGACAGCATATCTCAAACACACAGCCACAGTACTGTTCCACTGCTAGGTTGATAGAAATTTTTCATTTTTTCTTTTTTTTTTAAACTGTATCCAGTTTCTCGTTAGTTAGTTTGGTTGGTGCTTGTTTTGTTGTTTTTGTGTTGTTGGTTTTTTTTTCTTTTTAGCTGTCTTTTATTTTGATGAGAACTCAATCCCTCAAACTAAGAGGAGGGGGAAAAAAGTATCCTGTGAAGATATTAGAGAGATCTCCTGCCACTCAGGTCAATAGAGAAAGCTAACTGTTGCTCTTTTATCATTTCTATGTATGCAGTTGCAAGCTGTCGTATGTTACAGCCTGTGTGTGACTCTCTGCACATGCCCTTTCCTGCCACACTGCTCATCCCTGCCCCTCTCTGCTCCTGAATGTCATTAGATGCCAAACACATGCAGGGTGGATCACTGGCAGTTCCCCTGAGAAGCACAAATCAGAGAGCTCCCTGTGCCTTAGCAGCTCGATGCCTTTGTGTCCAGCGTTTGGAAATAGATGACAGCTGGGGAAAAACTCCTGTGCACTGGAGCAATAGAGCTGAGAGGATGCCCAGCCCAGGAGCTCCGTGCAGGAGAGGATTGTTCTGCATCTTCCTGTGGAGCAACAGCTTTGGGGTCATGTTTGCCTCCACAGAGTCCCTTCCGAGGTGGAATTTGAATGAGGATTTACAACAGTTTGGCTGTGCAGTGGCTGCCTAGGAAGCTGGTGCAACTCCGTTGCTCCCAGTAGATGGATTCTCACACAGGCCTGTCAGTTTGGCTTCAAAAGCAGCAATTATTGGCCCATGTTTATGGTGGGCTAGAAGTGAGGAATGCTGCCATGTGTTAGTATCACACCTTCCTTTGGAACAGATAAAAAAACCTCAGAAAATGCAAAGTTGGCATTTTAGAAGGTGCACCTACCCCTTTGAAGACTCTGTGGCTTAGAGGGACAAGATTAATTTCTGGAGACCTATGGAGAGAACAAACTTCATTTGCCAAGCTGTCCTGAGAAAGCCCAGCATGGCTGAAGGATCTGCTGCCCTGGGAGCGTGGAAGGGAGGGTGGGTCACTGCTGTCAGAGGCTGCAGCTCTGAGATGGGCAAACTGGCACACTGACCAGGAAAAGGCAAGAGCCAGAGGTTCATTGCAAAGGCCAGAAACCAGGAATCAGACTTTGCTGCTCACAAAGCAGTTCCCTCTGCTGTTATGATGAAACAGTGGCTTTAATAATGAAGTAATTGATATTCTTGTCATTCAGCTAATTAGCCACAATGCTTCTTCCACATCCTCTGCCTTCCATGGAAGTCTCCTGCCTGAGGACTGTGATATCTGATGAGATCTGTGATTAATATAGAGAGCAACAGGCACTAAGCTATACCTTCAATCAGTTCAGGATCCTGGGGCTGAAAAATATTTATGCAACAGTTGGAGACTAGGAGCACTACTTCCCCTCACTGTGCAGGAAATTTAAGAGACATCGATTACTAAAAAATCTTTGAAGACAAATATTTACCACAGAGCTGTTACCTCTTGTATAACCTTACAGCCAGCATTAAAAAAATAAAATCTTTCAATTGTTCAGGCTTACTGCAATGTCTGTTTACATGCCTAGCTGAGATGGTGATCTCACCAGGGTAAGGAACAGCTCTCCTATATGAGGAAGGGCTAAGCAGATTAAGACTTTTCAATTTGGAGTACAGATAAGAGAGGAAGAAATGACAGAGATCTATAAAATCAATGGAGCAATGGAAAAGTGCACAGAAGACAATTATTCACTTTTCTTCTAATGCAAGGATTAAGGGGAGTTAAATGAATAGATCACAGATTTTAGAAAGCATATAAAGAAGCTCACACAAAATGCAATTAAAGCTGTGGAGCTCATTACCACAGGATGCTGGAGATGCTGAAAGTTTATGTGAGTTTTGGGAGTAGCATACTGGAAAAAGAAAAACCCACTGAGATTCCTCTCTGTGCAGGCACTCTACACATCTCAAGATTTAAGCTGCAACTCAGAGGAGTTTTGGAGAACATACCTAGGAAATGTGACTCTTAGATATCTACTGCTTTTTCCCCTCGTTTTTTTTACCATTTTATTTTTCCCTTCTTTTAACACAGGAGGCAAAAAGAGGCAAAATTGCTATAAGCCTGCAGAGAGAGTGCTTATCCATATGTTTGGTGTGATCTCCAGAGTGGCTGTGGCAGCAGGTACAACAGCATGGTGATCTTCCTGCCACCTCTGTAGAACAGAAATCTGCTGCTAGGCTTAACTGGATGTGCCCAGTGCCTCTTAGTAAGCCACAAAAGATATTTAGCTGCTTGTTTTATTTTGATCGACAAAACTTTCAGGAAGTTCATGTAAAACATTCATGGCAGCAATTTTAGCCATCAGTTTGGTATCCCAGCAAACACCCAGTATTCAATTTAAAATAAAAAAAAGAGGGGGGTGGGGGTAGATAAATACCTGGATTATTAATGAGTAATTAAATGCAGATTAAAGAGGTAGTAACCTAGAGCCCAGTCATGGAAATGCAGCTGTCAGATGATGTGAAAGCTGGCTGTTTTGAGGGAATCTGATGAATGCAGGCTCATGGGAAGCTGTCACAATGATGAAACAAGCCCAGTCCAGGCTAATAGATTTATCTATTTCTACCTGGCAGATTATAATGGGATTTGGAGCCATCCTGCTGATCAGTGGGCATCTGCAGAAAGCTCATCACACAGACAGTGTCATTTGAAGTGGATCGAAGGGGAATATTTTTTGGAGCTAGATATCTGGGGACATCATCACTTGAAGGAAAGCAGAGAGAGAAGGCTGCATTTTGGGGTATAACTTGCAACAGATTGTCAAACCATCTGCAGAGAAGGAGCTAAAATAGCTGATATGCTGCTGTTGTCTGTTCATGAAGAATTCCCACAGGAAATTCTTTCCCTTCCCATTTCTCTGGAGACCTAACAGTGCTGTAGATCCTAGTGCTGCATATTTTTTGACTGAATATATAGATATTTTGATAAAGGTGAGGCTGAAATAATCAGTACTTCTAAAGCCTCCAAATCCTCCAGCATTTCAGCTGGAGTCAGTCAACTTTTCCAATTTGCTAAAGATTGGTGCTAGGAGAATGCTCTTGGAAAGCTGGAAAAAGTATTATTAAGCAGATTTTGCATGTATGAAAGAGACAAATGATGAAAAGGTCAGTTTTGCTAAAAAAGAGAAATGTTTTTGAATCAATGCTTTAGTGTAGAAAATGAATAATTGTAACACTATTAGGAAGAAAAGCACCGGAAATAGCAATTCCCCATTCCAAGAAAATTCAGCATGAATAAGCAAAATATAAAGTATACAATGAAATAATATAAATCTGAAAGTTCAAACTGAAGTACAGCTAAAGGGAGATTGTTATGTACACATAATACCAAAGAAGTCCATGACAGAACAAATTTCATGCATAATCCCAAAACAAGGCTCACATTTCCTTCCTGTGGTACACTTATGGCCATGCTGTCCAGTCAAGAAATAAAATATGCAAACAACAAAAGGAAGGTATTTGATTCACATATCAACAGCACCAGGGGTCAAGGACAAGATTTTCAGAAGGTTCTAAGCAAACAGAGCTGACATTTCTGTGGCCAAAAGAATGTACAAGTAATTTGTTAACTCAAATTTACCTGCAGTGGCCACTGGATTTGCTTTAACATCAGAAGGCAGAGCTGTGGTCTATGAGCCTTTCAAGCAGTGAAAAAGGAAAGAGAGTCTTAAAAAAAAAAAAAAGCAAAAAGCTGGATCCATGGGATTGTATACACCGATGGCACCTGGTGTCAAGATGAGCAGCTGCTGCCCTCCATGGGAAAAGATCTTTGAAAATGAGAGGCCAAAAAAATAATCAATTGTGGCATCAAGAACAACCCCTCATTCAGCTCTTGATCTCTGTCACAGAGGGTCTTCAAAGCCAGGGAGACTACAGAGACTTCTGCAAGTACTTCAGGCAAGTACTTGGGCAGATCAGCTTCTTGTCCTCAGATCTGCTTCTCACTTAGAGAGCAAAATACCAGTGATTTATTAAGTGGACAAACAATAAATGGTTTTAGAAACAATACTCTGTTTCCATCTTTCTCTTCTGAACACAGAATGATACATGTTCTTCCCCATGCTTTCCTGTGCCTGCAACACACCCTCACTTAGAAAAGTGGCTTGTAGTGGATGGGACATTAAATGAAATCTCCTTTGCTAGTGTCCTTCAGAGAAAAATTTAGGGTCTTATTGCTCACATGGGACCTGAGCCAAAACCTCTTATTAAATTCCGTGGGTGTTGGATCACAAGACTCTAAAAAGTAATAGGAATAAATGGGTTCTCCTGGCTAACCTTTCATTTTTCTTTAAGATAGCATTTCATATGCTGTGCCATTTTATGTACACACCTTTGGCTTTGGACCAAATCCTAACTGGTGTAAATCAGCCTCACACCACAGGCAGTGGAGCTACACAAGCTAAAAACAAGCCTGGAACTGGCCCACTGCAAATAAGTTATAGATTTACCTGCTTCGGTATCACACTACTGGTTCCTGTTATTGCTTTGTAAAGTGCTTTGGGAAATTAAGGGAGTAGTAGGAGTTACATTAAATTAGATCCCAGTCTAATACAATCTGACCTGTATTTCACAAGGAAAGAACTTATACTTCTGAAATGCTGAGCAATGATTTTTAGAAAGTATCCAAAGTAAGGTAGTTCAGATGGCTCTATGCTACCCTGTTCAGAATCACATGGGAAAATCTATTGCTGGCAATTTTTTTTTCCTCTTCTTCTAATTACCATTAATGCTAATTGACAAGTATATGTTAGTTCAATCTCATTGTTACTCCATAATGTTTAGTTGAAAATTACAATAATGAATTCCAGCTTCTTCAGACAAATGTAATAAAATGGTGATTAATACTCCCCAGGGCTATACTAGAACATGATTCAGGATAATCTAAAATGGTTGTTAGGTGAAAAGTCTGATATCCATCAGGTCCTGAAGCTGACACAGTAAATGCAAGGTGTGATTAGCAATGTGATGAAACAAGGAGGTCACTGCCCTCTATTGAAATCCAGGTGCTGTGGCCACCACAGCATGGCCAGAGTTGCTTGGATGAGTATGGACTAGTGGTGTCCTTGCTTCCCCTTGTTCCATTCTTGTGCCTCTATTACTCTCAAAACTGCCCACGCATTGAAATCTGCCCACGGCTACTTCTGTAGGGAATGAAAAAAGCAAACCTCCCACTTTGTTAAATAAAAACTCTTTTTTCCATGGGTTTATGTAGGCTGTGCATAGTTCACAAAATAGAATGGAAATTTAGCATAACTCAGAGACATCCAGTGTCCTGCCCATGCACTTACAACCAAAAATGTTGGGTCCTATCCCAGATGTGAGGGCTTGCCACAGGTGCCATCCCCTCTCTCATGACAGTGTCACCAAGAAGACTCATTTGGAATGACACATGGAATGACCTTGGCAAGGAGCCAGCAGGCAGGTGTCCAGTGAGGCTGTGACAGTCACTTTCCCTGAGGAGCTGTGACAAATGGGCCAAGAGCACACTGCTGAGCCCTCTTCCAGCAACAGAACAAATCTGAAACAAATCTGTTTGCCAGGGCCAAGCAACAGGCTGAAGCCACAAGAATGTACAGTACTTTTATAAAAATACACATTTTCTGTTTTCCTATACATCCAGTACTGCCAAAATTACACTTGCTATAAGAACAGAGGGAGGTACAGAAGTGGGAGTTCTTGATCTCACTCTGGCAATATTCCATACAAATTCATGCCCCAGAATTCTTACTTTACATAATCCAATTTATACAAACATGTTCCTGTGGTCACATGCTGCCAGGACTGCTGCAATCAAAGGAGTTACATAGCTGGAGAAATATAGGATGAATTCCACCCTGACCAGATATCCTCTCACACTGCACTGTACACCTCCACCTCCCTCCAGGTTCCATAAACTGAGCAATTAAATTTTAGAAAGGAGTAACATAAGAGATGCACCACCCTTTATTGCAGAATTAGTTTTACAGATACAGCTAGATCTTTAAAGTGCAAATGTACACAGAGCTTAACCTCCCAGTTTCACACATTAAAAATTAAACTCCTTTCCATGATTTAAAAAATGCCAAACAAAAAAGTCAACATCTACCTCCCCTTAAGCCCAAGAAATTGCTGCTAAAACCAAAGTACATGAAGACAGAGTAACAAGATTGTCTTAATACTACAGGAGATCTGACTGTGCCCTTCAATCTTTCCATCCCTCATTTCCCCAAGTAAATGAGAAAAACCTCTATAACAACTTTATGGTAATAAAAAGTATTTTATAGGTGCCAAGGTGATGCAGGGTTGTGTCACAAAGAAGTGTAAAGTATGAAATATCTCGTGCATGTACATGTCTGTGTGTATACGTGAAAATTTCACCAAGCTGAGAAACACTGCCCTATGCCTTATTTATTTGAAAATAGAATTTCTTATCTCTTCCTCCATACCTGTATGTACAAAATGAAAAAAAAAAAAAATTACAGCTGCCTTTTGTTCTGCAGTGTTGCACATCTGGACAATAAAGAGGTGAATTTAGTCAGGAGGCAGCTCCTAAACCCACACTTTTGGTATTTTGCAGCACTCCCTGAAGCAGCTGAACAAAGGCAGCTCAGATTTCACCTACCCTGTCCCGTTGCAATGCGGAGCAAAACTATGGGAAGAAAACACAAGGCTCCATTCCAAGAGAGTGTTACATCTATGTACTCTCTTTTTTTTTCTTTTCAACCCTAACCACTGAACATTTACAGAACTTCCTCATTTACAAGACGCTCAGAGGCATCACACAAAAAGTGCTTGTGTGCTGCACTGCACAAACATCGGCTTTGCTACAGGAATTGCATTGCTCCCTGAGGCCTATTTTCATGTGGATTTTACTCCTGTCACCTTCCTTGTACCTCTGCCACCTCTTCATCCAGAACAGAACAAGTGACACATGCCAACTCACTGCCCAAACCCCACGTGCTCTGAGGTCGACCAAGTGGCAAACAAAACCCCATCTTTCTTGCCTCTGACAGGGCATGGAAAGGGGCCTCCCTTCTGACATGAGGACAGAGACCACTATTTTTGCATTAGCCACCTTCTAGAAGAAGCAAAGAAATGACAAATGCAAACCAGGTTGTTGTTGTTTCTAACTGGCAGGGTTATACACAGGATGTATGCATAGAACACTTGGCTTTGTGCACAAGCAAACAAACCAACCCCCTGTGCTCTCATTTTTGCAGTGGTGGGTATTTGCAGTGACCTGGAAAGCTGTTGGAGGAGAGGTGTTACTTATTTGAATTCTGGAGCACTGTATTTGCTAACTAAGTAAAAAAAGTAGGAGAAGTTTCACATGTTGTCTCAGAACATGTGAAAATAAATCGATGCAAATATGGGGAAGAGGGCTATCACTTTGTGCAGTCATAAGACAAACTCCACAATGACAACTGAAGGGACAAGTTTATGAAAAAACCATAGTTTTCTAGCACAGGATTTATGATTTATTTATAATAAAAAACTGCAGAGTAGAGAGGTTTGGGCTTTCCCCCCCCTTTTCTTTCCTAAAAAAAAATTATTCAATTGTTTTGACAAATTCCCTTCTGTTGATTTTAAAAACTGTATAGAATATATTTTTCCCCCTTCACTCACAGAAAAAATTCCTTCCTATTCATTGTGTCTTGTATGTCAAAGGAATGGAAAACTTACAAGGGTGAGAGGTGTTTATCCAAAGTACTTGTTTCAAAAAGCAAACTGTCGAGCCTCTAAATTGTATTAACAAAAGACCTGTAAGGCTCTATAAAAATGTGTAACCATGCAGAATGAGTGGTTTTCCTGCCTTAGGCCTGCACAGGCTTCCAGAAACTAAAAAGCACTGAAGTGTCCTGTGTGAGCAGCCTTCCCAGAGCCCACGGACATCCTCTCAAAGCTGTCACACCACAACACCACAGCAAGGAGAGGAAACCACCTGTGACATTTATCTTCATATTCAAATATGTGTGTGTATGTGTATATATATATATATATATATATATTTGTAAAAGAAAGGCAGAGACTTTAGTTTGTTTTTAAAGAATATCTCAGTTGAGTTTAACACAATGCAAGCTAATAGTGTGAAAGAAAACTGAAAAGTGATTAGGAAAAAATCCCAGAAGTAATATCCACAGTGTACCCTGCAGCCAAGGGGAGTCTGCTTTATCAATCTAATAGCACAGGGACAATAGAGATTTTATCTGTGTTAGAATGATTGTGCAGAGTACTCAACAGAAGGTCAGGAGAAATTTCAACAATAAATATTTGTAATCACTCACTATATCTTTCTAAGATGTCACACAGTAACAAAGTCTGTATTATTTTATCTGGTGATCTTGCTCAAAACTTGGTTTCTTGAGCATAAGAATAGTGGGAAGATGAAATCCAGAGTCGTGACAGAGTAACTGGGAAGAGATTTTGCAAGAGAAAGTTCCAGCTTTGCTAACACTGATCTTCTAGCACTAAAAATTGACCATATAAGTTCACTACCATGTGTTAATTATATTTAGGAGGCAATGATTCAGTAACCCACTCAAATAATTTACTTCCTGCCTTCAAGGCTTAATTCTCAAAAGCATAAATAAAGAAAATCTGAGTTGCATTTTCACTTGAATATTTTGACTTGCACTTTGATGTGTGGGAAGATTTTAACCAAGCAGTTGCTAATGTAGTAAATAATGAAAACAGAAGCAAAATTATAAATATGGCTTGGCAGCTAAATAAATACAATATTAAAAAAGAATAAAAAAGTAACAGATAAGAAGGGAAAGGCTTTCAAGAGGAAAGAATTACCTTAAAAACACATGAAAAGATACTAGAAGTCTGTGTTAGAATACAGGTCCAAAGTTTTAAAGTTTACGCAGGTCTGAAAGGAAGGATTGTTTACACAGGAATTGGGTGCTGCTCAATAGAACATGCCTGTTCATTAGTTTTATACCAGACACATTTCTATGCTCTTTATAAGATGCATTTACTTAATTAGCAAGTTACTGGTTAAAAATGATAAAGTAATGTACTATAAAACATAATACAGTTGGATATCTAGTCAAAGGTTTTTAAAGCAGTAGAGTTTAGGATGCTGAGGACAAAAGGAAACCATTAGGAACAGGAATAATCTAAAGTAGTAAAGAAACTATTTTGTCAACCTTTTGAATCCTTTCACATCTAGTGGAAGTTATAGAGATATTAAACACTTTTTCCCCAGAATAACTTTCAGCAAAGTTTCAGTTCAACATGTGATGGATAACCAAGGAAGGGGGGGAAGGAAAAATACAGAACTTCAATAGAGCATGAATTAAGTCTTACTCATCATAGCTTCATCAGAAGGCAATGAAGGAAAGGACCAGCTTCAATAGAGATTCCTGCTATTACTTGAGATAAATTTAGCCTTATTGCCTACCCTTGACCTTTGCTTGTAGTGTAAGAAAGAGAAACAAGTTCCTTAAATGAAAACCTTTCAGTGGGGTAGGGGCAGAAGCACTTTTTACACTGCTGCAATATCCATGCATTTCATGTACAGCTAAGATGAGTGCACGTAAGGTTAAGGCTGTCGAGGGAAAACTCATTCTGACTTACTGATGTGCCCCAAGTGACAGCCAACAGTTTTTATCCAATTTTCCAGCAGAAGATGAGCAGACAGGCAGCATCCACATGGGTTTATGTGCTCCTTCAGAGGTTTGCCTGCACAGGGGTGAGACACACTGCTGGCTGCCCAGGTACCCAAGCCACAGTACAGTATTCACCTCTTATTCCTCAAAAATACAAATCTGAGGAAATGAGAGGCTGCTCCTGTGCTGATGCCTGCAGGAAGGTGGTGAAGAGTTCATTGTAGCTCCTCCTGGGAAGCAGGTAGGATGTAAGGCAGCACCACTGGGTAGGTAGCAATAGAAAGCCAGGCCAACAGAGCTTTGAATGAGAGTTTTGGCTGTGCCACAGGCTTGATGCAGCAGTTTGATGGCTCCAGCTGCAGCAAGGCAATCAGGGGAAGGTGCTTTGAGAAACTTTTTTAATTAATCTAGTTTGCAGAGAAATATTTAAACTAAATGCCTCCCTGTCTTGTTGGCCATGCTCCTGACACAGCAGAGGCAAGGTGGCAAAGGCTCTGCACTCAGCTCCTGAGGAAACACAGGACAGTATTTGGAGCTATATTTTCAAGCATTGTTGACAAAATTCCTGGGGGAATTTGGACTCTGCTGAGTCAATGAAGGCTCACTTGACAAATTAGGGTTCCCTGGCCCTACACACTGCAGCACTGGTTGGTCAATTCTTTGTGCACTCCCTTCCTCCCTGGGCAGTGAAGTGTGAGGAAGGTCCCTCGCCCATGGCAGCAGGGTTGGGACCAGATGATCTTTAAGGTCCCTTCCAACCCAAACCATTCTATTTTTCTATTATTCAGCAGCAAGCATTCTTGTACAGATAAAAGGTTTATAGACTTGAGATTAGGCTGGGTCATGGTGTCCTTGAAACTAAACATCAGCCTAAGAGGCAGCACGCTTTCCTCCCAGAGTGAGCAGAATGGCCTCTAATCAGCCAAAGCATTTCCTCCTCTCTTGTTCAGAAACCTTTAAGAGAGAGCATTGCTGCCTCCTCCTTTGTGCATAGATTCTGAATAAAAACACCCCTTCAGTTGAAATTGCTTCTCCCTTGAATTTTATTTCAGCTTTCAGCCACTGAAGTTTAAAACACTGGTTTTACCACTAATGTGCGTTAGTAAATTTAAATACAATTCCTGTTCTTGGTCATAAAAGCCTCTGTGTTGAGGCTTCATGTCAGTAAAGCATGCCAACCACACTGATCTGTCATTGGACTTCTGGGACTTCCACTGGTGCAAACTAATTCCTGAAGAAGTTGCTGCAGTATGTGTATACAAAAAGCCTTCAATCCACCTTCTCTCTTTCTGTCTCTGGTGTTGGCAGGGGCTTGGTGCCCTATGGGAAAAGCAAGGAAACAAATACCTCATGGAAGCTTCCATGTCCCTTCTGCACTAAAGGCAGCATCTGCTTCAAGGACAGACACACTACACCTTCACTGCTGCGTTTCCCCAAAGTCTGCTAAACAGCAATGCATTTTTATTGTAGCTCAAAGTTGTGTCCTACAGAAGGCACTGAAAGTTTGGGAATGAGGGGGAGGGCTTAGGATAACAGCTTCAAGGCTGAGAAGTTACTCAGTGAATTGCACCATGCCTGTCTCCAGACCTCTGGTGACAAAAAATAGATGGATATCAAGCTTTGGACTGTAAAAGATTTGAAGACTGCCTTTCAGGCAGCATCTCAAACTGCCCAGTGCTGTGGAGACTTGGCAAAACTTTCACAGTGCCTGATAATCTCCAGGCAACACCCTGAGGAAACTTGCCCACTTTACCACTTCTGTGGAATCCAAGTGAAACTACAATTTGCTTGGTTTATCCCAACACTTGGGCAGGCACACTGCCTCAACCTTGTTCTTACTGATTTATTTTATTGCCTACATGCAAAAACAAGGTGGTGAGCCATGCAAAGATCAGTCTTTTTACAACATTCAAAACCAATTTCCATACGAGCCTGGCCATCCCCTTTCTGAAAAGCACACCAAGTAGCATCACAGGAGTCTGCTGTCTGGTTTTTATTTTTTCTGGTATAATGGGACCATGATGAGCAAGCACTAAATGTTGGCCAACAGCAAGTGGAATGACTACAGGTCTGAAGTGTAATCATACCCAGTAATTTCCAGGGAAGGCAAATTATTAATTTGTAACTAGTCATTCTTTTCAATTACAGAGTGCTTTTCCTGGGAAGCTGCTTTCTCACTGATCTTTCAGCTGCAATGTGCCCTCCATTGCCCTGACACATTCAGATACTCTAATAAGCTGAACTTTGTGAGAATGGTAATTACTGTGTGTTAGGGCTGAAGAAAGCCTCAGACATGAGAAGAGATGCAGGCCTCCAGAGCAGTAAACATTTACTTAATATACTATGCCATCTTCCATCAGTCTGTCATGGGACCTTTAAAGTTCATAATTTACAGTAATGTACTATAAAAGATAACTTCTAATTTGTGTTATCATACTGTTGCTGAATTACTGCTTGCTTTCAGTGATGCACACATTTTTGCCAGCAAGTTAGAAAATATATTTTTGAGAGTTTACTGAAACTCTAAAAAATAACAAGGGTGTTCCACTTCTGAAGAGTTTTGTGATTACTCCAACTGCATGCACCTGTTCCTTGAATAATTCATATGTCTTCTCAGCACTAAGATCTGAAACGGAAATATTTCAATATAGAGGGCAGGATAGGGGCAGAGTCTAAAGTCAATATACAGTGAAGGGAAACTGATCCTGGGGTGAATATGTTGTCATTTTGTGACATGTCAGAGCTGGGCACAGAGTGGATGGAGAAATAGAAACGGGGCTCAAATAAAGCTGCACAGAACATCAGGTCAGGATTTTTTACAGATGAATTTTAGACTGCCATCAAGCATGATAACCACACTGTAATTGTGTTCTGAGAGGAAGCAGATACACTCTGAGCTATGCTACTTTAAAAGGAACAACCATCAGGCCCTATTCTCTGCATGGCTCACTGTAGGAAAGATGCACTTGAATATCAGGGTAAATTTTGAAGTTCTACTCATTTTTCATAGCCCTCGGTTTGCCAGAACATAACTGTGGAACAGGGGTAAGGCAACAGCACAGGATGCTGTAAGTAGCCATGATCTGAACCACTTGTGCAAATTGGAGAAAAAGGACCCTGGATTTTGAGATGGGAGTCATAACCACATCAAAAAGTGCAACTGCAGCAGTGAGGAGAGAAATGTGCAAAACAGATAATTTTCCCTCACAGTTACAAGAAAGGGAGGGCTAGGCAGCCTCCTAGAATGCCTCCTGGATGCCATCCTGCAGCACATTGAATTGGATTCTAAAATTGCCATGTGACTGCCAGAGATTTGATAAAGCTAACACTATCACTGCATTGACTGATGAGCAGCTCACTTCACTTGCTGAACTTGGACTGTGTTCACAAATCTCACAGGCAAGAAGTTGCCACAGCACTTGCATAAATTATGACTGACTCATGATATTATTAATCACTCTACAGTATGGTAAATTCGTTCTTTTTCTCTGCTCTCCCCCATCTACCACAGTAGCTTTACAAAAAGCTGTAAGCCTTTCCTAGCCATTTTAATGTTTGGGAGTTTTAACTATTTTTTGCCAAGTCCAAAATTTTACAAACAAAACCAAAGGCCATCCCACAATATTTGTTACAGCTGTGAGTTTGTTATCAGGGTGCTGAGATACTTTAAGCAACTTAAGGTTTTAAGAATTGCCCAAGATAATATTGATCATGTCATCAGGAAATGAAGACTAAATCCTCTTAAGCAATCTTGTAAAGTATGTTCTCCTTCCTCCTCTCACTCCTATCTTCCTAAAGTCCCACAGCATGGCTCTTGGCAGGGCTGGAGCATATTGATGTATGGAAGGAAATTATGTTTCTGGATTTCTCTTGTGCAGTACAGATGCTGTCTCTTCAGCATGGAGATCCCCTTCACAATGCCTAGAAAATAAGTTTTTGCTACATTTTCCCTCTCATTTCTTAGACAGATATCACCACCATTCCAAATCTGGTAATCTTTTTTATTGAGAACAGGCTCCTTCCCAAATGTTATTTAATCCTCAAAACTGTGGATCATTTTTGCAAGAGTGAGTTAGAAATCCCATAGGTTCTGAAACCTGTTAAAGATTATAGAGACACAGAAGGCTGGGTTGGAATGTGATCTTCAGGAACCTGTCTATTTTATTGCTTCCAAGGGCCTTGTCAGCTTCCCATTTGGTAATTATATAGTGAATATAAATGAGAAGCTAGCTTTTTATTAGCACTAAATGATCAGGTTGATTGACATCAGGGATCTTCTCTATACAATTTCATTGACAAAAGCATATGCTGAAAGGCATCTCTATTTTTCAGTAACACATTACTACATGTAGTAAAACAACTCACTACCCACTATTAAGCTGTAATGTTACTGATAATTTGGAATATGCCTCTACTGTATTATATCTACTATATATTTCTAGTATCCCCACCAAAAAAGTAATAACCTATTTTAAAATTTTACTTATACTTAATAAGAGCAAAAATTACTTTTAATAATTTAATCTATGGTTCTAAGAGTCTCTGAATAACATTTCATAGTAGAGCATACCAAGAGGAACTTTCATGGGTTTTTAGACAAACATTTCAATAGTTTTCATTAGATCCTTTCCCACTGCTTATGGAAGCCACAGTAATCCCTTCCCCTCTCCTAATGATGTGTCCAATATGCACCACACTTCTGAGAACCAAGCACAGCCCAGCCAGAGATGCAGCACCTGATGCAATGATGAAGGAAAGGAATTGCTATCATGAGATAAAGGGGTCCATAACACACTGAACTGTAGGACTGTCATTTCAAAACCTTGGTGCTGACCTAACCCTCCCTAAGAGGATTTGCAGTGACAAAATTTCTTCCATTTTCTTCAGACAACAATTTCCAGAAGATAACTCTTCTCTCCATAGATTAGTTTCCCCCCATATATAGAGAAACCTTTTATATATTTGGAACATGTCTTCCCTTCCCCACACCTTCAACCTTCTTCGTGGTCTTCTCTGATCCTTTGCTATCCTATTTTTATTCTCTTCACTTGTTTGGATATTGTTTTTTAAATCCTGACATTTTCCACCGGTGTCCCTGGTATCTCTGCAATGTTTATTTGTTCCATATCAAGTATCATATCATTCACATATGACTGAAAGGGCTGAGTCCAGAGATAATAGTTGCTTTGCAATGTATTTCTTTGTAAGTTTTAACAAAGTCTGGACTTCCAGAAATATTTGTCTGAGGCTTTCTGGGAAAATATTAAAAAAGGACAGCCAGGAGCCATCTGACCTCTCATTGAGAACTAAATTGAGGAAAACATATCTTCAAAGCTTGGTCTGAATTAGCATGATCTTTACTATGCTCTGATGGTTCAAATTTCAGCTGTCCTGGTCAGTCATACAGACAGGTGGCCACTTGAAATGAATACCTGCAGTTCCCAAGATCAAAATGAAACAAAAGGATCAATTAGGAGCAGCCTAGAGAAACACCACAGGCAAGTACCAAATCCTTCAGCAGAACCTCATTTACAGCAGACTCCAGTAACTCAGCATGGAGCCACTTCCTTCCTTGCCTTTGGCCAGAGATTAACCTCAAGATAAACTAATACAAGATATCCCACTGAAAGGCAAAGTAATGTCCTGCTTTGCATAAAGCTACATTATATCATGGGAACTACCAGAGAATTAATAAGAGTTGCACAAAGGCAAAAGATTTATTTAAGCAAAAAAGGCTGAAGCCAGAAGCAGTCCATAGGTTACAGAACTTTTCTTATACTCCTTCATAGAGTAACTACTTGGATTAGAAAAAAGGAAACCCATGGTATCAATGGCCTGGAATGCATACCAATTGCAAATTAATTTCCAACATGTGTCTTTTTAAATTTATTAAATGTTTAGTTTCCAGGATTAAAAAAAAAAAAAATTTGATTGAGGACAGTATTTCTTCTCATAATATACTTTAAAAAAACAAAACAAAAACCCACAAAAAAAACCTGGAACCAAAAAATCCCCACCCAAACTCAGTGCTTAGGAATGCATGAAGAGTTATGGGATTTGGAGATTTTAATTCTCTTAAAACAGGGAGGTCATGAAAAGTGCAACTGAGATTCATCTATTTGGATTTTACAAAGAAAGCAATAGATTTGCATGAAAATTACTCTAGAAAGTGTTACATTTAATTTTTTATAATATGGGTGGGAGTTGAAAATGAACATTGCCATTGCATTTAAATGCTCTCTTCGGGATTTCTTTGACTGTGTCTCTTCCGAAAAAAACAGTGTAAAAAGATATGAATAACTAGGAGTTGTAGGAATATTAGCACTCCTGGCAGGCAACCTTCCCAAAGCTGAATTTAGACTGAGCTTTTGATTCAAAAGAAAAGCTGTCAGCCCTCTTGCTCACCTCATGTTTAAACACAGCACTACTCATGGGGGATAGGTTAGCATCTAAGGCTCTTTGCTGATTTGCAAAGTGGACATGTGAAATCATTTACAGCCTAAGCCCAGACACTCTTCTTCATTCTTCTAACTACTTTTATCTCAGAAATAGTTGTCCAATTGCTCAAAAAGTGGCAGAATTACAGGAAAAGCTGTGAAATGTGGAGACTGAGATACAAGCAACGGTTACAGTATTTCTATCAGTTCTATCATTTGGCGGTATAATTACTTCTCTTTTGACTTGTAAAAATTAAAAGGAGAAAAAAAAGGAGAGTATAACAGAAAAAAAAAGAGCTAAAAATAAGAGAAATAAGGAAAAAAGAAAAAAGTAAGAGAGGAGAAAGCAAACATTGGTAGTCAAGGAGTGATTAAAGTGATACCAAAGATTATTAGTTGATACTCTTCTGGGGAAAGAGGACTTATTTAAACTTTATGAAAGCTTTGCTCTCTGCTATTTAATCACTAGTTTAGTGCAACTGTGGTGATCATAAGGGCCATAGTTAAAGATAAAAGACAGATTTCTTGGAAGTCCCTCTGATTTCCTGTGACTTTCTTTCATTTCCAAGTAAATCATGAGTCACTAATGGAAATATGTCTGTGGAAAGATACGTTTTTGCCCTTTTCCCAAAGATCACTGTAAGAATTACCATAGGTTTACACAAAAGAGCCTTAATCCACAGTCACTCATAGAAATAAAACCCATCAGTGCAAAAAGACCAGAAAGGACCGGTAGTGACAGCTGGACTCAAAACCACAAGTGTGAATTTTCTAACACACTGGAAAAATCACTTGTCTTTGTTACTCCTCCTGTCCTGGCAAAGCCCAGGCTGATCCATGATTTCTATCCCTTACATAGCAAATGCATCATTCTCACTCATGCGCTTATGAATATGTTATAAGTTGTGACTAAATGTAATTATGTAAATGATAGTCATTTGTTTGCTGTACAGATTAATGTTCTGCTTCATTGGGGTCCCAATATGGAGCAGCAGAAGTTTGAGCTTTGCAGCTGTGCCTCGGTGTGGTGCTGCCTCTCCCGTAAAAATTAAAATGAAGATGAAATTTGTCTTTTGCTTAGGGCGAACAAAACAAACCATCTCTGTGTTACTTAATACATTATCTATTACTTTCTCCAGGTAGGAGAATCAATCACCTTTCCCAGTGGTGGTAAACTCCCAGGGAATAATTTCATACACCTCCAGCTCTATAACACAACGTCAACGCGTTAATTGGAATCCCAAAAAAAATGGATTTGCTTTTTTTAGTCAAGCTAAGCTTCCTTTGTCAAACTGGGACCTGTCAAGAGGCATGAAAAGTAAAGTTCTGCTACGCTGAGAAGATATGCCTAATAAGGATTTATGTAAAATGGGTTTTCTATCCTGTGAAGGGTTTTTTTTGGCAATTAATAGGTTTTCCTATTTTGCATCAGGATTAATCTGCGAGCTTTAAAGGGTGGGAAGAGTGTCTAACAAAGAAAACCTCTTCCAAAAAAAGCAAATACCTGTCTGCTTCACTTGCACGCACAAGTTTCCTTTTAAGACAAATCACAGTAGCAATTCTGTGTATTTTGACTTTTTCTCCTCCCTCTTTAGAAAGTTACCTGGAAAGGTTTGCCAGAAGTGGGCTGCAACACTGCTCTCAGGCTGATGCCTTGTGGAGTCCCAGATCAAGCTAGTTTTCAAAGTTAGGCAGCCCATTTCTCTGGTTTAAACCAGTGACATTATAAAGCAGACTGAACACAGCTTCATGTTGTTACAATAACAGCCCCAGCATTCATAATGCAGTTATCACAAAGTGTTTATATTCAATTTTCCGTCTTCTGAATTATGTATGTCTCTACCTAATATAGAGGATGCAATGTAAGTGACTCTAGGGAGGAAGGATAAAAAAAAAAATCTGCCAGACTTCAAGAGATGTACTAAGGCAGCAGCTATTTTGTTAAAAGTGAGACCAAAAGATACACGATTCTCTCACCAAAGTTCCTTTTACTGACAACATCAGTCCTGAAGCTTGCTGTAATTTCAACACAGCATAGCAGTGGAGACAGGAATAGGCTGCCTAAACACTCTTAATACTTTATTAGTAAAAATCCAGTGTTCAGAAAAAGGAAAACTGTCTTTCAGGGCCCTTGCATTTAGTAAGAATGAAAGAAGCTGTTCTGCATTTTATGTTCATGCTGCCATCCAAGCCTCTTTGCACAGGATTTTAGCTCTTCATTACTTAATCAGCTTTCTACTGATTACTCTTTTATCCCTAGAACTCGACACTGACTTCGTACACTGACTTTCTCAGGTCATCTCTCATTCTAAAGCCAAAAATTTGTCTACACAATAAAAACAAACAAACAAACAGGTAGACGGTGACTAGTGTGCCTTGCTGGTTCCTCATTTAGTTCTAGGTGATGTAGTAAAACTGTCACACCTCAGAAAGAGGCTGTTTGTAAATGACCCAGAGTTGCTTAGGTGAAATACAGTGTTGAGTTCACAGCTATTACCCTTTCAAGTCTCACCCCTTGGAAGGAATCTGTCTAGGGTATCTGGAATCTTTAAAAATGCCACCCACAAAGGGAAGAAATGAGTTAAAGTTTTCTAACATATTCCTGGTTGATTCATGAGGATTAACACGCATTATCTCATTACATACATACACAGCGAAAATTACAGGAGTGCAATTCATACAGCGTGTTCTTCTTTTATAATTCAACAGAAAATATCCTTTATCCTCATTTTAATCTTCCCCTACATCATGCTCAGATGTTAATCAGTGTACAGAGAGTCTGCCTCCAGTCAGCCCAGATCCATTTCTCACAGTACTTGCACATCACAGAGAAGCACATTTGCAAAGCCACAGCAGAGCTGACCCACTAGGATGCTCCAGGAGCACAACCAACTCAAATATTCATAACGTTGCTAATTTATAGCAAGTGCTTGTCTCCCATCAGGGTTTTCCCTCTGACTGCATGCAGATTCCAAGTGCAAGATGACTTCTTGCAAACCAGAACTGGAAGAATTTAGTATTTCAGGAAGTAGAAATAGGAAGAGGGAACAATGCCACAGCTTTCCATACTTTTCCTAAGGAAAGTATTTTTCTAAGTTATTATTAATCATATGTGCAACCAATGATGTTTGAATACCTGTTTGGTTAAATAACAATATATGGCTGTTTTGCTTTGCACCAAATGTGAAAGTAATGATGCTCTTCAAAAATTTGTAGTTGAGAACATTATTCTTTGTAAACATTGTTAAATATCAAATATTTTAAGATGATATACAACACTGTAATTTTTTATGTTTGTCATTTGTCATTTCCTTACAAAGAAAACACGCATTTCTTTTTTTCCATCAGAGCAAGACACAACAATGCAAAGAGACAGAATAAAACTTTTAGCACTAACTAAGGAATTTTTGTGCCAATAAAAGGATTTTTTTGTCAGAAGAGTCCAGCTAAAACTTTATTACTAAACAATTGTACTGTAAGGGTTGGCCTGAGGACATTGGTTCTAATCCTTTCCAGGTTATGAATTAGGAAAGGTGCAACAGATTCTGTCAACAAGAGGCAATCTGCAGAGTGATCAACTAATATTCAGGCTACAAATCCAAATACATAAACTCATAACAGCCTTAATTAAAAGAAAGTAAAGGAAAATATCTAATAGCAGCATTTGGCAGATGAGAGGATGCTAAAAGCAAAGTGGCCATGCACTACAAGCATTGCACAAGCCAAGCTGGGAGCCTGCAAGCCAGGTCTCTTCATGCTCTCTTGCCAGTATGTCTCAGCCCTTCTCTGGAAGGCAAATCATACTGATGCTAATTCAACCCTTGGCTCTTTGGCTAAAACGACAGATATTTTTTACTCCCCATCATAAAGCAAATAGTTTTCAGTACTTTGGGTCTAGGTCTGAGACCTGTACTCAAGATCAAGAGATAAAGGCACTTTTGGAGGAGGCACCTGAGGAGTGCTGGTGAACTGAGATAGAATTGACTGCTTTGGCTCTACGTAGGGCTTGGGATCCTGGCTCTCAGAAACTCAGGACTCAGTTTGGAAATAAGACCTTCCTGACAGGGAGGGAAAAGTGTCTTTTTAAATTCTGCTAGGCTGCAAAGTATCAAGATAATTGCGACAGTGACACTGGCTAATTTTAGTTATTGAGCTAAATCACTGTCAGCTTAAAAAGACTGCAAAGAAATGCCAAGCTGAGAAATTATTTCAGATCACCATAAAAGTGACAAGTCTGTATGGCCACTGACTTCTGCTGGGCCCACAAGCTTGCCATAGAGTCTATGAGCTCCATAGTTTTCCAAGCAAAACTGCTGCTTCTCTGTGTAAAAGCTCCCAGGTCCCTGAACTCCCTCAAGGCTTGGCTTTGTTTCTTTACCAGACTCTCCATGGCAGCTGCAGAGAGCTGTGCTTTCAACAGCTCTGGCAAAAGGCAGTTGGGAATGCTGCTCTGCTGCAGAGGCATTGCCGAGCAGGCACTGAATGAAGCAGACCCTGTAGGCACTTTGGCTCTAGCACTGGGAGTGTGACAGAAAAAAGCACTCCAAATGGAAACAAACACAAAAAAATCCTTCAGAACAGCCAGCAGCTCTGCTAATGCTGGGGGGAAAGGAGAGGGGGGAAGGAACACACACACACAAGAAAAGAAAAAAATAAAGACATCAAACCCCAAGACTTTCCTCAGTTAGAACCATGACTAGAGAAGGTTAAAGCCCTCTAACAAGGCATGAAGTGCAGACTAGGTGGCAGCAAAAAGGAAGATGTACATTAAAGGATTTGACTTCTTATAGTGTTTAGCAGCCTAACAAACCATAATGGCATACTTTGGGGGCTATTGACTGTGCATACAAAGGAGACAAGGGGGGGTGGCAGGTTTTGTTGGGGAGTAGGGGGAGGAGGGCGAAGTGCTTTTTTATTTTGGGGGTTTTTAACATATAGTTGATTTAGAGTTCAGAAAACCATCGATATGCATAGGGTCCCAAATTCAAATTCCTAAGAAACTTGTTTGTACATTTAGAATGAGACAGAACATTTCTTTCAGCCATGAACGCAGGACTCAATTAAGTCTTCACAAAGAGCTTGCACTTTGCCAGAAAGTCATCCACAAAGCTCAAAGATGTGCAGAATTGGGAGTAGCCTGTGTAGTGAATATCACCACCAGGCAAGAGCCTCAGTGAAAGGGTTCCATGGTGAGTGCTAAGGGGAAACAATGGTTGAAAGTCCTTGTGACATCAGATGAGAGCTCTGCCACTGCTACCTCACACAACATGGTTCAAAAGGAGGCATGTGCAGGTCATCAGCTGGAAAAGACTAACTAGGAAAAAAACCCCCAAAGCCAAACAACAAAAAACAGACAAGCAAAAAAAAGGACAAAAATTCAAACAAACAAAACCCCCAAACCTCACAAAACTAAGACAACTGAGCCCTGAGAAATCACGGAATTGAAAACAAGATAATTTTCTGACAATAACTAGACAATGCCTAAAGACTCCCCTGTCCTCATCTCTGACCACATGTACCTGGACATTGCTAAAAACTGTTCCTGATAGGGTACATATTGATATTTCATACTCCAGGTATTATTTCTCAGGTTGGTTGTCTCTAATATCATACTTAACTCAAGGATAAAGTATTAGAGCTTAAACAAAATGTCACAAAGCAGTTAATACAGCTGCTGTGCCATTCAATAGCTCAGATACTCAACCTGAGCTGGGTAGAAGAGTGTACTGAAGGAAGCAAATTTCTGTGGTTTTGGGGAATTACAGAGCTGCAACTGAGACAACAGATTATTTTCTAGCAGGAAAATGGAGAAGGTGAAATAAATACGAATATGAAATAAATACATTAGGTACCGAAAAAAGCCAAAATCAACTTAAAACAGTCCAAGTCAGAATTGCAATCCACTCCTGTGTGCAACAGAGATTCCTTAATTTCCATGCCCAAATCACCTTGCTGTTTACAGAGCACACAGTCTGGAAAATTTTATAGGCACTTGCTTGAAAATAGGGACTTCTCTGTCCAGAGGTGTTTTAGTAGGTGATGAGGGCTCTCTTCAAAGGCAGGCAAGGGAAAGGACAGAGTGAGTCTGACATGTCTCAGCAGGGTTGCTCATTAGGAACAAAGAGGGAAGCCCTTGATCACAGTGTAGAGAGACACTGAGTCTGCAGGCTCAGCACCTGGGCTGATCTCTCCCATGTGGGTCCAGCTGTCACCTCGCAGCAACTCTAAGCCACTTCCCCACTAACTTCAACATTTCCCTTCTCCTTTCAACCTTGTTTTTGAGCTTCCTGGCCTGAGCTGGCCGAACACAAGGGAAGGAGCACTCAGAAATCCTTCCCTCCCTGCGGCCAGACTTGGAGAAAGAGGCTTTTTTCCCTAAAGTGTCCCTTCCCCTTTGCACACTGGTACATCTGCCAACATCCCCCTCTGTTTATGTGGAAATCCCTGCTATTTCTTGCTTATTTAAGGGGTGGGCAAGTTGATTTCAGTACATGTAAATGAAAGCCTGCAGAAGAAAAGGAGGTGGATCTCTCAAATTAGATTTGCCCATAGCATAGCAGCTAAATGTCAATTTTATCTATTAGGTTATGAACAAATATTCATAAGCCTATTAATTTAATCCCTAAGATCTTAAAATATTCTAAATTTTCATAATTTAATATTTTTATCTACTCTTCAAAGCTTACCTCTTGAAGGTATCCCTAAAGACAGGATTTGCTTTCCTGGCCATCGCTACTGAAAAGCTACTTTATGTATCATAGTTCACAGGACAAACATGGATATATGCAACCACGTTTTGAATGAAACGTCTTCTCCTTAAAAAAAAATTATCATATTTTCTTATTCTTTTCAATAGTAGCATTTTCACTACTCTGATTGGAATATCTCTTCATCGTTATTTTAATTTTCTTCCCATTTTAGCAAATTTGCCCTGCAAATTTTTACTGACTGGAAAGCATTGCAGAAATGCTTTCCAGGAGTTTACAAGTGTGTGGGAAGGACACTTAATGCACAGAGCCTGCTAGCAATGAGGTGCAGATGTTTTAGTCATTGTCTGGGCCATGAATTCCTCCCTCCCATGGAATCCTCCATTGCTGTCTGCAGGTAAGGATTAGTTTGTTTGGGTTTCTTTTGGTTTTTTTTTTTTTTTAATAGCTGGGAGGGAACTCATAGGATTCTTAGGCATGGTTAGAGAGCTGATGTCAGAGTACTGATTGTAATAAGGCTGATCTAAAGCTGAGACATTAAAACAAAGACCTGATTGCATTAATTTGAAGTTACCACCGTGGGCAGAAGTACAGTATATCCACTTCAGGCACCCAGGCAGGGAGGAGGTGTCATTACTAACAAGGCTGCATATTAATCTTCCGTAGAAGCATCACCTTGTTCTCTTGCTTTACTGGGCCATGGGATTATTTTTCTGCCTGCCCATAGTAGGATGAACTGAAAACCACTTAAAATTTTCAGCAGCTCGTGCAGATCCACTAATCACAATGAAAATGGTACCAGATGAATATTACCTTGGCCTGGACTCATTGCAGAAAGTCTTGCCTGCATTGCTGCTTTCAGGACAATTACATAAACATTCACCCACTTCTTTTGTTATTGCTGACAACATCTTGATACAGAACAGCTATTGTATTTCATTCACTTGTTCCTCTGAGCCTTCCACATTTTATCTTTTGTTCTTGTTGGTTTTATTTCAATCTCCCTGATTCTCAGGCCAAAACTGATTGGTCACTGAAAATTCTTTCCAGGACAATATTGCACCTTAGGCTTCACCTTTGTGGGCTCAAGATCAAACACAGCGATCTCAGCAGTGTAAAAGCTGCTGCTATGCTGAGAACACTTTTTTGTATTTTGTTATATACTTTAGCCATGCAGCCACACAATGCACACTCCTCCTGCAGCACCCTGACACATTTCTTACATCCACTGACAAGAGCTACAGACAGCATAGCTGATATCTGCACTCATGAGCCAAATCCCACCACAAAAGGGTTTTTTGCAACAATTACTTCTCCAGCTTCTACAGCTGATTTTTAGCATTCTGTTTTGTAAACTTAGTTATCTTCAGAAAGTGTTTTCTATGTCTCAGTTACTCCTTAAAGATACACCCACATCCTTGTCCCTGATGTGTTACAGAAGTGCTTTGTTTTCTACTTATCTGGAGTAGCATCAGTGGTGTCTAATCATTCCTAACCTGATTTCCAAAGGTCAGAAAGAAAAGGTAGAAAGAACTCTTGCTTCTAATTGCTTTTAACATTCAAGTTCCCTTCATTTGTAGCCATGCAAGTAGATTTATCCTGTGCTTCTCTCAGATCCTGCCATATGCAAAACCTACATGGTATCATCTCTGGAATATCTCTTTTGCCGAACAGACAGCCCTTGAAATGTCAGCTACTAAACGGAGTTTTGAAAGCGATAAATTCTCTTCCTTTTTTGCCCAGCTGAACCAAATGAAATAGTAGACTCCCAGTTACCTAACTAAGCCTGAAATATACATATTTTTACACTTTTGTACAGATGTCATGGTTTGATTCAAGCCAGCAACTAAGCATGCCCCAGCCACTCATTCACTCACCCCTGGGTGGGATGAGGAAGAGAATCAGCAGGGTAAAAGGGAGAAAACACATGGGTTGAGTTAAAGGCAGTTTAACAGGGCAAGCAAAAGCCATGCATGCAAGCAAAGGCAAACAAGGAATTCATTCCCCACTTCCCATGGGCAGGCAGGCTTTCAGCCATCCCCAGGAAAGCAGGGCTCCGTTGTGCACAATAGTTACAAAAAGACAAATATCATCACTCCAAATATCCCCTTCCACATTCCTCCTTCTTCCTCCAGCTCTACATGCTGGGCACGAGGCCATAGGGAATACAAGATATCCTTTGGGTCACTTGGGGTCAGCTGTCCTGGCTGTGTTCCCTCCCAACTCCTTGTGCACCCCCAGCCCCTCACTGGTGGGGTGGGGTGAGGAGCAGAAAAGGCCTTGGCTCTCTGTAAGTGCTGATCAGAACTAATGGAAACAGCTCTGTGTTATCAACACTGTTTCCAGCACAAATCCAAAACACTGGCTACTGTGAAGGAAAAGCTCTATCCCACCCAAAGCCAGGGCAAGTTTCCATTTGTTTGGATAAATTGGGTAACTTCAGTATCTTCCTTTTGATGATTTTCACATGTCTGGATCATATCTATAATTTCTCAAAATAGCCACAAATCACCTCAGAAAAATTCCTTCATTTCATTATCGTCCATCATTTTTGGCATTCGTCCTAATGAGAGACAGTTTTGTGCTTGAAGTTTTTGCAGTGGCCAAGCAGACTACCCTAAGTAAACACACATCCAGAAAAATCCTGGTTTTTTTTCCCCTCACTGCTGTTTTTGTGATGCATGTGCCACACAGCACCTAGCTGGCAACATTTTCTCTTGTGCATCTCAGTGCTGTTCCCTGCTGTGCAGAGGAAACAGCTTCTCCACCACATCTCAAACAGACATTTGTGCTACAAGTTGAATTTTTCTTCTATTTCACCTCTGCCACAGAGTTTACTTTTGTCTTGACATTAGCTGAGGATTTCATAGACCAGTCAGAAATTTATTTTTATTTTTTAATCTCTTTGAGCTTGCCTCAACAACACACCTGGCTCTTCTGCACCCAGCAGCAGTGGGGTGCACTGAGTTTGGTTGGTTTCCTATTTGCAGGTCTTTGGGATTACCACATCTGTCCAAACTGCTTCTTATGAGAACTTGTTTATATCTGTTTTCTTCACATACTTTCTTCAGCTGTTCTGATGACTTTTTCTTAATGTAAGATTTCCCATTAACATCCCATCCCACACTGTACTAATTCTACCTGCAAAAGACATTTTTTCATGGCTGTACACTTATTTGTTGTCTTGGATATCCCTTGGCTGCTTCCTTGGGAAAATTGATTTTCTGTGAAGCTATTATTCTTTGAAAAAAAAAAGAAATAAGCTCAAGTAATCAACACCTTATCTGGGTTTCTCCTGTTCACATGCCACAAAGCACCCATGTTCTGTATCAGCCCTTCTCCTCCCTTCCAATTAGTTTAGAAACTGAGCAGATTTCTTCAGGAGCTTACCCACCTGCCTCAGGATGAGGTCTTCTGCACAGCTCTGTTCTCTGCAGTGCTTCTGGTTAAACCCCCACAGCCTGCACTGCTTTGCCTAACTTCCATGAATGCCACAGTCTCCTTTTCCTTCTCATACCCCACTTTTGATTTGGATACCTTCCAGTAACAGATCATCCTACCTTCTGTTAATTTCTAAGCTGACTTTTGTTACAACCTTCCTAAAGACTCCTGTGCCATCCATGCTGCTCACTGCCCACCTTGAGAGTGACCAAGCTGAGAAACCTTTTTTATCTGTTAAAGAAGCAAAATACCTGTACAGGGGCTGAGACATACCGGAGTAATGCAATATTGAATTTACGTCATTGGATGGTTTATTAGATTGCCTGCAGTCCCAACCCTTGGGCACCTTCAGATGGGAACTTCTGCAGAGAAATCAGCTTGGGGCTGAAGAGAGATGGTCTTTGCTAAGTTACAGATAGAGCACTACTGCTCTATATAAAAAAAATTAAAACTAGGTGTGCTTACACATGCAAATGAAACAGAGACATGAACAATGATCCTGAACAACTGCTTTACACTTCTCAGGCATCACAGGAGGTGAATATTCCCACATGTGCTAATTGCTCTCAGTGTTTAATGGGTGCACAAGGTCACAGAACACTATGCCTTGACAAGATATTAAAGGATTAAAAGGGAAAAGGTTGAGACCTGTGATTTGGAAACAGAATTTGAATTTATGGGGAACAACCATGCAAAATATTAATAAAGTTAGAAATATCTCCTAAAATTGATGAGCACCTACTGGGGTATTTCTATGACAGAACAAATCACTTTACCTGAAAAATCTCTCACATAAAACCATCCAAATATTTTATTGCTGAAAAAACTCAAGGAGCACTTGCTGAGCTGTTGCTGTTTAACTTATGCACCTAAACTACCAGTCTGCATTCTGTGTTCTCAGGGATGTTTGCCAAGTGGTGATTCAGAGCACCTCAGATAAAGCTGAGTCTTTTTCACCAACTAACCAGAAAGTTTGAAGTTTTTTTAGCTGGAAAAGCTACTCATTATCCACCTTCATGGTGACAGATACTATTAAATTACTAGTGGATTTATCACTGACATGTCTAACGGACCTTATTTCTCACCCTTTCCCTCTCCAAGAGGGCACACCAGCCTATAAAAATCAATTACAGCTAATCACATGAAGATATTTTGTTTTCAACATTGTAATAAAAGTTCCAAAACAGAAATACAATCTCAGTTTAAGACTCTGAACTTATGATTTTCCTAGTTTTAATGGGATATTTAGAAAAGGGTTTCAAATGTCCTTGTTCCTCCTTATTGCTACAAGTTTTTTTAGAGCCCCTCTCCCACCTGGGTCAAGTAAGAATTTTCCTCATAAATGGTATACCATGGCTGAGCTTTCAAAGTGAGAAGAATGCAGCCAGCTTGTTTGCTACTAAAGAAAAGTCATGTTCACTTGGAGGTAGATTGTTTTTAAAGCTAAATGATCAAACCAAATACTAAACCTCCAATATCTAGAGATCTGACCAGAAAAATACAGTTCAACTGCCTAAAGTGTCCTTGCCAGGACTCTAGGAACCACCTAACAGTTCAAATGCAGAATGTTTCATCCAGTTCTGTAACTAGCAAAGAGAGCTTTGTCTTGTTCCTTCCAAATCTACTCTGGATTACTCATTTTTTGTCATAAAGCCAAGCAGTCTTAGTGCTACTAAATCAGTCAGGACACAGAAGCTATTGCAGCAATTTTATTTTGCTTAAAGGACAGCTTGAGCAAATATTGGCTGTAATGCTGCAGCCCAGGCTTTCTCTGGTCACCTCGTTACATGGCAGAGAGCAAAGTTAAGAGAGTAAAAATCTATCCTAGTACCATATCACCCTTAGGGTCTTCACTCTCAAGAGGGATTTCTTCACCTCATGGACCAATCTGCTGGAGGAGATGTTCCTGGGAGCCTCTTTGGAGCAGCAATGGGGAATGCTGACTCCTTAGAGAAAGAAAAGGCAGACAGACCCAAAATTTATATTTCCAGATCTGATCAGCTGCCTCGCAGTGTTTTATATCTGGCTGCATTAGCTTCATAGCAACACAAAGCTGACAAGCAAAATTTCTTGTTACAGCTGACTTCAAAGCTTTTTCAGAGAAATTACAGTTTTTGTGAAGTGTAAGTTGGTATGACACGCTGAATTAAGACCCTTCTAATGCACCAGTATTGCTGACTATGGGCTGGCCCTGCTTGTTTGCAGGAGGAGAGGCTGCTTGTGCCGTGCTGTGCCTGGGGGCCCCTGGTGCACAGCTGTCTTTGCTCCCAGTGTCATCTGCACCAGTCAAGCACACACTGCCACAGCACCCTGTGCAGGTGAGGTGAAAGCATTTTGTGCTGTACAAGTGCTTTACAGCAGGCTGCCCTCTGAGCTGGCTGGATTTCCATCAACCCCACCCTCCTGAGGGCACAGCATGGCCTCCCAGCCACAGTACAGCTGAGCCTGCCATGAGAGCCTTCCAGCCAGCCAAAGTGAGCTCGGGAAGAGCTGAAACAGCGCTTGAAATATTAAACAGCTCTTGCCTTACTTAAAGGGAGTGCCTAGCTTAAATATGAACTGTTAGATCCATCTCCCTGCCCACCCCTCAAGCAGCCAGGTGTAAGGGAAACCAATCCATCCGTGCTATGCTAGGCAGAAAAAGTGTCTAGGAGGAAGAAAGAACAGGTGTACATTCAGTATTTTTAGTTTGCATCAAAACATGGCTCAGTCAGTGCCTTTAAAAAGTTATTGTTCGCAAAAACTCTGATTTTTCTACAGAATTTTGCTTGGACATCAGTGGGTATCTGCATGCTTGCTTACCTGCATTTGCATATTGCCCCCTCCCAGCCCCACCACAGCCCACAATTCTCTTAAAGCTCGACCATTAAGCATTTCAGCAACCAACCCTTTCACCAAAGCACACAGACCCACCCATGCTTGTTGCTATTGTCATAGGAGTCATCATTATTTTAAACATAAAATATTGAACAGGCCACATTCAGCTCTATGCAGGACAAAAAACCCAAAGCAGCAGGAGCACAGCCTAGCCAGGTAACCAGAAGTGTGTTTGTTTCTAGGGTTGTGCTTAAGGAGGGCAAAGCTCCAGAACAGGAGAACATTATAACTGAGAAACTGAAAAATTTTCACTTGTAGAAAGTTATTATGTCATAACTGGCGATATATAGCATGTAACTATTGCCATATGTAAAATACTGCATTAAACATTAATTTATCTCTCTGTAGACTGTGTGAAGAACCACTTTATGTGCCTTGAAAGAGTACACAAGAAAACGTAGTTAACGATCTCATTTTTTAGAGCTGAATAAAAATTGGGAAAACCTAGTCCCCACGAATTACTGCATCACTATCAGCCAGAAAAGCCAGGGGCAAAACCAGATGGAATTTGCTTAATTAGGTCCAGATCCAGTGAAGTATATACATATTTCTAAGCCAGCAAGAGAACCTATGGACAGCAAACAAGTTAAAATAACTGTGTTGAAAGAGAGCAGAAAGCTAAATACAACATGGATTTCAGTTTTTACAAATGATATCTCATAGGTTCAGGATTATCTGCAAGTTCAAGCATTTTGCACAATCATTGCTTTGCCTCTTGTCAGAGAATTGCCTGAAATTGAAAGTTCTAGCAAACTGTCTCAAAGCTGATTAACACCCTATTTCATTCCTCCTCATTTCTCACTCACTTTTATAGAAAAAAGTTTCCCTGTAAAGGAATAAAACAGCTATTGGCATTGCAGGCTTCAGAAAACCACATATATGAAATTACAGATTTAGGAACATTTAAAAATCTGACTAAATTATGATTCAAAGTATTCACATTATAGCTCAAAAACACTGGGCAAGGAAAAAGCTGCTTTCCACCAGGCAAAGCAGAAACAAGGTATGTTATCAAGTTGTGGATGACACATGGTGTTTAGAGATATTTCCTATCTGCACAGCAAGACATTCCTTTCTCCATCTTTTCTTGAGATAAGACACCCATCTGTCAGATCATTACAGCAATGATAGATAAGATCTCTGCCAGTGCCTATTATTTGACATATTGTATATAAAAAGCAATTCTTGGCCGGAGGGAATTCCCCAAAAGTGGTTAAGCAGGATAGAGCTGAGCTAAGGGCCAAAGTGCCCTAAGCTGTGAGGAAACGCTCCAGAAATGAGTCACACACAGAGCCAGGGCCACGAGAGAGAGAGGGACACAGCAGCAGGCTCACTGGACAGACACACTAGCTGATTCACACTGGTGACACGAATTATACTTGACTGGCAATAAAATCATCATTAACTTCTGACTTTCAGTCCAGTCTAAAGACCACAATTTTACCTAAGCAAAATGTTTCATCTAAATTGTCCAATAATGCGATGTAAAAATTAATTCTAGAGTGAAAGATTGATATTATAAGATGAGCAGTATAAACAAAGACCTAAGTAATACCATGTATTTGTCATGGCTTAAGCCAAATTTAAAAGGTTAATGTTTTGAGGTATGTCTAAACCTTGGGTACCTTCTGAGTCCAGAAACAGAAATGTTATTTTACTCCTAGAAGCAAAAGGTTTGAGGCCATAATGTTTTTAGTACCTTGTGTTAACAAGTGAGACTGAGACATAGCCATGCTGAATTTTGACCCTTTTGAAGTTTGCAACTCTTTTGCACTACAGTGTACTTTAATATTCATCAAACTATTTTCTGGGTTTGTGGCCTGAGGAACAAAAGCCTCCTAGCTGATGAAGGCTGAATATCCCTGATCCAAATAATAAATCATGATAAAATTATAGCTGCACAAAGGACAGCTTTGATTTTTTCTCTCCAGGTATTTGCTCAGTTACTTCAATTTTCTAAAAAGGTGAACATGTCTTTAAAGAAAAAGTGAACAAACTAAGCCAGCCTTATGCTGCAGTAGCTATGACAACAGACTTTGAAATAAGTGTGGAAAAAGCTAGACCTGAATCTTAATTTAATTTAATTATTTTTTTCAGTCCACTCTTCACGCTGACTACTTTGCATTTTACTCTGAAGTTCTACAGAAACTGAGATTTCTTACTAACATCAGATGCAGAGTGTCTCACGTAGCCAATTCTACAACTCTCATTTAAGTTAGAGATGAAATTACTCAGAGAATTAGCAGACATTTCATCTTAATGTCTTCAGATGAAAGCCAGACTGCCTCCTGGAGAATGCTTTACCCAAAGATGCTGTGTCACGTGCAGACTGGCATATGGGAGCCTTCATGAAGGAACAATCCCATTGGGTCAACCATTAGCAAACTGGAGCAATATTGCCTATCAGAGGTGAGGCTTTCAAAATAAAAAGAGAGTAGAGGAGGTAGAGCTGAAAGTCAGATTTTCAGTGGATTCAGTTACTGGGCTGGAGTAAGAAAGAAGAGACTTTGGTTCTACGATGTCTTCCTTTTTTCTTTCAGTCTTTCCCTTCTTCCTTGGACAGTGTTTTATAGATGGTATCCACCATCATGAATACTACCACCTTCACTAGACAGATTTGGCTCCCTGCTCCTGTCTCCTCTCCCATGCCTCTATATTCTTTCTAGCAGAAGGAACAGAAAGCAAATTCCATCCTCTCCATCAAGCACAGCAGTTTAGCAATCAAGAAGACTTGGGGAAAAAAAAGGAAAGAAAGGAAAGAAAGGAAAGAAAGGAAAGAAAGGAAAGAAAGGAAAGAAAGGAAAGAAAGGAAAGAAAGGAAAGAAAGGAAAGAAAGGAAAGAAAGGAAAGAAAGGAAAGAAAGGAAAGAAAGGAAAGAAAGGAAAGAAAGGAAAGAAAGGAAAGAAAGGAAAGAAAGGAAAGAAACTCAGACCATTACCACTAATATCTCTTCCTACTCCACAAGTGCTCCACTGCCCTCTCTATTTTCTTTAAACAAGTCCAGGGCTTGCTAGGGAAGCCAAATCACATTACAGCTGTGACTATACAGAAGAGGAGACACCTGAAGCTCTTTTGGAGGAAACCATATTCACCTGTGCTCCCAAAGGCAGTTGTTGAACTACAGACACCCACGAGCTCCCACACCTGGCCAGGGCAGGGACATCAGCAGCACCTTCCCCCACTGACCCCACTCAGCTTCTCCAGAGGCAGCCACCCCAAATTTACTGCTGTGGATTGTAGGGCACCCCTGCAGAGGTTGGCACAGCATAAAATACAGAAACAGATGGGCATCATGCTATTAATTGCTTATAAATACCCGTAAAAACTGATTGTTGAGTAACCCTCATAATTCTCTCAGGAAGCCAAAACCACATAAGAAATATATAAAATACAAGCCGTTCTTTTTCTTCAAGTCTGATACCCTCAATTTTTTTTTCACTTAACTCTCTCAGCTTTCTCAGTCAGGTGTCTGCTGCTGCAATGAATGAAGACAGACTGGAAGTAAGCAGCCTTAATCTGCATTATCCTTTTCACCAGTGCATTGACTTTTAGACTTTGTACAGAGACCATCTCATATGTAAGCAACTACAGATATAGTCACAAGAGGAGCTGCTTGGTCATCAGACACCTCCACCTGTTGAGGAGTATGGGCTGCCCCACAGACAAACACACTAATCTTATTCCCTGATTTATCCCTGTTCAAACTGCAGCACTCTCTCACACTCTTGGAGATTTCCCCCCCATTTCCAGTATCTTGGGTGCAAATGAAGTGATTCAGTGTCCCATCTGTAACTTGCAGAGTTATGAACAGTTAAGAGGTACTTACAGAATTCAGGTGCAGCTTCCAAGCAGCTGAAGACCATCACCACACCAAGTCCTAAGTGAGAAGCAGAGATCCAGGATTTACTGTCTGCAACAAAGGACAAAGATATTTGTGTAACCCCTAAGGAAGAAAAGCTGTGACAAGCACAAAGCAAATATAGCCCCAGATCACCAAGGCATAGTTTGCATTTCATACGGGACTGGAGGCAGTTAAAAGGACCTGCCCGACTCACAGCTGCAACTTTTTATTCTAATTTCCCACCTTGGGAGGGGAGAAGCAGCATTAACTCTTCAGTGGCTGGTTCAGGGAGGGTGGGGCAGGGTGAGATGCTCAGAGCCCTCCTTGTTTCTGAGAACTTTTTACCAGTACATTTGGAAATGCTCCTGGTGTATTGTTCAACCTGCACTCTCCTTGAAGCAATGATCTTTCTCTTCCACTCTCAACAGGATCAGGGTGTTGCCATACATTTTGGCCTTTCCTTATGTATTACAAAAAACCACCTCTTAACAGGATCTTTGTTTCTGCATCCACCAAAAGTTCATTTGCTTTCTGATGGTGAGCCTTGTGAAGTGCATGCACAGCAACTTTTAAATTCCTCCTCTTTAAATCAGATAGGATTTTTTAAAAAACCTTTTTCCATTGGCTCCAGTGGGCGCTGCATGCTAGGGAAGTAAAAGAGCCACATTTGGTACTACCAGTTGATATGGTCTTTCCATTTTTCCTATCTCCAGCATGCAACAGCATTGAGAACATTGTTTCAGTCTCTCATGTAGCAAATTTGAAAGTTATTCTGCTTTTTGTAATCATGGAATGAGTCATGGGCACTTGAAGTTTAAATCCCCAGAGGCAGCCAGCTTGGTCTATTTTCAGCTCTGATGACCCATAGAAGGATTTTTTTTTTTTTTTTTTTGAGACATGGAAATTGGATTTTTTTCCCTTATTATATATAAACAATGCTCCCAACATGAGAGGGAAAAAGTTCATATTAGAAGGCAATGTTTATTAAAATATCAGCTTCTCCCTGCTGCAGGAGGATTATGAGCATCACTGACTTCCTTCTCTGTTCCAACAATCTCTTGCCAGGTTTCTCAGAGAAGGGCTTGTGTGGTTGCTGCTCCTTGACAGAGAGTGTCTGGGAAGTTTATCTTTTGTGTGAGAACAGTACTGCAAAGAGGAAAAAAAGAGGTGCTGAGTTTCCTGAGGAGGTGGGTGACAGAGGATCCCCGCTTTCCACACGAGGCCACTGAGGTCTTCTGTAGAAGTGTGAGATAAATTATTTCCTTTCTAAGAGTCAGTCTGATACAGCCTGGAGAAATCTCTTCTCTGAAGAAAAGCACATTTACTGCTGCATTTCATACCTTGTGCTACAGTGTACAGAGACAGAGGGATGGCACCACTAAAGGAGAAAAGTGAGGATGATGTGATGGTCATATGCAGTGACATCTAGCAATGAAGTGACCCAGAAATGACACACTCAAATAGTGCAGAATGAGTATAAATTGGCTTATATTATGTTTTAAGTATTGCAAAAGGCTCCATATAATGGCTCACTGGAAAAGGTATTTAGTTTATTTAAGTCTTAAGGAACTATTTTTTTCTTTATTTATTTCTTGAATTCATAAACCCCAAAACAAATCGGGATTTTCAGTGCAGACATTTAGAATTCAGGCTACAGAAGCCAATTTATCACTTAAGATGCAAAAATAGTTCTGTCTAAAAAGGGAGACTTTCTTATTTAAGAAGGAGAATCTGAAAAAGAATACCTAATTAAAGTGTTTTCTTTAGGTTTTTTTAGGAGAAAAATGTATGAGAGATGACATGCATTTAAATCTTTAAAAACCTAGTCTCTTCCATGGGTTTAATTTCATTTCTGTGGTATGAAAACATATCCTTCTCTTGTTTCTCCAAGTTTGTTCTAGGGCAGACACTTAAGTAAAAATGCCTTTTTATAAAGCTGTCTCTCTATTTGCTCAACCTGTTTTTTTAATCTGTGTTTCTTTACAACATTTGATGAAAAACTACTGACTGTTTTCCGGAGAGAAAATTGCTCAGTCAAAGTTCCATTTTTAGTTGCTCAATATTAGCAGCACTTCTGTGCACTCTGGCCATTAAGGATGGCTTCCTTATTTTCAATTCCCATTCTGCTTCTACCCATTATCATTCTGGTTGCCATACAAGTGTGATTTTAAACCTCCTGGTGTGACAAAAGCAAAGACAATAAAAGATCTGATGACTGTCTAAGAGTCATTTAAGGCTATACAGGTACTTTGAACAATTCCTTTCTAGGAATGTCTGCTTTCCTTGGATACTCCCTTGCATGACCAGTTTGTGATAACAAGGTCCCACACAGATTCCTTCCATCAGTCAGCAGATGACTGCCATTTTCTGGAGATTTTAGTTTTGTTTGGGTGGTTTTTGTTTGTTTGGTTTTTAATAGAATCCTTCGACTACTGTTAACATGTAATCTTGTTTACCTGTTCCTTAGTAATTTAGAAGAGCTGTCAAAACCCCTTCTGTATAGAATACGGTTTGCAGGGATATTCTTTCCTTTCCCTGAATATTTACAAAGCACATAGGATCAACCTTTTTTGGTTCAATACTTTAAATGGTGTGAATTGTAGAATAACTGTGAGATTATGAAGGAAATTGTGATTTACACTACTGCAGCTCAGGCCTCTGACCCACCTGTGCTCTTCTGCAAAAGGGAGAGAACACCTAGTGTGGGATAGTCAAAGTTTTCTCATCTCAGAACTGTTTTACTTCCTGAAAATCAACACACTAACTGTTTTAAATGGCCCTAGAGAGCTCTACCAGCCCTGACTTGCACTTTTCAGAGTGCTGTAGACACAAGCCTCAGGTGATTGATAGTGAGTAAAGAACCTACACACAAAAGGAAGGGAAAGAAAGATGTCTTTGAGAGCCCATGGCTGCTTTGTGTTGGCTTTCCACTGTACCCTATGCCCAAGGAGTACTAAACATAACAGCAACATTAAAAGTCTTGGCACAAAACCCTGCCATGTCTCCCAAAGAGCAGTTGGGCCATTAGTGCCATTTAGTCAGACAGAGCACGGCTGTCTCACAGCTATTAGCTAGATGGGGAGAGGCTGGTAGTGAGAAAATGTTGTACTGGAGGATCACCCTGAGCAATTGCTTGGCTCAGCTGTGTGAGAGAGGCAGCCTTGCTGCAGGGCTGAGGGATGGTGGGAGCCAAAAGGGAAATCAGCACCTCATGAAAGTTAATGACCAAGGATATACTGCTGATGAGTCCTGACCATAGCAGGATTCAAGTGCAAAGCACTGGGCTGTTTCCTCTTCCATTGCTCCCTCTTGTTTTTGACCAGTTTCCCTCTCTTTTTTGTTATTGTTCCCATTAGTTTTTAATATGTGCCTTTGTGAGAAAGCCCTGAGTAAGACACCTCCATCATTTTCTTCCATGTCTCTATCAGATGACTCATCTGATAGATGAGAAAGATAGGTAGATGATAGATATCTGATAGATACATGGCCCAGAAAACTGGGCCATCCGTTTTCTTCTCTACTTTCCCAAAAGTAATATTTCAAGTGAGATTAAACATCCTCTTCCAGATAGCCCACTTTTGGTAAAAAAGTTATGCATGGAGCCAACATTGGCAGATCTTAAATCATCATCCTGCACAGAGAGGGGCACTGGTGGTCTGAGCTCTAGGCATGAAGTAAATGTATACATCTATGCTGGCCAAGACTGAATGTGACACAATAAATAACAGTCTTTGTTAAAATAAAATAACATTCTCATAATAACTTTTCATCTGCATATTTATCTCTCTATTCGAGCTGGCATATTTTAATGCTTTTTTAATCTGCAACCAGCTCTGTAAAAATTAATCATACTATAAGCATTTTTTGTAAAATTCACACAAGTGGGCAAGGCATGGGAGATGAGTTACAGTGTTTTTTCCCAAATAGTGGGTCAAACACCCAGATTGTGCATTAGAGAGCAGGTCTAACACTGATGAAAGTGTGCCCTGCCAGAAGTGCCCTCACCAGCTCCAGCTTGATGGTTGTGTCTACACAACACAGCCCTGAACTCATTAAGTCTCCTTGCTGGTTTGAAAACTTAGGGTTTTATTCCAAACTCTGTCATTCACTCTGTGACCACAGGCTAAATATTTCTTCTTTGTTTTCTGTTTTCCCAGTTGTTAAGGACTCATAAAGATTATTCTCATTTTTAAGGCGTTTTGAGCCATATGGGATGGGGTGGGGGGGGATTCACAGGCATTTATGCTCAATTTTGATGATTAAGGGTGAGTGACATAAAGCAGGAAAAAAACCAAGGAAAAAAATCACTTCTAAGTTTGGTGCTATAAAGAAAGCTCTGGGATACATAAGCAAGAGACAAATCTAAACCCGAAGTAATTCCAATAGAGCTTGTAAGATATAGAATAAGTATGAATACACTTTCAGTATTCTGCCTTATCAAAACTGCATTTATGATGGAATAAAAAATTATTGCATTGCTAAAGGAACAGTCATAACTGTGAAGAAAAAACGTTGAGTTATTATGGCAGACTACACAGCAACAGAGCATTTATGGCTCCACTCAGGGCAGACTGCTCTGTCAGGATTTTTCTCACATATATTACCATATAAACCTCCTGTGCCACTTGCAGTTTTGCAGAGTTCAGGTGATGAAAGAATAAGAGGGGGATGACTTTACTTATTGCTGTGGAAACCTATTTATCATCCATGTCTCGAATTATTGTCTTTTTACTTGAGTTGGAAAAGTGTTCATTAAATCTCCGACATCTTCCCTTCACCACAAAGTTTCTTTCTTCACAGATGCATGCACACCATTATTATTGGAAAATGTGCTTTTACAAATTGTGCTACCAAGGATGCTACCACCTCTTTGCCATCATTGTGCAGCACTGACTTATCAACTCAAAATAAATTACAACAGCACAGGACTGTCCCAAAATTCGAACACATGAATAGTAACCTCTTTGTCTGACTATTTCTGGCATAATGAATAAGCTCAGTGGACTGCAATTTGAGTATTTCATGACAGTTATATGATTAACTCATGAGGTTTTTGAGATTTGATGGGCAGTATGATCAGGTCTATCTTTGTCCTTATCAGGGAGATACATCCTTTTGGTCTCCATCTAATGTTTCCTTTGCTACTCGTTCAGCAGTAGCAGAACAAATTCCAGCCTTGACTAGGGAAGAGAAGGAAGGGGAAGGGAAAAGACTATGCAAGTTTGCTGGGATTTTGAGCTGCTACTCTGCCTCCAAACTTATTCATTTCCATGGCAATACCAAGGGAAAGTACAGCATCTGTGCTGCAAAGCTTGCAGACAGCTTTTGAAATATCAGAATTTTTTGTGGGTACAGATGATATTGAACATATGGTGTTTGAAAGAGTGGCCAACATTGCAAAAGCCTTTGGAATCATCTGATGTTTTATTTTGTGTTTCCCCACCCTCAGCTTTTAAGTCTGTCATATTTTCCTGGTAGCAATATAGTGACCCATTTATGGCAACAGCTGCACGTTCAACTTGTTACTAGTGATGTTATTTATCACAGTGGAAAGGAAATATTCAAGAATACAACGATGACCCTAAATGCGAGGGGGAAAAAAAACAAACAAAAAAGGGCAATGCTGATGCTTCATTGTATGGCCTGGATTGTCTTTCCATAACACAAGAAGATTACTTGGTAGGCACAAGTTGACTCTGCATGCTCATGTTACGTGTGCAGCTGAAGCAAAAGTCCTTCTTCATCTGTGAGGAAGTGTTCTGGATATTTCAGGCAGAGAGCACAGCAGTTCCTATCAGTGATGTGAAATGTCACTCTGAGCTGGGAAATGCCATGAAGCATGAAGTGATGAATTGCCATCATTTTTGCCAGGCTTCATAATGCACAGTGGCTTCATGTTACATTGTTTTTACTTGTGCCTGTGTTATTAATTTGGTTAGGAAATATCTAAAAAGTAAAGCCTTAAAAAATAGCTCTGCCTTGTTTCATTCTTCCTTAAATTTTGTGCAGTTTTTCTCAGCCTTACATTTAAGCGAAACTATTCTTTCTCAACTCATGCATTATGCAGTTCCCAACTCTCTCCATGCATCATCTGTCTCATGCTGAGGGATTCTAGTTGAGACAATTGCATCGTACCACAAATGTGATTTTCTGCCATTAATTCTATGGAAAACCTACTCTGGAATAGTTTAATTCCCTGCTATTTTCTGGGTATCTCATTATTTGTGAATTCAGGCTGCCAAAGCCTGTCTGTATAAAACAAACCTCCCAATCCCGAGGTACCAAATTTCAGGCTTGAAAAGTCTATAAACTTCTGCCTTGGGCTGTATTGAAAACCTGAACATCAGTACTTTAGGGCATCAGACTTTCCATTTTGACCCAACATGTCATGAGACACTAATCCAAAACTGCATCAAACCAATCATTCAGATGAGTAACTAATAATTTATTCAGAAGTTGGCAAAGAGACATCCTTCATATTTCATATGTGTCTGTCTGTGCTCTGCAACCAGGCAAAGCAGGGTTTTAAGCCAGTATATCTTTTTTCTAATTGCTTGCATCTGCATTTCAGCCAGACCAGTTGAGAGTAAATATGGGACACGTCTTGCTTTCTACTCACATCTCTGCAGTTTCAAGTCACCCAAATGAGTTTACAGTTGGGATTGTCTGTAAGAGGTGGCAGGAGAGTGAGAAACCTCTGCACACTTACAGACTCCCACAGGATGCACACATGTTGTATCAATCAGAATTAAAGGAATTTAATTCCACCACCAGGAACAGATTAAAAGAATAGCATTCAGAATTCCATCTCTGGAAAAGGATGTAAAGCTAGTGAAGGGTGATGAGATTATTCATGGAAAGCTCTCTTGCAGTCAGCTCATGGGAAGGCCATACACTGCTGAGGGGAGGTTATAGTATATAGTCAGTGATGGCTTTCAAGTGCCTTTTTGGTTTATAGTGCTTCTGAAATGTTTCAGGAAAGAAAAAAAACCAACAACAACAACAAAAAAAAAACCCCCACAAAACAAAACAAGCAAACAAGCAGAAAAAAAGAAAAGAAAAGCTAAACAAAGATATGAACATGGAGGCTTTCAAAACAAATCAGAAAGAGCTTTCAAACCCGTAAGGAGAAAATAAACCTTCATATTTGGAAGACATGTACATGGAAGTGTCAAGAACTCAACCCCATGGCCAGGGTCTCAAAACCTTCTACAAGGAAGAAATTCTCTTTGGTTGCTGGCAATCTGAAGGATGTTTTCTGTACTTGATGCAATCAGGTCAGCAAGTGGAGATAAGAAGAGAGTAAGTGGGAACAGAGGGCCTTTTCATATTTGGCCAACCTTTATATCTTACTTATGATGAATTGATTTGTGAGTGATCTGCCAAGCTGGTTTATGTTGCCTGGTTGACAGCACTCTGTACCTAAGTCCTGAGCATGAGCTGCACAGGGCACAGTGGTAAAGACCATCACAGCCAAGGAGACTTTTTGTAGAGGCAGCCTAGGCTGAAAAATTAGAAATGGTGGAGGAACTAGTGAGTTCCACAGTTCCACTTGTGTGGTTCTGCCTTCTGTATCCATTCCTTGGCTTCTTGACTACAACCTCCAATAAGAGTGACAAGAAAAAGGTTGATTTTTCTTTTATATTATGAACATCTGCTTATTGGGAACTGTTTTGATGCCATAAAATCCTCTTTAATGAACCAACAAAAGAACTATCATTGTATTACATATTTCTGCTTGGTATTAAAATAATATAGACTTCATTGTTTGTAGCCAGTAGTTCAAATAATGTTTGCTTGGTTTTGTTTGGGTTTTTTTTGGCAGCAAAGGAATCCACCACTAACAGGATTTAGATAAGTAATTGCATATGATTCCAGGGCTGAAATGCTCAGGATGACACTTTAAACTTGAAAATTGTTTCCATAATATTCATCTCTTAAATACGGTGCCTTGAGATGGGGGGAGGTGACCATATTTTGATTTGTATTACAACTCTAGTTGCAGAGATGGCCACAGAAAGAGATGTACTATGTTTGTGGAATAGAGCAATCAGATGTACAGGATGAGCTTTACAACAATTTACATTATTGCTCTGTAATGTGTTTTGGGTTTGTTTTTTTTTTCTAGATATATTTTAAAGTCAAGGGTGGAAAAAGAAATTAGAAGAAATAATAGGATTATTGTAGCTTTCCCCTGCAACACTTTTGCAGCCAAAATGATATTAAAGGGATTGAAGTAACCTTAGCATTGCTCCATAGCAACACCATTCCCTCCTCCTTTCTGCCAGCCAGGCAGTGAGGCTGTCTGGGGCATTGTCTCACCTATTCAATGACACAGCTAGGGAACGAAAAGGGTGAGAAAAACCCTCCAAAAGCAGAGTAGGAAAGATGAAAAATGTTACCAATGGGAACAGAAGCTTTTGGGGGAAGGTGGAAAGCAAGCAGAGACTGAGATTACGCCTGCAATGCTTTACTCATGACAGCCTTACAAGGGTGTGCAGCACCACCTTTTCTTTCTGAGTTAGCCACCTGGGGAACCCAGACCTTAACACTTGTACATTTGACATCCAAACCATCCTTTACAGAGGCTGTGGGCTCTTCTCCAACCCATTCCATTTCCCATTTCCCTGTTTATTCAAGTTACAGTTTAATGGTGTCATTAGTTGCAGTGCAATGGCTTTCAAGCTGAGGAAATAGGTAAAAGACAAAACAAACCGGTCAATTTGAATAGAGGGGATATGGCTGCAGACAAGGAGGGATCATCAAATCATCTCTCCTGAACTCCCAGAAAACTGAAGCTCAAAAAAGGGTTCAAAATTTCATAACTACAACATGGAGGCAGTTTGCTGGGTTGCTGTGAAGCAACAGTAAAATAAAACCAAAAAAACATTTCATCTATTCACTTTAAGCATCTCTTACTATGCCTCTGTGGAAACTGCAGCTTGGTTTCATTGTGCTACTGAAATGAGCCCAAGATCTTGTGCGACATTTCAAATAACGAGAACAATATATTTCTCCATTACTTTACTTACTTTAAGCACATGTGTTTTGTAGTTAATGTAGTTCCTGGTGTTGTGAGAGAGCAATGAAAATGAAATCCATGCTTAATGCACTGAACTTTGACAACAGCAGCTGCAACTCAAAATTAAAATCCACTGCTTTGCTTTGCTCTCAGGGTCTGAACCAGCATTGAGGAAGTGCTGCAGTGCACTGTGAATGAGGACATCTGAAATGAAAAACGCCTGAATGGCTGCCCAAAGGACAGATCAAATGTCCAAAAGCAAACAGTGATGTGCCAGGCTGTTTGCTGAATACTCAGGTGAAATCAGACAAAACCCATAAGCTGTGGAAATTTCAAGACAAAAGAGAGAGACTGAATTTTTATCATCTGCTGCAAGGCACTACTCATGGAGATAAAGGACTCATTTAGACTGGCTGACTCGACCCAAAAGCCAGAGGAGGCATTGAAGGCAATGAGGTTTCTGCCACGGGTCTCAGAGCACTTTAGATCTGGCCAGAAGACATGCACACTACAATTTTGGATTTAGTTGTCTTGAGGAGGGATAGTGTATTTTTTGTTTGGGGTTTTTTGGGGGGGTGGGGCAAGAACTGTTGTGGTTTTCCAGACAGCAGCAGTGGTGAACTGAATATTAGTTATTTTTATCAGTGATCTGATGATGTCCTATAGGTGTTTAACTGCATTTTATAATGACCCAATATATCCAGGCTTTGTTCATTTGTTTTTCCCTTGTATCATCAAGGATCTGCTTTGGATCTGAGGTTGAAGGAGGAGCCATGCACAGCCCAGGCTGCCTCTTGAGGAGCATTCTCTAGGTTAACCTTTGCTGAGTGCCTGGCAGGTGTCAGCCTCAGCTGTGCCCTGCCTGAGCCAGGTGGAATTCTCTCCAGCAATTTTCTTTAAGTATCTACTATAGCAACAGTGGGAGAGAAATCCAAGAGAGGAAGACACTATGGTCTTTAAAAGACTGTGGAGGACCGAGAAGAGTCGCTGGTGCCACACTTGCCTATTTGCAGGGGATGGTGGCTGTGCCAGCCAGAACTCACCGTTTGAAACTGGAGTCTTCCTGCTGCCTGCTCTCCACAGAAGAAGCAGTTTCTAATCATACAGGGTTCAAGGCAAAAAAGTCTCTCCTAGAGGGATAAATGGCAGGTAGGAAAATAACACAGTCCCACTGAGGCTGAAATTTGACACGTAAACTTAATCACTTATAATGAAAGAAAGTGACAAGGCTTACAGCTGAATTAGGTTCCTAAGATGTAAAAGATTATTGATTCTGCTAAATAATACAGTCACATTACTGAATGTGCTTCTTGTTATATGTTAATGGCAATAATGTAAATATCTTGCAGATCTCTGTGCACCATTCACCATTCATTTTCAATGAGGAATAGAAGTAGCAGGAGTCAATAGGTCTGACTCTGCAAGCTTTCTTTCTTTTTACAGTTAACTTTCCATGTATTGAAATGTTCTGAATACAGATTGAGTTGCTTTGTTCGATATTTATTATTGTTCCACCTGCGTTGAAATGGGAACAGCTATGGCTTTGATAAATAGATTCAAAGGCAGTCAAAATTCATTGTGCTTCTTCAAAATGCTTTCCTGTCCTCTGCTGGAGCTCTTTTTGATAAACTCTTCCAGCAAGACTTCTCTTGAATCAAAACAGATATATTTCTTGCTTTCACAGAACACCAGAGCAAATCCTTTCTTTGAACCAGATTGTCCTATGTCACATATTTGTCCAATTTTTTGAACAGCCAAAGTCTGTTCCTCTTTTCCATGTTGAGAGGCATGATACTCCTTCTTAAATCATGGGGGCCATGCACATGACAACTGATAGATAATTAAAAATAAAGGTGTCAGAATCTGGCAGCAGAACTTCATTAGCTTTCCAAAGCATACCAAAGAACATTCATTATCACAGTATGCAGTATCATAAATAATTAGTACTAAATCCACACATGCCAAGTGAATGATCAGTATGACTTCATACTGTGATCAACTTGCCTGTTTATTTCATTACTGTGTTCATTTGCAAGCTCAATATTTTGCCAATTCTGCCACACACACTCATTCTCCCAGCCTTTGTGTGAAGAAAGAAAAAAACGACCAGGATTGTCTTGCTATTTTCTTAAGTCACGACACCAACTAACTATAAATATTTCACAAAAAAATAATAGCACAATCTTGATTTAACTTATCCTTAAGACACTTTTGTTTTGAAGGTAGGATAATATTACAAATTACAGTTGTAAATTAAGCCAATATTAAGCACATGGCTGATGTAAACCTTCTGAAAATGAAAGAAGCTGAATTTAAAGATGTATATTATGTGTATAAAGTTCTTCTTCAAGAATTCATATTTGCGCTGTTCCCTCTTCCTTTTATTCTTGTCCTCACTGAATGAGGACTTTTTTCTCCCAAGAGGAGAACTGAGTGCACAGAAAAAGAGCATTGAAATGACTCACTTACATACACACACAGAGTTTTTATGTAAATATGCATTTAAATTTACTTCCAAGATCACCCTTGTCAGCAGCCCAGGATGTAACTCGCTGAATAATGAAAGAGGGGCAGCATTAGTTTGAAGTGATTGTTGTGTTTGCTCCGTAATTAAGTTTTGATGTCTGGTGCTACAGGGCAAGGCAGCATAGCCGGGCTAAGCGGGGAGAGGAGGATGATGAAAATGTAACTGGAGTCATGCCCCAAGAACCTGGGAAGAGCACAACATGGAGACTCCAAGGCACGAAAGAAATGAACAAAATAATCCACTCCTCCCCTCACGCTTACTTTCCTTTCTTTCTCTGCAGATCTCCTACACCTGTGCCTGAAAGACACCTCCTGCTTTCACCTTCTCTTCAGGTTTAATCCAGACATCTGTCTTGAAGTGCCCTGTTTATTAAAACTTGCTGTTGAGTAGAGCACTGCTGACAGTTCAGCTGGCTGGAGTGCCTTGCTGTGGCCCCAGGACAGGAGAGCAGAGCTGCAGCAGGTGTTCAGGGCACAGGAATGGCTCTCCAGCCCCTGCCCAGCAGTGGCACCCAGGGCTCCTCTGCGAGCTTCAGCTGCTGCCAATTGCAGTCAGTAGCTAAAAGCAGTCCATCTCACTGTTGTCCTATTTCCTAAATAATCCACAAACATAATAGTAACAGGTTCACCTCAGAAGTGACTATCAGTAAAAATTTTCCCACTCCTTGGAAAAAAAAAAAAAAAAAAGTAAATTCCCCCAACAGAAATATCTATTATAATAAAATTCCTGATACAGGAGGGAGAAAAACAGTGAGTGCATTTTAGAAGTGTTGAAAGATTTCAATTAATTTTCCATTACAGAATTGCTCATTGTTTTGAAATTGTACAGAATGAGAATAGAAGGTTACACAATTATCACAGCAGCATAATTCAAATTACAAAGATTATTTAAATTTTTTTTTTAATGTTCCTAACATTTATGGATGGGGAAGAAAATGTACACAGTCAAAAATATTTTCACAGGCTCCATTTGGCTCCATAGTTGAGCAACTGGCAAGAGGCTGCTTGGTTTTAATTCCCAAGAAAGCACTGAAGTGGCAGAGCCCAACTGATCCCAAGTTTTCACTGGACTGAGTAAAAGACAAGGCTGTTAACAGCACTTGCTGAATCGAAGGGAAGAGGGACACAACCACATTTCTGCCACTGGGCAGCATTATCTGGATAAGGGCAAGTTGGGGCTACCACTCTGAGAACAAGGTCCTGCCAGAGCTTGGCACAGCTGCACGTGCAAGGCTGCAGCTTTCCTCCCCCAGAAGAAGCAGGAAATTGTTGACAGCAAGAAATGGAGGGAAGGAGGTAGCTCCTAATGCTGCTGCCTGGGTTTGGAGCACCCACTCCTAGTGTGCCTGAGAGCACCATGAGCCTTGCAACAGGTTTGAAACCTCATGCTTAGAGGGGAGATGCTGCTGGTCACACCCCTGAAAGTCAGATGCCTTGAAACAGATAGAAGGAGTCCTGATGGAGCTTATGAGTCAGATAATGTAATTCACCAGATTCCACAGAAAACTAAATAACAGGGTTTTGTGTCAGAGAGAGACTGTAGGGAGCCTGGTTGTCATCTACAGAAATTCATGGGAGAGACTGTGTTCCTGTTCAGTAGTTCATTTTCAGAAGGTGATTTAGCCACTTGTTTTACTCAATTTAAAACCGTCAGCCTGTTATTCATAAGAGAAAATAGATTACAGGCCTGAGAAGCTGTCTTTTTTTCCTTCACAATGGTTTCAAGCAGGTCCTCCAAACTTGACTGACCTGGGCAGTTTCCCTCAGCTCTCCTTCCTCTGTTTCCACGGGGAGGTATATCATAGTGAGAAATCAAATCAAAATTTACTGCAAGATTAAAGGCTCTGGAGATCAGAGCAAGTTGCAAGGAACCACTGTGCATTAGATTAATGCTCAGACCAATGCTGCTTTGAATTCCACTCCAGTTTCACAGATTATCAGGGAACAATAGTCAAGCTAAAACAAGACCGTTTCTTCTTAGCAGCAATCACGCTTGGCTGGAACTTGTTCTGTCACTGTCTGCACTAATCAGTCACTTCAAAGTTTGCCTGGCACCCTCTGGGGCTGCCCCCCACACATAGCCTCTCCTTACCCTCTCATTTCAACTTCTTCCCAACTTCTGAGACTGGTGGGAGAGAGCTTAGAGGGACAAGTCACCAGATGCAGAGCAGGAACCTCAGCAGCGTAAGGCTAAATCCAAACACAAAGGAAGATTTACTTTGTGAACTTGGTAGCTTGCTATTCTACTTTGTTTCTCAAGGTAGATTTCTCTCTGCCTTTGCATCAACAGAGGCAATAACCTTCAGCCCTTTTCCCTCTTTTCTCTTCTTGCTGTACAATGAAGAAAAACTGACTCAACTGAGCCTAGTCTTTAACCATTGCAGTTCTCATGCAGCATTTTGATAAATCCTCTGCTAACAGAGGTGATAGAAAGGAGAATGAGAGAGGGGAGGACATTCCCTTCTTGCTCCTTTTCTTCACCACTTTGAAAGTTTAGACTATTTTCACACAACTACAGAGCTAACAAAAAAGAGAAGTAAAATGGCTATTGAAACATGAAAATTCAATATTAGAAATGTGATGAGAAGACACAAATGTAGCTGTTTGAAAGGGTTTGCTGAGCAGGGAACATAGGGCCGTTGTACAGTTCCTGCACAGGAAGAATGAAGAGAGGAAAAGGAGCAGGCTGTGGGGAGACAGAGCAGAGATAGACTGAGATTCTTTTAATTGAAAATGCAATACAGCTTCATTCATTATATATTTTTTATGAAACAGTGGAATTAAAAAGAAAAGGCTTCAATGAAACATGGGGCTTCCAGCTTGCTCAAGAATATCACAAAAGCCCTTATTCAGTTTCCCTTGAAGCCAAGAGAAACATGTCTTTTCTGGTTCAATTTTCAGCTCTTTGAAGCAGAAACTCAGTCTTTTATGTGTCCCTAAAGTGCCCAGTGCAATAGGTCTCCTGTCTCAGCAGGGACTTCTAAGTGCTATTGTAATAAAATTGATTAATCATAATTTTTAATAACTCCTTAATATTTCCAGTATAATCCTTGACTAAAAAAATGTATGCAGGCTGAAAAGGCTTGAAAGTTTAATTTAGAGCACAGTAAAGGTAAGTTTTTGCTACAAGAAGATCTAACACAAAAGGTAGTAAAAATGTTTTTCATATTAAGCAGATGAAGAAATAATATTAACAGTGTAACAAACCAGAAATCTGGGCTTTGCATCTATTTGTAGCCTAAAAATTAAGCGTAAGATGAGTGGGATATGCACTCGCATGCAGGGATGCTATTTATGACTCCAAGAAGAGGGAGATGTACTGTTAGCCAGCTCCATCTGCATGGAAATGAAGGGCCACTCAGAGACAGATGTGTAAATCTTCCTGATGTGATTCCTCCCCACTCTTTTGCAAAGCAGCACTTAATATTGACTCCTGCACTGCTGTCACATAACCCCCACAATGAGCATGGAAATGGAAGGGGCAGCTCACATCTCTCCCTGGCTCTGGCTCTGGCTCAGGTTGCAAATGTGGGTGGACGTTGCTGCATCACTCTGCACTGCAATAAATGGTTTTTAAGGCTTATTTTTCAGAGCAGGAGCAGGAATGAAAAATAAGACTCAATTGTAGATGTCGACAGGCTGGGAGAAATGCCAGTATGCCATAACCCCAAGTACCAGCCCAGCCCTTCTACTCTGTAAAGCACAATTATTGTAAATTTGTTCAGAGCCTGGCCAACCTATCAGAGGCACACTTGTGCCTCTCTGTAAATATGCACACACAGCACACAGAAATTATCCTGGTTTTCTTTTCCTCTCTGGTGAAAGGAGTTAAAAGCCTTAATGGGAACTCTTCTTTTCCCTCAGCTAGGGCAGATTTCTACCTGAGGGAATGTCTCCAGGCTTCCCTCCATGGTGTCAGTGAAGAACACAAGTACCACAGAAGGGGCTCATCTCCCCCTGTGGGAAACAGGGGATGCTTGGACCATTCCCACCTCTCTCCATTAGTGAGCTACAGTCCATCCTAGGCAGCTGAGGCTTACACATCTTACACTTGGCTCGATGAAATGCTTGCTACTTGGATGCCTAATGTCATTTCAGTTGAATTTTAGTACAACTCCACAGCAAAGAACCACAAATATGTCTAAACATGCTAGTTTTATAGAGAGAGAACTGTCCATTTTAATGTCTATTTTCTGTGGTAATTTACAACCAGAAGAAAGCATTAAGTCCATGGAACAACAAAAAAATTTGCCTTTTGTAATTTAGTGTTATAAAATACAATGGAAGTATAGAAATAGAAAAGCTTTTTCCCCAGAATTTAATCTTCTGTATCAGTGACATTAAGCAAAACATAGCATGGAACTGTAGAATACCAGGCTGGCTATTCATGTGGTTTTCCATCTCTGGTACACACATCTCTTGGTATTGAGCACACTCAGAACCCTGCAGTTCAGCCATGCTGCTGAACAGAAAATCTCATAAGTGGATGAATATGAGGAAATGTTTTCCTGCAAATTATTTCTCAAAAGTATCAGCTGTGTGATAAAGCTGTGGGATTAATTAATTTAGTATGCATCTATAATTGCCTTATTGCAATCCTTCTCTCCCAGGACTAAAGCTAATGTTCCAAATCTTGAAGTGCCTTCAAATTACAGTTTTTCCTTGTCATGGCAAGCCATGGATTTATTCTCTTCCCTTCAACACAAGGAATTTTGGTACATACTACATACAGGTATGCAAGTCTGCATAGATTTTGCCACTCCTAATAGTAGAAACCACTTTAAAATGTCATTGCTTTCTCCCCATTAATGCTGAGTACCACTGGGAAGTTAAGTGCAGGACACAAATCAGATATACAGGTGTGTACCATTCCTGTGCCACAGCTAAATCAGGAGATTTAGCTAAATAAGCTAAATAAGGAGACACCACTGGATCAGCTAATGATCTGAGCTAATTTAACCAGGTTAGTCTTTTAGAGAGCCAGGTACCTCATATTTAGCTCAGCAATATCTCCCCCAAACCATCCAGTTCTTGATTTGACTATTTTAACAGTAATTTATGTTCTAATAGTTGCCTATGCCACACAGATTTTAGTTTACTTCTACCTGTGTGTGTTTAGTACTACTGTGTTAACTTGTGTATCTTTTCGGAGAGAATTAAATGCATCATGAGCTCAAAGAGAGAAGTTTTTGAACTTTTTCCTGGATTTACCAGCAGGTTCATTCTGAAGAGTTTAGCTGGACTGGGAATGGACAGTTACCTGGTCTGTTTGAATTTCACAAAAGAAACAAACCCTAAACCATGAATTATTCATGGAAGTGACTCAACCGATAGATAACTATATTACATTAATTTCAAACTTATTATACATGATTGGCAACAAAAAAGAGATAAATTATAAATTGGATTAAAAAAACTATCCTGAAAGAACATTTTTTTTTTCATTGAAGATAAAACATGTAATCATGATTTTATTTAAAATCCAGGTCTTGGGTGATGTTGGATCCCATGAATAACATAGCAGGTGATCACAAAGCCCTCATTGCAACTGAACCCAGCTCAGCCTGCTCAAAACCCCAACTCACATGAAAGCCCAGCACTCCTGGCCATGTAGGCCAGGAAAAAACAGTGATCACATGTATTATTGAAGGGAAGGGACAGCAAAATGATGAGCACATCTTGCAGCAGGTATCTGCAGCCTTGTGGGAGGCAGCAGCATGTCCTACAGCCCTCTGGCAGCGAGGCTCTGTGCTTCAGCAACTGCTTCGCTTTGTCTGGGGAAATCTGCTGGGGGAACAGCCACTGCAAGTCATCTTGTTTTCCTGGTACCTTAAATATTTCATCTTAATCCCTAACTAGGATAGGTATGTGATGTGCAAGACAAAGCAAACTCTTTAACAACCTGTCTCTCTTTTTTGGACAAGCAAGCCCTGACTTACAACACATGGGAAAAGACAGTCAGCAGTTCCCAAGATGACCCTTCTTTGAAGTTATGTCTTTTTTACTTCATTTGTATTCTGGTTTCCAGCTAAACCAGGACTTGCACTGTCGATCTACGTGTGTCTGTTCCAGTCCACTAACAATTTCTGGCAATTGGGCAATTTCAAATTCAAATTCAACAGAGGTAACTTTCAAATATATCCAGTCTCTAAAAACATTAGTTAGCAGCTGTGTCAAATAGAAAAAAATTACTTACTTTCTGGAGGAAAGTCAGCTACAACTCAGTATAGATTTATCCCATGGAAGTCAGGAATGAGCTAGGAAGTCTCATAATATTCCCTCAGCTGCCAATGGGGACATTTGCTAAAAGAAGCAAGGGGAGAACACAAATGAGGATTAGAAGAGCAACGGGTATGAGCACACAGAAAACCATACTCCCCTAGATTATAGAATATCTTCTTTTTAAGGACTGATTATGTAAAATTTTTCATACAAGTCTTCTTATAAATTCTTTTTAAACCATTTTTAAGCATTATATAATATCTTTTTCTGTGTTTCTGGAGTCCTGTTTGCCAAAGTGCCCACTGAAACTTCTGCGGCACTGTAAATACATTTTCTTACGACGTATGGAGGCCATATAGCAGCCTTCAGTCTTCAACAATGAAACCATGGAAACTTGACCAGATGAAGGCTGGTGGATGGATGAAGCAAGAGAAGCACTGGTAGACAAATGGTGGGCCAGAATGTGGCTCTGACTGCATCTGTGGGAGCAGTGCAGAGCAGGAGTGCTCCCGTGTTCCAGCTCCTACAGGAATCTGCTGGCCTTGGCATACACTGTCCAGGCTTGCTGGAATCATGAGGTGCTCTTCAACACTTTTCCATAACCTCGTGGTTAGTTTCCTGTTATTCCTTTAACCACTAACATATTTTACCTCCAAGGAAGGGCACATTTCATTAGAAAATGAAATTAAATTACCCAATCTCCCTTTCTTGCTTTAACATTGTCAACATCTTGCCTTCACTTGAAGCTATTCCCCAGTGAGAGCAAGAGGGAAGCAAAGGTCCCTGATCTGAAGGCAAGCTTGTGTTATTTGGTCTTTTTCCTAATTTGATTTTTATTTTGGTAATTTTCACATTTCCTCAGGCTATTTAAGATGACAGCAGCCTCTTACCTTGTGACATACAGGACTAAAACTATTTTCAGAAGGAGTAGACTCAAGGAATAAGGAATACCATCTATAAAACTTGTCCAGTTGCTTTACTTGATCTAATACTTTAAGACACCTATTTTAACACTCTTCCTTGACTTCCTCCATCCCCCTCACCATTGTACACTTGCTATCTCTTTTCTTGATAAGAAAACCAATACGATAACCCTAACAGCATTTTTCCTTTCACTCCTGAGATGTGTATCCTTATAGATTGCATGCTGTGATCCCCTTGATTCTTAAGTGTTCCCTGAGTAAATGCTATTGAATCTGGCAGCTACAATAATACTCCCCCACCATATGCATTTTCTATACAGATCATGGCCCTTTCCCCACTTCTTGCTCCAAAGCATGCTGAGAATCAATGTGTGGAAGCTCCATGACATCTCTCCTGGTGTCTATTATGTTCTTTTTTCCTATAGCCCATGAAAGGCCACAATAACCACAGCTGATAAAGGACAGAGAGAAAAAGTGTTACAGAAAAAGGTGACAATGCAACAAATACAACTCATGTGAGAGAAAGGATGTGTTATTGTGGGAAGGCAAGAGCTTTGTGTGATGCCTGAGGTCAGACTGCACGGCCAGAAAGGCAATTCATGGCTTTGTGACCCTCACAGCAGAGACTGTGCAGAGGAAAGCAGAGAGCAGGGGAACCTCATTGTGTCTGGTCTCAGTGTATATCAGCACACTGGTGGGAAAAGCTGAGTTTCAGGCCCAGTCCAAATGCACACTTCTGTGAGTCTCATCAGAAGAAAAATACCTCAGAGACAAAATGACTATATATCTCCTAAATTACTGAACAGAAGATAAATCAGAAAGCCAAATGGTTCCATCTCAGTTCAGCATGCCCAAAACTAATTTGCTTGTATTAGTATTTTCATTCAAATAAGCCTCCTCTCAAAAGATAAAGCACAGTGCTAGGAAAAATCACTGGTCCTGCAGCTGTGATCATGGAATGAATGAGACATGACAGTGCTCTTGTAGATGTTCAGACAGCCTGAGCTTGCCTCAGTCATCTTTTCCTGCGGTGGCAACATCCTGCGTGATGCAGTTTTGTGTCATTTCTGACATTGTCATTTCAGATGTTGTAAAATCCTGGAAGCACGAGAAGGGACCAGGGTAAGAGGGGAGAAAATAGAACAGAAAATAGCATCTGACAACACATATCCAGTCCCTTGTGTCATTGCAAGATTTGCATGACTTGTCAGGATGGCCACCGATCTGATCAAACTGTGCCCACAGCTGGCATGGCAAACGTGCCAAGCCTTGGAAACCTCTTGATGTCATACCCTCAGTAGCAGAGGGGTCCTGCAGCACTTGGTCAGTTGATTGAGATTTTCCTTCCATACAGCAACCTTCCCCCTTTCTCAGCAAAACACCCAAGTCTGAGATTAATGCTTTTCTGCCAATGAATGATAGCAAGCTGGACAAGAAAAGGGCAGGTTTGGCACAATTAGCAGCATTTACACAGGCTGCTTTTCCACAGCTTTCTCAAAAGCTGATTCTCTGGGATCTCCCAGCAGGGTTGAGCTGCCATTGCAGCCTTCCCTCTGTGAGAGTATGAAATTATTTGGGCACATGTTTTTGTGCACGTTGATAGCAAAAGAGGGGTCTGAGGTCTGTCTTACTGTCAGGCTAATCAGATTCAAAGACAAGCTGACTGACAGAGGATGGATGGACCTCAGCATAACTAGAGATGGCAGATTTCTTCAGCAAATCGTCATAAAACCAGTTAACAATGGATATAAAAAGTCTCTTTCTAAACTATATATGTCACGTGAATACTTAAAGCTAACCTGCTCAATTGTCATGACTTTCATAAACAGTTTCTCTACCACTATGAGACTCAGGCACCTTTTAATGCAAATTCTTCCCATTGTGAGATTGATTCCTCAACATTTGATGGTCTCTTCTTCTGCCTAATTAGGTAGTCAAAAAATATTCCAATTAGTCTCTGTTTAATCAAGCAAAACCTTTTAATTAGAAAACTATACCCCTCCAGTAGTTTCAACAAACATAAACCAGGAGTTTTTTAATGGGAATCTGCATTATTATTGACAAAATTCTATCTCTTTTGCTGCCCTCCCTCCCTCATTGGGGTACTTGGTGTGCTTCAGGTCCTGGATTCCAGAGCACTTGAATGTTGAGATATGAGGAGCAGCATTTTTGTGACGCAAATTCAGGAGGATACTGCAGAACCAAAGAAGAGGTTTTAGGCATTCCCTGGTAGCCAAACTGTTCAGGGGAAGACAATCTGGAACCTCCCATGAGGAGGTTTCACTGTTTTCATCAGTAAAATCCTGATTTTCAGTTACAGTGACTTGTGGTTCCAGCAGCAAGAGAACTGAAAGGGGCTCACTGCTCCTTGAGTGATTAAGAAGAACAAATATAAGTTCTCATCACTCTCAGATAAAATAATTAGGTCATCCAGTTCTGAGGTTTGTTTTTGGTTTTGGTCTTTTGTTGGTTTTTTTTTGTGATGCTCTCCCAAGAAAGGGAAGACTAGCTTACTGGGAAAATCAGAATGATTTTAGTAAGCAGATATTCTGGTGTTTGATGTATGAATTAAGAGGTAACAGTGGTTACTAAAAAAAAAGCACCAGAGAAATAAGGAGTTACTTACTTTGCATACCACAGATAGAATGAAAACAAAGAATCACATTATGATCTCATAAGAGCTAATAAAATTTTTGTTCTCTCAGACTAATTATACCTGAATTGCTTTATGACAAGACCATAATCTGGTCCATTTTTTAAAGCACATTCTATTTTTTTCCTAGATGATTTTGGGTGCAAAACTGAAAAAAAATTCCAGGCAGAGAGCTCTTCTGCCACCAATGGAAAAAAGACAGTCTGTCCTTGTATTAAATGTGTTACACTGCTAAATGTAAATAGTGACAATTCATGAACAAGATTATTCGTAAAGCATGAGATCACAGTACTAAAAAGTTATTGTATTCCAAGATCTTTTAATACTTTAGGTTTTTAGCTGTTGAATTATTAGAATTGTTTTACAAGTTCTTTCCTTTAGCAAGCTAAAAACTTGCTTGGAAGAAAAAAACAAAACCCCAAAACAAAAGAAACAAACCACAGAAAAACAACCAACCAAAAAAAAAAAAAAAAAAACCAAAAAAACCCCAAACCCCCCTCTCCAAACCAAAACCAAAACTAAAACCAAAACCAAAACCACAACCAAAACCAGAACCAAAACACAACCAGAAAGAAAGTCAAACTGGGGTACTGGATGAATTCTGAACCTACTAAGAAATACCAGGTATGGCAAACTCACAAGAAAATTACACAATGCACCATCACTACACCCTTACACTGTCTTGTCATATAGAGAAAAATGAAATTAGGCTCTGAGTTTTATTTCAAGAGAAATAACTAGGAATTGAGTATTATTTATTAATGATTTCTGCCTGCCAGTTCTGTGTTTGTCCAAAATCACATCATTTTCTGAAGTATTTTTATGTTGTTTTAGTTCTTGTTTACAGCTTAGTATGGTTATTTCTACAGTACTGTGAAAGGCATAAAGGGAAAATTTTACATGTGTCATTGAACACTACTGGATTTCTCCACAAAAGCAGAAGTACAAATAAAGCCTAGTTTAGTGGTGCTCAGTGTGTTTAAGTGATCATTAGAGATCTCAAGAGAGCCTGACAGCAGAAACACATTCTAGTCTCTTTAAAGGAGAAACTTTCCTTTTGACTTTGAAGTATTTCATACACCACAAAATTTTGTATACGACAAAGCAGAAATAATTTTAAATAGGTTTCAGCTGTTCAATAGCTCTATTTGTAGGTATTTATCTAGTAGGGAATGGAGAAGAATGAAATATGGTTTAATTAGCACTGTCAAATAGGTACCAAATTTAACTTGGCAGGAGGGATAAAGCTAACAACTCTTACCCTTTTGTCTCTCTGTATGATCAGCACTCATATACCACAGCTATTTGACCTGCTAAGCGATGCATAAAACCACACTGCCAGACCTCCTTTATTGCAGCTCATTGTCTTGGACACCACGGGAAGAAAGACATAACAGCAGCAATGGGGTTTAATTAGGCCAGAACTTGATTAACTCTGCACATTGGGGATCTCTCTCAGCATTCACTGGTGCAGTGCAGCCATGGCTCACTCCTACCCTCTGGGGACACTGCCCACTGCCCTGCTGGCCCTGGCCTGGCACAGGGGATGGCAGGGGACTGTCCCTGTGCTCCAGCAGCCAGTGAGAGCCTGGCACCCTTCCAGCTCCTGCACTGCAGGACACCAATGTACTGTTGGGTTAAAGCCCTGATGGTCAGGAAATGCAGCTCCCATGGACAGCTGCCTTGAGAGGGTTAACACCCAGCTGCAGCAGCAGACCATGACCTGATCTACATTGCTCACCTTCACCCTGGGAGGATGGGACTGGGAGCAAACACAGCCAGTAATCCTGTTAGAAACCACTATAAACCACCTTCAGAGATTAGACTAGTGACATCATTTTCAAAAACACTGAAAGTCATATCATCTTCTTAAAGATACAAATGTGTGCTTTTTGGGTTTTTGTTTTTGGTTTTTTTTTTTTTTTTTTTTGCTAGAAGATATAACATCTCTTCTAAAATCAGGTCAGATATGAGGATGTTTCCCCATGAAGGGAGCAGGGGCAGTGATGAGGGAATGTTTACGTCTCATCCAAACATTCCATTTTCCTTTTCCTTCAGATGTTGCCTCTTCCCCTCCCTGTTATAAATATTTTATTTTTATCCCATTTTAAATGATATTTGAAGTGGTTTGTTTTGAAATGCTAAACTGTAATGTTTTGTCTTGCAGGAATGCTGCCTTTTTACTCAATGAAATTCTGAGGAAATCAACCTGCAGTCATTACATATTTCATGTGATCAGAAGACATTTTCCATCAAAATACCTCAGAACAGTAATGCTCAGCATGTTGAAATCATCCTCTTATTTAACTGTTCCAATATGGCCATAAAAGACTAGCACTGGGGACTTCTGTCTCATACAGTCCCACATTGGCATGGTAACAACTGCAAATGCAATAATGATCATCCTCCTGTGGTCACAGTGCTCTGCCAAAGCCATGGTTTTGAAATGACCATATGCATTCCAAATCAGCAGGTTTGTAAAACACATCATAATAACCGGTGTGGGGTTTCAGACTGCTCAGCTGCCTCGGCGTGTTTGCAAAAGGAACATGAGCACTGTGAAATAAAATCCTGCTTTGATGTGCTTCATTCAGAGAGCTCCCTTTGCTCTTCTCCATCCTGCCATGCCCTCACACACATTCACCTCCTTGCATTGCTCACACTCCTCCCCCCATGGCATTCCCTCTGTCTTCCCCATGAAGGCATTTATCCACACTTGTTGGTGTTTACATTCAAATGTCTTTTACTATTAGGCTGACTGCTCTTTGCAGGAAACATCAACCCACAAACAATGCAGCACAACTGCCTCCTAACATCCCTGATACAGACAGACTACACTTGGTGCACTGAGTGCTGTTTGAACATATCACACCAACATTCAACCATAAGCCCCAATTAATTAGGTTTTGTTGTAGAAGAGTCTTTCATTTCCTTGCACTCTTTCATGCTTTCATTCTGTGTGTAGATTTGCCTTTACAGTAATTTCTCTGGAATTTTAAAAGAAGCTGCAGAATCTCCTACAGAAACTGCTCTGTGCAATTAATCAACCCCAAAAGGGCTGTCTTTCCCACTTATTTTTCTCCAGGGCAAGAAAGATGTACTTCGAATACTACATATAATTTAGCCTGAGCAAAATATAGCATGTACTATGATGCGAGCATTGATTTGTTTTTCTTTGCCCATCTATTACCCCAATGAACACATCTAGAGAAGGTGCAAGACTAAATCAAGCTGTGAAGATTATCTTTGAATTAAGCTGAGAGAGAAGAGAATTCACAGCACTCTCACCTGGGCACATACAAGACACTGAGTTATTATGCTCACCTTCTCTACTAAAACAATGCATTAGAAAGGTCTGGCTTCTTACAAGTCATTTAATAAATACATTATTATCAACAGACTATAAAAAACCCCATGACTATCCACACTATCTACACTTCAGCTGGATTCTGGAGGGCAATGAGGATGGATAAGCTGAGAGACATATTACATCAAAGGAATTAAAAGCAGCACCTGATAGTGAATGTGTGTTTTACAGCTACTTTCTGATCTGCTCCAGAGAGTGCTACTGCTTGAATTCACAGCATAAGGAAAAATCCAGATTTTACAGCCTACCTTGTGATTGCTTTTATAGCCCATATCTGCCTCCTATTACCTGTCAGCTACATCACTGTAGTTTTGTGCACTCTATTCAGAACACCTACCAAAATAACCTACAAATAACTTCACTTTTTGAAGAGGAATAAAAAAATTTCCACTTAGCCATAGTATGGCTTGTCACTAAAGCCATTAAGACATTGGGTTGTTTCACTGTATCTCTGCTGCATACAATTTGAAACACCAATTTTTCCAGCTTTGTGCCTTATTTCATATGTATGTTCACAGGCACACAGTTAAACTCAGGCTTAATGCAATTTGACTAGAAAATCCACTTAAATTGTCCACAGAATAAAAGATTATTTCAGAACAAGGTGTCTAGACAGCACTTCTATTTAATTTTCAGTGAGATTATTCTAAGTCCACTTCCAGCACTCATCCAGGGGATTTCCACCAGCAGCTTTTGCTGCTTTAAAGGTGGTGTCTGCACTGGGGTATTATTCAGATTCTTGATGGCAGAGCCCAGCGTTGTTTCACTAATCTGAGCCCTGCCATGACCTGCTGGAGATCATCCCAGCCTGGGAGCAGCTGGGTGGCTCTGGAGCTCAGAGCAGCTCTGCCTGTGCAGTGCAGTCACTGAGCCCCAGCACTGGCAGGCCATGGGGTGAGCAGCAGAGAGAGGAAACGGCACCTTCATGGTTGCATGTTGTTGTGACAAACACCAGGATGGTTTTGATCACACAAGGAGGTCCCACAAGTGTCGCTCGGGCAAGGAAATCACTGGGATGTAAAGCAGCTCAGCACTGGTGCTGTGAGTGGTCACTGCCAGCTCATGCCTGCCAGTTGGACAGGCTCTAGAAAGCTGCCAGCCTCTCACTTTGTGCTCCTAATCAGTGAGGAAACTGCTAAACAGAGGACTGTCCTACTCACTCTCACTCTCTCGAGGTCTCTGCTACCCCAAGCGTGCTAGATGTGTCTCCTTGGAAACCAGTACACTGTGTCCTGGGCAGATAAAGCTCTCCACACTGCATGTGCACTGCCCAGGTGCCTGCATACAGGACAAACCAAAGGTTTTACTCTTGTGGGGCATGTCTAGTGACTGAATTCATGCAGGAAAAGTCATTAACAGATACACACAAGCGCATTTTTCTAAATGAAACTTAAGAATGCAGGAGCACTGAGGGACCCAGGAACTTTTCTTCAATTTATGAATCTGTCAAGACACATCACAGAGGAATTGTGAGTACTGTTTTAGTGATCATTTGGGGGCACAATAATTACAATATAAAACCATCTGCTCTTGGGGAGCACCTAATTACTCTGTGTCAAAATGGGATTAAGCTTGAATTTCCTTCCATCTCCTTCTAACCTTAGTATGAATTGATTATCCAGATCATTAAAGAGAAGCACTAGCCAATCTTATAAGAAATAGCTTTCTTCATTTGTACTCCTTTAAATGAGTTGCTGTTTCCTAGGAATGATCATGGAGTCACTAAATCCCAGTATTCCTCTCTGATGGTTTCTTACCAAACATCAGTGGGGAGTGAACTCTGCATCAGCCTGACCCAGGAGCCAGCAGCACTGCTGGCATTTCTCTGACTGGATGGGAAAGCTTTATTTCAGTGCTGAGGTGGATGCTTGGGCATTTCTTTATGAAAATTATTATGAAAAGATAAATTTTAAAAGCAACCCTCTTGATTAAACCTCCGGTTGCCTATATATGTTTGTGGTCAGGACTTAGGTAAACCCTACCTTTTGACACTCTCCCCTAACAAACCTTCCTGTAGATTCACAAAGTTTTTCTTTATCTGCCAATGAGAAATTAATTTTATTGAATCTTCCCACACCCATAGCTGAGGACTTTCCATACACTGCAAAATTTTGTGCTGAAATGGGCCACTACAACACACAAATTACTGAAGAAGAAATTCAGTTCCATTCCTCTTTCCTTCTTCCTTTCCCTTTTGCCTCCACTGTCTCCTTTTCTTTAGCAGCTTTGCATTCAATTTCTTCTTCCACCAGTCCAAATAATTGTTTAGCTATTTCTTTGCTACTTCTATGCATAGTTAGTTGGTTTCACCAAGAGAAGATTACCAAATGGTTAAGAAAGATTTGCTTATTTTAAATAACATCTCTGGAAAAGTTTCTGTTTGCCTGAATGGGGATCTGAGTACCAGAGAATGCAATAATTTCTCATTTCTCAGGCAAATTGGAATCATGACCTGACAAACTCTTCATGCTGCTTGTAGTGTTGAGGGTCCTTAGGGTGGCAAATTCAGCCTGGTCTTCGGCAGTCTTAATCTTTAAAGAAAGCATGTGACAAGTATGCGTTTTGAATATGCAGTCTGACCTTGCATAAGAGCAAAGGTTAGAGAGGTAAAATGCAGTAATTTAAGAGATTTTTCTTCTCAAGGACTGTATGCTCTCTCATAAATCTGTATATACTAATAGGACTCATATATCACTCCTAGTGTAATGTACAGGACAGAATTACCTGTAATTCTTGCTTTTTCTTTTAGAAGAGAATTATTCTTTTAAAAGGTGCCAGATTCACAGCAGTAGCAAGTGACAACCTCTGCTTATCCCCACCTAAGAATTCACATAGTATGTAGTGTGTTTTTCATGATAACATTTCATTAAAATCCTTTTGCTTTGACCTGTAAGAAACAACTCTGAAGGCGAAAAAGTAGTTTTGTCTTCACATCTGTTCTCTGCAAAAGTGACCTAACAGGCAGATGCAGCAAGGATGCTAATTGTGGGAGGAAGACGGCTCCAAGGAAAGGGATTATTTTTGATATGCAACACTTGATTGATATGCTTGATTAGCCTATCGAAGCATTTCAAAGTCTTTATAAAAATGTTTGCCCTCCAAATCACCTTGAAATATCATGGCCTTCACTACATGCACATAAGGAGCTTAAAACTTCCTTGTTCTTAATTAATTGCTCTGGCAGCTATAAACATGTAACTGTTCTCTGTTGTTTGCTTTAGCTGCTGCTGAGATGAATTTTCAGGCCTAATAAAATAGCAAAATATATTTGTAATCTAAAACCATCACATACAGTTATTTCATCAATTTTTCTTTTCCTAAAGTAAACCTTTCTAACTAATTAAAATATACTAATATATAACATTCACATTGTGGTATAGGATGCATTGTGATTTTATGATAGCAAGTAAGATATTGATGAAAGAGAAGTATTATTATTAATTTAAAGTAAGATTATTCTATGGATTATTCCATATTAAATCCATAATGTGCTGGTCCCTAGAACCTTAGGAAAATGTATCTTATTTTTGCTGCTGTCATTACACACAGAATTCTGTACAAATGGGTGCATTCACACAATTATATTTTCCTCCTAAAGAAAGCATCAAAATAATGGTATTTTTTTCTCTCACTCTAGCAATTTCCATTGCAGACCCCACTGTTAAATGGAAGACAGGGTAATGCTTCCTACAAGAAACAAGATGAGCTATTAGCCAGAAGTGGTAGGACCTGCCTTTGCAACTGCTGAGGAGAACATGCACATAACACTGAGCACTGACATTCCTGTCTGCCTTGCACAACGACCACTAACAGCTTTATCCAATTAACCTTTGCTTTATCTGGCTTTGTGTTGGTTGTACACATGCAGCTTACACATTTCCAGAGTATTGATAATGATAATGGCATTCCCAAAAAGAAGAGAGCAGCTTGTACAGCGGCGCACCGAGGCACCTGGAGGCACAGGGTGTCAGAAATACAGCACATGGCTCCCTGGGAGGGCAGCAGCTCTGCCTTGGATGGCCAGGCTTCTCTGCCACACGTGGTGGGTGCAAAAGTCAGCAGGAGCCCCTGCCCATTCCCAGGAAAGGAGCACAGCAGCTGCAGCTCCCCTCTGTTAACTTTTGCACAGGAATGGCTGTGCTGCCTGCACCCATCCTTTGGCTGCGTCCCTGGGAGGCTCCCTGCCTGTGACCACACAGGCTCAGAAAGAAGGCATAAAGAACATTTACATATTCCCATCCCTACTGTCATAAATACAGGCTGAGGGGAGAGTCTGAGCATCTCCTCAGAAACAGAATATTAGTGCTGTGCAATGGCAAAGTCAGGAGTGTGCGGAAATGTTAAGTGAATTTATGAGCTATAAATGGAATTGAATCGATATGAAATTCTTCTGCGACATTTGCTTATTCACTGTGTCGAACTATTCTGTCCTTTTATAATGTATCTGTGCTATACATACAGGCTGTACATGAAGTACATCAGAAACACCTACCAGTCCATAGATTATTTTGCAATCCAAGTGGCTTCTGACATCATAGTGCTACTAAGTTGAAATAACGTGGCTGTTCTGAACTTTCAGACAGCAGCAATATCTATTTTTCTTTCTCTTCTCATTGCATTAAGGCTCTGAGCTGACATTGTGGAATCACTGTGGCAGCCTGGGAGTAACGATGCTCAAGGCAGAGAAACCAGAGCCACATGGTGACAGCAAGGGAGAGCATGGGGACAGAGCTGGGCTCTGCCAGACAGAGCCCTGCCAGTCTGTGTGCTCTGGGACACTAACAGACACACAGGTTTGGCCCACAGCACTGGCAAGCCTCGGGCAGTGAGAAACATAAACAGCACCTAATGTAGATTGAGTGCTGTGTGGATGATTTTAATTGTGAGTGACTATTACTCACACCAATATGGAGGTGATCACCACAGTAAACTGGGAAGATTTCTTAGTTCAGTAAATGACAGCAGCACAGTTCTATTTATTCAACCAATTTGATTAGATTAACCACAGTAAATCCAAAATAAGAATTCAAAATAACCTTTTATAATACCACAAGCTAAAAGGAGAACTTTGCTCAGGTCCTCCCTAGCTGACACAGCATATCCCCATATCATCCCTGTTGGGGACAATATCTCTTTTTTTCTCTCATTTTTTCATGCTGAGGCTGTTCTCTGCCTCTCAAGCTTTGCTCCTCTCACCTCTGTAGGTGCTTAGTGTCAACTTCAGTCCTCTGAATCTCTCCCAAGACCTTCACAGTACAAATGTTTTGCTTTTGTCCAGATGATGCCTCTGGAGCTTTCCTCAGAGGCAAGGAGAAGTTGTAGCACGATGCAGTTCTACTGTTAAACACAATTCAAAAACCATACAAGGGAAAAAGAACTGAAGAACATGAAGGAAACAACAGTGTATTTCTTCTGCTTGCTTTGCCATCGTTTCAAAGTAGGGCCTGGGTTCTGGTCAGAGCCTGACTGACGTTTTGCACAGCAATTTATTTTAGATTGATCACAGAGAGCTAATTCTGTGCATTTTTGGATGCACACAGCTATCACAAGCTGCCTGAGCAGCACAGGGTGGGTTGGAAGGCTTGCTGGGAGACATCCTCAGCATGAGAGGCATCCTGAGCAGGCCAGGAAAACACAGCTAATGCCTGCCCTGCCATGGGAACGTCCATCTCCTCTTCAATGAATTCACCAAACTCTCAATCCACCCGAGGGTATCTTTGTCTGGAGCCCCCCATAAATTCAGACTGAACACAAGCTCCTGTTTGAAAACAGGCACATTGGAGTAATGAAGGAACTCTCAAGGATGCAAACTGAGGCCATGCTAATACCAAGAGAGAATGTTACATGGAGGGAAGGTTCTTCAGAGTGCTGGTGGCTTTTGTCTGCCTCTGAAAACCCTTCTCTTCCTCTGAAAGAAGTAATCAAAGCACACAGGACCCTACCTTTCTTCAAATAAAAGTGTCTTCATACATATATATCTTACATCAGGGCTGGCTGCAGGACTTTTAAAAGACACTTATTTTATTACTTTATAAAATTATCATAATTAATGGTATGCATAGAACTTAGGACAAACCTAGGATTTTGTTCCAAGGCTGCCATTGGAATAAAATCTCAAAAAGTTCTGAAAGGTACACTTTTTGCATAGATTTTTCAAGATTAATTTTCCCTGAAAAATTCATCCTAATTTACTCCTGGATCTCTTCATAAATCTGATTTATCAGGAAGTCATCCTAAATTATTTTCAGTGGTTCATCATCTCTCTCCTGAACAATATAGTGAAACCATTTCAAAAAGAGAGAAAAGCCAGAATTCTGCAGTGGGAGTAGGAGAGAAGTTGGCCAGATGCCCCTTTATTTCTTTTCCTATTCGCATTTGTCTTGCTACATAATGAAAATACTTCTCTGTTCTATTTCTTTCTTTTTGATAGAAGGAAATGTTGAGAAAGAGGTAGAAGCCAGGAGCCCTCATTACAAAAAGGTGCACTTTGAGGATAAAACACTGCAGAGACTTCAGGTTTCTTTTTTTCCTCCTTCTAGCCACTGCACAGACACCTCCCAGCTCCCACACCTTCCTGGGAAATGCTGCTCTCCCAAACCTTAGCAGATGGCACAGTCTCATTCCAGCTTGACCCTGTATCTCAAATTCTGCTGTCCAACATGCCCTCCTGCGGTCCTTTCCTGATCTCCAGCCTTTACCTAGGTAAGCTGATGAAGACAGTAAGAATCTGGGCTTAGCTAATGAGCTTTTGAAAAGATTTCATCAGAGAGAAAGAGAAATGAGTGAGTGAGATTTGCTAGCTCTTTTCTGCTTCATGCTACCAAGCTATCCTGTCACAGCTTTTTGACCTGAGGAGGAAGCTCTGCAGTCTTCTTTTATTTTCTCCAGTCATTGTATCAATCATGTCTCGGAAGATTAAAATTTAATAAAGACCAGTGCCTAAAAAAGAAAACCCTGAATAATAGAGCAAATAGAGCAAATGACTGAGCTGCTTTTATTCAGGAATATTATAGAATATGGTACAGCTTGCTGACCACAAGGCACATTGAAGGAGCAGAGGCCAGCAACCACATGTGCCACCCAGTGGGGGTGGCCAACAGGCATGGGGACAGCAGGGGAGGTCATTCTAGAGAGCTGAGCTGTGCTGCCCAGCTCTGAGGATTCAAACAGGGACACCCTGCTCTTTTCAGCCTGTTGTGCACAGTGATGACCCTGCAAGCCTTTGGGCAAGCTGGGCTGAATCTATAGGAAAAAACCATTTTCCTCCACTCCCAGCAAGGCAGATGTTCTTGGATATGTGAGCTTTATGCTGATATCCTAAAGCTACTGGGAGCACTCTCCACCAAAATAAGACTCAGCACGTGGAAGCTGAGAGGGATCACCTGAAATGTGGAGATAAAAAACTGCATGCCTTGAAAGTCAGAGAAAGATGTCCATGGGAAGAGCAAAAAGATGGTAAAGTCTACTTCTCTTGACACATACTTTCTCTTTACCACATTTTGATTTTTTTCCCATTTTGCAGTATCTCTCTCTGCTTCAAAGGCCATTACTATGCTCTTTCTGGCATATGATCAGTTAAACCAACAGATCCTGAACAATTTGTGAGGAATTCCCAAAGCAAAGGAAATTTTGTTGTGGATTTGATGGACATTTATCCCATTAATCTTTTCCTTAGCCTTCAGGAGCCCCTGGCTCTTAACATATGAATAAAATCCTAAATCCCTGTAACTCACAACCAGTTGTGCATTGTCTCTTGGGCGGGTGGGGAAGAGGAGGAAAGTCCTTCCAGTCCCCTCTGCTGGCCCCAGGCGTGCTGGAGTGTGGGATTTGATTGCCCTCATTATGGTGTAGCTGCCTCTGATTACAGCCACAACACCACAAAGGCCTTTGCAAAACCCTGAGTTTCCTGTGATCTCCTGTGGTGGTAAATTACAATATGAATACACAATGTGGCAGAAAGTAATAATCTTGAGTAATGTAGCTGATCTTATTGCTCTTGTATTTCATTAAGCCTGTTCCTGTCAGGCTAGGGACAGGCTCTCAGCTCCTGGGAGAAGATGCTCACATCCTAAAGCTAGACCTGAAATGCTTATCAGGGAGACAGAGGCCATTTTCACAGTCTCGACCCAAACAGGGAGAGATGTTGGCATTTTGGGTTCAGAATCATTTCTGCTCCAGAGCAGATGTGTGAAAGAAGACCAGTGGTGGTTTCTGGGCTGGGATTTTTATTTTTTTATTGAGGGTCATTCAAACAGAGGGTCTATTATAAAACTATATTAATATATTTAGTGTGTGTCCAGCTTTCTATCACCACATTCAGACACTTTTGGACATATTGGATAAATTATTAAAGTTTGATCATCTGTTCTTTACTTGAAAGACTCCAGATTAAAAACTGTGATTATGGACAGGTATTAAAGCAGTAAGTTGTTTTACTTCAGAAATTGTGTCATCTTGTACATATATGTATGTGTGTGTGTGTATAACATATATATATTTATATCATAAATATTACGTCAGGAAAAATTTGGAACAAATTTGATGAAGGAGATGGCAAAAAATTATTTGAAGGCAGTCCTGAAGTACTAATGTACTAATGTAATAGATACACACATATTACAATTTTGTGACTCCTTTGTGCTAATCTAATCCAAATTGAATTCTGAAAATAATATTAGTTTATACAAAGTAGGGAGCCTATATAAATTCATCATAGAAGCAGAAAGCTTTATTCAACTAGCTGATTAAAGGATTTTTTCTTTAATCTAATTTTTATGTGTTACATCCCATTAGTGGGTTCTTAGTGAATAAATCGTTTTAAATATGTAATACCAAATAAGTCAGCTTCAGGTTTGAAAAGCTGTTGACTACATGCAAGATAAAAAGTAAGTATTGAGAAGAATGAAAAAATTAGCAAAGCTTAAACTCCTTTATGTATAGCTTAGTTATTACAGTGGTACTGAGAAGGAAAACAATAATTATAGTGGCTAATTCCCCTAAGAATAATACAGTTCAGTGCACTAATTTCTCATGTGTGTGCAATATTGCTCTCTACTGGCTGCTGACTGGATAGGAAGAGGCAAAGTTCTAACCCAGGGAAACTCCATGTGCCCTATCAAATCCTGACTGTCCCTGCAAGCTGAGGAACTCCTTCCTGAGAGCTCTGAGCCCACAGCAGCAGCCAGCTGACTTTCCAGGCAGCACTGCACACTCAGCTCCTTCAGTGCAAACCCAGCGAAAGCCTTTTGGAATATGATCTACACCAGCTGGGCTTTGCAGTACCTGAGGGTTCAATGGAAAGAGGCAACAACCACTACAGGGCAAGGCAGGGGACAGCAGTGTCCCTCCCGCATGGTGACCTCCTCTGTTCCACCAGCCCTCTGCAGGGAGGACAGGGAGACCCCTGACTGATAGCCTGGAGGAGCAGCAACAAATAAAATAAAATTTAAAAAATCTTTGCTGGAGTTTTAAAATACTTGCAAAAGCAGTATTTGCTGCTGGTGAAAAGCAGTTTAAGGACCAGACAAAGTCTGACCCTCAACTTGACTTCAGATTTCTGCAGAGATGCGAGGGAAGGGAGTGAAAGGCAGTGTCATAGAAAATTTCCTAACATTTTCTTGGTGTCTTCCAGATAATTTTCTTGGTCATTTAGAGTATTTTGATGTCAAAAGCAAAATGAACACTTATAGCAGTGAAGTGCAGCCAAGGTTCACATTTCTTTTTTCACTGTTATTTTTATCAGCCCAAAATACCTGTTGATAAAAGCCATTCGCTTCTTACTGTGTGCTTCAGCAACTCACAGCATTCTAAACTGAACCTGCTACAAAACCAGGCTTCCTCAACTTAGTGCTGTCAAAGGGCAGAAACTAAAGATTTTAAAAGGTAGTGTGAGAGAAAAACACAAGAACTCTCACTGAACATCTCAGAAAGCCTTGGTCTTGACTGAGTTGGTGACTGAGGTGACTCCTTTTGCTGTTTGCTGTTTGACTGTGTAACTCTAAAGCTAAGCCAGGATGGAAATCAGGTGGGCTCCTCCAAATGGCCTTTCCGAAAAATGGAAGTTGTGTGTGAAGCAAGAAGACAGAGACAAGATCAAAAGTGAACGTCTTGTCTCAGGAGACAGAAGGAGGATATGGCTGGGGAGGTGGTGCAGCCAGTTCAGGAGAGGACACAGAGGGTAGCAGACAAACAGGTCCTGTCGGCTGTCTGGGGAGCTTGCACCTCACAGCCTTGAAATGCTGGGCTGCTTTGAAGGATGATGTGGCTATGACTTATGGGAACTGAGTAAATGGAAGAGCTGGTAGGGATGAAGGTAACCTTACAAGGAAAAGAAATGGACCATCACAGGGAAAGAAGGTAGAAACTTCAGGTCTGGAAGCCTTCAAGCTGTCCTGGATGAACATTAACTTTCTTCACTTCCACTAAGAAGGTCAGGGGACAGCGAAAAACATTATACATTTTTAATGATTTTAAAATAATTTCATTCTGTTCACCTTGTAGAAAGGCAGTTCACTTATCTAAATGTTCACAATGTACTGACTGAAAAGGTTTGGTTAGAAACTACTATTTAAAATTATTTCAGACTTTTTCAAGTGAATCTAAAGCAATCACAAAAAATCTAAACTTTCCAAAAACACATCTTACTTGTGGGGAATATTGCAATATATTCTGCATTTAGCTTCAAATTGGACTGATTGTGTTAGGGTATCTTCCAGCATAGTAGAAATGAATTATAAAAGAGTGCAAGATGGACAGCACTGGCACCCAGAAATCCTGGCACAGTCCCTTCCTTTTTCTTTCCTATCTCAGAAAAACTTTCTCCCAATGAACTTGTCTAAAAATGCCATTCTAGGAATGTGAGGCTATGATATCCTTTAAGACAATGAACTTATAAAAGTTTTGTTGATTCAAGCTCTGTCCATTACAAATTCAGTTAAAGAGGAAAGCTGCACCATTCCACCCCTGGCTTCCCAACCCCTGGCAGGAGTACTGTGGTGCCAAAAAGAAGCAACTGAGGTTAATATGACAGCATTTGTCTCTGCACTACCAGTCTCTGGTAAGCATAAGCTAAGACTTTTAACATCAATTTTTTCCACACAGGTTTTGCATTTAATTACAGAGTAAGGTCACTGTGTGTTCAAGCGCAATCATCTTACTGACATGTAATTCTGAAGCCAGCCTTCATTCAGTGTGAGACATGCTGGGTATGCACTAGGAAATAGAGCTACAATGAAGTGAGGCTGGGAAAACTACTCTGGAATCTGAAGTAATGCCAGCTAAGAAAGAGCTCCTCTCTACTTTATTATTATTATTATTAGTATTATATTTAATAAACAAACTTTTATGCCTACAGAAGAAAGCAACAAACGAGAGCTTTATGGGATAGATATAAAAGCTTCGCATAAAAATGTATTTACTGAGATACAACTACCTTCCTTTTTGTGCTAAAATAATAAAAAAAAGCAGGCTGAAACAAATGGAGATGCTTACAGTTATGATGTGAAGAGGAACAAAACCCTCTTAGGTAGAAGACAAGGGTGTATTCCAGGTAGTGGCTTATGAGCCTCTTTGGTCAGGATCCAGCATTTTGTATAAAGTGCACCACAAGTTCCTTTGGTCAACTGTAGGACCAATTTAAAGATCCATTGAAAGACCTGGCAAAACTTTGTAAAATAAGTGAACATTGCTCATTGATGTTTCCTAGTCTTTTGGTTTTCACACCTCTTTGACTCACTGTGGGCTAATACCAAGCCAATGGTACACTAAGAGCTCTTTCAGTTACGTCTTTGCTCATTTCTAGAGCCCACCTAGTATGACTGCATGCATTCTATAGGTGAATCCCTGAGTAATTTACATTATTTTATAAGGAACTTATTCCAGGAAGAGTATCAGGAAAAATCCCTGCTCAAAATTTGGCAGGGTCAAAGCTTTGTGAGACCAATAGAATGTACATTTTTTGGTCTCAATTCTTATGTCTATTTTATGTTTCTTATTATAAAAAGACATTGCATAGATTACTTTGTACATTCTTGCTGCACTCAGAGAGATGCATTCTTTAGTATTTTCCATAACACATTTCACATCTGGAGGATATTATTTGCATAACAAGTTTCTGCCAAAACCAGCGTCTTAAACTAAATTCCAAGAATATTAACTCAAAGCAGAATTTTATAGCAAGCTCCTTGTGATAACTACTCCAAAATAAAATAATTTCCTAAGCAAAGATGCTGATTTCTGGGCTGTACCTGGAACCAAAGCTTCTGGGGGCAGAAGCAATCTGTTTGGAAGCTGACTGTGTTCCTGTGAGGACACATAACTCGGTGCCAATCCGGTTATACCCTTAATTAATTTGCAGACTGTATCAGCCAGCCTGATGAAACAGAAGCATCCAAGAAGCTTAAGCTCCCAATGTTCCAGTGGCACACAGAGCCCCACAGCCAGACCTGGGAAATCTGTGAGAGCCTCCCAGGCTGTGAGCCCGGACTGTGAATCACATGGCCTTTGATCCTTTTACTAACTCTGATCCTGACCTGCCCCTCCAATTATTACAAGTTATTTTGGCCCTTCTTCAGCAAAAGAACAAGACAAAGCTAATCTTCTATTATCAAAGCACTTTTGCATAGTGGTTTTGACATAAATTCTTCTTCACTTTTAGCATGACCTGGCACAGCAAGAAAGTCTTCTGACAGAAACATTACTCGGAGAAAAGCTTTAAAATTTGTTTACCTCATGCATATCTTTGTATCTTTCCTTTTCTAACTCCAGTTTTACATGATTCTTTCCATCCTCAGGCACTTCCAAGCTTGTATGTGATCTGCATATTAAGGTTTCCAGTTCTACAAACACAAATCCTTTCTTTACCTCTATGGCAAACCAGTATCAGCACTTATTACTACCACCAAGTAATTACTGCAAATTAATCTTGCTCTTCATTACTAAACCAACAGAAATTGGAAAAATAAAAATAAACATACATACACACAAAAACCTCATGGTAGCAATCTGGACAATTAAAAAAATATGAAACTTTTTAAATTTCTGAACTAACAGAGTCATTACAATTTTCTAGTTATAAAGCAGCTTCCATATGTTAACACATAATATATTATAAAATAATTCCTATGTCTAAGCCCTCCTTACTTGCATTTCTACAAGAACTTTTCTTGAAGATGTCAAAGCCCTCAATAAATTGATGCTACACCATTTTCTGGGAATGTAATAGTAAAAAGAAAGGTATTTAAAATATTGTCACTAAAACTCCAGAGATTAATTTCATTTTATTTAAGTTTGTACACTAAAATAAACTAAGTATTCCACATTGTTTTAGTAAGAATAGAGGGACTATCACTTTCTCATAGCCTTGTTGTCAAAAAAACAAATAAGTCACTTCAGTCAAAAACAATAATTTAAGAAGAAATTACATCTGTAGGAAACAAAGAGAAAAAATTCTTTCTGTCATGAGGCAATTTTTCCTTAACTAACTATTTCAGAGTCCAACAAAACCCTGGAAAATTCTTGCTGATATTCTGTTGCTAAAAAGCTGCCATGGTGTTGGTTTTTACTGCTGGCTTTCACTTCCTGCATGAGTGTGCAGCATATTAGCTTCTCCATATGGGCTATGTTCATTAAACTAGTCAAAAATGACTATAATCTTCTTACACACTGGTGCAGAATTTTAAAGAATAAGTAACAACATTAAGAAACATCCGAAAAACACAGACATGAGCAATTAAAGCTGGTCAGTAACTTTATGTGCATGTGCATTTTGAAAAGTGTTCAGTATTATTCTGCAATAACCAAAATTATTATTGCCTACAAGTAATGATTTTCCTGTGTTTATAAGGAATGCAGAGTTTTGTAGCACCACGTTTTGGCCTTTTTATGCTAGAGGTGATCAAAGGCAGGGAGATACAGAGAGCTGAAATGTAAGTTCTGTTAGCAGCAGTCTGACATCAGACATCATCTATCCAACTCCACCTCATCCTTGTCTTTCCTGTCCTGGTTTTCCCTCTGTACAAAGTGTCTTTTCCCTCATCAATCTAACTCAATCATAGCCAGACACTTTCTAAGGCTTGATTTTATACCACCTGCAAGCAGTGTTTTTGGATTTCTCAATAGTATCCCCTGGCAATCCTGTTATCTTGTTTTATCATGCTAAGAAAGGCTTTGGTCTCCAGGAGCTACAGACTCAGTGCACCCTGGACCTTTTGGGATATGGCCTGTCCTGGGGCTTTTCCCAGCACTACCTGAGTGCACATCCAACCTCCTCCAATCTTGGATATTGTTACTGGAAGCCCGATGGACCTGACTGTGTTCAGTGTGTACTTGTTAAGTGCTTACAGCCACCATAAAGACAGTGTGAGCTCAAATCTGTCCTGATTTTCACCCAGAGCCTCAGAGCTGCTCAGGACACTGTGTCACCCTCTGTGGAGCACTGCGGAATGCATGCTGCTGCTACTTGCAGCCTAATTCAGCTTTTCCCCTTGGTACCAAACCCATCTAGATATCACAGTGTCCGTGGCTGATTATTTCCTACAGAAGTTGAAGGAATGGAAACAGTAACACGAATGCAGATTTTAACCAGTCAGCACGTACAGCCACAATTTTGTTTTCTTGGCTCACCAGCTCCCTTGCTTGGTTAAACATGAGTGGCAGCTGCAAATTGAGTTGTTGCTAACTGACACATCTGAAGAAACAAACTGAAGCATTTTTACTAATTTCAATAACTTTAAATGCTTCTACATAAGAGAAAGGAAACACAACAAAAGGAAATTTTTCTATCTGCAGCCAAATTGCATAGCCTTGATGGTTTGCAGAATAGACACAGCTTCATGACACCATGAACCAAGCAAATAAACACAAGTCCTTGCTGGAAATGGCATGTTCATGCCGTCTGAATTCATTAAGTTCTCCACGGTAAATTGAGATAATTCTCAATTTTGTTGTTGTGGGTATAGAACAGGCAGAACCCCTTCCCAGACAAAACAATACACATCAACCCCCCTCTGCCAGCCGACAATAAAGGAAATCATAATCAAGCATCACAAAAGAAACATGTTTTTCTTCCCTAAAAACTATTTATTTTATTGAGTAGAAAGCTTCAGCCCTGAGAGATTTATGTTCTGTTCTTTTTTCCTTCAACCAAATGTCAGTCACTTCAGATACTCAATTCTTGCACAGAAAATGCCTCTGACTCCACATTATACTGAAATTATTCGTTTCTATGGGAGTAAAAAAAAAAAGGCAACCATACAAAACCAGAGTTGTGATAACCACCTATATTGATTTCTGTGTATCCAAAGCTTAATCTTTTGTGTGTAAAGATTCCAAATGGGACATTTCCTTGTGAGAAGCAGAAATGGCTAATGAAGAATTGGTGTGTGTGAGGGAAGAGAGAGGGAGGTCTTTCCTGAAGGTTTCTTGTATTTCTGTCAGGACAATTTAAAATTACATTTTTTTAATTAAGCTTGAGGCATTTGTAGGTATTTCCTTTTTCTCCTCACTCCTTTTGAGAAATTACCAAAATTAGACCACAGCTGTTTCTGGAAAACCTCAGTCAGAAATCCCTTCATTATCAATTGCTGAAAAATGATGGTTACATCTTAAAATATAGCCATGAAATGGAAAAATTCTGATGAACCACCAATTAGAGGAAAGGAGGTCTGTCAATGTCCTTTGTAATTTAACTAGTTTAGGATCTCCCAAGGGATAGCTGCTATTCCATTCCAGATTTTTTCTCAACTACTCCTGAAGGTCTGCAGTGCAGGGATTCCAGTTCCTCAACATGCTTTTACAAGCTCAGGTTTAAAAGCCTTCTCCAACACTCTTAGGTATTTACTTTTCTCCATTATTTGTAATCTCAGGGTTGAAAACTCAGTAAACAAGAGAAATTTCCTCTGGGAGATGGGAGGCTTGTTAATGAGCTAGCTGAAGGCAGGGGTCTTTACAGCCTTCTGGACCTGGCCTATTTTGTAATTCAACTTGGATTATGGACTTTACCATTACTATTTTTCTTGGGATTTTTTTCTACCTCAGAACAGGTAATTGTTTTTACTTGCCTCCTGCAGGAATATTTAATGCTGACCCCTGCTGTGACCAGCTGGTCATCTTTTGATTTTTGTCTCCTAGAGACTGCCTTTACTTGAGGAAAAGTAGCATTTGCAGATGGAATTTTATAAATAAAAACAGAAGCAAGCAATAGCACAATTCTTACATCTTTCTTCCACACCACAGGAAAATCTGCCCCCTAACAGTTCTACCCCAGTTGGAAGCAAGAAAAATTAAAGATCTCACAGGAGAAGTTGAGATCAAGATCTTCAAATGGCTAGGTACTTGAAATAAGCATCTTATCTCTTGAGCCAGCCCAGCAGTGGACTTCTTTGAGATTTTCTCACTCATAAATTCAAACACCTTTTTGCAGCAGCAAAAATCAACCACTGTTCATGCTGCCAACACAAAAATCCAAATAAGGGGAAGAGATTTGATCTGCAGTTTCTTGACATCTAAAGCCCCATTAAAAGACCACTATCTATGGAAGAACATCAGCTTCACTGCTTTTTCTCTTGGCTGATCCAAGTTTATGTGGACTGAAGTTTCCCTTAGATGGAGCTTGCAACATTTTGGGGAAGGACATCCCAGCATCTATCCCACTCATATTTTTGGCAATTTTGGGGGTCATATTTGAAATTTTCCGTGAATCTTGGGGCATGGACTGGATCCAGCTGGAAGTGTCCCGACTTCTGATAAATCCAGTGCTGCTCCAGTGTCAGCTCTACCTGTTTATTAGCAAATGCACGAACTGGTCTGGTCTCCAGGCTATCAGACCTGACAGAGAGGTGCTTCCTCCACATAAATCATATTAAATGGTGCCCACACACACAAATACACTTGACCCACTTGTGATAAGTGTGTTTCAGAACCAATTATTTATCTCCCTCTAACTTTTATAGTTAGATCTAGCTGAGGAACAAAATGCTGTAGGGGATGAACAGTCTTGAAAGTCTCACTTTATAAATTGCTGTATTATAATTACAGCCCAATTAAAATTCAGTGTTACTCTCTTCATTAATTATCATCTCGAGCCTTACAAATAAGTTGGGAGAGACTGCTGCTCTGTAGAACATGCAGCTATCCCCTGCCTGCTCCGACTTTAAGAAAACCATGGCTGAGCTCTGGGCTTCAATAATAGAGATTACAGTGGGAAGAACCTCTGGTTTGCACTCTCAGCCTCACAATCATTCCATTCCATGATTCACAAATGCTCAAAGCCCTCCACCAAATTAAATCAGAGTTCTTGCTTCAGAAGGGATCAAGAACTCCATGTCGTGTGAACAGAGATGTAGCTGGAGCCCATGGGATGAGGATTCACAAAAGCTGTTGATAGGACAATTAAGCCCACAGGGAAATATCAAAGCTGCACAGTCATATTCAGACTGCATGAACTCATCCTGCTCCTTGTACAACAAGAACATCTCACTACTTTAACCTTAATTTGTGAAGATGTTTCCCCTTCCTTCCAGGACCTCCATAAAGGCACAATAAAAGCTGCATGAAACTCAACCTGGATCAGGTCAGTGTGGGCAGGTGATGAGAAGTTCACCAGCCCAGTCTGAAGGGACAAGAACTCCTGGCCTCAGGCTGTGCTTACAAACACAGCAAACCTTTGCAATTTAATAATTTAGAAATCGTTACATTCCCAAGGAAGTCAATACAATAATTTATCCTATATTATTATACACACCTTGTTTCTCACAAGGAGTGGCTTGCTTCAAATGCTATAGTGCTCATGCTTGCTTAGGCTAGTAATGCCAAAGTCTCTCAGAGCGCCATGCAGGAGTTGTCAGGAATCAGACCAACATGAATACATTTTCAGTGTTTCCCAGTACAAAGCAAGTGCCTCCATAGGCTGTTGCCCAGTGCCACACATACATTTTTGGCTCAACCAAAGCTTAATCATCCTTCACTGCACCAAAAAAATATGGTCCTAAACTGAGCAAAACCACCATTTCTCTTATATCCTTCTCATTCCACAACCAACTCAAATGTATTTTTTTTTGTCAGGCTCCCCATTTAGAGTGATCACATACTGTGTTACACTGGTGCTTCTACCATCCAAAGTAAATGTTTCACTGATTCAGAGTATATCGATTTTAGTTGGTCCGATGCACTATTCCATCTCTAATTAAACGAGTAAAATCATAGTACATTAGCTCTGTAATATCTTTTTTTCCTGTAAGTAAAAAACATAAAAGTACCAAGGGCTGTTTCTTTCTGTTAAAACACAACATGGATCTAACCTCAAGTGAGATGTTTTACAGCAGCTTGACTCTTATTCCAAATTAGTAACCACATCCTTCGCACAGGTGTTGAAAACCCAAAAGGATTCTATTATCATTAGAAGAAATGTCTAAGCTATAATAAGAGAACAATGTGTGTTACAAAAGGGACTGTAGTAAAAGAACTAAACAGACCCGTAATTTAAAAGCTGTTTCTGTCTTAATAGCATCTGCCAATTCCTCTGCTGTGTTTAGAAACTGAAGATCAAAGTATCTCTCACTTGGGCAGGCTGGGAATGGGGATCATGACAGCAGGCAAGGAATGAGCTGCTCCAGGCTCAGACTTACAGGGAAGCGTGGGAGGAGAGCAGTGTTGACTTCCACACCACAAACTGAACAGAGAATGGCTGTGAGAATGGTTTTGGACAAGAGCCTATGATATCTCACACTTCCCTGAGGGATTCCTAGGAGCTTCCTCTTTTCCTTCATGCTGGCCAATACCCCAGTGCAGTATTTATTGCTTTCAGACAGTTACTGAACGTGAGAACATGGATCTGTATTTGATATGCTGAGCACATTAATTGCATTTCTTCTTTTTTTCCCCTCCTTATTTTGTTTGCTGCTCTGTACCTATGTTTTAAATATGCTTTCTGTCCATCAAATGGCTAATAGTTATTCTGAATTATACATGATTCCCAGGGACTGGCAGAACTTTCTTCTCCAATATGTATATAGAAAACAAAAATAAAGCTCAAAAGAAATGTCAGGGATAATTAGACAAAACAGTGTCAAATATACTGACAAAAAAGACACCCATCAGGTAGCGTATGTAAAGTGATATTCCCAGTTATCAAAGTACTCCTTTCTAGTCACAAACTGATTTTCATTTTTTCCTCTCTGGCACTGAAGCAGCAGGGTTTGGAATCTTGCTGCTTTTTCTTTTAACTTTACATCGGTTATATATTTGGGCAACATAAAGGTTGATTTTACATTTCTTTCAGCATACAGCCAATCAACAAAATCAGCATGTCTTCCAAAAGCAGAGTTAGCTTTCCGTCTTCCCTCAGAGGGTCTGTAAAATGTAATTAATGTTTGCAGAGCACTAGAATATTCTTGCATAAAAAGTGCTAACTTACTGCCAAGTGAGTATGACAGGCAGCACTGGTTCTGCCCAAGTTCCTAGATGTGACTCAGGGATTCAAAAGGGAGTATTGACATAGGAATAAAAAACAGCTGAGGAATTTCAATGCACAACCCAAAAAGAGACCCCAAAACATCTACCCCAAGACTACTCAATTCTGTAAGTACAAAACTCACCAAGGCCTTTCCTTCTGACCTCAGAACCATTCAGACATTAGGAACTTGGTTTCTGAACTTCCTCTGAGCTGCTTAGCTCTGCCCTGAAGAACTGCACAGCCAGCTCCCAGACACCAGAAAAGTAGCTCTCAGGCACCTGAAATTTGGTTTTCACATACTATTTGGCTGAACACACTTTGACTAAACTTAATGCAAAAAGCAGCATCACAGAGACAAGACAGGGGTGGACAGAACAGCTGAGGGGTTTGTCCTCTGCTTCTGTTTCTCTTCCAGAGGGTACTCCACATAACCCAAAGAAATGGTTTTCTGCAGAGATTTGGCTCTTCTTAGCAGACTATCCCCAGTTAGGAGGATGGAGAGTACCCCTGCCTTTGGTTTGCAGGTGCTTTTCCAACAGGGCAGAAGGAGGCTGCTCACTCCCTGTGGCCTGTTCCAGCAGGTAAGGAGCTCTGCAGGCCAAGAGACTCGATACAAAAGTACCATCACTCATGGTGCCTGCTCCAAATGCTAAACATGACTACCTGGTGCACCCTGGAACTTCAAGATTTAAATGACATTTTGTACATCACAGCATTTTGTTTCCAATACCAGTTTGAATTAAAGACCACACACGACATGAAAAGTTTTAACTGTTTTCAAAAAAACAATATACGCATTAACCAGACATGCTTGGACCCTGGACAAACTAAACTCCATTTGGGATCTGTAGCAGAAACACTTTCATAGTGAAGTCTCAAGATCTCTTTTAGTTAATAGGTAACATGTCTTGGCAGTTTTATTTAGGTGCGGTATGTGATCTCTGCAGTAACTGAGTCAAAGAGGGGAAAAATAGCACAAGCTATCTACTAGAGGTCACATTTTTAATCAAAAATATTGAAGACATCTGCCCTAAAGCTATCAAGCCTTTCAAGTAAAACAAAACACAAAAAAGTAAAAATACAAAGAAGCACTCCCACTGAAGGAGTGCTTTAAATGTCTTTAAATGTCTTAAAAACAACAGCAGAGAATAATGAAAATGCAGAGAACTGAATTTATTGGCGAACTGACAGCATTTTTAGCAGCCTGGGGGCAGGAAGTTTATTGGAAAGACAGAGGTCTTTGTAAACCCTTTGTTAGCAATGGACTTAAAAAGCATTGGATTAAAGCCACTGCTGTAGTGATCTAAGTGAGAAGCCTTCAGATAAATGTTTCCATCAGCCATGTGAGAAGAAAGCCAGCAGCACATCCTATGCTCATCAAATTACTGTGTTTGACCTTGGCCAAAAGGAAAGTGGAGAAGCAAATCGTAGGTGAGAGGGGTTTGCTTTGTCTATAGAGTGCTGGAGGCTCCAGCTGCTGCCAACAGAGGGATGGAGCTGCTTGCAAATGCAGCCCAGAGGAGCTGGAGCTCAGAGCATTGCTGGGATGCTCTCTTTTCGGTGCCCAAAGCAGGGGCTGAGGCACTCTGGCTTCTCTGCTCCAGCCCTGCGGCCACACAGAGCTCCCCAGGAGACAGAGAGTGCCTGCAATGGGTGCAGTCACTGCTCCTCAAGTTATAGCTCATGACTGCACAGCCTCAGCATGGCAGGGCACAGCTCGGATTCCTGCGAGCTAAGCTGCAGAAACTGTTTATTTCCGCACAGGAATTGCAAGGAGACAGGAATAAGGATGTTGCCATTGTTCTCGGGATTTGACAAATTTAACTGACACACACTACAGAATGTAATCATACCCCAGAGACTGAGAAATCCTTCCTGGAAAAGGAGCAAGGACAATGTTGATACACTCTTGTGCTCGAAGCACAGATATGTAAACGCCATGTTGTTGCATTTAGATTTAAATTAGATAAAAGCCAGGGAGGAGTGAAGGAGAAGAATTAAGAGGAACACCAACAGATTTATTGTGTCATAAATGAGCCAATATAAGAATATTTTAATAGTCCTGCAGCAATGCATAAAATTGTTTACAATTTCTCTTTGTTCAACTAATGCAGGATTTCCTAGGAATTCATGCTACATGTTCTATAAAGCAAGAGCAGAGACTATCAGGACTTATTTATGGAGTTTTATATGCAGCACCTCAGCAGTTTGACTGCACAGTGCTTTCAGATATTTCTTAAGAAGACAGGTTGTTGACTTGTAGGTCAAGAAAGGTACAGAAGAGAAGGGGAATTTAATTTTTTTAATGCAATATTCTCTCACTTTCTTATTGTGTCATTAAATATGTACTTTTGCCCCTCTGGAAAGGTTCCAGCAAAGCTTTTTGAGGACTGGTTATGTAAACTGTATTTCTTCAGAAGTGGATACTTCTGTGATACTTCAGTATTTTTCAAAAATTGATGAAATTTATACCTTTTTTTTATTTTTAATTTGCCTGCATATTAAGTAGAAGGCATTAATATTGTGTATCATTGTGAAAGAAATTATAATCTGACAGATTTTAACATTTAAAAGTAATCAGATTTTGACCATCATTTGCCTTTTAATGAGGTTACTAAGATGAAAGAGACCATTAAAAACAATGACCCATCTAGGAAACCCCTTGCATTTTATCCCAAATTATTTGTGTTCCCAACCTTGCACAAACGTAGAATTTTAATGATGTCACACAGCACAAGAGGTACTTACTGATGTTACCTTCTAGATTAAAGGAAAAACACACTGATAACACTTCCAGTCATCACTGGGGGACACAAAGTGATGCAAAACATCTTTAATACTAACACAGAAATAAAGTTGCCCCTTTGTGCCTAATCATGGATTAATGAGAAATCTTAGAGAATATATGCATCTGCCTCACACAAAAGTTAATGAAGTCACACTGCTCTGTGCTCCAAATAGATAAATTCTATGTGCAAGGGGTCATAGGCAGGAGATGGCACCTCCAGGAAACATTCCCAGCTGTAAAGATACAGGAGATTACAGGAGATATTTGTTAGCCAGCCCACAACAAATGAAGGCTTGTTCTAGTGGACACATCTGCACAGCCACTGCCAGGCTCCCTGTGCCAGGTAAGCAGTTCCTGGGGAATGCTTCTCCACAGGGAAGCATAATTATATCCTGCTCTGTGTGCCCTCTGTCTGCACTGCCTCTGCAGGAAACACGGCAGAAAATTAGCGCTACCTGTATGATTATCAGGAGAGAGCAAATTCCAAAACTGTTGACGGAAGCATTTTCAGAAAGTCAGTTGTAAATGAAACATCAAGCATGACAAAAAGAGACAGAGCTTTGCTTTGGAGAGCAGGATGATGTGTGGGCGAGCAGTTATATAACACCTAATATCACCATTTTGGTTATTTCTTTATTCCTTTCCAAATATCCATCAGCTTGGGCAAACAGCAACACTGATAAAGATGTTTTGGAGCGCTGGTAGATTCATAATATTGTTAGAGTGTTTAATGATTACAGCTATTTCAGAGCAATGAAAGTGATGGTATATTTGACACTTTGATGCTATTTTAATTTTTAAAGGATGTTTTTACTAAACTTTATGTTAACTTCTTGAACAAGATGGCATTAAAGCAATCAAAAATCTAATGAATCAAGGACAATATAAATTTACATATATATATATATATACACACTTAACATAGCTGCAATATTGATACAGGTCAGTATTTTGCAAGATCCATGAGGACAGGAATAAAAGAGAGATATTTTATAAGATTCCAGGGGTTTTTTTTGTTATAAATCTTCTCTGAAAAAGCTTCAGTAGCTTCTAATAGACCTTATGGCTAGACAAGCTATGTGTAGTCAATGATTTCTTCATAATGAGGCCAAAGGCAATGGAAAAATAAGTTAACAAAAATTGCCAAGTAAACTTTAATAATAAGAAAATGATGTGTACATGTGCTGTATGATGGGCAGTAATGTGAAAGCTTAATCAGAAAGTGATCTACAGATGGACACTACATTCAAATTAAAGATGAAGGTGCTACATTAATCAAATCCATTATCTATTGGAAAAATGGACTCAGGAACAACTAGCAGAGTGTGCTAAGGTGAACAAAATGTCTGATTTCAGGGGAAATCTTTGAGACAGTAGGGCCACATATTACATGACACAGGCCTGAAGAACTGCTCCTTAGTATTTTCTACTCCCAAATATTACTGCACTGCGTGTCTTGCCCAGGAAACCTGCTGCACATTTCAAAGCTGCATTTCAGTCATCTTCAAGCTCATGCAGCTGCTTTCCACTGTGCCTGGTTTATATTTTCAAGCTTTCTTTAAACTTGCAAAAGTTAAAAGAATATGTATGGAGGATAGAGAGGTGTTGCTTAAATAAAGACAAACAGACTCAGAGTTCCCAATGATCACCGGATTTCAAAAGATTAAGCTGCAAGCAAGAGAAGCTGCTCCAGCTGGGATATATTTTATGTATAGACTAGAAGGGGTGGAATCATTAATTCCTGACTTTCTGGTCTGATTCTCCATAAAAATCTAAGAAAAGGCTGTGAGGTTATTGTAATTCATTTGAGGGACAACCATACTTCCTATGACATCAGATTTGTTTCAGTATTATTCTCCCACAAGAAGGAAAGAAACTGTTTTACATTTTTGTTTCTCTTACCCAGCTGAAGAAAAATGCTTGTGATCTGTCCATATAAAAGTATATTGGCTTATAAAGAAGATGAGTTCATAATGTAGTGAACACTGTAGTGGTATTTCAACTCACAAGTTAGTTTTTCCCAAACACAAACTGAAAAGAGCAACCTGTGGAGTGCCATGATTCCTTAACTGCATGAACTGAGCAATTCTTCCCAAAGCTCTGATACTCACTGAAATGCATAAAGTTCAGCATGACATCATGCTGGCAGTCATCATGCGACTCAAGAAGTGAAACAGAAATGAGATTTTAAAAGCAATCCTTGGCCTGCTTTTTCTTACACAAAAACTGAAGGAAATGAGCAGCTTTAAGTTGCACAGGGCAGGATTTGAAGCAGGGACACATCCATAAAGGTGGATATGATGTGTGCTTCTGAGATCTCTCCTGAGCAAAGACTGTGCTGTGAGAGCAGATGTCAAAGCTCTCTGAATAGAATGGGCCACATTATACTGTGGAAATGCTGATTTTCAAGAGCTGTAAATAAAAGTTGAGATGGGTAGCTGAGATACACAGTAGGTGTGTGGGGTTAGGGTAGTAAATAACGACATAGTGGTCTTTGCTTCCTATGCACAATATGCCTGGGAGCTATTTCGAATTCCAAGGAGAAAAAAAAAACCCAAAAAAGTAAAAGCAAAAATTCATGTGCAGGGAAATTGGGAATGGTTTTCCTGCTGCTTGATCAGTTGCAAATGGAGGCTTATTTCACTGGCTTTGCCAATTCACTAAGACTAGATTTCCTTATTTTGGAAGGTTTCTGAGTTCCATTCACAACACCAATGCAAGCTCTTGCTCTGCTCTCTTACTGAGACAGCTGTCTTAGAGGATGTTGTCCAAACTGTTTTCCTGATGGGGACTGTTCAAGGAGGAGAGGAACATTGCTGTTGAGCTTCACTCAGGAGGAATAAAAGTTCCCTTAAACTGACTACCTCACCTCATGGATAGGAGAAGATGAGAAGTTGTTTCTGTTCAAATAAGAACAGAAATAATCTCAGAGGAGATTCAAGAAGGAGAAATAATCTCAGAGAAAAACTGAAAATCTCTGATAGTCAAAATGAGTTTAGCATCATGCTTATGATACGGGAAGTGCACAGCCTTCTTACCTTAAATAAGATTTCCTGTTTCAGTTCTATATTAGATGACACGAATTGCCCTCAGCAAAACAAATTTTTATGGATAGTTGCCATAGGGAAATGTCTAGGAGAATTAAACAGTTCACTGTACCATGGTAGCCTAAGATCAGGCTCTGCTGGCGGCTGCAACGCTGTGCCTCGAGGGACAAAAAGGGGTAAGAAGACAAGAAGAAAAGTGAAAGAAGAAAACTGGTAGAGAAAAGACAAACAATACAAAACCCAAAAAGAGGGCAGCTGGGGACACAGGGGAAGGTCTTAAAGCATGATAGTGGGAACACATTGAAGTGCAGGCTCTTGGTGCAGAGACACCAGGCAAGCCACAAACTCCCTGGGTTCTGTTTCTACCAATTCTGAGTTTTGCAAACTCCTGTACAACAACTTGAACTGTGGTTTTATACACTCTTCCTAAGGGATTAGGGACAGTCCTTGCCATGTTTAACTAGGGTCAAAATTCCCTCATCCCAGGAAAAAAAAGACAGGTCTGAACACAAGGGATGCCGAAGTAACTTCTTATCTAGGCATAGTATCTAACAGCGCTAGTTTAAGAAAAGCACTTTCAGCAGAAGCTGAACTGCTCACAGTTTTCAGAAATACTTTCTATTTAAAATCAAATAATTGTGAGTTTTGGAGAAAGTTTTTATTAAGATCAGATTTCTCCATGTGTTTTAGAAAGACTTGTTGCTCAATTGTTTACAAAATTACTTGCACTTGGTAGTCTGGATACTTTATACTTCAGCATTTGTAACCAAACTTAGTATAGTCTGAATTTAATGTTGACCATAACTCAAGCAAGAAAACAGACAAGATGCCCTTCTGAAATCCTATTCAATCTAAATTATTCAATTATTCTGTCAGCTATTGAATTCTTCCATTTGATGACATTTAACAGGCATCTTCCTCAACTTTAATTTAAACATTCACAGAAGAGGAGGACTATGTCTGTGTACAGACAGGGCAATACCCCTTTGCACTGATCATTTGGATGATTAAACTCTATCTCACAGTTCTTCTTTTAGTGGAGTCTCCTGGAGTATGAAGTCTCAGCTATAAAGACTTTGATGCTTTAGGAGAAAATTAGCTTACTTGCCAAATGTCAGGAGTCAAGCACAGTTGTTTGTGAACTTGGGCACAGAGGTCTGAGCTATGGCACCACCTCATGACACAACAATCCCAGAATATGTTTGAAAAACAAAGCATCACTGCATCTTACTGCTTTACCAGACAAAGGCAAACAAAGGAATTGGACATCATACCTTTATCTCTTCTTTGTCTGTGTTTCTGCTAGCTCATCCATCTCTATATTTCTCTACATTAAAGGTTTTTCCAGTCTCTAAAAATGTTGGAGGCTACTAATAATTCCACTGAGAGACTGCTGACTTCTTACTTTGAGAAGATCTTGTTCATTTTGACTAACAGCTTTATTCTACTCTTTTTCCTTATTAGATGTGTTCACATCTTTCTGACATAAATCTAGGTTTTCATCCCTTAGTGTTCTTCTGTCCACATATAATTCCACTACAAATCCATGGACCTCTCTTAGCCTTTTATTTGCAGACTGTCTGAGAAATACACTCCTCCGTGCTTGATCTCTTTAGGGCTGTCTGTTTCTTCCCTTGGGGGTGTATGTATATTCCATTGTTGGAACACAGTGGATTATTCTAGGTACTGCCAGCCCTAGAGCTACAGAAGGAGGAGTAAGTATGTCACAGCCGTGTGTTGGGAAGCCTACATTTGAAGCATAAAATCCTACTGGGCTTTTCCCCTCCAACATATCAATCCAACAAAATCAGCTCTAATTTACTGCTGGCTATTTCTAGCTCTTCTTTCCAGTATTACTGATTCCCATGCTCCTTCTTCCCATTGAACATCAATGGCTGAAATGGCATTCCTAGGAGCCAGTGGTGTTTCCCGTGGGAATAGCAGCTGCTGGTCACCACCTGCTGGCCAGCAGGGAACAAACCACTGGTGCTCAGCTCTGAGCACTGCACTCTCAGCTCTCTCAATTTAACAGCTACATCCAGACCCTCTGAGAAGTTGTAAAGATGAAAACCAAAAATCAATACAATCAAGTTCTCAGCTGTAGATAAAATAAAAATTTAAGAATGTTCAGGCAGTTGTTGTGTGAACTTGGTCAGGTGTCGTGGCACGTAGCACAGTAAGATCTGCACACAAGGAAATGAACTCTCTAAATGTCTGCAAATCTGCTCTGTCTCACACATCTGGAGAAGTTCTGGGATGTGAGGGTCCAGGAGCACTTCTATGGGTGTAGAAATAACACGTACCCTTCTTAGGCATGTGGAGAAAAAGTCCTGTCAAGGGGTTCCAATTCTCCCAGTGAACAAACTAGATTTCTTTGGGCGACACAGAATAACCTCTCACACACCACACAGATCAAAGCCCCTGGACAGTACCAAAGCCAGGGTGGAGTGTGTGGGATGAGAGCAGTGATTACTGCAGAGGAGTGGCAGAAAGGGATGAGAACAGCAGAGGTAGACGAGAGCTCAGGCACAGCCCATGCCAAAACTAGAAACGTGATCTGGAGAATGAAAACCAGGGTGGGACATGCCATGGTAAGCACTGAGAAGACATGAGGATCTGAAGAAACGTATGTGCCATTTCCAGACTTTGTGTGTTGCTTAGTGCCAAACGGCTCTGTGCAGAAACCATTCCATCCCAAGGATTTGCCTGGCCTGTGTGACCAATTCAGACGTTCTAGGCTGTGGTTGCTGCTGCCATGTTCTCAGTTTCATGCCTGACATCCATGCCAGCAGAGAGCACACACAACCTGAGAAAAGCCTGGTACCTAATATTCAATGGTGTTGATCTACTGCCTGCACTAAAACCACTTCTGGTACAGTACAACCAGAGCCAGCTGGCCAGGAGAAAGTGTTGCTGGAATTTCAGGAGGGTGTTACATCTTTTTCTGTGTAATCTCTTCCATGGTTTTCAGCAAAGAAACCCAGAGGTACATTCACTGAAGCTGTTTGTTTCCCCTGTACCTACTGGGATAACATGAGATTTTCACATTACTCAAAGTGGTGTTACTGATACAGACCAAACTGCATTCCCAGTGACTGATCTATCCATCAGCAGTGGTTTGAACTGTGCTGCTCTTTCATCCTTTAAGGTTTTAATCTCTGGCTCATGAACAACTTCACTGAGGTGTAGAATAACCCCCAGAGAAGAGTATTTTTCAATCAATAGTGTTTTAGTAGAAAAGCAGGACATGCACGAATACACTAATTGAAGAACATGTTTCCTTAGTCTCAGCTCTGTTATTGTATTCTAATTTCCCACCGTTTTTACAATTTAACATTTCTGGTTGATAAAAAGTTCACCACGATACAGATGATTTATTTAATATATATAAGAATGAACTACTAATTTTGGAGGCAATTTGAATTGTGTCAGATTAAATTGGCACTATTAATATGTTTGCAATTTCTCTGAGAAGAAACCTTGACATCCACAAATCAGTTGCCACAAAAGAAGCTTTAAAATCCTTACCAAACTAAACTTTTTCTGTAGTCTAGTGAAAACTTTCTGTTTGAGAGAAGTTTTAAGGAGGTCCCAACTGCATTTAAGTTTCTTTATTCTAATTTTCAGTCTACTTCTCTACTTCTCTTCCTACATGTTCCTTTTCCCAGGTCTTCTTCTGGGACTAGGTGAGTTTTCTACAAAGACATTCTAAAATTAGGATTTTATTCAATTTTTCTGAGTCGAGGAAGAAACAAGCAAACAAACAAAAAAAAAAAAAAAACCCACCAAAAAAACCCACAAAGAAAACCCAAAAAAAACCCCAGGTCGAGGACATAAAAGAATATAAGAAAATAACACCCTTCAGATTTTTTTCCATATAATGTGAATAATATTGTATCATTTCCAGGAAAAGAATGAGTGAGTATGTCATATTTTTATTACTCTTTAGGGAAAAACACTTTGTAACAGAAAAGAAGAGACTCAGTGAAAGAGGAAAAAAAGAAAGACTGAATATCATGTACCAAGGGAATTGTCCTTCTGGCTCCTCTTTCTTGCCACTGTCAGACAGGATGATCACTTCTCATCAAGAGGACACTTCTCATGCCTCCTTCTTGATATTCTTTGCATACCATGTCTAGCGAAACAAGACACCAATCCCGACAGGCTCCTTCATGAATGACTGTAATAAACTTATAAAGCCACATTATCCTATACTTCCCCATATAGATACCAACTTTTTTCTCCCTCTTAGTGCTCATATAGGCTACAGCAGTGTTTACCCCAGGATATTAAAATATTGCAGGCATGAGATCTGTCAAAAACAATTCCTGTTTCCTTGCACTGGAGAAGCTCAGAATGCATTATGGCTTTATAGTTAGCTTTCATTAAAACCTAAAAAATTATATATACACTACCACTGGGAGCTAATGAACTAAGTGCTATCCTAGCTGTACAGATCCAGAAAATGAGATATCAAGTGTGGGGAAGTACACCTGTAATTGCCTCTAGTGAGAGAGACAGCTGGAGCTCATCACTGCTGCTTCTCCACAAACAGGCTCAGTGAAAAGATATCTCTCTGGCTCTCCTGAATTCTCCCAAAGGGTCAACTTTCACTTCAGCTGGTGTAAAATCTCTCACTGCTTTACTCTACTTATTAATTTCTTTACAGCTCAACTGTTCTTAACCATTTTGCAGCTAAAATAAAATCCCACAAACGCCCTGAGAGTGCCACATTTGGAAAACTAATTCCAAAAGATACTCCAGGTTTCTGGTCTAGGTTTATGTATATATATGCATATCAAATCAATGTAAGGTCACATTAAAAAGCAACTTCTAAAAGCAGTGGGATAGAAAGGAATTAGGCTGTGCAAGACTTATTGATAAACTCCTAAGTCTCTTGTGAACACATACGTTTCCCAATAATACAATTTTACTGCAGTAATTACATTTCTTTTCTTCAGTGGAAGAAAAGAAATATATTCTATTTCTAAAAGAAAAAAAAAAAAGTTTGCACTGTCAAATTCATTCAGGAGGAAAAGTTAAAATAAACAGCTAAAGTTAACTGGAACACTGACCTTCCACAAACATATTTTAAGAAGATTATATTAGACTGCAGCCAGAAACTCACAAGTGTCAGTTTTCATTCCAATCCCTAAATGTGTTCATGTAATTGACTACCTTTATGAGATATTGAAAAGTTCTGCCCCTTTACCAGTTTATTATTTTCTTTTTCTGTGTGATTACCCTGGTAAATGGACCCCCCTGCCTGAGCATGGGATCCTCACACCAGCCACAGAGCAGCTCAGTCTCTACCACCACCTCATGTTGTACCAGGATTAGAGACATCTCCCACATTAGTGGAGGCTTTTTCATTTAGATCCATCAGCCTTGGGAATCCTCCTGCTCTCTTGATCACTTGAAATGTGGACCAAGACATTTTCAAGGTTTTATTTTGCTGATCTGCAATTTTAGGCTTACCCAAATTTGTCAGGATCGTTTTTCTTTCTCTTGTCTGAAGGTAAGAGCTCTGCTATAACTCTGCCGTGTGTGAGAGTACAGCAGCAGCCCGTGGACTCCACACCACCTCCTCCAGCTCCATGCAGGTGAGCTCCCTCAATTCACTGTCCCATTGAGGGTCAGTTTTCACATATGAAAAATCCTTCAAAGCCAGAAGAATAAATTACTTTCCCCCTTCATGTTGCCACCCCTTGGCAGTGCCTTCCTGCAGCCCCAGGGTGAATCCAGGGGCAGCTATCACAGGCAGAAATGACAGCTATCCATCTGCCTCTTTCTCTGTGTGCTGTTTACCTCCAGCACATTTTTCTGGCATGGTGGTGATAGATTTTTATCATTTAATTAAATCAGTCACTGTCTATTTGTGTTTTCACTGCCAGTAGGTTCAGCAAACACTTCTGAAAACCCAGGATCCTTCTAGAAACCAAATGAAGCACAGGGATACAGTATTCCCTCTCTCACACTGCACAAGTGACTGCAAATCAGGGTTTTCCACATGCATTCTGTTCATGTTTCATGCTTACTGATAATCTCCAAATCTCCTAATGTACCTGGAAACATTCTATATCCTTGAATCACTTTTGTTCAGGAAGGTAGTTTTTGAATCATTTGCCAAGCTGAAAGAGAGTCTAATGTATAGCTAAAAACTAAACTCAAACTCTGGAATTAAAAGTAGAGGACATGAATTTTTAGAACTAGTTCCGCAGTTTCTGGCACCCTTTGTAGCACAAGTATTTGGAGCTAACTAGTAATTGATAAAGTATCTTTTGCCCTTTTAAACCAGAATGCCAGGTTTTTACAACTGCAGAGTGGAGAGGGCTAGTGAGACAGCTATCCTTGCTGTCCTTGTTATCCTATCCAACAGCAGTGCTGGGGCAGCAATAATAAAGCTACTTGAAAAGGACTAAGCACAGTTTTGTTTCAGAATGGGTACATGCTCATAATTTGTACTCCACCATCTAAAAAATGAAAGCCCACACCTGATGATAGTGGTTTTCCAACAGTGTCTGCTTTTAAGAATCAACACTCCACTGGGAAAAAAAGAAAAGAAGTTGTGGGGGTGGAGAAGCATGTGCAAAAGCAGGGTAGAGAAGAAACAACAAAAAAAGCAGTAGAAAGACCAACTGAACAAAGTCACTTTTTTCCACATTTCTGAGTCAGAGACACACCTCCCAGTAAGGGCTGGTTCCTCCCTCTAACTCTCTCACACCCCAGATTCAACCTACTCTTTCTCAGAAAGACTAAGTACCTCATCATGGGCTAGTTTACAGCAAAGATGATCTGCCTATTCCACAAATTGCAGATAAATGGCATTGCAGTTCCTTTCACTGTACAAATAACAATGTTTTCTCCAAATATTTTGCTGGAGTGTCTTCAGTCTATCACCTCTAAGTCTTCAGTTGTCACCCTTTCCCTTTCACTGAGAATAAGTGATCACTTCTCTTTATTTGTAGGTAGATAGATTACCTATATAGCTGTCTTCTCTTTTTGGTTTTCCTCTCACATCTCCTAAGTCTGACAAAGGATAAAACTGCTAGAAGCTCTCCCTTACTTTAAAGAACATTAAGTAATCTTATTAAATTGCATTCTCGTCTGCAGTATCAGAGGTTTCTGTCTACCTTTCAGAAAGCATGAAAAGGAAATTTGTTTTGCAATTCAAAAAATAGCCCAAAAAAAGAGAGCTCTGAATCTTTTCCCCATTTTGCCAGCAGCCACAAAACTAGCCCATTAAAATCAGCTTCCAGGCAAACTGATGTTTTCTTAACATATGCTCCTCAAAGCTGTGCCAGCTGTGGTGCTCTCTACAGCCAATCTTGGTGTTAATTGAGGTAAGCAATGAAAACATAAATACCTAAGTTGAACCACTTTCTAAGATATTTAAAGCTGACTTGGATAAGCCGTGCTAAACCACCAAAATTGTGTCTCCTGTTCTTTCATATTTAAAGTAAGTGGTGGTTTTGTTTGCTTGTCACAGCTTGTGGCTGAGCAATAATGGAGACACCAAATGTAGCTTCAGTTTCTGAACTCAGAATGGCCTTAGCAGGGCTTAACACAAGACCCAGCTTGAGAAATGAAGTATATGAAGCTTTATTAGCATCTCCTTTGGCCCAAACTCGTTTTGCCATTGAAAGGGATTCCGGATTGGTCTCATAATGTCATCTATTCAATCAGGTACTGACAAATTTTTATGCATCTGGGCCCAAGGATGTAAATGAGAAAATATACACATACAAAAAAAACTCTCTAGAATCCTGTGCCATGCATCTCAGAGAAGAGCCGTAGGAGAAATACCCAGTTCTGCGAAAAGTAACAAAATAAAAAGAATTCTTTACTAAGCTACCTTGAAATGCACAAAAGCAGCACATCTCATAAGCACTGGTCTCATAAGCAACGGCACCAGGAGGAGGAAAGAAAATAGAAGTGCTCAGTCCTGTCAGGATGTACATGCAACTGGGGTTTCAGGCAGTTTTGAGGGAAAAGCTTCTATTCTGCTTAAACTCCTATCTTTTTCTGGTGATGAACTGACTCTCCAATGTGTTATCAGCATGGAAATTTGTATAAGCTGGAGTTTTTGTCCTCCTGACTGTTTTTGTGTTAGTATTTTATTCTGTCACCAGTTTCTGGATGACTCACCCAAAGTCAGGCCGTATTTTTACAACAAGCATAATTTGATTAAAAGAACTAAATCACTTAATGATCATTTTGTGCATGCAAAATACATTAATCAAAAAAGCATAAATCCTCTCTTCTTTCACATTATTTTTAAATGGGGGCATTGCCTGTACCTCTTCAACAATGCAGAAAATCCTACAAATCTGAAAAAAATTATCTTCTAGAGCCTATTAAATGTGAACTATTGCATTACAAGGTATAGCCCTCTACCTTGTAGCTATAAATTTAAATTCTTATTTGCTATGATCTCTCAGATGCCATGTCATTTTGAACTACAAGAATGAGTTATTAACTTGATGAAAGAAGCACATGGACACAAATTACTTTCTCTTAATCTATTTTTTTGGTGGTGTTTGGATTTTTTTGTTGCCTTCTTTGTTTTATTTTTTTTTACAGCCTCTCCAGTTCCTAAAGAATATGGTTTTAAATTAGGGTCTTTGACAGCAAAAGCAGAGCACATTTTATAACTCCCAGAGCTACAAGAAACAGCTGTATATAAGCATAAAATCAGACAGTTTCTGTCTGAATGTGCTCCAGGTCACTGCTGCCCCAGTTCTCAGTTGTGTTCCAGCCCCTGTTGTGCCATTTCTCTTGTGCAAGGAGGCTGTGAGCAGAACCACCTTGTGCAGAAACCCTGCAGCAATGGGTCAAATGCTGGCCAGCACAAAGCCAATGGAGCTGCCCAACGCTGTGCCCTCGGTGGTCCAGAGCCCTGGGGAATACACAGCTCTGCTGGAGCAGCACTTGGAACAGCTCATCTGCATCCTGGGAAAACTGGGATGCTGCAGTCTGCAAGGCATTCTAACTCCTATAAGGAGAAAAGGGTTGGGCTAAGAGATACAAATATTTTCATTCCTTTTTTCCAATTGACATGGGCTTCTCTTGGGGAGCTGTCCCTGTGCCAGAAACTTTCCTGGCACAAGATCTTGGCACAGTGTCTTTGTCCCTAGGCCACTGTACTCATTTGTACTAATTATAAGGTAAAAGTTGGGGTTTTTCCTCTCCCCTAGTGGATTGCATGTTCCACAATCAGATGTTCAACTTAGATTAAAAATAAATAGATATATAACCTTCAGGCACAATATTTCTCCTAGGCTGCACAGAGGTAACTCCACAAATATTCACTGTCATTTCACAGATCACACACACGAGGCAGGAATTGAGTCTGAGTCATTCTTGCTTTAGAATGAATGCTGTTGTTGAAGAAATTTGGGATACTTTTCAGGGAGCATACAGACAGCCTAGTGATTACTGAAATGCTGGGCCCTCAATACCAGAGCTAACTGAAGATTAGTAACATTTAGTAGAGAATGTCCATGACATAAACCAAGTTTTTATAATTTCTTCTCTAAATTTGTCAAGAAGGTTGTTTGAAATCTGAAATATTTTATCTGAAACACTAATTATGCCAGATTTTTTTCATTTTTAATTCATAGGAAAAAATATGGAAAGGATACCATTGTTATGAGGAAAAAAATGCCAACACTCACCCCCCCTCCCAAATTTTCTAGTACACGGTAGTTCCAATAGAAAATTTCTCAGTAGACTTCTTTAGTTCAGTAGAAAGTTCTTCCTCAGATTTTCTTAATGTCTCTGGCCAAGTCACTTCATTTCTTCATCTCAGCAGTGTATTTGAAAGTAGATAAGCTAATGATTTTTTCATCCATTTTTCTTTGAGTGCTGGCTATAGAGACAAGAATCTATTTTGGATGGGCATTCTCTTGCTACTTTCTGTAGGACAGAGTGAGTTACCACCTCTCTTTCACAGTTTCTAGGGACTGTCCTACTACTACTACCCATGATAAATTAGAGTAATTCACATTAACTGAACATTTTCCCCCAAGTACTTGTGACTTTCTGAAACTATAAATACATAATTATAGAAGCACAGCTCTATAAGGATTAGTTGCTTGCTCTTTAAATTGAATCAGTGTGTTTCCATAGTACCCTTGATCATGTTCTGATACTCGTATTTGAAAATTTACAAGGAGAATAAGTGAATAAATTGTACTGCGAAGTGTATAATACTCAGTAACTTGGAATTTTAAACAACAGTCAGCCTTCAGGGACAGAAGTAATAATTCAGTTTCTCAGTTACATCACAGAGATTCTGTGCCTTATGTATAAACATATTTGTTCAGCTTGCTGGCTGCCAGATGATCTCCAAGATGGATGGTTTATCATGGCTCACTGAACATGGCAGATCTGCACACACACTAAAAGGTAGCCCTTCTGACAGCATCTTTACTTCTTGAAGGGCTAACAAGTTTTTAATGTAGCTTTTCATTCTGAAACAGGACATGTTATTCGTGCTATGTCTATGAAATCAGCATGGGTACCAAGGTGGCCCATGAAATAAGCTTCTCCCAGGAATGCCACATCTCTGGCAAAGGTCTTTTGTATCAGATTGGAGCTCAAGGACTGCAGCTTTCAGTCTAAGCTGGGTTTTAGCCTCTCTGGGTGGACAGGCCAGGGTCACTCTGTAAAAGGCACAGCAGCAGCAGTGCTCTCTGAGTGCTTTCTACGTGCTTTAAAGTGATCTAGGATTGCTTAAAGGGACTTTGACTACCAGACTGGATGTAATGCAAACCAAAATCTTTTCTTTCTAAATATCATATCAGCAGGTTATTCACAATCTCTCTGTTCTCACCAGCACTGACAGCCTCAGTAAAATGAGGCATTTGACATCTCTCCTTTGGCATGGGGAGATCCTTGTCAGTGTGGCAGGTGACCCTTGGAGCTGAAGCTGTTCACTCTCACCCCAAGCAGCCACATGCTTGAATTTTCAGCTGCAGCTGAACTTTGTTCCTCTTTTGGTGAGGGAATATATTTCACTCTCATGAGTGCTAAAGGGGCTGGCAGGAAGGACATTTAACTGTCACACAGACACCCACAGAATACAGGACACAGAAATAATCTTACTCAGGTATTATCAATTCTCACTGAAGGAAGCACTGCCAGATGCATGAGAAATAATGTAGATGCCTTTGAATCCTGCACACCTGGAGCTGCACATCAAGGGTTTCTGCAGGAAATAGGGAATACAATGTAGTGGATGGAAAGCTGGAAAATATTTCTTAAGCATAAAAGAAAGCATGCTTTTCTTCTCGGAGAGCTGGGCATTCTAAACCTCCTGTTAGCACAAAGCACTGCAAAAACTACAGGTACGGTGGTGATAATGTTGCTGTAGTCACAATAGTCTAAGAACATCAGCGATGGAAGGTTTATAAGTAAAGGCAATTTATAAATGCTTCTAGTGCCAGCAAACTGCAGTTAGGAAAAAGGAAATGGGTCTGCAGAGCATCCAGAAAGCTTTTCTTCAGTCAAAAATGGGGTGGGAGCTGCAGCCACGTGCTGCAGAGGGGAAGCAGTGGACATTACAGGCAGGGTGCTGTGGTCACTAATGTGAGCTGGGCAGGCTGGGAGTGTGATGCTCTGCTCCCCTCTCTCCTCCTTCCTTGGTAGCTGCAGCCACAGTCCCCACACTCCTCAAAACTTTCGCTGCATGCAACCTAAGCAGGTTTGTCAAATGACAGCCTATCTATGCCATCCTTGTGATTTCTTTCAGCCTGGTTTTAAAAATAGTTTCTGAGCAATTATGTGTCACATAAGAATAAACCTGCATGCTGGTGCATCTTTCCTGTCACCACAAAATAACAGCACTACAGTTTCTACATTTCAGTCCTGTCTTTTTTTTCTGCAAAGATCAACAGCTTCTGCAGCAAAAGGACACAGTATAATCAGGAAATCATCAGCCTGAAGTAAGTATAAAACTTGCAAAATTATGCACTCTGTGAAGAAACCTGCTGCTTTTTTTAGCATCTAAGCACACATACTGCAAAACTAAATCCTCCTATAAAATAAGTCAACACAATCCTCTTCTACCACCATGGCTGCACTTACTAATGAGAACAATTTTTTTTCTTTTCCCCTGAAATGAAATACTTTGCATATATCTGATGATCTGGCATAGGTGGGGCTGCTTTTGAGGCTTTTTTGTTTCCCCACGTTCAAAGAACCTTTACTAAGCCTGTTTCCAGACATCTGCACCAACAAGGTGAATCCCTGAGATGTTCTGCCTTCCCGGTGTTCATACTTCAAAGCTGAGGAATTACCATTTGTATGGAAGTCAGCATCTCCTGCACACTGCCTGGTCACACCAAATAAAGACAGGCAAAACTTACTCATGTCCTTCTCCATCCAAAGAAATGCTAAGAAAAAAGCTATTGGTTTTCCTGAGGATGTCTCGAGGCAATTGTTTTCCCAATTAGCAGCCTTGCCTGCTCCTCAAGCCTTGAAATACTATTGTACATTGCCTCTCCCAGAGAAGTGATTTGCCATTGCCTGTAGCTCCCTTGGACTGTGCCTGAGCTAGATTAAAAGGTTTTTTCTTCTGCAACTGGAAGGCCTCCATTTGCAGTTAGGCTCCATAGCCCAGCTTCTCGGGTCAGGAACATTTGAGGTGTGCACTGATGGAAGAGCACAGCCACACCAGGAACTGCAGCACCACTGCACCACTATCCAGCAGTGACCACTGGATCTGTTCCAGTGAAGGAAAGCTTTAGTGAAGAAAGCTGTCAAGGGACTCCAACCCTAAATCTTAGCAGCTTTGCTGTGGCAGTATTTTCCCAGAGTATCTCCCAGTATCCCACAAAGCCATGTTCTAAGTTGATGAGATTTCTGTGTCACTGGAACATCTCACAGACAGTGAGGGTGAACTGATGGAAACACTGATAAACTGTGACTGATGTCTGCACAGGTGACTGCAGATACAGCTGAGAAGAAAGCTGACAGAATTGTTGGGAGATACTTTTGCGTGGCTCACCATGCATGGTGAAGTCAAAGGGAATGACTTGAAATGACCCCTGAAGGGCAGAGGGACAGTGGCCAAACAACAGCACCAAAGCAAAGCTTCAGTGGCAGTGACAAAGGTTTAGTTAATATGAAGGGGATTTGACAGGATTTATGGCATACTGATCCATCATTAGCAGGATTTTTCCTGGCTTCCTTTAGAGTGATAACTCCAATAACAGTGCAGGATGAGCAGAGATAACAATGAAAAAATAACACAAAGGATAAACTCTTCTGGGTTTTAAGATCAACAAGTCCTTTTTTAAAATTTTTTTGTAGCTCAACCATTATTTGTCTAGTTTTTCAAAGCCTTACAACCCTAAAAATAATAAAATCTCTTTAATTTCTAAATTAAACAAACAGACAAAGCTATTGCAGCCTTTGAGCTCACCACTGCTGTGTGCTGCTTGAACAGAAGGGGTGGTGGTGTTTTTAAAGGCAACAAGGAAAATAATATATGCAGAGTGGTTCATGACCACATGCAATTATAAACACTTCCTGCAGAGCACATTAGGTCTGCAGGTTCATAAATGGTTTTTAGATTTTAATCACTCATCTTGGAGCAGTCTGGAAAAAAAAAAAACCCAACAAAACAAACAACAAAAACATATATCCAAGGTCAGGAGTAAAATGGGGTTTTTTTCTTGAATGGGAGGGACGATTTTGTGACCTTGCACTTCTCAAAACTCTTGTCTGTTCTTGTGCACTGATGCTGGTCATAGGTCTGACATCAGGAGAGGTTCCAGGTAGCCAGATGCATCAGGAGGTTTATGAGGCCAGACCCTGAGCTGGTATAAACAGTGACCTGACACTGACTTCTCGTGTCACCATGTGGCATGAGAAGAGCTGCTCTCACCAGCTGCTCCTATTTTGTAAACTTAAGCTGCTCCCGAGGAGTTGTTTACAGAACAACAATGGATTGCTCACTGATTTCTCAGACATTGAGGAAGCAAAAGGGAAAAGGAAGAAAACAAACTTTAACTGTCCCAAACAGCCGGAACAGAAACAATCCTCCACATCTCTGCAACACCTGGAAAAGCTGATTATAACTGCAGACCCCAATTACAGTGACAACAACACAGCAACAGAGTTCTTTAAAAAAAAACAGAGATGAAGCAGTGCTATTGATCACTATTATTAGCAGAGTGGGTTAGCATAATTTAAACCTTTCCATTAAGGCACAAAGATGGGTTTTCAAGATAGGGCATTGGTGCAATTATTGAGCTGAGTAGGAGGTAGAAATGTAATTATGTAAACTAACTGAATTAAGAGGATTGCACAGTTCATTAGGGTCCATTTTTTTTTGGTCAACATTTTGGACCACCAGCTGCTATAGAATTTAATTTCCATTAAAAAGCATTAATTGCACCTCTTGTGTGAAAGCAGAGCAGTTGTGTTCGTTGAGCAGCTCCATGCTTGCTGCTCTGATGCAGGTGTGGAAACAGCCTCCTGCTCCACACCAGAGCTCAGACAGTCAGCCTCTATTCCCTCATTAAGCCTTCAATGGGAGAAAGAACCTCTGCCAGCTCTGCCTGCAGTCACACTGGTCAGTAGGAACTTGGATAGTTCATATTATTAAGGACTTAAAGCAGCATTTATTCAGTAAAAACTACTGAAGAGAACATCCCATTTTGCAAAGTAATTTCTGAACATAGAGCAAGGCCCTTCCCAAAGGAGTTTCTCCGTGGACAGAAAGAAGAAAGGGGAAATAAAGAATCCAGGAGAGACTTGGAAACCTATGGATGAATTTGTATATAGCCAGAGTCTTCATTTCACACATTCCTTGTCTGGCTTTATTGTCCTTCACGTTACTGTGAGGTAATATGAAGGTGAATATTGCTCTATGTCCTATCAAAGAAATGTGAACCACACCTTCGGTCCTCAGCAACAGGGCAGTTTCCCACCTGTAAGAGGCCAATCTGCAGATCAAATAATCTTCTAAACTGGAGACCTTGTTACTTGTGTTATATGTGAGCCTCCCTTCCTTGCAGGGACATCTCTTTGTCATTGACCATTTTTCTACAGATGCTGCTGGCTGACTGGAGCCCAAGGCAATCAGTCACCAGCTGCTCCTCTGCCTCCAGACAGGGTATTCAGCCTGCAACAGGCAAATCTCATGCTGCTCCATCCCTGCCAGACTGTTTCTTAGGGATTTGTTGAGCTTAGCGGTTTTTTTTTTATTGTTTGAAAGTTTTTCCTAAATACAGGGGATGCTTTTAACTACAAATGTTCTAATACATTTTGACTCACAAACTGGCCACTCAAGCTCTTTGTGTATGAGGGTTAATGCTGAAGAACTTCATAAAGACACCTCTGGTATGTAAATGGATATAGGAGTGTAAATGGATATAGTACAATAAAGAGTGATCATACTGGCTTTTTATTTGCTGAAGAGAGGCAAAAAAAATCCCTAATTCTCCTCACCTCCAAGGAAACCACTAGATACAGACACAGAAGTTCACAGAGAGAGAAATGGTTCTGCCCTGAGGAGCATGTTTATGTAATATTTTTCTATATGCAGGGAAAAAAAGAGGATTCATACATCCATGTAAAAAGATGGCTGCTTGTGCTGTGTGAGGCTGCTAGGGATGTGTGTTTGATTTTTGCACCTAATGGCTTCTGAACAGGCTTTACCTGCAGTAATCACCAGGCTCCACATTTGTTCCTTTTTAAATGAGCATCCTGCGGGTGACTAAGCAAAAGGAACCTGTGGAAACCTCCTCTCACAGCATGTAAATCATCGCCACAACATTTGCTTTTTCCTTGCTGATGGCATTAATGTGTTGCTTCCACGGATAAATTAGGGACTCAGAGCAACACATTGAGCAGCCCTCTGTGCCCCCTCCCACGGCTGCCCTGCTTTGGAGCAGGGACTGCTCTGCAGTGACTCATTTGTAAAATATGGATGTGATCCCACAGAAACCATCCTGGTGCAGCTTCCAGCACCAGCATCAATGCCATGCCTCAGGGCTGCACCTCAATACCCCCAGGAAATTCAATAGAGTACCAACAAACTGTGCCCTCCTGTTCCAGTCTCAGCAGGTAGGACAGGTCTGCACTGCTTTTCAGATGAAATACCTCACCTCTGCAACCCTGTTTATTTCCACAGAATTTCTCAAGCTGTCCTGGGAAGTGAGCTGGACTGCAGTGTTCTTTTCCAGAGCAGGAGCTAAGTATGGCTAGAGAATGGCAGCAGGAGGGGCAAGCTGCTGTCTCTCAAAAAGCCCCAGACCTGCCAATCAGCCTCTAGTCTCTGTGCCAGGCTGGAACTCGTGAGCCCCAGGCCCAGAGCAGCAAAGGAGGAACACACATTTCTGCTCAAAGACCCACAGGCCCAGGGAGCAGCAAAGCCAGATTTAGGGCCAGGAGCCACGTGCCACCTTCAGCACGTGAAGTGTCACCTACCTCAGCCCCGAGCAGCAGCAAAGTGACACAATCTGGCTTTGAGTGCAACTAATTCTGCCACACAGAGGGGATTGCAGGAGATGCTGGGAAAGAACAGACTTAAGTACCTATTCTAAAAGCTTTGTGTAAGTCTGCCTCAAGGAGGAAACCTGCTATGAATTACCAGGATGGTTCACTCATCACAGTCTAAGTTCATATAAAGATACATCAATAGAGAATCACTATGAGACCCCCAGATTAAAATAAAAGTTAAAATATACAGGGAGAAGAGACAGAGAAACGTTGAATCATGCAAACAAGAGAAAATCACACAATAACATAGTGAAACCAAAGAAACAAATACATTTTCAACAGAGCTCAGAAAATAAATGCTATCACTCTGTATCTTCCAGATCTAAAAATCTATTTATAATGTCAGTGGAATAGGGTCAAGCCTTTTTTGGCTTTCCTTCAGACAGCCCCTGCCAGTGCCTGTGATAGCTGGTCACATTTAGGAGTGCCTGGCTCTGAGAGGAAGCCAAGCAGAGCAGCACCCAGGGCTTGGTCAACACCGTTGTGCAGGGCAATTTTTGGCACTTTCTCAATGACTGGGTTGGAGAAAGGACGTTATTTATTCATGCCAAGTTTCACAATAACTCCCAGGCCACCTGATAAAAGATTTGACAAAAATCAAATCTAGATTTTCATATTTATTAATATAATCTACATTATGATGTTTATAATAGACCATTATCTTCTTTCTGGCTCATTAGGACATAAGTTACCATGCCCGCTAATTCTGGCCTCAGGAGAGTCAGAAGAGTCCCCTTGCATGTAAAGAAAAATTTTACTTCTGCCACAGGGAGTTTTCTTGCTTTTTTTTCTGGCCCCATGATAAAAATTCCCTGGGAAAGCATCCTTCACTTTAACTTCCAGAGCAACTTTTAAAAATAGTTCTGCATTTACCTTTATTGCTAATTCAATCCTTCAAAAAGTATTCAGTCCTAGTGGGTTTTTTCTGTGCAAATAATTATTTCTCCAGTTTGCCTGCTTAGAATATATTTTTTTTCAGTGGTATTTTTCCTCTTCACTTGGCTTTTCATGTAAAGCTTCTCAAATGACTGATGCTAATGCAGCTGTCAAAAGGTCTGAAAATATTTGACTTTCATTTTCACAAGCCCAGATCCATAGTTTTACACTTTTTGGATCTATATCTTCATCTCAAATGGCACAATGAATAATATTTTTACTAGGTTAATCGATACATGCCTCACCTCTAGCAATAGAAATGTATGCTGCAGTTAATGAATTCATTTATAGGACTAAAATTAAATAAAGTACATATGAAGAGTCTGACCATTTCATGACAGCTTTCCATGTCTTAGATACAAGAAGAGAAAGGAGGTTGAACCAGCATTATTGATATTTTATTTAAACCTTAATTTTTCAAACTTTTCCAGCATATCCAATTTCAACTAGGGGAGGGAAAGTCTTCCTGAATTTTAAGTTCAGACAAAGAACAGTCTTGACTAGCTCCATACTCTTACAGACTTGTAATATCTAGTTATTACTTCCTTTCACCCAAAGAACAGTCTTGACTACCTCCATACTTTTATAGACTTATAATATCTAGTTATTACTTCCTTTCACCCCCAAAAGTCGTATTTAGATTCTCAGACCCACCTAATCACACTTCACTGTCCTTGCTTGTATCCTGTATTTGACTAATTCAAATCTTATGGCACATTTCTGACTTAATTTCCCACATTGCTCCATTTATATAACAATATTTTTCTTCTTAACTTAAAGTTGTTCAAAGCAACCAGACCAGAGGCAAATGCCAAGCCAGTGCTCATAACTTATTTGCCAACTGTAGAAACTTTGAATTTCTCCAGTATCCTGTGATTTGATAACATTTCATCTTACATCAACAGCATAACTTTTGCAAATCTTACTATAAGTCACCTCTCTGTTAATAGATTTTGCTCCAAATACCTTTCTGGGGTTCAGCCTGTCAAATTCCCCAATTCATCACTATTGCACAGACTAATTTGAATGTCACCTCCAAAATTATCTTTGATTAGCTTTAGTTTTCTTTCATCACTGATTTGTTTGGTGGTCTCATGTAAAATTTAGGAATTTATCAAGTTGTTAATATTCCTCTGATCCTGATATTCCCTAGCCTGTTGCTACCTGACAACCAGTAACTTACATGTGTTCCTCTACCTGAATCTATCATTCCCAGCAAACTCAGACACTTTCAGTTTTTATGGGCCACCTCTTTGTTGCAAAAGCTAATTTCATATTAAAACCAGTCTAGTTCCTTTGCCATATTCATTCATTCTTGTTACCTTTCCTTGCATTCTGGGAAGTAAAATACAATTTTATGTCTACTTTTATTGGCTGAATGCACATAAAGAACATCAAAGAAAATATTTTTATATAAAATGTAATCTATCTAGACACCAGAACTGAGATGATGGCTGTATTGAGCCCCCTCGATTGGATGCACTTGAATTTGGAAGATCATAAAAAAGGCAAGGCTGGACAGATATTATTCATTATTAATCTCCAGTTGCTCTCAAATTCTTTACAATATCATCAAGTCAAAGGAAAGTGTTATGAGGTAACAACTCTGGCTTTCCTTTTGAAAACATCTCATCTCTGTTCTGTTATACTGCACCACCAGGACTTGATTGGAAATGCCAAACCATAACAGTTCTGTAAAAATACAATGGCAAGATTCATGGTTCTATCACATTTATGTTGGAGGAATGACAACTAACCTTGGCGCTGGACACTAAATTAATAATATGTTCCTTTGGGAAGTTTCACTTTGAAGTGTTGCTGCCAGGTCTTGAGTGGAAAGTAAAGTATGAGAGTTGAGGAAAATGAAGTGCCAGGGCTGGACCAAGAGCTCAGAGCAGACACCATTCCAGGCAGAGCCACAAGATGATGTGTGAGGGGCTCTCTGGCTCCATGGGCATTGTGTCTGCTCTTACAGCTCCTCTCCCCATGCTCTCTGTCCACAGGGATGGAGATGAAAGAGCCTCACATCCTTTCTATTCTGAATCTCTGGCACTATCAACAAGGTACAGCTCCTCTCCTTAGCTCCCCACCATACACATATTAAAATAAAACCTGTGATTAGCTTCCAGATAAATATATCTTTTGTAATAAAAAGCTCATGTATGAAGGGCAAGTTGCAGGCTGATAGAGGCAAGGCTTGTGCACTCAGAAGCAATCAGGACAAGCTCCAGCCTTTGTGTGCTTGGCTGACATGCTCTCAGCCCTCAAAAGTGCTGCTGAAAAGAAGCTTTCAAAACTGCTTTTGAAAGTCAAGGCCATAGTCTGCACAGCACATAAACAAACAACTTTTAGATCCTACATTGCCTTAAAATCCCAGGGAAAAATGGAACTCTGAAAGTGAATGTACACTGATATTGTTCTTTGGCTGTTCTATATTCTACTTACTAAAAATGTCTGAATACCTCTAAAAAGTTTTAAAAGGTAAAATGGCATTGTGATGCATGCAAGAGTGAGACAGAATATCTACTCCAAAAACGCGCAATAAAGCCAAAGCCTTTCACACTAGCATCCTGAACTCAATTAAACTGGCTTTGAGGTTCAGAATTCAGCTCCCAATGCTTTTCTATTTTCCTCCTTTCTCCAATTTCTATTATGTGTATTTCGAATGTGCTATCTACCACAAACTCTGCAGTAAGATGATTTCATTATTGTCCTGCTATTTCAGCAGTTTAGAATGAGGGACAGTCACACAACATAAAAACAAGCAGTTGCAGAAGAAGAAAGAAGTCTTTTCCTGCCTTCAATGGTGAGTTGCAAGAGGTACTAAGGGAAGAGCTAAGAATCTAAGATTCACAACACAAATCCATAGGAGAAACAAACTCCAGAATTCAAGCATTACTCTGCTGTATTTTGGCCAAAGGTTTCAGCTATGTTTTAGAATTTATTATTTGTAGTTCAGAGAGAAATCCCCAAGAATTCTTTATCTCTCACGGATGGACTCCCTCTGCCCCAGGGACTCTGCAGGAGCTTGTTGCTAATTTTGTGGCAAATCATATGTTGCCCATGCACAGTATGAGCTGCTCAAACACTGACTTTCCTTTTTTCAACTGAGTCAAAGCCACTTTTCCTCTACGGAGGAACAAGCTCATGGCAAGGCAGAAGTTCTAAGGGAATCTATTTCTGAGTTATCTGAGTGCATACATAGCTCCTGAAGATTTTTTTAAAAGAATGAAAAAAAAAAAAACTTCTTGAAAGAAATAAAAAGAAGATTTTTATCTTTTGGATCAATGAAAACTGGACAAACAGAATTTGACAAAATGTAGCAAAAAAAAGAAGAAAAACTAAAACAAGACATTCTCTTTGAAGAAAGAGTAGTAGTCAAACTCAGATGAAGTACTTTAGAAACTGTTAGTGGGCTACTAAACTAATACATTTGAAAGGAAAGTTCTTACTCAAACTCCGGCAGTAGAAATTACTGTAGAATTTCTCTTTTTCACTAAAAAGGTTGGGTTTTGGCACCAGCAGCTTAGTATGTACTTTCATTAAACTTACCAGCAAGGAAAATCCTCCACTGATCAAGGCTCTGGACTTGCTTAAGGAGCTCAGATTCAAGAGCCACCTTTATATCACAATTTCTGCAAGTTTTTTCTCAACCTGGTAACTGAAGCTACACCATAAAATATCAATAAATACCCAGTCACTTTAGCATCTATGCTTACATAGACTGTATTTTTAGTGACAAAGATAGCTCAAGCTGAATAAGAAAACATTATTCAGTTGCAGTGTATCACTGAAAGCCTGTATTTCTTTTTTATGTAATACTCAGAGCACCCTGAAAAGAAAAACAAAATGCTAGAAAGAATCCTTATTGCAGATACACAGCAAAGCCCTCAGACAGGATTCTCTAACTCTCTGCCTAGTTCATGTTTTCCCCAGTTGCTGTGATCAAGACACATTCTCAGAAGATATTTGGAATTATTTTGAAGAGGGCATCTTGGAGGTCTCTTCCAACCCAGTGATTCTGTGTGATAGCAGCAGCAAGTCTGTCATAACAAGGGCAACACCTGTGCTTCCCTGGATATCAGGAATCCCAAATCCAGTGTGTGTCTTTCTGTGGTTTAGGAGGGAGACCAAGGATTTCAGTTGTGACTTGACAATGAAACCCGACAGGATATGATTATCTGAATACTGAATCAGATTTCTGGGGAAGCTGCCTGTCTGAAATCATTGCATTTTTATTAAATTTGACACTACATGTAGAGATAAAATAGTCAGTGACTACATTTCATTACTGTGGTAAAAAAAGACTGCTTTAATATAAAGTTTCCAGACTGTCTAAAGGTTCAGATCGTATTAACAAAACCTACCACACTGCTTTGCTCCTTGGATAAGCTTTCTGGAATGAATGCATGTGGGCAAAGAGATACCACTCAGCATAGGTTGTAGTAGCTTGGTTTGTCAAAGAACAATTCAGCAAACTCAGGTGTTATTGGAGTGAACAGAAAAAGCATAGTTTAGTCTGAGTGTATCATGGGAATGGTACCTGAGCCAGGCTATGGATGACACACATTGGTGGGGTTTGTGTCACATATCCTGTGGCATTTCTCCATCAGGGCAGATAGTTACACACCAATTTTCAGTATTACATCCATACAAGGAATTATAGTTCACTGGCCCTACCAGGTATAAGATGCACAGATAGGCTGCATATATCACAAAACACAGAATACTTCAATTTCTATACCCCCAGTAGCAAAGGTCTAGCAAACCATGCCAGACAGTTCCTGTCTGGAGAGGCAGTTCAGGTAGTTATTTATTTCCAGCATTATTGCTAGCAGATAGTTTCCAGGCATTATTAAATTCCTACTCCCTAACAACCAATTCCCTATTATTAACATGCATTGACAGCCCACTCACTACCTGTAAATGTACAATATATTTGGCACAAATCAAGCTTCATTTGCTGCCTGAGAGTATGGATTCAGTTTGATGGACACTATCAAAAACAAACCACAGAACTGCTTGGGGCCAGACAACACAGATAAGCCAGTGCAAGTGAAATTCCATCTAGCAGCTGGGGAAGTCAACTGGATGCCATCCCTCAGTGCTGCACAGTACAAAAGCAGAGAAGTAATTCTCTGCACTTCTAGCAAATTGGAGGGCATTTTCCAGGCTCACAAAAATTTTCCACTCCATTATCAAACAAATAAAAAAACCTGATAGTGAAAATTGAGAAGCATGTCTCAATTATTCTTAAGAATATTACAAAGACACCTGTTAAGTTGATTATTGACGCATTGGCAGTTAATGCACTGAAGCATTAAACTGAGAGATCTTTTCAGCTACCCAGGAATACATATATCAATTTGTTCATCTGCTACCAAATTTCAAAGTAGACTCTTTTGACAGGCCCCCTCACTCCCTCTGGGACCACTCTGGTCCTGTGTGGGGCTGGAGAGAGCTGCCCTAGTTTGTAATAAGATGGACCTTCTCCCTCCACTCTGGGAAAAGAGGTTTTGAGCATTTACAGAGGTGCAGTCATGAGAATAGAGAGGCCAAAATGTCTGTAAAAAAAGTTTACCCTGATTTAGTCATAGAGGAGCTAGGTCTAAACCAGAGAAGAGCTGAGACTACCTAAGTCCTGAGGAAAACACAAAACTCATAAACTGTGTATTTCACTAATGATTTTTCTCTCCTTGATGAAGCCTACATAGAGTACCCTGTTGGAGAGAATGAGCCCTCTCTTGTTCACTTCCCATGCTATTTGCCATCCATGAAGGGAGTTTATATCAGGGAACCAAACTGGCTAGTGATGATTAGGCAGAAAAAAGTAATTAGCAGGAAACAGGCTGATCAGAAAGCATGAACTAAAAACTCAGGGAATTGTCAAGTTCCTCGGCCAAGACAAGCATGGGCAATAAACCTCACACTGAAATGTGATTGGGTTGGTGGGGGAATGTTTTGGAATGGAGGAACTGAGAGAGAAAAGTTAATGGTGGTACTGGGATTACTATAATAATAAAGGGAGTGGTTGCAAATAGAGGTCTTAAAGCCTCTTGAGAAAAAACCATTATTCTTTATTTTTAATTTTGTTTGTAGAACACAGAAGATTGTCCAAACTTTTCAGCCATGGAAAAAGCCCAAAACGTTTTGCTCAAATTTCCAGTAATGTGAACAGTCAGTAAGTGACCAGTTTTAATGAGACTTCCAAGAGTCATTAGAAAGCTAATGGTTTCTCAGATTATATCCCTTTGCCAGTTGATTACCTTGCTTCGTGTTGGGAGTGCATGTGATTACTGCCTTGCAGAGATCAGCAGCAGCACCTCTTACATCCAAAACAATGGCAAGTGGTGAAAAGTTGGACTTACTCCTCCTGCTTGCCCTGGGCTTTGCCCTCAGTTCCTTCCCAGGCAGCCGACAGAGCTGGTGCTCAGCTTGGCTTTGCATCCCATCCCTCTGCCTCACGCTTGTCCTGACTTACTGCATAACCCAAGCAGTAAATGGCTTGGGTGGCTGCTGGGGCTGGCTCAGAGACCTCATTTCACAGAGCCCTTGAGCCCCAAGAGGAGAATAAACACGGAATTAAAGATGAATTTATTCCATGTAATATATTTCTATGTGCTGGTCACCATCTTCTGCAGTGTTTAACCCATGCAATACAGCACTGGTATGTGCTTGGTATGACAATTAATTATTAGAGTTTGTACAACCAGTTCTTCTCCCTAAAATTCCATTCCTTGCAAGAATTTTTCAAAAGAGAGAAAAAAATCTTGGAAGTCATACCGATGCCACTTCCAAGGTAGGATTGCTGGACGTGGCTGTCCTTAGGAAATACCACTTATTGTTCAAAAGGTGAAGACGGACCTCTGCCAAAGGCAAAACAAGAGGATTTTGAAGATGATTATGGTCCAGTTACAGTATATCCCTCTGGAAATAGCTGCATTGTCTTGAAAGCTTTCCAGGTTTAATGTTTTCACATTTATCATGGCAAATGCAGAGTATAATCAAGAATCTTTGCAGATCTTGGCTAATACCTAAAACTGGAATCAGCTCTATTATTGCCTTTATTGCTGACATCTGTTTCTCCCTAAAGATGTGTAAATAAGTGTGGCCAACACAGCTGACAGGGAGGGAAGAGATACAAACCAAAAAGGAAAAGTGCCTCTGGGATATTTTTCAGGCCCAGTGATAATAAATTTCAAAGACTGCTACTTTCTCATGGCATGTACTTAGACCCTAGGCTGTACTAGACCCATTAGTGCAGGATAGATGCCTCCATGACACAATCCTTGTTTTTATACTACAGCAGGGTTGCAGTCCCAGTGTTTCCCACAGCAAGGAAGTGAAAGAATACATGTTTATCCATGAAAGCTGTAATGATGCCACATTAAGGGTTAGAAATTTAAGAACAGAAGACTTGGTAAAAATATTTATCCTTCCAATCACTCGTGCTGAGAAGGAGCATCCTGAATTGAGGGTTATACTTCTTTCAACAGTCCCAGTGAAGCCCCCTCTGAAATTTGTTTATTGTGTACATTTGGAATATCCCATCTGGCTTTCTCTTTTTTTTTTTTTACAGAGAAGGATTTAAAGGTAGTAAAGAACACATTCTTCACTCAGACCTATCTTCATGTATTACAAGTGGAGAAGTGACAGTGAAAAGGAAAGCTCAGCCACGTGGAAGAAAGTGGATAAGTTATTTTGTTTATTATATCCATTACAGTTATGCCCAGGGACACAATGAGTCTAGGGCCCTGTTATGCAAAAATCACTGTGCAGCACAAGTAAGAGCTGTGTGAGGTCTGAAGAGCTTGCAGCCAAACAGAAAAGTCAAAAGCCACCACAGACACCAAGCACACGAAAGGGCTGGGAACACAGCTGTCCTGGAAAACATCTTCTCAGGGTCATAGGAACAGCTTTATTATTTTCCTAACGTCAAGACGGATTTGGGGTAGGTGAAGGCATGAACTTCTGGTGGGCAAGGACCAGCAAAATAGAAAACCAAAGTGGCAAGACAATGAGGAGGGGAAGGACAGCAGGAGCAGCAGAAGGCACTGAACTGCACAGGGTCCTGCAAGGTAGCACTTGCACTATGGACTGGGGATAGAAACAGGCATGAAGACACTTGCCAAAATATTTACAAACCCTGCAAAAGAACAAATTTCATATTCCAAATATTGCTATTGTAGCAATGTCATACACTGACTAAAATGATGAATATCAATTCCACATTTAAACTAGATGCTAACAGAAGGCATAGCTGCATTGCCCTCTCCTTTGCCATGTGTACAATTTTCCTGTTCACTAATACACTTCAAAGATGTCAATTAGGAAAAAAAAAAAAGTAGCTCTAGGTTAGGAATTTCGTTCCCGAAACTAAAGGATTTGGAGTTTTCCTGCAGTTTCATCCTATGCTGTAGTATAGAGCACAGACAGATACTTCTCCTAAAAGAAAACCATCAGGTCTTACAGGTGAGCTACAAAATGTCTGTTGCCAACAAAATTCTCTCTAGGAGTGTATTTTGATCATTGATGTAGACACTTTGGAGAAAATATTATTGAAAAGTCATTAGGCAACATTAAATATTGTCATTAAACACTATCAGGTTGATATCATTGAGTTACAAAGATTGATCACAATGTTTGACATAAGTGTAGGAGCAGCAGAAGGACTCCCTGTCATTGAGGCTAAAAGTGGAGCTGCCATAGTGCTATAGCTTTCTGCAGTGGAGATATAACTATTTCAATGTTTTTAGAGCTGTCTTTGAACTGTGCACAGGAATGATTCACAGCTGGCAATAAAATGGTGAGCTTTTAATTGTTTAGGTCTTGGGGGAAACAAGAATCAGTTTTGCATACAAGTTTCTGGTAACTGTCCAATTCTTAGAGACAAATTACAATAGCTTAGCAGCAAACAAACAAGTATTGTTTGCTTGTTTTCGCCAAGACCAAAAAGAGTAGAAAAATATATGTACAGAAAATAATCTTCACTGCCACCCCCAAACCGACACTGTAAGGAGTTTTTCTCGAAGGTACAGTGCTGCAGCTTCAGCAAGGAGTGCATTTAAGGCTTCTTTCCCTGTCTCACACTGGATGCCAAGGCCTGACCTCACATCTGCTCTGGGCTTCTCTGTGAGCAGAGCAGCTGCCTACACCCTCAGCAGCACCACAATTAGTTCCTCCATCACCCTCATCTTAGTGCAGCACTACCTTGAGACACAACTGAGGCTGTAGGCTGCTCTCCAAAAAAATCTCAGTAAAGTTGCATTCATTTTTGTGCTTAGATTTTTACATACCTTCAACTTTTGAAATTTTGCTTATTCTTTCTTTTCCATTTGCGCATATTTGAACTTGACTAAAGTAAAAATTTCTAAGGAGAGGCTACAAGCTGAAAAGAGGGTAAAATGTGTTTTCAAGTTTGGGAATTTCCTGATACATCACCGTTTAAAAAATATAGATAATGATTATAGTGCTAAATATATTTTTGCTTTCTCAAAAAATCTTTTTAGGGAAAAATAAAATAAGTGAGAGAAGAGAAATTTTGGTTACTTCCCCTCCTTTCAGCACAGTAATGAAAACAACTGAAGCAAAACTCAGTGTCCTGCATCTTCTGCAGCAAGGCAGTTTCATTTTTTTTCTTTTTTTTCCAGCCATAAATCTTGGTGTCAGTGTCCCTGGAGGTTTCATCATTCTTCTCTTTATCCAGAAATATTTACCTTGCCTTTCAGAGTGTTTGAATTTAGGAAGAAAAGAGCTCATCATTTTGTGTGTAATTTCAGCTGAAACTAATTCCAAAAAGCTCTGGCGATACATACTGAGCATTCAAGCTATACAGTACAGCAAAGCCTCCTAAATTTCTGCTCCTGGTACTGACAGAAACTGGTTGCTCTGTGGAGGTAGTTTGTCAATAGGAGTGAGGCAGACCCAGACTCAGGGAGGTGCTTTGGGGAATACCAAGAGGGAGCCTGACAACCCAGAGGAGCTTCTTATGGTGCTCTCATACAAGCTTTTATGTTTGTACCATATAAAATATTCCTTTATCCCTAAATAGGAAGCAGAATGAACTAGTTTTGCTAGATGTTACCAGATAAGACTTGAAGGTATTAATTAAATTGTTACTTCCAAAAGACATGGAAATTCTATATAATAGTATCTTTTAGCTCAAGTTAATTAAAGCAAATGGTCATTATTTACCCCACCAGGGCAAAATATGGCCACACAAATCCACAGGAGATGGGCAATCCTGATTTAGTTTTAATCCTGCTTAATTTTTTCTTTCTGCCATACAAACGTGAGGTTCAAATTTAAAAAAATTAAAAAAATAAAAAAGTCAGCTGACCCATGTTGGCTTTCTGTTGCCTTTCCGCAGCCAGAAGCAGGCTCTGACTGTTCAGATGTCTCTTGAGCTGTCTGCAAGACTGGTAAAACAGTCGTGACAGATTAAGAGGAGCAGAAGTTAAAGGGTTTTCCCTCCTAAAACAACGAAGGATAGCATTGTTAGATCAAAATATCACCAGGGAAGAGAAGGAGTTGCAGACACGCTTCTGCTTCGGCACTACTATCAGCGAGGAGACTTGCCCAGGGAGAATGGAATGAATATGAACAGTGCTGGCCAGTGGGCACGGAGAGCTGCACAAAGGCAAAGCCATTCCCGAGCGGGAGCCTGGCTGCTGGGAACCTCTGCCCAGACACCCACCTGTCTGCAGAGCAGCTCAGGCTGTGATGAACCCTGCGGGCAGCAGCCAGAGCTCGGGCTGGAGAGCAGAGAGCAGCAAGCAGCAAGCAGGGTGACTCGAGCTGTGGGTAGCGGAAAGGGCCTGGCTGATGCTGTTTGCCTCGCACATGAACGCTCTGTGCAGCTCCCCGGGACCGGGCACCCGCCCCGCTGAGAGCACACAGCTCCGGAGGAGCAAGGGGAAGACACTGGGGAAAACCCAGCCCGAATATCAGGGTCTGCGAATTCTCCATTTTCGCCGAGAGAGGCGGCAGCACCGCCCGCATCTGTCAGCGCCTCTGCACAGCCCCCAGCAGCAGGCTCTTCCCTCGCCCAGCCTGCCCCACTGCTGTGCCTGCCTGTCCTGCGGCACAGAACCTCTCCTGAAGGAGCAGATGGGGTTAATGGGGACGAGAACATCTCCTTTCAGTCGGGCTGGCTAAGCTGTGCACATCATCCTGCGCTGCGTGGGCTGTGCCGTGTGGGCTGGGGAGCCTGACTCCAACTGAGCTCATCCTGTTCCAGCAGCACACACGCTCTCTCCTGCCTTTTGTCGCTCCCCATGAATGTTAATCACTAATACCTTGTTTTCAAGTAATGGTCTGCTGCATGAATCACCCCGAAGACGGTTGTAATTCAAGGCACACCGCCGCAAAGCAGCACAACATAACCTCAATTGTCTCGCTTTCATTTATTTCGCTCAGGTTATAATATGTCTAATTTCACTTCCCCAAAGTTGCAGAGATAGAAGCAGCGTTCCTCCCTGCAGCAGCCAGTAACTATGGTGACCAACGCCAATGCGATGAGCACACCTTCTGTTCCAACAGGAGCCCAGAAGCACTGGAGTTAAGAAATGACGTAAATAAATACAGGAGTGAAAAGAAAACCAAACCACTGGGAAAACTTTGTCTGGGTTTAAAATACACTATGGAATACGTTATTCATAAATGCCTGTACATGTGTATCTTTCAGAGTCTTGTGATCTTCACCAGTTAAAAACACCAGACAAAATCAGCAAAGAATATTTTTTTAATGTTTAGATGGAAAGAACAGAACAGATTTATCTCTGCCCCTGTCACACAAACAAACACACTTTGGAGTACCTAGTGGCTGATTCCTGTCTTACAGGATATTATTATAAAAAGTTCTAGTTCCAGCCATGTCTGGTACGTGGCACAAATGTGATAATAATCAGATGCAGGCCTGAAGGACTCGACAGATCTGCTGCAAAGTCAACTGAGGAGTGTCCTGACCTGAACTAGGCCTGTTCTGCTGGGGTGGGAAACAAGGTTTGCAGAATGCACAAAATGCTGCCCCAGCCTTACTCCTTAAGTGTGCTTTCAGCTGCTCCTTCTGACAAGTACTTGGGAGCTTCTGCTGCAAGCCAAAGCAGTGACTTGGAGTCGAAGCAGGGGGGGCCAGGGCTGAGCATCTCTCTGGTACTTGGAGGTGACTTTGGTACCCAGGAGTGAAATGTGTGTAGGGCTGTTGCCTCATCTCATCATGGAGTGGTTTGGGTTGGAAGGCAACTGGAAGATCAGCTTGTTCCAATCTCCCTGCCGAGGGCTGGGGCTTCATCGGAATTCTGTCTCTTCTGCTCCCCACTGACACTAAAGGGTAAACTGAAAGGGAGTGCTTTACCAAAAGCCTGCATAATAAAGGCTTTGCCAGAATTAAAAGCCAAGGCTTTTTGTCTCCAGTTAAGCAATGAGCTATCATACATAATTCAAAAGCTTTTTTCAGAATATTTCACATATTAATTAGTAGTAGTACTATGAATATTCTTCTAATTTTATCACTGATAGCTTTTTGCTGCTTCCTAACTGTAAAAAAACTTCTTTAATCTCTGGAATTTATACAATACATTACATTATTTCTGCCTTTTCCTTTATTCACTTTTTTTAAAAAATGTGTTTCTGTTTATCCTAAGCCTGTAAGAAAGTAAATTGTTATATAGCTGGCAGCTGGTTTGCTGTACCACAGAGTTTCACTGGTTGTATTACAGGTAGAAGCAGGGGCAGGAGACAAAGAAGGGCTGATTACAGTGATATTTCAAAGAACAGTGTGCTGGTTTATTCCCAATTAAAAGGTGGAAAGGAAAAGCTGTGGGTTTGAAGAGTTACACACGGAAGAAATCTTAATTTACTTTAATGTCTCTGCTCACAGTCAGCGGTTTCAGGGCGCCTGTGCATCCAAACTAATCAAATGGTAGTTTCTGTGTGACAGTCTCTCCACCCCACTTGACACCCCTCAAGGCTGCTTTCAACTTACTCAAAGTATTCAGACACACAGTCTGGAGAACCTGAGCCAGGCACGTATTTTTGTTGGTGAGGAGGTAGAGCAAACCCTAGGGCACATTTCATGTTCCTTTTCATGTACTCTCTCAAGGCCTCCTCTTCTCCCTGCCCCCCCAGTGCTGTCCCTTCCAAGTAAACACACAAACAAAACAAAGAGCCCTTCTTTCCACTCTGGAAAAAAAGAAAAGAAAAAAAAAAAGCCCAAACACCACAGCAATTTTGCCTGAATAGCCCCCATATTACTCAATCCTGCCAACATCTGTTTCCCCTGTCTGTAGTTAAAATGCAAATGCCATCTTCTTTTCTCTCTCTTCTCCTTTCCCTAGACAACTGTGAGACCTGCTACCTGTTTTTAGGCAAAGTAAAATAGCTTTTCCTTGTTGGCTCTGTCCAAAAACAGCAGGGAACAAAGCATTTGTTATTTTTAGATCCCACAGTTCTACTCCATGCAGGAGGCTCTCTGTCCTGGAAAGATGAAGATTCTCATACGTAGCTTGAAAAATATTTATTGCACTGCTGGTTTAACTACTTGTTTTCAGAGTGCTGCACTGAAAACCTGCTAATGGAAGTAGCCAAAAGCTATTAAAAATTTCTGCTTGTCCAAGCGCTCAAAGCTGAAATGTATATCCCAGCTTTCTTTCTCTGTCACACCAAGCTCATCTTTTCTTATCCTTGTAACCCCATTACTTCCAGCCTGACAGCTTTCCCCTCCATGCCCTGAAGCTTTATTCCATCCCCTGAGCCACACTACATAAATTCCCTCAGGTTAAATCTTTTATTTTCTTTTGTGTTATCTCTAAAGGACCCCACTTCAGGACTGATCAGCTCTCTGTGCTTCTCACTGCCCCCATATGCTCTGTAAGGGTGATTTCCATTTCCTAGTCACCATGTAGTAAGCAAGGAAGTGACATCTAATGTCACTTCTTAGTGAAGGTGGGCTACAAGATGCTATAAGAAGAAGAAAGGTAACTTGGAAAACACAAGGTTGCTGGCAAACAGTTCCTTAGAGAGAGCTGAGGAACTCTGAGAGATGCAGATAAAGTCTGGAGAGAGGAATGGCAGAGTTTAGTATCTTTGAGAAGAGGAGGCTGAGAAACACTGCAGTTACCTGTGTGTGTGCCACACCTGAGCACACACTGGAGCAGAAGGACCTCTCAGGAGTGTTTGGGGGAAATGATGCTCTCACGACCACACAACCCATCAGTGTGGACCTTTTCCCCCTGACAATATCTTGAGACATCTCAGTGATAACCAAACAACCAAAAATACTTGGAGACTTATTAAGTGGGGACTGAGTTGAAGGGAGAGACCAAATTAGCAGTTGCTGGAGGGTATTTTTGGAATAGGCCCTAACCCAAGAAACCAGAGAAGTATTTGACATGAGCTACATTCGTGAGTTGGGGTTCACCTGTGGGCTGAAGGCATGAGCACAAAAACTGCATTGTTGAACCAGAACCACCATCTCTGCAATGTGGGACCTCTTCCAAAGGAGCACTGAGCACGTTTAATTCCCTGTGAGGGCAGTTTGTAGTTGAAACCAATTATATTACATATGGGATCATATAGATGACACGAGGTTTGTCAAGCAGTTGGCGCTTTAGATAGCAGGCGCATGAAAATACATTATTCAAGTAATTAAGATCTATATTTTCACAAATTTTCACCTTTTTTCAGATACTGTGAAATATGCTTACATATGCTTCCACCCCAGAAAGTGCCTTACTTTTACAAGAATCTGACTTTATAGCCCAATATTTTTAATCACCAGTATATATAACTACGAGCAATAAAGTAATTTATAAATGTCTGAAAATGATACATAAAAGACAAAAAATATGTTTTTCTCTAATGCCACTTCTCCCTCCTAAGAGCAGTAATCATCATTAATGGAAAGTTGATTATTTAAGCAAGAAACCCTCAGCAGCCTCCCACAACAGCTACTCAACCACTCAGTGATCTCTGGTTAATACACAGATATTTTAACAAACCACTTAATTTTGTAGAGGAAACCTGTATTATCCATATTCTGTTGCACTACAAGCACAATTAAGCTACTCTTTTATGATATATTTCACCATTAGCATTTTCAAACACCAATAAAATGGAGACATATAACAAAGGAACTTTTTCTTAATTACTCTTTTAGACATCAAAACATATTTTGTTTGAGTTGTGAGTAGATGCTAGAGGCAAGTGTGGCCTGTTCAGAATTGTTTCCATGTTCCAAAAATAATTAGCTGTATTCTTTTGATACTAACACAGACATAAAGAGGAATAACATCAAATTAATGAAGCTACACCAGTATATGGCATGAAGTAGAACACAGCTGCATTTTTAAAGAGATTTTCTCTGAAGTCATAATTTGAAGGGGAAATAGGAAAAACCAACTGCAACAAAAAATAATAGTAATCTCAGTTCCTGTATGGCATTTCTGTCACATCTGAAATTCAGATTGATTTGACTAAGAAATGAACACCAGCATTTGGGGATGCTAAATAGCAGCTTTGTCAGGATGGCTAAGGGAGAGGCTTGGAACATCCTTACTTGACTCGATGTGTTGTCACAGCAATTTGAACTGATGGCAGTTTTGAAATCTGAACAAAACTTTGTACCTTGACACTACCTGGAAAGTCAAAATGCAGTCAGAACAGCTTCATCCAACACTCACAACTGCTCAGATTAAATTAGTTCCCATCCATTACCTTCTATCCTCTAGGTTATCCTCTAACATTATGTTCAAAAAATAAGGTCACTGTGAGGTGGGGTATTTCTTAAAGGAAGCTGATGTCCCAGAACAACTCTTCAATAGCACCATTGAGACAGTGTTAGTGATCTAGTGCAGACAGGCAGGATGCTGGTGCATCCATTAACCTCATGGTCTGCATGCTTGTACACCTTAAGATCTGTCTCATCCATTTCCTTTCTTTCCCCCTTCTCTTTTTTGTTTCTCTGTGTCTCCAGGTACTGAAAATAAACATACGTTCAGGGGAAAAAAAAAAAAAAGAAACAAACAACAAAAAGCCACAAGTAATACCCTAAAGGCTTTGATTCGAGAAAGGAGTGAAATACCTACTGAATGATCACTGCTTCCTAAAGATTCAATTCTGTCCCTAAATTTTACATAGCATATTATTCCAAAGTAGGAGGCTATGGAGAAAAAGTTAACCTAAAGAATAATCTAATCTGATGGAGTTCACAAGCTGACAATTCAACCTCCATGACAGGCCTGAGAATCTCCTTTCCTTTTTGGGGGAGAATGGAGGAGCAAAAGAGGAAATGGTGCTATAGTTAAATACACCAGACTAGATACTGCATCCAAGAGAAAACATATTATGATTAAATTCAATGTTTGATTCTCCATCGCACAAAGCAGACTACACAGAAAGACAAGAAAATGCCATTTCCTGTGAGCTGAAACATCAATTAAAATGAAGAACTCCTCTGAAGGTAAGGAACAGCGTCACCCAGTAATGAGAAGGTAATTTCCAATGGCAGAGGAAGGAGGATGCACCTGATGGGAGCTGGGCATGGCTCTCCTGGTATGACATGGGGCTGTTTCCAGAGGAGTGCTGACACAGGACTACACAGTCATCCCTTTCACACCGGGGGTGCATTGACTCCCTGGGAAAAAAAGCATGACTCCCTTTTTGTCTTTTGATTTCAGCCGTTCTGGTTTTGTTCTGTTCTAGACCCTGCTCATTGCAGTCCCTTGCAGTTTTTAATGCTGTGGCACCAATTCATTGTCTCTCCAGCCTGCTGGGATCAGAAGTGGGTCACCTAGCTCTGCCCAGCACACACCTGATGGTGGCACACACCGTCAGACAAGGCTGCATGTTTTGACACCTGTGCTCTTTGCAGCCACAGCTTCCCAGCACAGACGTGGACAGCTTCACTGTCGTGAGGCAGCTGCAGCCTCTGGGGCCTTAAATCACACTGGGTGTTTTTGTTTTGTCTTATCTATCGCTCTGCACGTCTGCAAGTACCCACTGACTCTGACATACACTTCTAGCAGCCCAGACAACCCTGTTTTCAGTTTTCTATTGAACAAGATGTCAGCAGATGACAACCCATGCTCCACTGATGTCATCCTATAATTTAACAACATTAAATATGGGTCAGAGTCTGACCTCCATTGCCATTTTAGTAGACACTTTATTATTTTGTTTTCAATCAACAAGTTAGACTTGCCATAATTTATTGCAATGGCTTAAGCATATGCTCATGAAATGGCAGCTTCTTGTCTGACACAATTATGTCAGACTTACCATGGCTAGCCAAAGCAGATTTAGTACAAACTATCAGATGCTGAACTCCACAATCTTCTATTACAACTATTCTAAGAGACATAGTCAAATACTAGCTGATGATAAATAAACTGCTGGGATTTTCTCCCCCAAATCTGTATGAACAAATCTGTATTATTTTGTCCAGTGTACCAGAGTTCTCCTGTCTCTGACAGTGTCTGACTTGGCAAATTCATCTCTTTTTTTCTTTTATTGTGCTATACGACAAAACTTAATCTCTTTCTGAAGGTGACTCTTTAGGGGAAGCCAGCACAAAATTTATATGGTCCCTGCAATAGTTCCCAGTCATTTACTGACCTCCCTGCCCACTTTATAGAGACATTTACTTGTAACACCTTTAGAACAACCACCCTTGGGCCAGCACAGAGCTTCTTCTGGAACAGGTTAAAGGGGCTGTAAATGCTCCTTTATAAGGGCCAGCTTCCCATAGCTACTATAGATTTAATCTGCCAACTGACTATTGCCACTAAAAAGCAGGGCTGCCTTGCTCTTATTTTATGGATTCTTGTGGGTCCCTTCCAACTCAGGATATTCTATGATTCTACAACCCTGTAAAATTCCCTAAAGTATCCTGGAAGAATCCTGGAAGACATTTCATCTTACAGATTCAAGCTGAGAAGGCCCAATGCCTGCCTCTTACTGAGTTCAAGAGGAAAAGCAAGCACTTGCTGTGTGAATTCTTGGGAAAGTTGTGAGGGGCAGCCTCAGACTCCACACTGCAGCAATTGAAGTAAGCAGAGAAAAGATTGCTTTCTCAGAAAGACAGAAACTCAGGACAGAGTAAGGGATGTCATACTACATCTGTTCATTGGCTAATTTGTCGTGGATCTCCTTGTAAATTTTCTTATTTCTTGTATGAGGAAAAAATCTGACATTTGGTGTCACCAGTTTTCTCCTTCCCCTTGCCAACCCTGTGACCTACAGTAACCTCTGCAGTAGCTTAAGCACAGCCCAGTTGTGTTGGTACCAATATCAATAATTATTTACCCATGATCTATAAATAACAAACACTTAACTGACTGCCTTAGATTCTCCATACCACATTTTTCGAAGGCTGTGAAAAAAACCCTCTAGTCTTGAAACATAAAGAAGAGAGGAGTGTGACAGTTTGGGAAGCTGGCAGCAGCATGTGGGAGCTGGTGCATCCACCCACCGTGACAGAGCTGTTTGATCCTGCTGGGTCTCACATGCCAACAGCAGTGGCAGATACTGTTGCAGATGCTGCCATGCTGATGTTGTGCCCATAATCTGCTCTCATTTCATGTCTTATTTCCTTTGAATTAACAGTTGAGTGGTGTGAGAGATGCCATCCTTCAGGAGTCTTTCTGCAGTCTCCAAGGACTCCTCCTCAGCCGAGTACTTCAGAGGCTGTAAATACAGCTGTTAATTTCCCTGATAAATAGCAGAAGGACAAGGAACAGAGAAGAATTTGCACTGCTGTGCCAGTTTCATTACTTAGGAAAATTGTCCTTTTACTCTTCAGAAGACAGAACAGAGATTTGCATCCCAAACCCTGCAGGTTTAATTTGTAGCCTCCCTTCCTGCCCTGACTCTGACCTAGAGCTACCGAACCACTAACAAAGAAAAAATTTAGAAAGAGCAGGGCTGCTTTGTTTACCTGTCATTTTCTGACTGCTACGTTGAAGAAGTATGTTATGAATTTACACTTTATTATCACTAGCTTTGCTTGAGATCCTGTATTAAATGGTTCACACACAAAAGATCTGTATATGCATTTTTGTCCTTATGTCAGCCCTATAGTTACAAGAACACTCTCTGATATCTTATTTTCCTTCAACTTATTTTGTAACTTCAGTTTCCTTTGTCTCCATTAGCACTCTTTGCTTTTAAGGCTGAAAAAGCATTTTTTCTTCTGACTGTATCCATTTGAAAAACATCAACTTATATTTTCAGAATCAGTTAATGTGAACCTCTCTTTTCTAATCTGACAACACCTTTATTACTCTGTACTCTATAGCTAAAACCCATTTATTTGTGTGCCAAAAAGAAAGTATAGTGGCACCAGAGCTGCAAGAATTTTTTTACTGCATCAATTGTGGAGCTCTCCAAGACAATAATTCTATGGTCTTTAACAATAGTGTTGCAAGTCTGTCTGTGTGTTTATTATTCCACTCTGAAAAAATCAGTGAGAGATTGTTTCTTCTTTCCAACAAGATATTGGAAGAGAAAAAGAAAATAAGTAAATCTCTCTTTTTTTGACAATATTTTTTAAAAAATCCTTGTTTTACTGTTTCAGTTATAATTAAATTTTACTTCTTTGAGGATAACATAACCTGTGATACACCATAAACCCAGAACAGCAAATTAAATTCTACCAGGGTTTCTTTAATATAATACTACACAAATCAAGTAACTGGCAGCACAATTGTTTTCCTGCCATACTTGGAAGGTTTTGTAGAAGTTTTACTTCTTAAATATAATTTGCACTAATGACTAGATCACCCAGTGTGAATTACCAAAGGCTGCAAATTAACAAAGATGAGAAGATTATTTTTATTTTTATTTCCAAAATAATATTTCCAATTATTTTTAAAGGGCTAATGGATTCTAAAATGTACTGGTCCTATACTTTAGTGATGATGTGTTGTTTTAACTATTCATATAACAGTGTAATAGCAAAGTACAGCTCAGCATATCCATACAGGTCATGGTCACCCCCTGTGATCCTGGCACAGGAAGGATGGGACAGTGAGGGGCAGCTGGAGTGTCACCTGCCTCGGTAACAAATGAGCTCAAGTCAGAAACAGGGAGCTTCCATTTCATGACAAGGACAGTGAAAAAGGACTCAAAGCTACTGCTTAGCAAGTGTCTGTGCTGGAGACAAAGAAACCACAGTTTCCAGAGCTGCCATTTGAGCTCCTTGTGCTGTTGCTGAGACTGGTGTTGTACCACACTCCGTGTAGGAAAAGTGTGTTAATGCTCTGCAGTGCACTCCCAGCAGCCTCAGCAATATCTCCAAGACACCAGCTCATCCTCTGCAAGCACTAAAGTGTGATTTTCTGCCAGATATGACTCCAATACCTCACAAATAAACATTAACTCTGCCCCAGCGCTTTGCTGCCATTGGCTTGCCAGGGCTGTCACAGGAGCACCCCTGCAAACATTATTTACTTAAACATGGAATGGCAGAGCTGGATGGGAATGGCCAAGATACACACATGAGCTGACATGCATGAATCTTTGAAGTCAAATTTATTAGAAATTAATGTTTAGAAAGGACAAATGCAACACTACCCTAAAGTCTCCTTGCTCAGACTGCAGCAGCAACTGTTCAGACCCTGCTCAAGGTTTGCTTGAGCTCCTTTAGTGCAGCACTAGCTTTCAACTTGGCTACTGCTGCTGCTAGCTCTCCTCATGTTCAACAAACACCAACACCTTTAATGCATTTCCAGCTGTGTTGGAGTGTGTTCCTAAAATGACTCCAGTTTCTCAAATTGCTCCTGTTAAGGTAAAAATTGTCATTTGTTATTCCTTTGGCAAGCACTGCATCTTATTGTGAGAATAACTGTTCTCACCAGCAAAGACAAAAAGCCTGATATTAGCAAGCCTAAGCCTCACTAGCAGCTCTGGGTCTCTTTCAGGTCACACATGACTGTGAGCAGCAGCTGGGAAGTGGCAATTGTCTCCTTACAGAACATGAGCCCCAAGCTGAAACCTCTCCAGGAAGATGTGTGCTGGCCCCACACTCAGACAGGCAGGACAATGCTACTTGAGGCTTCCTAAGAACCTGTCTAACACTGTATAAAAGCCTTGTCTTTGGCACAAACAAGGAATTGCAGTTTGCCTACAGGTTTTAGAAATCATATGGATCTCACTGGAAGTGCTGCAAACTATTCAGCCTGAGACCTGACTTGCATATTTGCATTTTTACTTAAACCATTTTTGCTGGATAAGTCTGTTGGCTGTCAGAAACCACAAATAGGAGTTTATTGAAGATTTTCCCAAATAAAGATATCTGGAAAACTCATCATAGCTGATCTAGATATTGTTTTCACAAAATAAAAGACTAGTGCAGGCTTCCCAACATGTTATTCCTCTGGTGTGAAAAAAATTACTAAATTATTTTTTCTTGTATTTTTTTACAATTAAGATTTATGATTTTCCCAATTCTTTTTTATCCTGGCTTCCTAAAAAGACAATACTTACGCAAATCAGCTGGCAGACACCCAGCCCCCAACCTAGAAAACAATTTAGATCACGTTTGAAAGAAAAGCAGAACTCTCCAACACGTCACTGTTGTTGTGAAAAATGGTGTTTGGCTGGAGGAGAGAGCCTAAAGCAGGGAGAATTTGGCTGCTACACACAGACTGCCTGGTAGCAACCAGTGAGCCAGACTGAATCTCCAGGCCAGCAAGAGCACAGGATTGCTCTTTTCAGTGGGGATGTTTGAGTATATCAAGGGGCAAGAAGGAATCCTTCCTCATTATGATGAAAATCCTCACCCTCAATACCCCATAGGATTGTCACTTCAGTCCTACAGGTTCTTCATCTCAGTCCTTCCCTGCTCTGGCTGGCTGCTGTTCCTGCACTGAGATCTACTCTGTGAAAATGCCAGCCCTTGATTCAGTTTTTATGTTCTGGTAATTAATTTTGAGCCTCAGCTTTTCCAGCTTTCTTTCAGCATGTCCATGCCAATCATCCTTAACCTTGTGTCTTATTTATACTTTGTTCATTTTTACCTTGCTTACTCCTTTGCATCACTGTCCAGTCTTTTCTGAACTCCTCATGGAACCATACTACTTCTTACTATATTCAGTTTCTCCTTCCCTTTCATGAGAGCACTCACTGATTTTCTTCCAGTCCAATTCCTCAGAACAACTGCTGGGATTTTTCTGTTTTAACTTAATTTGGTAGAATTGGGTTTGGTTTAGCATTTTGCACACTTCAATCCCCAAAATGACCTCAGAAACCCAACTTATTAACCACTTCTTAAAATTTTCTTTGCAAGGACTTTTACATCTAGTCCTGCTGTTCTCATTCCTTCGTTTCCTACTCATCCTGCAATCACTGTCACACAAATGATTCCTCACCACTGAAACTAATCAAACAGTTATTTCCTGCTGATGAGAGTGAAGCCTAAATGAGTTACTGGTCTGGAATCCCATCTCCTGACATGCAGAGTTGTCTCTGACACAATATAAGAACGTGGTAAGCCATCGGTAACCTGTCACATTCTATTTCCAACTGCTACCCTGTTAATTAACCTCATTATCTGGGGTTAATTAACCCCAGAATCCCATTAGCATCATATTCTCCCTCTGGGAAGCTCCCAACAGCTGCTCAAAAACCCTCAGCCTCATTACTCCAAGGCAGTATCACCTCAGCAGCATCACTTGGCCCAGGGTTGAGTTAACCCTGGCACGTTATTCTGGCACATGTCACAAGCGTTGCACCAGAGCCACTTGTACCAGGGGCTTGTGACTGCTTGGGAAAGCCAGAGAAGAGATGTGAAAGCTTTTCTTTAAGAGCAGGGTGTAACTGTCTGGCAACTCTGGGGTTAGGGGGATGGAGGGAGGATGACAGCAAAAATAAGGAAAAAGAAATTAAAAAGGGAGAGCAAAGGAATTTATTCTTTCTGGTGATCTGTTTCTGCTGGTGGGTGTTGGGGTGTATCCCTTCTTTACATCCACTTGCTTCCCACACACTTCTCCCCATTTCCATTTCAGTCATCCTAACTCCTGCATTTCTGAAGACAAGGCCAGCCTGAGGAATTTCAAAGCTTAGCAAGCACACAAACCAAAATATACAATAGGTACATTTTTGTAGAAATTAAAAGTGATGTGTCATATCAAGATCCCATTTCTGCAATCCTGTTCTTTAATGAGTACAAAATTGTGCTATATTTTCACTTAACATCAATTTTGTTGTCTTCCCTTTTATGAGGCGGACAACAATTTAATAACATAATTGTATATGAGAAGTGCTCTTTGAAAATAATTTCAGAAAGCCTAAAATTTCATTGGAAATGTTATTTTAAATTGATCTCAGTAGTGTTTTTAAAAAGTCCTGTAGAGAATGCTGATTGAAATTTATATGTGCAAGTTATCTGAAGAATCTTAGCAAGAAAGGCAGATTGGGTTTTAAAACACTGCAACGCTGATACTTGAGAGTGAGCTGACACTCAGGGGGATTTGGAACAAAGTGAACTGGAAATATTTCCATAAACCACATCCCCAGCCTAACCCAGTTCATGATACTGAGATTTTTTTTATTGTTTGTTTACATGTAAAATACTAAGAAATTTAATATTTCTTAGTAATTTCTAGTAGTTTCTTTTAAGTCAAATGAAATCCTTCTTTAAACTTCGAAGGACAATTTGAAACACTGGCATTTTTTGGCAGGAAATCTAACTGCCCTTGCAGCACTGATCCTCCCCTCCTGCTTCTGCCCATCTCCTCGTGCTCTTTATGTTGTGTGCTCTTTGGGGCAAAGTCCTGATGGATCATTAGCCTCTATCCCAGGAAAGCAGAACACAACCCTTCCCAGCTTGCAAAGCCCCTAGCACAGCAGCAGCTGCTTGGCACAGCTTCTGTGCAGTGAGGCTAATGGGAGCTTTGATTCGCCTTCACCTGACACTGGGGCAGCCTCGACATGGGGCCAGACCCCAGCAACAGCACTTTCATGCAAGACATAAAATCCTGGGCTCTTTCACTATAATTAATGAGCGCAGCTCAGAGACAATGCAACAACAGAAGATAACTAAATCTATTATGGATCTTTTATGCTGTTAGAGAATTATGCCTGTTAGCACATTGATACAGAAATTTCTCTATCCATAACAAAATTACAGTCTATTGTTGGGAGAAAAATTATTACCTGCAATGGATTCAGACAGAAAGTAAAGAATAATGAGGCTTCAAAGTTTATTTCCTATAACCTCTCTTAAAGACTGCAAAAGTGAGCAACTATGTTGCAAATATTATGACATGTTTAATGGTAATTGTATTAGAGCTCTGTCTCAGCATGTGAAAAAGATGTTAGTGTCACTGCACAGGAGTTTTTCCTTCATTCAGGGTTATTAGCTCAGTTACACAGGGGTGAAGCTAAGCTTTTGCACTGGACACTCTGCCACCTCATCGTTTTATGAAGAACACCAAAATTGTGGTACACTTGAAGAATTTCCATTTTAGTGCAATCCGAATTTAGCAGTGACCAGCAGATAACCCTTTTTGACTGAATTTATCTCTGTGTGTGCATCTTGTTCATGATTAGCCTGTGCTGTCAGTCCTAAAGCATATTTTAAGATGATACAAGGAAAAAATAAAAAGATAACAGATCTAATGATGTTTTGAAAACATCCAGATGTAAGATTTCATCTATCTTACTCCAAAAAACTCCTCAAAAACCAGATTGTTGGTCGAATGATCAAAAGTGAACTATTCTTTATTGTATTTAAGAACAAATTACTGATTCTACCAAATACTTTCACCTAATTCTCATGCAAACATTTTATGATGTCACCTCCAGCCTATAAAAACTTCTATATGCTATTAGGAAAATTATTTTATCAGAGTTATTCAGTAAAACAGAAACATACTCTTATAAATATTCTGTCAGACTTTTCGCTGCCTTTGCAGATGGTGACAATTTCTTTCCAGAAGACTGACAAACCCAAAACTGAACCACTCTTGAGAGTTGCCCCCACAGTCAAAGATTAAGATATATTCAGAAATGCAACATGTGCAGTTTTCTGTTCAACCATAGTTTCTTCCCACTTTTAATTCCAGTTCTTGTGCCCTGGAAGAGTTTGTGTGTCATTACAGGAGAGACAGAAGGTTTTCATGTACAGAGACCAAAGAGAACTAGTTTGCATTTTTTCCCTGATTTTATAAGTAGATTAAGTTTAATGTTTTGATTTTATTCTAGTAGCATAGACCACTCCATTGCCTTTTGTGGAGCTACCAGAGTATGAAATCACATGTGATCTCCATGAAATACCCTACATATTTAATAAAGGGCTGTTTTCACTGATAATTCAACACCAGCAACTGCACACACACACACAAAGGAGTATTGTCAAACACTTACCTGTTGTTCCTTATCCATAAATAATATTTTCAACACTCAATCCATACAGCATTACTTTCTGAAGAAAAGCTGTATGTATTTAGTAAATCTAAATCCATGTTAGGCACACACTCTCTGAGCACAGGAATGGCTCTCCCACACAGCATCTCCAGATTGTGCACTTAACCTTGAAATGACAACACTTTCTGGATCAATGGGCTCAGTGTCTGAACCAGGTTAGAGCTGGGCTGCTCAAGTGCCCTTGCCAGCTGCTGCTGAGCACTCCCTTCTGCTCGTGCCAACAGCTGAGCTGGTGTCGTGCCACAGAAACCTGTCTGGAATGCACAGGACAGAGCAGAGCCCACAGGTGGAGATGGGAGGAGATGGTACCTGTAGCTGCAGGGAAATCCCCTAAGGGCTGCTTTGCTAAGGCTTTCCAAGGGAATTTTTCTGCCATGGAGAAAATGTTTCTGCTAACAAGTACAGTCTGCACCTCATCATTAGCTGATCACCAGCCAGTACTGCCCAGCACTGGCATGCCAGGGATTTCCTGCAGCTCTTCCTGTGCTAGATCCAAAGACCACTGAAGTTAATGTCAAATGTCTCTGTTCCCTGCTGCAGACCCACAGTTACAGCAACAGCCTCGAGGAGGTTGTTGGTTTATTCTGAGAGGATCAGAGCCATATCACAGACCCAGGAGGTGATCTGTGAGGGAAGTAGTCCTTCCTAAATAAATAGATCAGTAAATGCTGAGGTAATTTACCTTCTTCAGCTACACATGTTGAACTGAAGTTTAACCAGGATATGCAATATCTTATATATTATAATTACTACCCAGGATTTTATGTAATTACTGCCCTGGATTTTGCAGTCTGGGTGATACCTCATTGGATCCTTGCCCTGACTTACACAGTGTCTTTTTTCCTATGAATACCTGGGGACTGAAATTTATGGTGCAAATGGCAACCCTTTGAAATTTTCCAGTGGGCTTCAGGTACCAAACAGTGTTCTTGAACAACTGCTTGCTCTTCAGGGATACACGCACTATTCCCTTTAGAATACTAAAATACTATTAAAAAAAAAAAAAAAGAATAAAAACTGCACTGATTCTGATTTTTCTTTACACTTCCAACAGACTGGGGGAATGTGATTATTTTTGTACCACATGCCTTGGTGTAGCAAGACAAGGCTTCACACTACCATGAAAACACAAGAGAGAAGGTCACCAAAAGTAAATTTCTCAGTCATCTCCCAATAAAACCACACGTTGTGAAACGTACAACCAATGGCCTAATCATGATTTCATTCATTCTGTGGGCCTAGAAATGCTGAGCTTTGTCTCATTGCTCTTTCACCCATGCTCCTCACAAGGCTACAAAGTTTTGTGCTGTAACAAAATTCACACCAGTTTGAGGAGTGGCAGACAATACCAGAATGGAAAATTTTCCTGCTGACTGTTGCAGCCAAGAGACCCAAATCCTGAACTGCTCACAAGTTCTAAGGGATCTAGCAAATTCTGCACTACTGCAGTTTGGAGCAGACTAGATATTAATAAAGGAAACAATACCTAAAAGTTTATCCTCTGTGGCTTAGCCAATCACACAAAACCTGATTAGACCTCAAGAGTCTGGGGTCATGTTCATTCATTAAGTGTAAATATCAGGCCAGAAATCTAGAGAGAAATATGCAGATACCAGCAAAGGTATCTGGAACAGTGCATTCTTCAAAATGTCAAAGTTCTTACAGATTAATTATGCAACTATGGAAAACAAGAAAGCTTTGTTTGCTTGAATCTAAGAATAGCTACTTAAATGACTTAAATAAAAAAAAAGTAGGCAGAAGTGGTTACAGGTTATTTTTCTGCACCCCAAACCCTTTAGTAAAAAAGGAATTAAAAATATCTTTTAATTAAAAAAAAAATTAAAAAAAGAAAGCTTCTCCAATAGCTTTCTCTGAAATGATAGAATTCATAGGGTGGGGGATTAAACCCCAGTCTGAACCCAGGTAAGGCAATTTTCCTGCTCTAAATATCTGAGAAATTTGGGTGAGTGTTAGGCACGAGGTTTCACTAATTGACTGCATTGCATCATTACACAGATTCCATCAGGATTTTTGTTTTTGTTTGCTTGGTTTGTCTGTTGACATGTTTGTGTACCTGTTTACTTGGTGAGAAAGGGAGAGTCATTTCCATTCTTTGTACGATAGGCATTAGTAAATGAGAGTATGTGGAACAACACTGGGTGGCTCTTGTGCACACAACAAGAGGAACACGTTCTGCCAACCCTCCTGATGCTGAGAGTAAGGACAGGCTGGTGTCACCCTGGCACGCTGCCATATATTCACAAGGCTTATCATCACTTGTATTCCCCATAAATACTATCTTTAACACAGAGATTATGTCCCATGCACAGCCAATTTTTGCTTTAAGGAAGTAAGAGCTGCTGCTTCAGGATCAGGGATTAACTGGGGCTGATCTCATGTCTCCTTGAAATTAACCTACTTCTGGCATAAATTCAGACATGCAACTGCTGCTTGTTTACAGTGCCAGACAGCCCCAGGGAGTGGAGCATGGAATATTCCACATTCTGGTGTTGAATGCACCCAGAGCACGTTCTACTTGGGACCCAAATCATACCTCACTTTCAGGAGCTCTGTACTCATTGCTTTCCATTTCGATTAGTGCAAAGGAATTCAATGCACATACCCAGGCCACCAGGCTCCATGCTTCCCCAGTTCCAGCCTATTAGATCCTTTTCTACCAGCTGACTCAAAAGGAAGCTGACATTTGATAGATTTTCAGGTTAATATGAGATAGGCAAGTTGGACAAAAAGCTTTGAACTATTGATCAGCAGGGGAAATATGGTACTGAATTAGCACTAAATGCTGATGGTCTTACAGGGAAAAGTGGTGGCAGACTGTTCTGGTCCAAGGGAAAATTTCAAGCTCAGGGGAAGGCCTTGAAAATTACATGAGAGGGTTGAATAATGTCCAGGGGTAGGAGAGGAAAGCACATTGTGTAGAAAGCAAAAAATGAAAGGCAAGAGACAAACAGAAGCAAAGGTGTTCGGTCTTTGAGGAGAGCACCTATCCATACATGTATATTTTTTAAGCATCAGTCTTACAGGTATTTCACTTCCAGATGAAGTATTTAAACAGCAGAATGTTGAAACAACAAGATGGACACCAGTGCAAGTATTTAAAGATGTGGGATTACATCACTGAGGTAGCAAGTGAAGTGGACTATTTAATCTCTGTTGTAGATTTCAGGGAATCCATGTAAGCATCAAGCAAGTCAGAAAGAGGGAAGATTATAGTTTTCTGACTGAAAACACACAGTTTTGGCTGAAAAGGAAAAGGACAAATACTGCCTTCTATCACTCTGATTAACACGTGGAGCAACTCAGCTGAAGTCAGTTTTCTCAATGGAAACTGAACAAGAGATATGAGAGCAAAAAACTGTGCAACTAGTATTTAATGGACAGCTGACTTTCTGGAAATTGGATCTCCAGCAATAAAAACTCTTAAGGGCAAGTACTTAACAAGAATTTGTCACAGAGAACAGGAGCTGCGTGAAGATGACAGATCCCTGAACATACTCAAAACCCATGTGAAACTTATACTCAGCTCAGTGTCTCTGGGAAGCATGCTCTGTGCAATAGCGAATGAGGCTCCAGTTACACACAGGCCCATAAGCACAATAATTCATTTTAGGTGCAAAGAAAAGGAAAATACAGAAGTGTTATGCAAGACAGCAGAATGTCAAAAACAACAGCATTGCATACTCAGCATCTGAGTTGGAAGCAACCAATGTATTCAACACTTGCTGTTTTTCTTGCTATTCTTGCACTTATTCACATGCCAGCAATTTCAGAAAAGTCAACATTTCAGCAGACTAACTCAGGAAGAAGTAGGAGATCCACCACACAGACATAAAGTGATGGCAGTGATGAGGGAAGCAAGCCCTGCCTCATGTGCTCACTTCATAGGCAGTGCTGCAAAGAAGTGGGACAGATGCAGGATGTGGTACCACTCAACATCCAAAATGAGCTTGGGAATGGTTCACAGTGGGCAGACCTGGAGCTCTGCTCTGTCTGTCTGTCCTGAGGCAAATGGCACCTGCTGCCTCCACAGACAGCTACTATTTAAAATATTACACATCTGGCAGGACAATAATTCACAGGTTTATACAGTAATGACAAAGAAAGATGAATTATATATATCATGTTGTTATTTTCCTGTTTGAGGACTTGATATTTGGCAGAAGGAAAAAAAAAAAAGAAAGAAACAACGAAACAAACACAAAACCACCCCACAATTCCATACATGTGTCCAACATTCTAAACATACTACACTGAGTAGTACCTTTGCAGTGAGTTTAATGCCAAATGGAGAAAACAGACTCTCCAGGGATCACATGGCAGTAACAATATACCTCCTTCAATATTTGGTATCTCCTCATCACCTGTGCTGAATGAATTACATAGGCAAAAACAGCAGGGAAATTGTCTTATTCCATGGTCTACTTAAATCTTCTAACAGCTACATTTTCTGAAATCCAAGCAAAATTCTTAGATCTACCAAACCTCTCAGTGTGTTTTTGCTTTAAATGGCAGATGTGGTGTTATGCAAATGTAGCTCTACATGTAATTAATGTATATTGTGATAAAGCTGCCTGTTATTAATAAAGTTTTAAATGGAATCAGAAAACTATTTTTTTTAGTGTACTGTGATTTTCTATATTCGATCAGGCTTTGCATGTATATTCTTAGTTGAAACTATAAATAGCATTTAATAAATGGTACAGGAAGTATTGTCTTAGTCTGTGTTCTATTCTTTGGCTGTTTTGTCCTTCCTTTTAATCTGTTTCCCCAACTTTGGGGTTTTCACATTAGTTCTATAACAATCAGCTTTGACACAGTGGAAATATTATCTCCCTCCTGCTTCATACTTAGAAAACAAATGAAGGTCGTTTTGCTGCAGGACTGAACCTTGGTGACCCTCTTTATCACTCATATTGCACATTTTCCATTACAAGTGCTTCCTGTTTTCCCAAAGAATATTACAGCTACAGAAGCATTTCCCCTGTGTGTATTGCTTTCAGTGAATCCAGATTACTGTTGAAGGCAGGGATTTCTGCTGCTGCACTGAGAGGACAGACCAAGCCAGGCACAGGATGCCTCTACTGTTCATTACAGTGCATCCAGTCTCCTCCTCAAAACAGCAGTGCATGGAAGTCCTCAGACTGGCCTACTCCATTTCTGAGGATTTTCCCCTTCCCTTTAGGTGGCTTTTCCTGTCTTACCCTTCCTTTCCTTCACTTTATATTCTCCCTCTATTTTTTACCCCGGAACAACTGGGCAATCCTCCCACAAACATCCTTCTCTTAAATGCCTGTCATATAAACCCTTAATCTCCTAATGTTGGCCCTGGTTCTGCAATAAGGAGAACTTCTCTAAAGTCCAGGGAAATGAATTCATGTCACCTAGCACAAAATGCCACCGGCTCTGTATTTGTTTTTCATCAAAATCTTCCCTGGAGGTATCAAGAAGAAAACTCAGATTTCAAACCAACCATCCGCTATTATTACACCAGATTTGTTTAAATCCCACTTGTAAATGCCACTGATTCATTGATAACAAGCATTCCTTTCTGTTGTTGTTGTTTCAGACAGACATACTGTAAACTTTATGCTGAATGAAGGAAAGTGTAAAAATTAAGAAAGCCTGGGAAAACAGTGAAAATAATATAGACAGACAAAGCTTTCTTTTTGTAACGGAATGTGTGTATTTGTTGTGACATGCTGCATCAGAGATCATTTTGCAATTAGAGATTTCCATTTAAATCAAGAAGCACTTGTTAAATAAAAAGGTAGAACTACACGCAACTAAATGAACTCCTGCATATATTGAGCTCTACCACTGTGTCTCAGTTAATCAGGGTGAAATGTGGAAGCTTCCTTAATTAGCATACTCAGAGTGCACTGAATTTTATTTCACATCGACTTTCTTTGGGTCTTACTCTTTCTGCAGCTCCTTTCATCAAATCTCTGCAGTACACTAGCAGTCAAGTCTGTTGCACAGAGAACATAACTTGATTATCTGTTTGCAAGCCTGTTCCAAAATAGATCATCCTAATGGATGAAATCTAAATATGCATCAGACCTGTTAACACCTGCATGGATCAGTTTGGCTCTGTGGAAGGCAGCAGACTCCAGTGGTCCATGGCTAAGCAGCACACTACACTGCCTCACCATTTGTTTCTCCAGCTGTTCAGTGTGCCCATACTAACCAAATTCAGTGGTGAAAAGCCAGTGCTGTTACTAAACATTGCTGTATCAGACCCAAAATGCCGAGCTCCTTCCCACAGGCCATCCTACAGCCAGTGCACCTTCCCAACCTTCCTCACAGCTCCCACAGCAAAAAATCACAGAAAACTGAAAAAAATGCTTATTGACAAACAAAACAGGGCAGCTAGTGCTTCCTCAGCCTGCCCAGCTTTCCATATAAACCTCTGCTTTAATGAAAATGTACTCATGGACTCACGGTAGCAGGCCTCAGCCTCACACAGCATATCCCTCACATCCCCAATTCATCCAGGGTCTCCAGACAGACACAAATTCCAACAGAATGAAGAGAACTGCTCTCCAGCTTCTGGAAGAGTAAGCCATATTTTTGCCATCTATTTTCCAGAGACAATGAAAGGGAAACTGTTGGAGGTCAGGCTGTTCCCAACTCATGGAGCTGCCCGAGGAATGTGGAGGAAAGGAGAGCGCAGAGGCACACAGCCTGACAGCCACTGTTGGAGTGTTTGCTCCCCAAAGCCCCAAGGGTTTGTTTCATGTTGATGTCCATGGAGGGCAGAGCATTTCCTAGCAAATATCCCAGCCCAGGGAATGGCAGATAGCTTGGCACATACTTGTCACACTGGTGTGGTGACAGCCCTCTCACTGAACACATCAGGGTCATACTGCCTTAGGATGAAAATAAACACATCAGGGCTTACAGCTCCCATTGCTGCATTGTAGGCACTATATTATGGCATCACACAATGCGTGTATTTACATTTGTAGCAGGCTTCCTCTGAATAAATAGGAACATTTCCTATTATGCATCTTGTGGATCAGAGTGCTGAATTCACATTTTGCAGCACCTCACATACTGGATTCCAAACATGCCTGGCCTCTGTGCCTGTGTGAAGCTGTGTTTGTTTGCCTCTAGATTTCTTCACTCGGCTTGGGAACTATGTATTTTCCTACAAAACTCCCCTCGAAGTTATAATGTGAGAGCATTGAGTCAAATGCCAACAACTCCTTGCACATGTTTTAGGTCTGAGATACTGGCTGTTGGAGGAATTCATTATCCTGCAGGACTTTGCCCAGCAGCCCCACTGCAGTGCCTGGCATGTACAGTAATCTCCACATCTTTTGGGGTGCTCTGGCACCCAAAGAGTCCTGAAAACTATACAGGTTTAGTCCCTCTGTACCCCATTCTCAGTCCTGTTTCTTGGCGTTTGAGGAGGGAAGAGGATCTGACACCCCCTGTGTCTTTTCAGCTTTTGAAAAGTTCATCCAGCCCACAATCAGCTGTCTAGAGATGAGACTGAGGTTACTGCAGAACATCCAGCTGGTCCTTTATTTGAAAGTCCCTAAAATATGGACAGTATTTAAAATTGTTTATGATCTGTCATCAGCAAGATCTTCCTCTCTACGCACCTCCAGTCCCTTCCCTCTCCCTAGGCAGCCTGTGTGGAAGCTCCCAACCCAAAGAGGAACCACAGCCACTGCTGCAAGATCAAGCAAGCAATACATCCCTGTGCAGAAAGCACAAATTCATATTTTACATCACATCAGGAGAACAAAAAAAGAAAGAAAAAAGGAAAGGGAGAGGACTGCAGTTAGAGCCATTAATGTTTCATGAAACCTCTCACATCCTCGCTATAACTGACAGGATAAAAAAGATACAGTCATTAAAATTCAGATAACAGGATACTGCCTTGGTGTTCTTTGTATTAAAATTCTGGGCTGAATTATTGCTTTGCAGAAATATGTGTCTCTCTCTCTATTCTCTTACATCAGTGTCTCAGAAAAGACCTAATACTTCAGCATCAGCAACAACAGCCTGTATTGCTCATGTAGTGCAGTTTGTTGCCTTATGGGGAAAGGTTTCTGTTATAATACAGGAAGGTGACTGTGGAGCAAGATACACATGTACATTTCAAGGTCATTTTTTCCCCTTTTGTTAACAATAAATGTTAACAAATGTAAACACCAAAGCTGGAGAAAAATACTGGAATACTAATAGGTAAAGTTTCCCTCTACATCAGCAAATTCTGTTTTGCAAAGGAGAAATTAAAGAACTGCAGTTGGGACCCACATTTCCACTGTGCTATTCTGCGCAGAGTTGTGTTTCCAGGGTGACAAAGAGGCAACGTAAATAAAAATCAGAATTTCTGAGCAGAACTAGAAACTTTTGAAGCTTTAATTTAATCTAGCTTTTATGAAAATAAAAAGGTTTGGTTTGGGTTTGTTTTTACACTATTCCCTTATGAACTCTAGGAGAAAAAGTAAATGCTTTTTCACCATATTAAAAAAGCTTTACATAGCATTCATATTTAGAATTGAAAAAGATCATGAACCAAGAAAGGGTTTTACAAAACTTATCTGGTGAAAAAAAAATTAGGATTTTGTTGAAAGCAAAACAACATTAAGTTTTCCCATCCCTACTTTTTGGAGATTTTATTTTTGTAACATCTTTCTTTCTTAAGCACAGGGTTTTGGTGGAATAGTATAAAACATAAGAACACCACACTATTTACATTCAGCTGGAGCCCATCATTTATCCCACAGATGTAAAGCCCAGGCTGATTCATTACCCTCCTGCTAATCATCACACAACCCAGGCTCACACACCTGGCAGTGATGGCTTTTCTAGTCAAGCATGGGCACTAATTAAGAAAGGCAAATTTGTTTCATGAAGAATCAAGTGCATTTTGCCAAAAGATATAGAAGGAAATAGTGTGGGGGAAAAAACCCCAGATTTTTCAGAAATTTGCCTTCTTTTTAAAAGGTATAGTTATTTGTTAATCTGGGCAGCCTGCTTTGTTTTAGATATGGGATAAATACAATTTCTCTTGGCACCAGTAGAAATTCTGAACAGATACCAAACGGAAAACATCTTCAGTTAGGTTCCCTTTGCAACTCTAGTTGTATGTTGTCCACACTGAAGAGAGGCATGTGCAACTTTTGTGGTCACTGGCTCTAGGAAAAAGCACTTGGAACTAAGTGTCCACCCTGGAGTTGTCTGCATTTCCTACACTGGTAGCTCAAACAACACAGCCTGTTTGTACAGCGTGCGCCAATCCTATAAACAAACTCCAAAATAACAATGAGAGCAAACTGTCAGTGTGACTCAGGGCTGTTTTCTGATGATGGGCACAGCACATGCCTCTGGTTAACAGAGCTAACACCTAGCCCTCAATGCATTAAGTTCTGGCAAGAGTGATGAGAAAGGTCTCTCTGCTGAAGCCATTTCCCATCCTCAGAAAACACCACACCTTCCTTCCGCCGTCGGAGGATGGGCCCAGCCCTCATTTCAGTGGGCAGGCAACTCTTTTGCTCTCAATGCCTATTCAGAGACTGCTTATTATTGTGGGGGTGCGGCGGCCCGATGCTGCGGATCCCGAGTCCCCGAGGCTGGCGGTCGGTGTAATCCACGGGGACGCTGCTGAGGATGCCATCGCCTGGGACTCGGAGGAGGCCGGGCCGTAAACCGCTCTCTCCCTCCCCTGGAAAGTTTTTCCTAAGTTTATTGGTTTAAAGTTTGCTTCCCCGCCCCTATCACCGCCCCCGCTGCTTGCCCTCACTAGAATGTTCTGTTGCCGGGCTTCCCCCATGAGTTGCTTGTAATCCCCTCCCTAGTTATATTTCATTTGCTCCCCTGCTTGTCCCTCATGTTGTCCCGGAGCCCCGTTGGCTCCGCCCCTGTTGTTCCTCCCCGGGAAACCCCGTATTTCCCCCTAAAAACCTCCTCCCTTTGTTCTCTCAGCGTGGTGTGGCCGCGACCCCAGCCCCGCCGGGCTCTGCGCCCGGTAGCTGCGTGGACCGCCCCACCCGAGAGCCCCCGGTGTGCCTCCCCCGCGCCGCTTCTCCTTAATAAACTGCACACTGGTGACTCTCAGCTCGTCGCACTCTCTTTATCACGGGAAGCGACCAGCGACTCCACGGCATTCCTGCCCGGCAGGCACCCGCCTCCGCCGCGTGGTCCCTGCCGCTCCAAGGAGCGAGCCTGGGAACACTGAGGCTGACCGCAGCCGCCTCTGGGACAGAGCTGAACAGCCGGGAGGGCTGAGAGCTTGGGCCCAGGTGAGGCCTCCGAGGTCTCCCGAAGCTCCTGCAGCCCATTGGGACTGAGGCGGCCGGACGCCCCCCGGACCTTACAACTTCAAGTGGCGCCTTCAACGTGACCCTCCGAACCTGCCTTCGCTCCTTGGAAGGGAAGAGTGGAGATCCGTTGTTCCGCCACCCGGCGAGTTGCAGCACCCTCCCTGGACTCCTTCAAGAGGTGCTCCTCGCCGGCACCGCCAGCCCCGTGAGCCCCGTGAACCGACCGCGCCGCTTTGTGTTCGGGTGAGTTGGTAGGGGAAGGGGTCCCCTAGCTTGCCCTCTTTTAATTTAATTTTTCGTTCAGATCGGTCGGGTGAGAGCTTAGTTCGGTTAACCTTTATTTCGGGTGGTAGAGATGGGGGTTAACCTGACTAAGGCGCAACGAGAATTTTATGTTTCCGTTAAAACCTCCCTCCGAGTAGCGAAATTTTCTTTTCCCTCCCCGCTCCTGAAACGTTTTGTTAAATTCATTTTTGTCGAGTTCCCTGATGTTTCCCCCTCCGATGCCCAATCCCTTGATTTTTGGCGTGGGGTCCGCTCGCGCATGAACCAGCTTTTGTCCCGTGGGGACAAGCGAGTGGACCAGTTTTTCGGGATTTTAACGCAGATTTTCCACGCTTTCCGTCCCTCCCTTCGGAGCGCGGGAGTCCCTGCTAGCCCTTCCCCGTCTGCCCGTTCCTCAACTAACCCTAGCCCCTGTCCTTCTCGAGGCGACCGTGGCGGCTCAAAACATCCGCGGACGCGGAGTTCTCATCTAGTCTCCGGCGCCCCCGCAGTCACTTCGTCCCCTGCCTGGGAGGGAGAACACGCGACCCTCTCGGGCACCCCCGGTTCTGTCTCTCCTAACCCCTCTTCCCGGGTTGATTCGTCCCTGGTAGTCCCCCGCAATCCCCGCCGTGTATCCTTTTGTCTCCCCGGAGAGCCACAAAGGAGCGGTGGCTGGCACCAGGATAGCGCCTGCCGCGTGGCTTCTCCATCCCCCATTCTTTCTCCCTATAATCCTCCCGTTCCCGCTGCTGCTTCGGCTTTCCCGCCGAGTCCCTTCCCTGATCCCTCCCCCTGGGCGGCCTATCCATCACCGTGCGGGCACACCCCCTCCCTCGGACCCTCCGCCCCTGCGCCCAACCCCTTTATCCCTACTCCGCCTACCTCCCCTTTCCCACCAAAACCCCACCTCTTCCTCGACTCCTCCCCGGAACCTTCGTCAGTCGCCCCTCCCTATGTTCCGCCCCTTCCTAACCCCTCCCTGGAGGCGGGTCTTCCTGGTTCCCACGGCTACCCTTCCGGCGTCCGCCAGAAGGACGCCATCTTGGATCCCCTTTCCCACGATGACCGGAAGGAGGCCATCTTTGTTGGTCCTCCAACGGTCCCTGACCGGAAGGAGGCCATCTTTGTTGGTCCTCCAACGGTCCCTGACCGGAAGGAGGCCATCTTGGATGGGTCCTCCGGCTTAGCTGGGAAAGGTCAGTCACCGGATCCTGAACCGGGAAGCCTCCAGGCCCCCTTCGCCGCACCAGTCCATGTTTCGTGGTCGGGCAATCACCCACGGTGGGAGCCCTTTGATAGAGCTGTGTTGAAGGACCTGGCTAAATCTCAAAAAGATTTTGGCCGGGATTCTAACTACTTCAAGGCAGTCCTTCACGCCACCCTCACCGGCGTCCCTCTAGTTCCTTCGGACATCAAATTAGTAATGTCTTGCCTCTTGTCCCCCGTTGAATACCAGGAATGGGAGGACGAGTGGAAAAGACAAATCAAGGGGCTAGAGCGACTGCTACCTTCATACGGCACTCCAAACGGCCCTACCTTTGATTTATTGTTGGGTGAATGGGATTACTCTAAGCCCCAGAGACAAGCCCGAGAGATCCTCACAGATGTCCTTGTGTCTCTCGCTGGTGCTGCCGAAAGGGTCCTGCTTGGTATCCCTCCGGCGGATGCCCCCACCGTCCCCTATTTAGAAATTTTTCAAGGACCTGATGAGGCTTTTCCAAGTTTTGTAGATAAGCTGAAGCAGGCCATCGACCGGCAAGTCCCCGACTATACCATCCGTGAGCAGCTGCTTGTGGACGGGGCAATCACCCGATCTAACGCCATCTGCAAGGAAATTATTTTGTCCCTTCCACATGACCCGAGGCCGACCATCGCCCAGATGGTCAGTGCTTGCCGGTGCCTGGCCGCGGTTAAGGCGCTGAATGTCAACACTAGTCAAGCACTGGCAGTCCGCAGCACCTACGCCACCTGCAACCGCTGCGGAAAAAGGGGACACTTTGCTGCCGACTGCCCCACGCCGGTCGAGGAAATTTCTAAATTTTCCCGTTCTCCTGCCCCTGCCCGCGCCCAGCGTCCTTCCCCCATGTCCCTAGCTGACCCTTCCTCCCTTCCACCTCCCTTCCTTGCTGGCCAGGGAAACTGAGAGCGCAGCGTGAGATGCCGGCCTCACGCTGCCAACAGCCACCGGCCGGCCTCGACCCCACAGATTTCCAGCAGGCGTGGGTCGACGATGACTGTACCATACCCGGATATGACTCTTTTCTTGTTAGACTCAAATGTGACTTTCCTGACGCTCTTGTCCTTGCCATTTCAGATGCGGACGCCGGACCCAAAGGGATTGCCATCATCCCTTCCTTGATCAGAGTGGATGCAGAGGGGTTCTTTCCACTCCAGGTTGAGGTCGCCGATCCCCCTCTTATCCTCTCTAGGAATCAGGTCGTGGCCAAGATCAAGGTCATCCCGTTCCACACTATCTGCACGGAACGACCGCTGGTTGCCTGGTCCGAGGCGGTTGGTAAGGACAGGCCAATGCTTACTTGTGGCCTTTCCCAGAAGGGAAGCAACATCTCCCTTACTGGCATGATTGACACTGGTGCCGATGTCACGGTCATCTCCTCGGCGAGTTGGCCGTCGGCATGGGCCAAGGAGCCTGTGGCTCAGTCATTGAAAGGTGTGGGAGGATATACTCCTGCGGAGCGGAGTCCCATCCCCGTTCTAATTGAAGGCCCCGAGGGTCGCATCGCCACCGTGCGGCCATTCATCATTAACTCGGGATTCAACCTATGGGGGAGAGACACTATGTCCCAATGGGGTGCCCGAGTCGAATTGGCTCCAGCTCGGGATTTTTGATTGGGGTCACTGGTGAGCGCCCGACCCAGCCATTGAATTGGCTCACTGACAAACCTGTCTGGGTCGACCAGTGGCCGTTGCCCATCCAAAAATTAAGAGTGCTCGAGGAGCTCGTGGAAGAGCAACTGGAAAAGGGGCACATCGTGCCCTCAACCAGTCCATGGAACTCGCCCGTCTTCGTTATCAAGAAGGCGGGAGGGACCAAATGGAGGCTCCTCCATGACCTCCGAAAAATAAACGAAGTCATTGAGGACATGGGGCCTCTCCAACCCGGGTTGCCATTGCCTTCAATGCTCCCGCGGGACTGGAAGATTGCAGTGGTGGACATAAAGGACTGCTTCTTCCAGATCCCCCTGCACCCAGACGATGCGCCCAGGTTTGCCTTTTCAGTTCCCTCCACCAACAGGGAACGCCCAATGCGCCGCTATCACTGGCGAGTGCTCCCGCAAGGGATGAAAAACTCCCCCACCATTTGCCAGTGGTATGTGGACAGCATTCTCGCACCAGTGCGAGAAGTCACGGGTGAGTCAATCATCGTCCATTATATGGATGATGTATTGGTCTGTTCGCCAACCGAAGCCATCTTGCGGACAGCACTCTCTAGAGTCGTGGGGGCCCTAGAGATCGAGGGGTTTGAGATCCAACCCTCCAAGGTACAGGTGACGGCGCCGTGGAGATACCTGGGAGCGAAAATTGAGGAGCAAACAATAACACCCTTGCCGATCAAAATTATTGACAATCCATCTAACCTGCAGGAAATGCACCAGCCCTGTGGTGCCATCAACTGGATTCGGCCCCTGATCGGCATCTCCTCAGAAGACCTGGTCCCGCTGTTTTCCCTCCTGTGTGGAGATCGCGACCTGACCTCCCCAAGGACATTGACCCCGGAAGCGCGGGAATCCATCAGAAAGGTACGGAACGCCCTGAAAACATGTCGCGTTCACCGATGCGACCCCAAATTGCCCTTTAATTTGGCCATCCTAGGTAAAATGCCCCACCTGCACGGGCTCATCTTTCAATGGGACCTGAAAGACATGGAGAACCGACTGCTCATTATTGAGTGGGTCTTCCTGCCTATCTCGTCCCCCAAAGTTTTAGTTTCGCCACTGGACAAGACGGCGCAGCTTGTTAGACGAGCGAGGTCCCGCCTGTCCACCCTAGCAGGACGTGAGTTCGCATACATCCACGTTCCATTCGACACAAAATCATTCGAATTCGCCTTGCTAAAGAGTGAGGAGATGCAGCTAGCACTTGAATCATTTCCCGGCCAGGTTGTTACCTGGTTTCCAAAACATAAGATATTCGCAATATCTGAACTAAAAATTGTTCTTGACCGGGTCCAAAGTCGGAAACCCCTCAGTGCTCCAACACTTTTCACTGACAGCTCGGGCACATCAGGAAAATCGGTGATCGCCTGGTGGAACCCCTCGACAGAGCGGTGGGATTGCGATGTCGAGATCGTTTCTGGGTCCGCCCAGGTGGCCGAGCTCGCAGCCGCCGTCAGAGCATTTGAGCGCTTTCCGGGACCCTTCAATCTGGTTACTGATTCGGCCTATGTAGCGGGGATCGTTTCAAGGGCTGAGGACAGTTGGCTGTCCGGCTCCTCCAACCCAAAAATTAATTGCTTGGTCAAGAGGCTCAAGACAGCCATTTCCCACCGTGACCAACCCTTCTACGTGATGCATGTGCACTCACACACTGACCTTCCGGGTCCAATCACGGAAGGGAATAGGGTGGCAGACGCGCTCGCTGCGCCTGTGCATGTTGCCAACGTGCCTGATCGATTCCAGCAGGCATCGCTGAGCCATGCACTCTTTCACCAAAATGTCCCGGCCTTGAGGCGAATGTTTGAGTTAACAGTGGACCAAGCCAAGGCCATTGTGGCAGCCTGTCCCCATTGTCAACCCCTCCAGATTACATCCATGGGGTCTGGAATCAACCCCAGAGGGCTTAATAGTGGGGAGCTTTGGCAGTCAGATGTCACGCACGTGCCTGAATTTGGCCGACTAAAATATGTACACGTGAGCGTAGACACCTTTTCAGGCGCGATCTTTGCCACCGCACATTCGGGGGAAAAGGCGAAGGATGCGATTTCGCACTTCCTGCAGGCCTTCGCCGTCCTGGGTATTCCTAAAGAGGTTAAGATGGACAATGGTCCGTGCTACACCTCTGGACCAGTGAGGAAATTTTTCCTCCAGTGGGGCATTTCCCACACCACCGGGATTCCCCACTCAGCCACGGGTCAGGCCCTGGTGGAAAGGGCCCATCGGTCCCTCAAGAGGGTGCTTCAGCAGCAAAACGGGGGGCCAGAAACAGAGACCCCGGCAAATCGGCTCGCCAGGGCTCTTTTTACTCTAAATTTTCTCAATTGCTCCGATAAGGAGCCAGACCCCCCCCGGTGGTTCGCCACTTTGCCAACCACACGCGAGCCAAGCTGAAGGAGCGCCCCCTTGTCCTGATCAAGGAACCGGACTCCCTAAAGATCGTGGGTCCCTTCCCACTTATCATCTGGGGGCGCGGCTATTGCTGTGTCTCCACTGCGGAAGGGCCGCGGTGGGTCCCAGCTAAATTTGTTAAGCCATTCCTTAAAGCAGGGCCGCTCTCCCCGAGACCGGAGCCAAAGGACGTGACATCGGCCCACTGGCGCCGCAAGAAGAAGGCGGAGACTCCACCTTCCTCACCTCGCCGCCTCCGATCCCACACTCGCAAGCAGAGCGTCTGAGTCACCAAGAGTCCATCCCGCAGTTCCCTGAACCAGCCTCCCACTTCCCTTCCCCCTCTTCCCTATGGCCTTTCCGTCCTCCCTCCTCCTCCTACCCCAACACGTGTTTCTTATGTTAATGCTGTTCTGTTTATCTCCACATTCAGTGGCCAAGATGCGCACCATCACCCTCGCGCACCTTTTCCTCCTCCTCTTGACCATCATCCCAGTCCAACCGTGGGTTGTGAGGCAGCCTAGCTCCAACGTCTGGGTGACTTCAGCCCGTGCCATGAACAAGGAGCAAATGTGTATCCATTGATTTTTTGCTCCTTGCGCATGGACATGGCTGTCAACAGTTTGAGGGGCTCTGCTGCTTCAACCTATCCTCCAGGAGCCGTAGCATCCACCAGAGGCTGCAGGATATGGATGCCTTCATAAGAAACATCACCTTCGAGAGCAGCCTCTGGTTTGAAAGCACCGTGGATGGCGTCCGTCATGCTGTGAACTCCACGCTTTCCACCGTCGGAGGATGGGCCCACAAAGCACTAAAAGGACTGGGACTGCCCGAATGGGGAGCCACGCTTTTAAAAGACTGCGTTATTGTTTTATTTGCTATTGCTTTAATTGCTGCTTCATTTGCATTGATTAAGAAATATTTAGTTAAGCACGTTCGCTCCTTATTTAGTAAAGAAGGGGGAGGTGTGGGGGTGCGGTGGCCCGATGCTGCAGATCCCGAGTCCCCGAGGCTGGCGGTCGGCGTAATCCACGGGGACGCTGCCGAGGATGCCATCGCCTGGGACTCGGAGGAGGCCGGGCCGTAAACCGCTCTCTCCCTCCCCTGGAAAGTTTTTCCTAAGTTTATTGGTTTAAAGTTTGCTTCCCCGCCCCTATCACCGCCCCCGCTGCTTGCCCTCACTAGAATGTTCTGTTGCCGGGCTTCCCCCATGAGTTGCTTGTAATCCCTTCCCTAGTTATATTTCATTTGCTCCCCCGCTTGTCCCTCATGTTGTCCCGGAGCCCCGTTGGCTCCGCCCCTGTTGTTCCTCCCCGGGAAACCCCGTATTTCCCCCTAAAAACCCCCTCCCTTTGTTCTCTCGGTGTGGTGTGGCCGCGACCCCAGCCGCGCCGGGCTCTGCGCCCGGTAGCTGCGTGGACCGCCCCACCCGAGAGCCCCCGGTGTGCCTCCCCCGCGCCGCTTCTCCTTAATAAACTGCACACTGGTGACTCTTTATCACGGGAAGCGACCAGCGACTCCACGGCGTTCCTGCCCGGCAGGCACCCGCCTCTGCCGCGTGGTCCCTGCCGCTCCAAGGAGCGAGCCTGGGAACACTGAGGCTGACCGCAGCCGCCTCTGGGACAGAGCTGAACAGCCGGGAGGGCTGAGAGCTTGGGCCAGGTGAGGCCTCCGAGGTCTCCCGAAGCTCCTGCAGCTCATTGGGGCCAGGCGGCCGGACCCCCCCGGACCTTACAACTTCAATGTATTTCATTCTTTTAAGTATGGTGCAATCTAGCATTAGGACCATCTTAAAAAAAAGCTGGAATGATAAATATGGCCTCAGATTCATGAAAGCCAATATGAACACAAAGACTTGCAAACACTTAAAGTCTGATTTAAGGTTCAGTATAAAGTGCAACATTTACTCTATATACCTTCCCCTCCCTTTAAGTGTTTAGATGAGTTCTGAGCTGTAATCAGGGAAATTTATATTCTGTGCAATTCATATTTCCCTGAAAAGTGTACTTGAAAACATTTTTAAAGTGTGCCTCTGAATATATGAGAGTAAAAAATATTTTCCCTTATACAATGCATGTTATGTAGTTCATGACATTAAAAAGGAAACTAAAGTTTGATAGGACATTAAATGTTTGAATTATTGAAAATGGAAAGCCTGTTATTAAAATACAAAGTTATTGGTTTTTTTAAAAAGAAGCATGGCATAAATACACATTGAAAATAAACTTTAACTTCTTGTTTACAGTAAGCTGACATTTCCAGGTGGCTGTCCTTACTCTACAGCCAGGCTCATGCACCAATGCACACTTGGAAAAGGTTGGTGTTAGCTTGAAAAACAACTTTCTGAGACTACCAGTCTTCCCATATCTTTGGAAAACACTCATGTTAAGTGGGTGACAGTGGTAGTACCTTTCTTTTAACTTCTGTAGGATGTGTGAAGAGACACACAAACACACTCTATGCTCTTCCACACTTTATATCTCAAGATTGCACCAATATTCTGTATTTTTCTTCAAATCTCAGCTCACCCTCTATTTTTGCCAATGCAATTTTCAAAGAATAAATAATAGAGCTTCCTGCTGTGAACCTTTAAAAAGCAGCAACTAAAAATGTTATATTTGAAGATTCCAGCAACTTGAAAATTGACATATATTAAAATGATACATTTAAGTCTACACATAGGGGCCAAGGAGAGTTTGAATTATCAATATTTCCCTGGAAGTTTTATAAAAATAATAGGCTATTTTTTTGTGCAAAAACCCCAAAGATCTGGTGATGTCTTCAGGAGTTCCAGGGCTCCACAGCTGCCCCCTGGGCACAAGGACAGCATTGGTATTGTCAGCAGGACATGTCATACCAACCACCAGCAAGGGGCTGAGGCCAGTGCTATTCACAAAAGAAGGTTTTATCAGTGAAATGAAGTCAATAAATCCATATGCACTATTTTCTCTTTTGGCTGTTTGACAGGCATGAGTCTTTGCTATCCTTTTATCCTTAGAAGGATGACACTAACACTAAAGGGCAGCAGAGTGATTTTGAAGGGATAACCATTTAAAATTATTCTCCTTTTAGAACATGAAAAATTTTTTTACAAGCTGTGCATATTCAGCTGATACTGAAGTTATGCTTGACTAATAATAATGAATAAATTTCTCTTTAATCATGGGCTACAGATCCCTAGCAGGACTCGTGTTCTGTGTTTTAGAAGCAACAAATGCCACTTAGTAAATATGTTTCTGTGGATCTCAGCCCTCACAAAGGGACACATCCACCAAGAGATGACCAGAAGACCACATGGAGTCTGTCCAGGCGTCTTCCCTTGTCCAAACTTCCTGGGCATTTCTTCTGCTCAGGCCAAAGTCTGACCAAACTCCCAAGCAGAAACAAAACGAAGAATAGATTTTAATCCTACATATCTACCTCTATATTTCAGTTAAATTTCTATTGTTTTTTTCTTTTCTATCAGTTTAAGGGTTTCATTATGTGGCAGGGAAAACCATCAAATAAGTCCAACCTCCTGCCTCTTGTTGTGGAACACAAAGTCTCTGTGAGGCTCAGAAATAGGAGTGCCCACTTCCCGGAGTCAAACTTTTCCCTTTGCTTTTCGATGCCCTAAGAAATTCACTAAGAACTGCCTCAGGATTTAACACAGCTTAAAAAATACAAGGGGACTCTTTTTTATAGGCATGTGCCTGTCAATAGCCATGCAGGCAAGGAAAAGATAGAAAAGTCCAATCCTTGTGTATGGCCATGGATCATGCTGCTGTTGGGGGAAACAGAGAACATTAAAGCAAGGAAATTGAAGCTGAACAGGAAGGAGGAAATGCAGTTCAGTCCACAAAACAAATTCACAGTGGAAGACTTAAGACTATGCAAATTATAGTGTAAAGAGTCAGAAAAAAATTTCCTGCTTTGCATTTTTTTTCAAATTGAAACATCACAACAGACCATCAGGGATGTCTTGTGGGAAACAAGGATCAGCACCATGATGTATGTGCTAAGCATGTATATTCTGACTTTCCTTATTTCATAACAATGCTGTACAAGAGACACAGCTCTGTTAAAAGCATTCCCACCACATCCCCTTGTATTGCCATGACTTAACCATGGAAAAGAAAAACTGAATATCTGTACAAGCAATTCCCACTCTTTTATCTCCTTAAAAGAAGATTATAAAACTGCTTGGTTACAACAACTACCAAGGAACATACATGATGTTTCTGAAAGTGGCAGTGTGGAAGGGACATATAAAACACTGTTAAAGAATAGAGACATATCCTCATATGCTTTGAAAATATGATGTTTTGCATGTTGGCTGACTTCTGCAAAGCTTGGGGGTAAATTATTTAATTTCTTTTTCAGATGTCTACTCTTGCCCATTCAATAATACACACAAAATCCTCAGCTTTGGTAAAAATAACATTTCCTGAGCCCTGCCACTAGGCATTGGTGGGAAGCAGAATTAAAAGAACCAGAGCAGTAAATTGGTGTCCTGCTTACCCACAGGCTTTCCTGGGAGGTCAGTGTCACCAAGGCCCATGGCTGCAGGTGTGTCAGTGTGTTTGTGGAGCAGACACATCTCAGCCTGAGCCACAGCTCTCTCTGGGCTGTGCTGCTGACCCTGAGGAGGCAGGGAAAGGCAAAGGACTCCCATCTCTAGCCCTGGTATAACTAATCCTTTTTCTTGTATTTCTTTCAAGTCAAAAGGACAGCAAGTGGTGACATTTAAATGCCATTCTGCCTGCTTATAGGATATTTTACTTCCACACAAGAAGGAAGACAACATAAATGTGAATAGGCAGGAATTGACAGAGTGTGTTTGAAAGCAGGATGTCTCTCTCCTAAGTCCTTAAGTCCCTGACTCAGTTCCCTGCTGCTTTCAGATCCCAGGGCTTGCTTTTGCAGGGGAGTGACTGCAGCAGCTTTGCTCCCGAGGGCCAACCTGCTCTGTGCTATCCCACACAGCCCAGGGACCTCAGCAGTGAGCCAGGCAGCTGAGTCCACCTCTCAATTCACCAAAAGTATCAACTGATCTCTCTGCTCCTCAAAAACACAGCAGTGTGTGTTTACTTCAGAGACCCCCTAATCAGCTCTCCCCAGTAACCCAGCAGTCTGAAAGAGATTTATCTTCCTGTCTCAAGTCCCCGTCTGCCAACTCGAAAGTGCAGCCTGTCCATCTGTGACTCTCACTATTAGCTCATTCAGACAGCCACTTACTTGGAAAAATACATCAAGACACTAGAGACAGGGAAAGAGAAACATATCTTAAAAGAAACAAAATAACCAAGCAATGCGTAAATATGACTGAGGTCAACAGCAGAGTAAGTGAAAATGCAAGCTTCACATTCGTTTCCCCAGAGAAAACTGTAAGAAGGAATAAGAAGTGTAATCTATTACAGCAAATGTCTAATATCCTCACCTCCTTCAGCAGTAGGAATGATACAGCATTATCTTTCACAAGGAAAAAAATGAAATAAAGACCAGCAATTTATTCTTTCTCTAGAGATTGAAACACCAACTCTCTTTCATCAGCTGGTTTTCGACCACTGAAGCTGCATTTCTAATGAAGCATTAAGGGTAACACAGTGACCAGAACCAATTACTACTACAATATTCAGCTGTGCTACTGCTTGCCTAGCAAACTATCAGAAACTTTGATGGAAAGGGCGCTGCACCAAGTCTCTTTGGGGTATGGCCAAGTTCCTTCAATCTAGTTTGATCAGCCCCTCATTAACAGTCCTTTTATAGCTGTAGTTATTAGAGCTGAGTGGATTAGGGAGGTGATGGTGTATGTTCATGGAACATAACTGCTGCTCTCTAGCCTCCCTGATAAATTTTAATCACCCAGTCCCAGTGCACTTCCTCTCCAGTCTTTCAGTTCTGGATTTATCCCCTAAAATTGCTTTCCTCAAGAATTTTACAGCTAGCTAATTGACTTTCTGGTCCTTCTCTTGCACTGTGCATGAACAAGATCTCTTTGGAGTTCTGCTTGCAGCTCTTTCCTTTAATAAAAGTACTGTATTGTTTTCATAAACCACCTGGATGGAAGGTTCACAAAAACCACAACAGTATTTAAGAGAGGAATAGTCATCGAACAAAGACTGAGCATGAAATAATCTTTATAAGAGCTGAACTTCGTATGAAAATACCTGAGACATATGGCTGAGGAGGACTGGACTCTGTCATTTGCCAAAATGGCAAAGCTTTAAGAAAAATTGCAATAAATATTTTCTCTTTCACCTTTCCTCTCTTTTTAAAAAATCTTTTCTCCTCTGTTTTAGTATTTGATTATTTGTGGTATCTGTTCCCATGAAAATTTTGATTTTTCTTTTCCCCCTCAATTTATTTTACATATAAACTTCTATTTTGAAAATAGTATAGGAGATAACATTGATTATTAGAAGAATTTTGATCACAGGTAGATTTGTTATTTTGCGGTTATTGAGAAAGAGGTGAGTGTCCAGGTTCCAGGAAGCATGCTGAGGCTTTCCTGCTGTGGAAAACAGTCTCATTATGGAGTGGACTTCTGTGGGGAGAAGGCAATGAAACAATAAAAGCAACCCATGCTGTAGATCATCTTGTTTCTGCATATGAATCCAGCATGAAAAACTATAAAAATGCAAATAATTCATTGACATAATGAATAATTTGCATTTGGACACCACCTCTGCATCCCTAACAGTGGGCACTACTACCATGCTTGGCATCTGACACACTGTGTATGTATGTTTTTATGTAAAGCATAAAAATATTTTTAATCTGGAACATTGTTCTAGATCTGTGTTTTAATTCTGTGACTAAAAATAGATTTTCTTCATGGATTTTCTCTGGGCATTTTTTTTCTTACAGGGACCTCAGAACTACATAAAACCAACATTTTGTATGGCATTTGGGCCTTTTTATATCTTAGCATCATTCAAAAGAAGAAATTTAAACTGCATGTGATGGAAATGTGAACAACTCAGAAAATGCTCTGCTGCCCCACAGAGGTTCCTACACTGCTGCTCCAACTGGCTTTTAACTCTGGAGGAATGGCTGAGCTAGATCTCACTGATGTTTTCTTCTGATATTTCCATTCAAGATGAGATCTCACACCAATTTTAATTTGGAGAAAATGGTACCTCTGACACCAAGTTCTCAGTTCAGAACATCTGTGCAAAGCTTATGAGCTCTGCAGGGGTGTCTGAGTTATTCCTAACAACCATTTATTGTCCAGCAGTTTTCCATTCCAGCTGCTTTCTCTACACACCTGAACTGACCAGAGGTTTCCAGGGAATGAGACACTGACAGATCACTTTTCCCCAGTATTACCAGTTTGCAGTGCCTCTGGAGTCAGGAAACTTGTCTGCTTACACAGTCAGGTGACAAATTTCTTTTCCAAAGGAACGGGTCACTATGGAGCTCAAAATAAAATCTCCAAAATCTCTTTGATATGCAGATCCAGCAGAGCTCAGTGACAGAGAGCAGCTTTGCTTGCTGCCAAATGGGAGAATGGGCACTTCCTTGGAAACAATGCTCTGCTCAGGGCTGGATGGGAGACAGCCCACTGACCAGGAGGTGAGTACACTGACTGAGGTGTGGAAGGTATGAAGATGCTATCCCTGTTCTCCTGTTCCCCAGTCCCTCATGCATCAGGCAGATACAGAGGAGGGAGCTGTAAATAGCCCAGATAATCTGAAAATGCCTTTGTGCTGGCAAAAAGCATTCAGGTACGTGTTTATTTTAAAAGGACAGATTCCCCTCTGCTCCACGCTGCTTCCACCCACAATATCAAAACGACTTTTAAGCCTCTTTTTTCACTCATATACTGCTATTTTAGTAATTAATGTATCTACCATAGCAACACATTTCAAGCTGGAATACATATAGTATATTTATTGTTCTTGGAAACTCTCTCAAATGCACAGTTCCACTACTTATCTTTCCTATAGCATATTCACAACAGATGTTTTTCCCCTTGTACAATAATTACTTGTACTCTGTTCCCATTAGGTATGCACCAAGAGAAAAATGATATGATTACTATTTAGTTGCTTTTAGCATGAGTAGCCTGGAGGGTTATATTTTATAATACATTTGTGTACCATGAAAAAATTATACAGAACAAGTCCAGAGCTGCACCTAACCATCTACCTATGGACAGAATTTGTCAGGGCGATCCTGATGTTCAATTACTGTTCTGAGAGTCAGCACTGATATCCTGATCTCTTGCTTGCTGCAGGGATAAGTAAAATAATAACTGAGCTATTTTACGCTATTAAAAGAGTCTCAGGAGGAATTAAAACTACAAAATGGTCTGTCAAAACCAAATTCTGTCAAATTGGTGTTAGCCAACTTTTTCTGAGCTCATTGTTCCCTCTTGTCAGCAGTCTGAAGGGGCTGTACAGAGCTTCCTAACCACTGCAGTGCTCCCAGATGTCGAACACCTCCTTTTCCAGCTCTCTCCAGCCCCTCCAGTTGGTACATTTACACCACATCTTTGCTACCTGTCTCCCTGCCAGACCCTGCTGCCAGATGCAGCTGTTTAGGGTGGGATCTCCTATCACATGTCTGTGATGTGGATCCTGTAGAGCCCTGCAATCAGTGCAATCAGTGCCAGGGCTTCACTAGCAATCATCCTCATACGAGACCCACTCACAGCTTGGCCAGTTTTCCAATCAGGATACACACTGCACCACACATCAGACCTAAGAAGCTTCCAGTGAGTGCTTTTACCTCAGCCTATTTGTGTAGAGGTGTTTCTTCAGTAACATATGTACAAGTGATATCTTACTTTTGTCATGAGGGACCTACATCAGCATAAAGAGGGAAGACCTTACGTGATATTGCTGATTTCTATAAGAGAAAAGAATGAAAGCTAAATGGTTTCTTTCCTTGCAGAAAAAAAATAATAAACACAAGCACACTTTTGACATATGTCAGAAAGAGCAAATAAAATGAAAATATGTTCTTTTTCCCTAGAATATCCAAGAGAAGAGTGATTAATGTGTTGGAACTTACAGCATAGAGGAGAGAAATTTGGAGGGTTGCTAATGTTAGAACAAGTTATGGCAATTCAGAGTGCCTGAATGCATGGAAGAAAAATAGCAGTGACATCATTCAAATGTGTTGCAAGTTCTTCAGGAAACTTAAGTTAGCCTTTCACCCTGGGATGAAAATCTGTATCTTCAACTGAAACCTTGGCTCCATACTGCGTGGGGCATACATCCTGTGCATGTGTGCAGCTCTAGATAACATATCCTCATCTCGGGGGATGAAATCAATCAGACACATCCACCCTCACTTCAGAGACAATAAAAGGAATGAGAAAGATGTTCCAGCTCATGAAATATTGCAGACTCCAAAGGAATACCTGCAGATATCAGAAAGTTCCAAGAAAGGAGGCAGACTCAGACTGAAATCTGAAAGTCATGTTGGCAGTTTGAGAACTCTTAACTTCTCCAAATGGTTCCTGAATCCTTCCTCCTGATGCAAAGCAGGGTAGGTCATATCATGGAAATCACTTGACACTTTTCCAAGCATTTTGGAAATGAGCATATCTTTTGACACCACTCAAATAAACCATAAGGCATTTAGCAAGGCTCTAGTTACTAGAAAGTATGGCCAAAGGAACAGAAAACATCTTGAAAATTGAGTGTTGGTTCAGAAAATACTGACTGGCAGGGATAAATAAAGATGGAAAATGTCCATGTCTCACTCTGCAAGCAGAAAGAGCAGCCCACAGATTCATCTGTTTAGGGCTACTCTCAATGGCTACATCACAAAAGGTCACCATTAATTTCCAGAAATGCTATACAGCTGGCTCCTGTGATACAGCCTCCTCCATGGCATAAATAACGATGTTTGTGGCCTGGAGCTAAGAACACCACTGATAAAGGATGTTATATGGCCACCCTAGTGGGTATGTTGGGTTCAATGTGCAAACCTGACAGTCTCCAGGCCAGCAATGTGCAATTCAGAGCTCCTCTCTTTCCTTTGCCTCGCTTGTGGAGTGAAAGAGAGCAGATAGTGACAAAGAGGACAGGGAAAGAGCTGCTTGTGTCATGGTATGGAGACACAGGGGGCTTCAGCCATCCTGTGCTGTTTGCCACAGCTCAGCTACAATGGCCTTTAGAAAGGCTAGAGGTGAGTGTTTCCAAGGCCACCAAGGTCAGGTGGCAGCTTCTGCAGCTGTGCACTGAATATATCCACTGAGTCTGAACCCTTTTAGGGGAAGATAAATAGATGGATACTTAAAATACTGCTAAGTCCTTCAATTATATACTTGGAATACTGGCCAAGAGGGGTGGAAAAGCTTCTTTTCTCTAATTTCAGAAAAGTTGCTTTCCTTTTGACCTTCTAGATCGAGATGTCTTACCCTCTCTGACCTCTATTTTCTCCAAAATTTCGAAATCATAGATTCAAACAAATCCATCTCTAAAAAAATCCAGGGCTGTTTGTGCAAGGACTTCTCAGATGAAACTCCTGCTACCTCCATGAAGTGCACGAGAAGCAGACAGGCACTCCCTGGGACAGACTGGCCTCCCGGTCCTCCCTGTCACTTCACATCCCAAAAAACCACCATGATGTGACACAGAGAACTTAAAATAACAGCTAATTCCATTTAGAAATAGCTCCATTATTCATCACACATTTTCTGGGGTTTGTCCTTTTGTTTTTAATACTGAGGAAAGTTGCATAAATATTGCAATATTTGTTTCTCGATTAATTTTTTTCTTGGCAGTTTATCCCTAATACATTGCTGTAACTAAAGCTGTCAATCAATTTATTAGATTTGTTATGCCTTTTTCTTGGAAAAAATTCACATTAGAGACCATGCTTATTATTCAGGAGAATATGCTAATGTTTTTTGTTTGCAATTTTCTGCACACAGCTTTAACAAGCTTTTATGTTTAAAATGGAAATGATACTAACCTATTTTATCTCAAAGTATAGGGTAACCAGATAATTTTTTCTTTCTCTCCAATGGGATGGAAGCAATTCAGTTCTCAAATTGTTGCTTTTAAAGAAGAGAACTAAGGAATAAGAGCAAAAGAACTTTAAAAACCAACCAAATGAAGTCCTAGCCTGCCTACAAAGGAGGTAGGAAAATAAAAGGAATAGCATGATGAGCAAGAGAACCTGTAGAAACAAACTTTTCTTTCACATTTCTTTGATGCCCCAGTCTTGGCTCCCACTGATTTTAGTCAGCAGGCTTTGAGTCACTCTAAAACTTTCTGAAATAGCTGCACTTGTCATCCTTCCTATTTACCCTGTGAAGTTTATTTTGACCTTTGTATTATAGATCATCTTGGTGTTGGTTTAGCACATTCAGCGTCCTTGTCACAAGTCTGCTGCCAGGGTCTGGTGCAGGGGAGTTTACTTTCTCAGACTGGAGTAGATGACATTTTCAGCCAAACAAACTAAAAAAGCCCAAAAGTAAACAGAAACATTCTCTCCAAGTTTTCATCCATCATTTAAAGTTTTGTTTTCATTTCCAGACACAAACCACCGGGCTCTGGCAGCAAGGGGAAGGAGGAAACACAATTCTAATGAAAACATCTTATTACAGCATTGTCACAACACATTTGTCACCAAAGTCTCCCCCAGCCCCCTTGATCTTTCACTGAGCACTACTTCTGCTAAAACTGAATTACTTTTTCATGATCTCTATTATTTCTCAAATACAACACTTTCATATCAGGAACTCCATTAGCCTTAGAAAAGTTGATGATTTTCTTTTTTTTTTACAGTGCTGTAATAGTACATTTTATTTCATGTGGCCTTGATAGTGGGATTTTGCTTTGTTGTAAAGACAATACATTTTTACAGAGCTAATGCTTGTGAAGAATTCCACATTCTCTCAAAGATTTACTCTAGGAAGTAGGTATAGATCCTTGTCTTTTCAGTGCTAGAAATGAAGCATAAAATATGGTAATGAAATAGCAACAGTTTATTTCTATGTCTATCCTTTAAAAAAAATCACTAATGAAGTCAACAAAAACATTTGATTGGATTCAATAAGGTCCAAGTCCAACTCTAATCATGTGGCCACCTCTGATGCTCAATACTGCATTTTATACATTTTGCTGTGACAGCTACCTTTGTGTATACAAAAATCTACAACATCATGGGATTTTAAAAAGCATATGCAATACTAAATAAATATGATCTAATTTACTGCTGTAAAGACCACCCATTTGCATAGAGAGATCCATAAATTTGATTGTGGGTTTGTTTTTTCATTAATTCATTTGGTGATTTAAAAAGTAAGAAGTAGAAATTATGTCCCATTTGCTGATGAGTAACTAGTGACTTTCCTTTAAAAATTAAAGCTCCTCCCATTCTCCATGTGCTGAATCCATAATGTTAAGCAAATGCCACCCCACAGGCACAAAAATGCATGGATGTGCATGTGGATGAAACTTCTATTGACACAAATGAAATTTCAGACATCTACAGGCAGGATTTAGCCCACAGTACTCAGTGTGTGACAGCTCATTTATTCTCATGGCAATGAACTGATGAAGGAGAAAGGCTCTTAATGTGACACAGCAAGCTTAAAAAGCAGAAATGGGAATTCAGGAAGTCATTCAATTGTTTTTTTAAAGGTACTCCTGCATTTCAAGTCTGTGCTCAGCATGGTGGTCCCTGCTCCCTCCAGTCTCCAAAAAGACCTCATTTGTCCTTCAACTACAACTGCAGATGTTGGAGGAGATGTTTTCAGACTGTTAAACTGTTCAATTCACAAGCTGTCTATGCAGACCAGTTTTATAAAAAGAAAAATAATCCAGAAGAGAACTAGAGCAATAGAAGAAAAGATAGAGATCAGGAAAGCTTCAATTTCCCATACCCACATCAAATGATAAGTTGCAGTGAAGTACCTTCACTACCACATTCTGTGTTTCTTCAAAATTTTGTGTTAAATGAAATAGTTCAGTAAATATATTGTCTATTTCGAATTTTTAATTATGGAGTCGTTCTTCTTGAAAGTACAGTGTTTGTGCAAAGTGCCATGCTACCTCAGCTTTGGAGACAGAAGCTTTCTGTACTTGCAAGAATATTAGGAGGAAGCTTCCAACCATAATCCCAACAGAAAAGACACAAAAATCCTTTACGTCTTGTTTCATTTCTTCTCTTTCCTTGTCTATACATGCACAGAACAGGTGTGACAACCTGAGTTGGCTTAGTCAAATGGAGTAGGAGATAAAACAGGTGATCTGTGGACTTCACCTGATTTAACAACTTGAATTCAGCAAGAGCTAATCCCTCTAGCATGGAGTGGAGAAAGTGAACTACTGAAAGAAAACTGTAGAGAAATTACAGAATTTCCCTTAAAAAAAGAGTGTCTATAGTTTCCAAAACACAATCACAGCTGACAGAAATTCTCACCTCTATTTGCAATCTCACCAGAGACTAAGGACTGAGAAATCACCAGAGGAAACTGCTTAGTGCCCTGTCTTTCCAATTGATCTCTTCAGATTTATAGTGAGCAGAAAGGCTGAACTCATGTGAGGACACTTCCACTAGCACTGCTCAATGTTTTATATGGTGTTCTGTGGAGAGTTGAAAGGTTTTGGTCTCTCTTGCTCCCAGAATGGCATTTCTCACCACCAAAAAAAGAGAAAAAAAATCAATCCACAAAAGCATTTCCTGAAAATGCTCAAATATCTGCATCAACTCAATTTGTGCACAGTAAAGTGAGAATTTTTGTTTGACAGCTGACCAGTAGGGAAGAACCAAATGGCCAAATTAATGAGAAACATAATTTAAGAGCACAGTTGTTGGGGCAGGCATGCAGAGGTATATAGGTTACAACGTGCAGCCTTAAGTTGTGAAGCCTACAGAGAAAGGGGAGTTGAAAGGTTTGTCAGGAAGAAAGGAAAATAAAGAATGTGCCAAAGTGGTGTGTAAAGGCAATAAGTCGGAGAACATCAGAAATGTGACACAAAATAGTGCAGTCAGGATGATACTGGGAGCCAAAGATGCAGTGCCAATCTGAAAAACATCCCCATCTGGAGGGATTTTAACCTAACAGTCAAAAAGAGAAATTCAAGGGCATCCTTAGCTCTTCAGCAACACCTTAAGAAACCAAACAACAGAGGTAGAAAAAGAACAAAGAAACAAAAAGTTAACTGCTCTGGTTTTATTTCTGTATGGACTTCAGGGTCCCTAGTCATACTGTCAGTTTTACCAACACAACTAATGACAGTTCTGCATAGAACTCAATGCCCTTTCCTCATCTTTCTCTCATTCTCATTTTTTTCTTTTTTTTTTTTTTTAAATTGAAAGATGTTCTGGACTTGACACCAAATGTTTCATGCATCAGGAAAACATGAATAATGCAGTGGAGTCCTATGGTAGCATGAACTGTTAGAGAAATCACAGCTGCTGGTCTTCACTGCTTGTCTAGTCAAAAATTAGGTCTTAGCACATTCTTGATGCCAAACAGAAATGTGGATTTCACATGCCATGTTAGTTCTGTCAGAACATGTTAAATAACCCCACATTCCCCATTCCTGTCCCCCCATCTATTCCTTTATCCTTCCTGTATTGAAACTTCTACTATCTTGGCATTTTCTCTGTAGGACTTTCACTTCAGAGAGCTGAAACTAAAACATGAGGCAACAGTGGGTATTGTAGATATATATGTAGATAACTATCAAGCTATTTTGACAACAAAACCAGAACCCCGTGTATCAAATACTTGCCAATTGACATTCATTGCTTTTTGTTTTGCTTGCTTTGCCTTCCAATACAGTTGTTCAGAGTTAGGGCCCTTAGACCTGAGTCATCTTTTCTGATTTTCAAACACATCTTATAGCCTAGGTGTGTGTAAGACTTAATTTTATTTTTCCTCCCCTCTCACTTACTGTCCTTGCCTTTTGAAGCAATGCTTAGCTGATATTCCAGCAAAAGCATGCTCCAGCTCCCAAGCACAGCACCACAGGAGGCACTGCAGCATTTGCTCTGTGAGGCCACAGGACACTCTTGCATCCTAATTTCTGCTATCTGAAACAATCAAGCCCATCAGCCTGCTAAAGAAGGGGAATTAAAGAATGTGAGCCTACTGTGTCAGAAAGGTCCTACAAGTTAAAGGGTGAAAAATTAGGTGAATTCCCATAATTCAGTTCCCCCCCTTGCATTCTGGACTTCTTCAGTGGTTCAGTTCTCACCCTAACAGAGGAGGAACACATCCTGCAGTTCTTAGCTATGCTCAAATCTGAATTTAGGAACAAGAAGAAAAGAAAAATGTGCTGAAGAAAAGTGGCTGAGATGTAGAGAGCAGCGAGGAGGGTAGGAAGATGCTCTCATTTCTTTGCTGTCATTTCTGTACCAATTACAGAAGGTGCATCCCAAATAAAATCATGTACAGTCAGCTAAGACTTCACTTAGGGAATAAGTGTCACCACCAGATGGGACTGGCAATTCTCCATCAACCCTGAGTCATTTCTCATTGGGTTTCAAGTGACATTGACTTTATATCACGTTCATCTCAACGAGGAGCCTCTGCCCTCTCAACTAATCCTCATCATTACACAGAAAAAAACTCACAGGAAAAAAAGAGGAAGGTGAAAATACCATGGACAAAATTGGTCTTGTTATAGAATAATACTAGGCTTCTGATGGGGAACATTTTCTTACTTCATGAAGGAGTTTAATGATGTCTTTTAAGAGCAATAAATAAATTGGCTGCTTGAAAGCATTCTCAAGTTAATATTGCTTTTCTCCTGCTAAGTCTGCTAATTATGGCATTTTTCTGTTAACTGAGAACATAAAGTCCTCAGACCAAGCTTTGAGCCAGTTCTCTGAGCTGCAGTAGCTCCTCAGAAGTGCATGGCTATCAGTGTTCTCCCTTTACAGTGAACACACAGGCAAAGGGCAGCATTTCTGTGTCTGACTGTGAATTCCCTCCCTGACAAAATGTCTTCAGTAGTGACCCAACATCCACCACCCGTTTTCTGCTAGAAAGGATCAACCTGGGCATTCCAATTTCCACAAGAGCACTGCAAGTAGCATGTAAAGCTATAAGCATGGATCATTACTCAGGTTTCCAGATACCAGAGGTTACAGCTTATTCTAGGTTTCATCTTATGAGTATTTGAAGCAGTAAAATTCAGAAGTAACTTATCTAAAGAAGCTACACAGGCAATGTAAACTACTTTATCTGTGTTAATCCCTAATGAGAAAAACTGCCCCATACACTCACATTAAATATTTAAAGCCACCTCCCCATGATAAATTTGCATCAGGTCCAATGTATGACATGTCACTGCTGAGAGTTTGTCAGCAAACCCCAAAAACGGGTTTGCACTTTCTTGTCTATTCTTAGCCCTCTTGTTTATTTATTCTTACATGTACACAGATGTCTACAAATCTGAACCCGCTCTGTCAACCAGCCTTGTATCTACAGGATACATGCAAAGCTAACTTCAAAATGAATTTTTAATCATTTCTTTTTAAGGCTGAGAACAGAATGGATCAAACATTGAATATGTTGTAATTTTCCAAGTTCTTCTGGTAGGTTTTTTGACTCTGAAGTGAAGAAATAAGATATTTCTCTGTCCTTAGTTTTTCATCTTCAAAAATATGAAATTCTCCTTGAGACGAGAGTTGTTTTGCTACTGGGTTAAAAAAAGTATATCCCCTCAAAAAACAACCCAAGTGCAGTTATTTTCTCTTTTCAGAAATACAAAATATGATACACTATAATCTTTACTTTTAGCTGATCTTAAAGCAGCATGTGGGCTGCCATTTTCATTTCAGGAATGGGGTGGAGAGACAGGCCAGTTTCTCCTGATGTAGTTTCTGTACTTCCTTTAGAGAACATGGTGACCACCAGAAGACATATTCTAGATTCCTGGTGACTTCTTGTAACCTTGAAATTCCAGCTATGACAAAATGGTCACCTTACCTTACCTTTCATCAGGTTAAGAACACACAATACAAAACAAGCCAATATCTCCTCACAATTCTTTTCCTGGCACAGCATACAAACAAGACTTTGTGAGGAACATGTTGTTAAAATTTGCTGTTCTGGAGTAATATTTAGATTATAAGAATATGCACTAATAATAAGTTGTTTTTCAGCTCCTCAGAGATACAGCATAGCTCTGAAAGTACACACAGACACCCAGAGTCAACCACTTATGAATATTTAAATAAGACATTACCTTGTTTATTTTATATTTTAATGTTAAATGATGTGCACAGAAATCCCTAATACAGCATAACTTAAAAATACATATCTCCTGAAGTAAACCAAAACAAAGTCTCTATTGTGCCTGTGATAAGATTGTTTCAGCTTACTTTCCCTTCAAGTAACTCAGATGCTTTGTTTATATAAATCTAATTTTTATTTTCAATGTATTTAAATTATTTGCAATAGGATACCCTATTAAATAACTTGTATTGATTTTCAGGGGAGAAGGTGCTCTATTTTGGTATTTTATTTCTCAACAAACAAACAAAAGAGTGAGAGAAATATGGGGCTTTTTCAGTCTCCTGAGATTTCTGACAGATTATTTCACGAGTGGTTTTTTTTTTTTCTCACTAATAAATAGACAGAAACACAGAAAAATATCCCACAGGGAACAGTTGATTGAACTGGCCGGACGCTGATGGTAAAAATGAATCTACCAACAGGAAACTGGTGAATTTGAAAATGAGGGATCATCAGTGTAGTAATTATAATTTCAAGCAAAAGAAACAAAGAACAATTTCCTTGTGTCTTGGAACCCAGAAGTAAAATATTTAGATAACATAAATTCAAAAAGATATTTCCAGTTTTGCTGTCACTGTAAAATTTCTGCTTTTTTAGTCTGAAAATACTTCAGTGGAACTTGGATACAATAAGAAATGAGAAATTGAGGATTTTCTTAAGTTTCTCAAAGGGGAAACCATGATTTTTCTTAAGGAAGGAAACTCAGAGGTCAGAGGAAAAGACAAAGAAAAACTTTGAAATAACCTATAGGATCCAATGAGTTCCGAAAGACACTGACCCAGGATTGGCGTTAAGAAAGGACAGAGAAAGAGATCAACAGCTGTCTATGCAAATTCAAATATTCAAGTTCTTCAATGTTAGAATTCTTTTTCCCAGCTCCCCATGATGGATAACAAATGTCCATAGTGGGATTTAATGAAAGAAACTGATGCCCAGAAAGGAACTTTACAGAAGTGCTGATATGTAGATGCTCCAGACAGAGGTAGCCCATTGTTTTCCAAAAGGCAGCAGAAAAGCAGTGTGCTAGCTGCACAGCCCTGCTCCATACCCATCACAGCAGCTTTCTACAGTAACTCAAACAATATTTGACATTTGTAGGGTGATCTGCAGTGATGCTTTTCTGAGACTGAGATTTTACAACTGTGGTACAAGATGCCAACAATTCCAGTCACAAAGAGGTCAATGCCCAGTGGTGAATCCAGCTGGGCTGCAGTCTGCTCTCTCTCCAGAAACACTAAACCATCTCCATGGGCTCTGCCACAGAAAGGCCCTCAAACCAGCAGCAACCTTCCCCTTTCTAAACAGGGCTGAAGTATTTAAGCAAATAGCTGGGACTGGAGTCCTCACAGCTATCCCAGACTGGGATTTATGACCTTTACAAGATTGCTAATCCTAAAAGGATTTGGGGGAACTTTGCTGAGCTCCCCCATCTGGTGATGCCTGTGGCAACGTTCCACTGCTGAGGGACCTCTGAGCTGGGTTTGCAATGCTGAACTGAGCTCTCACCATTCCTGCAGGAAATAATCTCAGTCCCCTTACTGACACTGACAGCACAACTCTGGGAAATTATTCATTTTGGGATCACAGCGATGGGAGAGAAGAACTGTACGTTCCCATCCCTAAAGGAAGCAGTGGATTGGTGTGCTCCTCACACTCCCTCTCTGCCCATTCTCCACCAGGGAAACCTGAGGGCTGAATTGACTGAACCCTTGCCATTTAGTGCTGCTTTCACTCCTGCTGGAGTGTCTCTCATCACACCGATGTACAAGAGTGGAAAGAAAACTACAGGAACTCCTAGTACTAGAACCAGAGGAAAATACTCAATCAGAGTCACACTTGTGTCACTGTCTGGTGGTAAAGCCCCTTACCTTCTGGCCAAGACTGTTCACAGCATTTGGCAGTAAACAAGTCTGCATGTGAAGATGCTGATTCATGTATTCCCCACATATGTCTTTTCCCATCAAGCTGAGCTCTGAACAAAACATCTGTGAAAGAATTTTTATTTCAAGAAGTGTGAAAGAACATAAAAAAGCAGTGATTTTTTTATTGCCAATGTGTGAAGGAAACAGATCTCAAGCTCCTCTCCTTTTCTGATAATATACTGCTAGTTAGAGGTCTGAAATAACATGTGTACATCACCCAAGCCAGAACTTAAGTTTTGAGATATCTGATGACTCTGTTGATAAGCCAATATTCGTATTCTCCCATATCTGTCTGACAGGTTCATCCAAGAGCCCTCTCCCCCTCCAGTGTTTGTTACTGTCTGAGGAAATAAAAGGACTTGGAAAAAAAAATTATGGTGTTCTTGTCTGAAATGTCTTCATAATGAGACAGCAGAGGATGTGAGAAAATTTAAGACTTTTGGTAGTCTAGTCATGTTGGGATGGGTGATACCATCTCAGGAACTGCTGAGGAGCTGGGTGGTTCCAACACAGCAGAACCCCACTGGTGGAAGCCTTCTTAGTCCTCCCCCCTGGAGAACACGATGGTTCCTCCCCAAATTCTGTAAATCCCCCCAGCTGTAACCTAACCCCTGATCCCATCCCTTCCTCCTCCCATTGGTTGTGGTGTTCCCCCCGCCTCCTCTCCCCTGACCCTCCAGCCGCCCCTTTAAATGTAGACGGCTGGGGTGTCTCGTTCTCTTTTGGCCCTGGAACCCTTCAGAATAAACCTCTGGAACCTCCGGCTGACTGAGCGCTCTGAATTCTTTGTCTCTGGTAACGCACGAGTTATCCAACTCCGTGGGTGAGTGAGAATATGTGCCTTACACCGGCACGGGTGTGAGAAGGGCTTTTCTGTACAGCACCAGGCAGTGCTGACTGGAGTGATCTCTCGATAGCTTAGAGACACTTTCGGTAAACGCAGAGGCCTGGTTCCACCCCTCCCCCCCCTCCGCGTTATAGTCATTTATTTAAAATCAGCAGTGACAGGCCCAGTATGGTATAGAAAAAGACACCCATTAAACATTACTCATTTTTACTTATTTGAGTTTTAAATGCTTAAATTTCATAAAGTTTGCACAGCCATCCATACCAACATGTAATAAAATCCCAGAGATGCTGGTCTACTGAGCAAGCCCTACCAAAATAACTATCTTGCTTTACTTGTCCTTATACTTTTTGCAGAACCAAGTATCTTGGTGGGTGGGACACTGAAAGTCTGATACCCTGGGTCTGTAATGAGCCTTGAAATGTGTAACGATTTCTGGGGAATCACTGATTTTTGTTGTTGTTGCTTTTTTACCCCAAACCAAAAAGATTTTAACAGGTGGATTGTCAGATACAATTGTTTCATGAGAATGAGCAGCAATTAGGATGTTTTCTGTATGGATTAACTCCCGACCTCTCCTGGAAGCAGAAGGAAAAGGAGTGGCGCAGCAGGGCTGCTGAAAACTTCCAAACCACCAGCTTGCATCCAGTCTAATTCTTTCACCAGCTCCACAAGAACAATTCCTTTATTCCGTGTGAGCTGGAAGGCTTAGGAGCACGGCGAGAATACATTGTGAACATTTGCCATGGCAATTCAGAGTCTGTGCTCTGCTTGGAATGAAGAGCTCTGCACATCTTGGAGCCATCACAGAGCTAATTCCTGTATTTACCAGACTGTTGTTTCCCCCTGACAGACCAGTGGGAAATGCTGTGTTTATTGTATTGCACACTGATCTGTTGGGAAAATCAGATCTGCCCAGGCTCCAGCTGGGAACCCCACAGGCTGCACTGACATAAAGAATTGGAGACTGTGAGCCCATTGAGAGCCCACTGAGGCCAAACGGGAGTCCAACAACACAACCGAAAAACCACCACCAACAGAAAAAGCCAACAAACAAACAATTTGATTAAAACAAGTAATACCTATGTTTTTACTTAATCAATAACTACCAGAAGTGAAGCAAACTTTTCTGGTACACCTTCATCAACTGTGGATTACTCATAAGGTCAAACATTTGCAAAGGAGGTTATTTTGAAACCTTGGATTACTGCAGAAGCATCGCCTTATCTAAATTAGTTCTGCCCACACTCTCATCCAATAAATTTCTCCACCTGTTTACATATTGATTTTTTCCCATCTTTTATTTATTTCAGCCTTGAAAAGAATAAAGTCTGTTAAGCAGCTAACAGGAAGTATCTGTACAAAAAGGTTATTTTTTTTTGCTGTCAAATGTCTCTCGAGCTGGATCACCTTACAAATGTAAATTAAAAGGTTTAAAATGTTCTGACCCAGTGTAGAATTCTAATTTGACTTATACAACACATTTTCTCATTCAAAACATCATGTGTTATTTTGGTGTTGTAACACCCTGATGATCTGGATCAGAACCCATTAGCTCTCAGCTTTCTTCTGGGATGAAAAAAAAAATTGCCTAAAGGATTTTTATTCTATTTTTTTAGTCCATCCATTTTGCTTCCCTTTTTCTGAAACAAATAAAGCAGTGCAACATGTACTTAGCAGCCCCACAGACATCCACAGGTGTGAGAGTTAAAACAATAATCAACAGCAGCTTGTGAAATTTCACAGATGGATAATTAGATGTTTAATACTTCATGTTCTCTCTGGTTTAAAATGTAGACAGATTTGAATTCCTGTGACACTCACACTTAACCTCTGATACCACAATGGAACAGTTCTGCTTCTTGATGCTTCTCAGTCACAAATTACAGATTTAACCTTGAGCATTTGATCTCATCCAAAGGTATAGCTTTTCTGAGACACCAACAGTGTTATGCAATGAAACAAATACTTAGATAGTACTTGGTTGTTTATCAGCTCCTTTACAGCACTTTGTCATTCGTTTTTATTTCTGATAAAGCTGTTGTCTCATAGAAGTTTTCAGAATAAAAACTATTAGGGCATTTACTGTTCCTTGAAGATGCAGCTCTCCTGAACCAGCTCTGCAGAACCAGTTGGGAGACCCAGATCTGCCTAAAAGGTCAAGGCAGACAATTCTTAGTGTGGAATCAATGCATGCTGGGCCAGTTTCTGCTTAGAAGAGTGCTAAGAGAGCTGTGCACCAACAGGAGAGCAGCCAGCACCTCTGGCTCCTTGGAAAAGGCAAAACCCTTCAGCACAGCCACCTACATGATCCTACTGTGATCTCACTTCTGAGTGCATGAATTTAGGCAGAAGTATTGAATGCCAGTGCACTGTGGTCCACAGCTGAGGCAGAGCAACTTTGGTACACAGCTACATAAAAACAGTCAATTCCAAAATGAATGCATGAATAAATAATAAAAACAAAGCTTACTCAGGAACAGACACCTTCCAGAGGGAAGAAAAGATGCAGATACTATTAAAAAAAAACTATCCCACCCCAAATCTGACATGGTGGCTGTCCTACAGTGTGTGCTGTAGATTTTGACTAACCTACCCAACACCAGTGTTTTGTCCTAATATCCTATCCTTGAGGATCTCCTCCCACCACAAGTGGCAGACAGAGATGGGGCATATGCAGAGAAATAAGTTAGCACAGTGACCTGCATTCAATTTAACTCACTGCTCTACTAGTTTGACCCTGAGGCAAATTCCATGGTTTTGTTTTCTCATATTCAATAAATATTTTCAACAACCTGTGTAGTTTTATGACTTTGTAAATGGCTGCAACTGCATCAATCGTAAGAAAAACACACGAGAAACCCTTCCAGTTGTCTTCCACTATCTTGTGTACAGAAATTAGGGAAAACAGAATAACTTTATAGCCTGCAGGTGTCTTTTGGAAGCACAGAAAGTTTTCTAAAATTGACTTTACATTGTATCACTGATTGCAAGGCGCTGGCTAACAAGTTCTGCTACAGCTTTAATTCATTGACCTGATAAGACTCATTGGCTGTCACAGAGCTCTGAAGTGCTGCTTGAAGGTGTTTTCTGGGTAGAGATTTCATTTTAGACAGGACAGGCTCAAGGATCAAGAAACTTAGGTCAAAGCATTTAAGCCACTGAATAATGAAGTCAGAGCAGCAGCATCTTACACCTGCAATGAATATCATTATTGGCTACAACAAAAAAACAGGCAGCAAAGAGCTGGCTGAGCTGAGCTCCCTCATGTATTAGGCAATTGGATCAGGCAGTGGTATCATACCTGCCTTTTAGGATGGCTGAACTATCCAGCAGCAAGCTTATTGTTTTTGGTTTGGTGCCCACTGCTCTGAGGGCTGAGTGTTCACTATGCTTTGAGACAAGAGCTTTTATTCCAAACCAGAGCAGGCTGCAGGGTCACACCCAGCCTGAGGTACCCAGCTGACATCCTGGAGCTCACTGGCAAGGCTGAGCTCAGTGCCTTTCAGAGCTGGTTTCCAACACATGACCAAGTCATTGCAGTAATTCCCTGCCTTCTTCATTATCATTTGTTCAAGGTATTCTTCTGTCTTGAATGGATTTCCACCTCCTCAGCTATCCTGTTTTGTTCCCAGGTTCAGTAATCTCTGCCTTGCTGAAAACAGGTATTTTATTGTGGGGCCATGAGTAACAGCTGCAGTCCCCTCCTCTTTTCCAGATATATCCCTGACAAGGGTTTTGCTCTTATTTAGTCACTCTGGTGTCCAGATCGATGTGAGGAAGCAATTATCACCTTGTCCTGACTTTTTGTGCTGCAGCTTAATTTCCTGGTTAGATTCCTCTGTATTACTTTAACTCGTAACTCCTGATTTTATATCACTGATTTCATAACCCTTTTGAACACATAGCCCTTTGCCTTCAAGGCTTTTTCTGTTGTTCCTAAAATAAACTCCAGATGACTTTTCTACCTGTAACTTGAGGACACTGCTAGTATTTAAATGCTTTAGAGTAGCTAACATCTTTTCAAAGCTTTTTGAACTCAAGAACCTGAATACAATGGGCACATACTTAGGTTTTTTAATCATTCCTCTGTTCCCCAGCAGTCATGCCACAGAGCCTCAGCTACTTAGCCCTATAACAACAGAGCAATCCCAAAGAGTCCTCAAACATCCTTCTTAATCCTTTTAATTTGTTGTTCTTAACCCATGACTAAGGGAAGCACTTGACTGTGTCCAGGCACATCCACCTCTGCCCAGGCTGAGGTGTTTCTGCAACATGGAATTCCCTCCTCAGCTCCTTGAAAGTTTTGCTGCCATTTCCACCCTGCATTCCCAGCTCCCCTCCCACTACTGTAGTCCAGCCTGTTTTCTTCTCAGTCAGATAATAGAATGGCACCTAAAATATTTTCCTCTTGTCCTAAAATGCTTTGCTCCTGCCTTTGAGGTGCCAGCTCACCAAATCCCCATCTCCCATAGAGGCTGACCCTGCCCTGGGTGGGGAGAGCAGGGCAGTCCCATTTCAAGGTCCTTTTCTCAGCTCTCTGGTGCAGGATTTCCAGTTCAATCATACTTATTTACAGACCTACTTTCATCCTTCTGTTTTAATTCTCCTTAACTTGTATAGTTCATAACAATTTTAGTGCTGAATGTAACTGAAATTTACATTTCCACCCTCTCCCTAAGTAGTTTGAGTCCAGAAATGTCTATTCCAACAATGCTTTCCCATCTTGCTTCCCATCCATTATAAGCATTCTCTGTTTCTCCTGACTTGCACAGGTCCTTCAGTTTTGAAATTGCAATTATAACCTTTATTCCACTGTGGTTTTTGCCATCCTAGATATCCACCCTCAGGCTCTGTCCCAGAAGCTGCCATTTCTCCACTTTTGCCCACATTCTTGTCCAACATGATTGGCACTGCAGTGCTGGATCATGAATCACACCCATTCTCTTTGCAGTCTTTGGTACCACACAGTGACCAGCTACATCCCTTATCTCACTGCAATTCTCAAGAGTTCTGTCACCTCATTCCTCCTTGCTTTCCACCATACTATGCCTTATTTCTGCATTTTGTTTTTTCCATTTCCTTGTGTATTGAATAAAGAAACCTGGATAGCTCTGGTGTTTCAGGCACAACAATATAGGAGTTCCCTCTTACATCATCTATCCTGCTGTACTCAGGAGGTTAAGCATGGGCTTCAGGTGGTAATAAAAGTAATACATTATTTAAAAATACAGCAGTGCTTTGTCTCTATGCTCCTCTCTAAAACAGGTGTCCTAATTAGAATAAATTAAGTCTACTTTCCTTTTTTAATAATAAAGTGTATTTTTGAAGTGACAGTAAAACTACTTGTTACATTTTTATTTCTGTGACTCATTTTAAACATACATTTTACAGCCACTGCCAGGGCCAATGTTAATTGTACCTTGCACTATATCTTGAACTCTCCTTGAAGCAGTGAAAGTGTTTAAGGAAGCTAGATTTTCTTTTTAAATTGCCTTCTAACTTCAAAAAAATTTAATAAGGTCACCTAAAAGAGACAAAGGCGTGTGGAACTTTTCTCTCTCATGCTTTTTGAAAGGGATTATTAAATTTCCTTTCCCTCCTGCTATTTCTTCTACCACCAAATACGTGCAAGTGTTAGATCTCTTTTCTACCTTGTCTCAAAAATAGCAGCTGTTGCACATCTACAGCAAAGCACAAGCAAAGTGAGATAGACACAGAGGCCAAGATCCAAGAGGCCAAGTAGGCTGGGAAAGAGGAGTGAAGAGCCTGATGATTTACTGTTCAAATTATGATCAAATCAATTGTTTAAAAAAAAAATTAAGAGCATTTTGTAGGAAATTGGATATCTGTGGATTGAGCAGAGCTGTAAAAAAAATTGCAGAAATTATATAGTGCTGAGGAAACTGCCCATGATTTTTGAAGCTCTTGGTGAGATTTCTATGCTCACATGAACATTAAAAGAAAAACTGGAACCTTAAATATTTGTTCTGGAAAGTCTTCAGAGACTACAGCTGAAAAAAGTTTGGCTGTGCCTATCACTACTATATTTAGAGACAAGCAGTGGACACCAAAAAAAAAAAACCCATCAACCTTACCTTTCACTGGTTTTGAGATTTCTGGAAACGTTTGTTTTGATGACATTTCCTTCCTTCGAGGAACAACTAACAAAAGAAAAACAGGAAAGAAGTCAGCTTTCTCAAAGCAGTTCTTCTTTATAAATTCTCCCACTTTCCCAGGGGTGTTTCCTTTAGGCTGACGCCGGTGACCTGCTGGCACCCCTTGTTGTCCATGTTGCTGGAAACTGACAGCCTATAAGATCACCAGGTCAAGAGGATGGAGCAGGAACCCCTTTTGCATGAGCACAGAGTGTTTGACCTTCCAAAGCCAACAGAATCATTATTGTCTCTCTGTGACAGATTTTGTTGCTAATCCAAGTTGTGTGCAGAAATGTAAAGATCAGTGGAAAAGGAATTAACAACCTTTTGGAATAAGGGCTGCAAAGAAATGTTTCAAAGGTGTCAGATCCATTACTTGGAAACACCTAGGCCAGATTAGAAATTTTTCATCTAAATTCTTTTTTGAAGGTAAACTGAGTTTTGACTGAGCTCAGTGAGCAGAACTGCAGAAATGTTTGATATCAGCTTGAAATTCATCAGTGGTTTAATTAGTTGGTAAAAATGTGGAAGGGCTTCCTGCTGTATTCCAGAAAATAATACTGTCTGCAGGGATTAAAAAAAAAAGAATTGTCTTTTTCCAGTCTAATAACTGGAAAAACCTGTGAAAGGTTAGAGATATTTCATCTTCATTTTGTATATATCCAAGCAAGCTGAACAAAATTAATTTACATGGGAGAGAAACTGTTTTGGTCCTAGGATGGTATCCCAAAAGACATTTTAATATAAAAAGGAATATATTTGGTATATCAAACGACTTTATTCTGTGTTAAAGATGATGGGGGTATTGCCAGGAGCCTATACCTCATTAAAAAATAGCAGCAAAAGCATTGGTGATTGTCTGCATATAACAACATTTTACCATATCAGCCCTTTGCAGAGATTCAAACAAGTATTCATGTAATTGTCTTTTTGCCCTTGTGTCAGAAATAGTCAAAATTTTGCTCAGCCTTTCCCAGCTCTTATTTTAATGCATTATGCAGCTTCTCCAGGAACAGAATTGCAGTTCAGCTCTGACAGTATGAGTTCACACTGCAGGAAGGCTTCTGTGCCAGGGCTGCTCCAGCCACAGTGCAGTGCTTTCCTCCCTGAAGACCTCATATCTGTGAGCACAAATTGGATAGATAAACTCCTCACCATGGCCATGGCAGAACTTATGAATGCCTGACAAGGATGGATTCCCTGCCACAACACACAAATCCCAGCCTGTCAGAGCTGGTTTGTGACTTGGGAAATCTTTGGTACAGGCAACAGTTTGTGTCCTACACTTCCCCAGGAAGGAAGGAGGTTTAATTCCACCCAGGTTTTACATGTGAAGCAGGAATGTTTGATCTGCACCACAAAATGTCCTGCAAGTGACAGCAGAATAAGAGTGAAGCAGCTTTTGTTGGCACAGTGCTGGGACATCATGGAAGCCACAGGCTGCTTTCCACCAGCAAGAGGAGATATCCTGAAGGAAATGCAAGTGTACATGGAGTGTTTATTAGGAAAGACAATTTCATCCAGGATCTATGGGTTATCTATTTACATGAGAGCATGTATTCCATCAACCAGCTCGTTGCTTTGTGACCGATTACTCTGGGATTTTTATTAGAGCTGTTTTATAAGCACTGCAAAAGGAAAATATTTGAGAATTGAATTACACTCATCTCTTTCAGGAAACATTTTTATTTAGAAATATATCTTAGCCTTTTCTACAGGGATTAGTTATAAAACAAAAAGTACTTTATGTACCTACTTAGGTGTGGATCAATAAAAGTTATTTTCATGGCCATTGTGTTGATGCAGTAGTGACTGCTGAATTTGCCTCACTCTCTCTGCAATCCTTGACTTTTTCAGAAAACTCCACCCTGCTGTAAACTGCAATGCTACAGGTTTGGGATTTTAGTGGACATAGACAGTACAGTGAACCCAACATACAGAAAGCTATACTCTGGATGCTGGATTTGTTTGATTTAATATAAAATCATCAAATTAAAAAAAAAATGAAAGTGCAATACTACAGCAGCTTCTTTTAAATTCTCTATTTAGAAAAGGTAAACCATTTCTCAAGTTGCTTTGTATCATATTGGCCTCATCGTTAGTTCCAATTCATTCAGTAAAACAGAACAAAAAATAAATTTGCTGTGAACAATGGGAATTTTTAGCTCATTCAACTCTGCTTTACAAATTCACTCATCAGTTCAGTGTCACAACCTTCAAACTCGCAGTGGAATGGGTACTGACACTGGGCCTGCCCTGTGGGAAGCTGCTGGGAAAAGTGTGAGTTGTGGGGAGGTTTATCAAATGCTCATCTCCATTTCCCATTGTGTGAGAGCAATTTGAGGATCAAAATCTGTGAAGTTTAGAACTTTCATAAATAAATGCTCCCAGAACTGAGAAGCCTCAGTTAAGTTTGCACAGAACTCACGCTGCCCTCGGGGGAGGTCCATGGTAATTTGGTCTTTAATTAGTATGATCACTCTTTGGGACTTTCCTGGGACTCCACAACTGATTTAGCAGCCTGCAGTGAAGGAGTTAGCTGTTCAGTAAACCATCAGCATCATTTTTGGGCTACATTCAGCCCCATCTCCTCCTCTGCAGCCCTACTCCTTCCTCCTCAAAGAGCTCCACCACTGCTCTACTCCCAGGGAAAGACAGCAATGCCACTAGAAACCAGCACCCCACTCTACCTAAAAAAAGTAATTAAAAAATCCCCTTTATAACGGAAACTCATCGGTTACTTTACCTACAGCTCTCACAACATACATCAACACGGCTCTGTTTAAAGAGAAAAGTAAACTCTTGGAAAAATTCATACATTGCAGCAGGGATGAAGTCAATGTCAGAGCCAAGGTACTGTAAATTTTAGTTAAGTAATAAAAGTGAGTGATACTTAAAAAAGACACCAATAATAGCATCAGCAGAAGCAAAACCAACTGAAAAACCCCTGCAGCATCTCAGCTTTCCTGTAAATGACTGTGCTAATAAAGGATGCTGAGAGAATAAAATAAGGGGAAAGAATAGAACACTCGGGTTAGAAACATTTCTAAATATTTATTCATTTGTTTGAAAAGTTTCCAGAAGATGTCAGTGGCTGTTGAAGCAGGACAAATGTATTTGCATGTTTCTAGAGCAGAGGCAGTCATGTTTATGGCAGATGTTTGTCAGTCACACTTTACATGCCCCAAAAGAGATATATTGCCCAATTAAACAAAAAAATGCACTTAGGGCAACTCTTGGTCACATCTGGCTAAGAGCAGCTGTGTTGGAACAAAGGTAGACAAGTTCCCGTGTTATGTAAGAAGCATCAAGCTCCCCTGAAACATTAAGATGGAAAATTTATTAGATTAATTGTGGTTTGGTTTCCTCTCTCCTCTCCTTGAAAAGATATTAATTCACTTATCAAGCAAGAACTATTTCTAGGTTGGTTTAGAGATTTTTCCCTTCCTGATTTGGCCTAATGTAAGAGTGAAAGACTGGATTATTAAAGTAAAATTAACATTTCAGCTGCCTACAAAGGTGACAAAGGAAAAAAAAAGGCAAAAAAAAAGCATGAAGCTAAAACTGGGACAGAGAAAGCAGCCAAGTTAAAAATGAATTTGATCATTACGTTTCCTAAAAAAATTCAGAAAATAAGTTTTACTTAGCTGTTACTGTTAAATTGAGAATGACAAGCAAGTGGTAGAGTTACAAATGCAAGTCATAGTCCGATATTTGCAGAGCTTTTTGAGCATGGCACACAGCAAGGCTCCACAAGCAAGTGCAGTGTGTGAACACAGGGCTCTGGAGTCAGGAACACCACGGCAAGCTAGAGATGCTTCAGGTGACATGGACTTCTCTGTTTGCTGAAGAATTCATTACAGATGGGCTGCAACAGCCAGAAGGTTTATGCCAAAGGAGGAAGCTCTGGAAGTGCTGGCTGGCTGGGCTAAACCAACCTCTCCACCTCCGACAGCCAAAGGAGGAGAAATAACTCAAAGCTTCTACCCCAGCTCGTCTCTTGGGCTTGTATATGAATAATCTAGGACTGGAGGAAGAACAGGGATTTGTATTTTTTTTCCATCTCCCAGGTGCCTAGTATAGCTGAATTCTTTCCATCCCCACTTAGGAGAGGAATGGGCTAGTTGTGTTTATATAATTGGTCTCATTTCTGGAGGTCCCCACCTCAAACGTAAAGCAGCTGTAAGACATGTAATACCTTAGTATATTCTGAAGATTTAGATTGGAAAAAAATGCAAAAAAGTCCATTTCTCTAACTCCAAGTCTGACAGCAGAGGAGGGTGTCAAGAGAGTGGTCAGAGAGGGTTCAGGGAGTGCCTCAAGGATGGCTTTAATTGACAGATGTATTCGGTTATGAAAACGCACAATTTGCTTTTACTAACACACAGTTGTCTTTTCTCGCTGTAAACAGCTACTTAAAAAGAGGCAGATGAACTTGTTAGTATTTGTTAATTAAATGCATGCAGTCACTTCATTTACCAAGTTTGAAAGTTTAGAAACACAAAGGCAAAACATAAAACTGATGGACGAGCCTAAGTCAGAGAGCTGAAATCATAAAGTAAAACTGAAACCAAGACTTCAACCTTCACTGCTCAAGAGGTGCTCCAGGCTGTGGCCACAAACAAGAAACCAGAGTGCCCTTCAACAGAGGGATGTGAGTCAGGGATTTCAAAGAGTCTCCACAAAATGCCTCCTTTTTTCCCTAAACTTGCCATCAGCTGCTTCCTTCCTCCTACACTCATCTGCAAATCTCATCCCCTTAGTACAAAGAAGAGAACAGAAAGCTGTGCTTGTATTTTGCCTTTAGCTGGAATGAGAAAAACTCTTGATAGCAGAAACCCCCTAATTTTTAATCATTATAATTTGTAATTATTATGGCCACATGCTAATGTATCGTTAAACATCCAAATGAAAGAGAAATTATTTGAAAAAGACTGGAAGGTGGATGCCACCAGCCTAGCAGGTCAATGAAATCAGCTAGTAATTAAAGTTTTCTACAGAACTCATTCTTTCTGATTTCTTTTCATCAACTTGAAAAGACAACACGCAGGGGGTCCTTCCTTTAAATGCAATGATATTCGTCAAATCCATTTGTAAATATTAGTTCAGTTAAAACAGCACATAAGATATAAAATGTAATTAAGTTCTGTATAGATTTCACTTTCATGGAAGACTAAGAACAGCAAGGAAGAAATGATGTTATTCTGTTTCCAGAGCTCATAGGAACCACTAATGATTTCAAAAGCCCATGACTCATCAGCTGCAATTAAAACAATTGCAATGACAGTGACCCCAGCAGAAGAAAAAATATAATTGCACAGCCAGCAAACAATACACAGAGATGAAGCTGGAATACAGATGTTACTGATTCATGGGATGCCTAAAAGAATAATTCTCCTGCTAGTGTATTTGTGAGCACTTCCTCATACGGATGTACAGCAAGGATGGCTGGCCAGAAAGCAGCAATGCCAATGCACTGCCCATCTCTGATGGAGGACCTGACTTCTGCTCTGGAAAAAGACACCAGTGTAGACTGTTACTGGAAAGAAAGTAAACACAGCCCAGAAGCACAGAGCCTGCCAGCAGGTGAGCCATGTGCTGCACACAGCCAGCCTTGGGGTTTGAAACATCTCACATTTATTTGTTTATGTACTTAATATTTTTAGTAATAATGGGCAAGGACATGCTAGCTTCAACAGAACACCTTCCACTGGAAAAAACAGCTTTGGGCATTTGTCTTTATTGCAGCCCTGATCTGCAGCTACTTTGATTAACTGGGGAGATGAGCAAAACTTTCAATATTAAAGAAAAGAACAGTTGAATTAAAATAAAGTTTGTATATCACCATCTGGCCATCATTCTCAGCAAAACCTCCTTTCCCATTTGCTCCCTCAAAATCTTTGCTTCCAATACCATCATCTTGTGCAGATCCACTATCCTCTCCTCACTTGCTGGCTAATCACAGCACTGACTTTGATACCCTTAAGCTTTATCTTTTTCATTGGTTGGACAAGTTATCTGCATTTGCATCATTCTCCTTTCCTCCTACAGTCTCAAATTTGTAGCTTCTTTTCTCAGAGACCTGAGAGCATCACTGCTGCCTTCCCCAATTGGATGTTTAGACCACATGAGAATTTTCTCTTTCTCAGCTGAGCCTCCAATTAAAATGATTGCTCTTTTTAATACACAGAAAGAGCCAGAAAAGCCACACAAAATGGCTACATCCCATTTAGGGTGTTACTTATGTACCAAAAAACCCCCACCCAGTTAAATAACTTTGTGCCCAAAGAGCTTGAAAAAATGCTTTCCAAAAGTCACTGTCCCTTGTGCTAAGCTGCCAGCATCATCATCCCCTCAGCAATTCCATTTAAAATGAGCCATGTTTACAAAACCATACTGTTTCAGCAAACTTGGCTTATCCAACCAGAGCAAGTCAGCTGGCAAAGTGAGTCTTCCTTTGGGATGCAATATTGGGCAGCTCACAACTCAGAGAGGACCTGCAATCCAAAAACCACTCTCCCTGGTCCTTCTTTTTGTCCTTCAGCAGTGAGAGTTCAGCCCAGCTGAGCCTACCTGTTTGCAGGTTGACCTGACTCGATTGAAACATTCCCTTCATCCCATGTCTCCCCTCCTGTTTACTTGTCGTGTTTTTGTAAGTGCCAGAGTGCACTGGCTTGTGCTGGAAGTGAAACTAGTAGGCACATTTAAAGCATAAAATGTGAGAGAATCTCTAATGTTCAACTTTTTTGTTTTCCATCTCTGTTATATTTGATATTTGTCTTTCTAGTTTGGCCTGAATAATCATTATTGCTGGTGGAAAGCAAGGAAAGGGAAAAAAACCCTAAGATGGTTTTAAAGATTCTAGACTGGAAATTAGGAAATAAATAAAATCCAATAGTCATACACTATGGACATCTGATATGACAAATTGTGAGAGACAAACCATTTTCTGAGCACAGAACAAGACAATAAATCACAAGTAATACAAAGATTTCACCAAAAGAAATCCTGGGAAATTTTCTCGCTGTGGATATTTCTCATGGTTTGGGCTATTGTTTGAATGTTGATCTTGACATATCAGACACTGTTAACACTGCAGGGAAAGCTGCTCAGGAGACAAATCTGATTGCCAACTCATGAAAGGCTTCTTCCCTGACACCTTTCTAAATAATCTAGTACAGGGATGTCTAAAGGGGTATTTTTAAAAAATGCTTCTAAAAGTTTTAAAATCTCAAACTAGACCAGAGAAATGAAAAGCCTTTCCTGGCACTTATAAACAATATTTCTCACCCAGGCCAAACTTTCTGTAAGCAGAAAAAGAGCCGATGAGCCAAACATCCCTGAGATCTGCAATAGTCTTTGTTCTCCTAGTCTGTTTTATACAGCAGATATACAGATACTGGGGGGATGAATGGCAAAAAATCCCCTAAAAGAGATAATCCCACAATTCCTTGATACCTAAGGCAGTTATGAAAAGCCACAACTACCACCTACTTCCATAAATACTTTTTTGTTTACAGATAAGACCTGCAGTCTATCAGCAGGAAGACAATCCCATTTTCAAGCCCATGTTCTATTCATCAGCAGCAAAGGAAAAGAAAAAAAAATCTTACAGTTAGTTTTGTCTTTACAAATCCAGATCTCCATTTGGGAGACACATTCCAGCTCCTAACCAGATGCATGGTGCTCCGGTGAAAGCTGAGAGGGGAACTGAGGGAATGAGAAAGGGGATTACACAAGAAGAGGAGGAATATAATTGTATCCATCCCCTGCCAGATGCTGTGCCAGAATTTGGCACTCTGCCGTTCAAATTTAAAATTCTCCCTGCTTGGTGCTTAGTGGCACATCCTGGATATCCAGCATACAAAAGCATGAAAAAGCTCTGTTAGATTATCATGGTTATGAGGGAAAAATCAGAAAGCTTGTGGCACACACACAGAGCAGGAAGGCCACTGATTCTTTACCAGGTTTCGATCAAGAAAGAAAAAAAAATTACCAATGCAGAAAGACTCAGCTGCTTTGAAGCTGGCCATTTTGTTAGCTTTTAGCTGTAGCTGTATTTCCTAGTGAGGAATGACAAGAGAAATCTTAGATGGTATTTTTGTACTTACACACAGGAAAAGCCTCTGTAGTTATTTGTATAATGAAAGAGATGTTGCTTTTAGATCCAATTAGATAAATTTATCCTATGAATGAATGGACCTTCTAAATGCACAATAAAAACAAAAAGGCTGATTATCGTGGTAGTATTTTAATCCATGAAGGGAAAAACAGAACAAGGCTCCTAACTAGAAAGAAATTATGTATCTTGATTTTGGATTAGGAAAACCCTCTTTTTTTTTATTTTTTTTATTTTCCCTAGCACCAGGTGAGGTGATTTCTACCACAGCCCCCAGCTTAACATCAGATCCTTCATTCTTTCTATGACTATCATGCTCTGCAGCACTGTCATGTATTTTTGCTACAGATGCCTCCTCCCTTCCTTCCTCCTCCTCTTCTTTTTGTGAGAAGCTGCAGTGGTGTCCTGGAGTTCAAATGACCTGCAGCACCTTGGATATTTCTTTCCAAAACCAGCATTTACAATTCATCAGTTTGCCCTGCCCTAGTAGAACACCCGGTTTGAACCAAAGCTGCCTTGTTCAAAACATCTATCAGCTCAGCACTGTATAAAAGAGAAAAAAAAAACAAAAAACAAAACCCTCCTCCTGATACACCAGGTAGAAAAGTAGGTAAAGAATGAGAGCAGTGAGCACAGCATTGGCATATTAAAACTCACAAAAGAGCAGACCTAGATGGTCCTGCTGTAGAGGCAATGTTGGTACAGGAACTTTTTGGTTTTCTCAAGACAGACACATTAAATATGGTACGGAATAGTGGCTTTTTTATTTGACTGCAGAACAGCAAGAAACATACCCTGAATGCAAGCCAGCTGCCTGGCACAATAGAACAGCTGGGTAAGTTCTTTCAGCCTACAAACCTTTTATATTAAAAATTCTATTTAAATTGAGGGAAAATTCATATCAGTAAAGAAAATGTTGTATACCACTAACATTTCCAGGGCTCATTTCACTTCTGTGCCCTGGTTAATGGAATGGTGACACTGGTATTAGCCAGAAAGGAAACACATAATGCTGAGCCAGTGCCCTGCCTGCACCATGGGGAGAACATCTAATTCCCTTTGATGTCCAGGGCAGGGTGTGTCTGCACCCCTGGTTTAGAAGATATAAGACCCAGCTACAGTTAATGATGATGCAAGATTTTTATTCTTTTTCTTCTGCAGCATCTCCAGAGTGTCATCCAGTGTCACAAAGGCCATGCATTCTGTACTTTGTGTCACTAACTTGGCCCTTCAAATCCTCCTTCCTATGACTATTCTGAGTTTTATAGCATATTCTGTAGTTTAAAACCTCACAAACATTGCCTCATTAAGGTGCACAGCTACCATTTTGGGTAAATAACTACTATTATCCTCATTTTAGAACCCAAGAACATAAAATTCACAGAGCAATGAGGCTGTACAGCAAGTCATTGTCTGAGGTAAAACCACCACATTGGTATTCCTCCCTCAGTGCCCATGGATAGACAGTGACAGACAACAGCCTGAGCACATGTGTGGCTCTGGAGTCACAGGGGGGCATGAAATGTATGTATACATACATTCTTCTCCCACTGAACTCAGCTGCTTTGCACGTTCAGGCAGAAGAATACATTTTAAGAAATGAGCACATGACTTAGAGAGCCAAAATTGCTCCATCAATTCATTTCCTATTTGGCACGTGAGATAAAGGTTTTCATTCCCCTAAACAGCCTCCCCAGCATCCCTGCAGTTAATTCATCCTATGAGCTTGGCTGCTAGCAGAGCTACAAACTCCCTTTGGAAACCTACAACATCCTTAGCACACTTCAAATCCCACACACTCAACCACAGCCTTGGCTGAGGACACAGCCCTGTCACACACACATTCATGTCACACACACCTCCCCTGTCGGTATTTCTGACCAAAAATGACCCACAATGCAACAAGCGATAAAAATACTCACTGAATACTTTTCAGATTTCCTATTTGCTTACATAATCACAGATGTTTCTATAGCTCTTCCCAAAAGCACTTCATGTAATGTTTAATGATTATGAGAAAATCTTATTTTATTAGTACGAATTCATAATGAAGTTATGACTAATTGGAAATATTTATCTAAGCAGCTGCCTGAACAAAAAGAAAGAAAAACAATCTGTTACCATTATGGCATTTCAAAATGTTTGTTTTCTTAGCATTTTATTATAAAAGCCAGATAAAGTAATTAATTTATTTTTTTTAATTAAGCATTTTCTTTATAGTGCTTTTTCAACAGAAGTTTATTTATTATACTAAGAAAAGTTGAAAATATTTAAATTTCATAGAAAACACATGGCTTAGCTGATGAAACATTTTCAGTCCATTGTTTCATATTTGGACAATTCAAGAAAATAATTAAAGCAGATGTACTCGCAGAACTCAGCACATGAAATGTAAATGAAAAGTGGGTTTAAGAATAGGTGGGAAATATTCCCAGAATGGATGAAATGACCTAATGAAAGCCAGAAAATGAGCCATTAAGCTCCTAGTCTTTCCCACTGTATCTTTTTAGATTGAAGAAAATGTGCAGAACTCCCCTGATGGGTAGTAAACCTTTCCAGGATCTTTATTGCTCCGGCAGACGACTGATGAATTCTGACTGAAATTCCCCACTCAGTATCTCCTCTGCCTCTGCTCCCATTCCGAGACAACTGCCTCCTCATGCTCCATACATCACAGGAGATGCCTTGCCCAGGCTGGGGGTTGCTCAGTCAGATGTCTGATTACAGTGTGCCACAATAAATAACCCAGTGGGGCTGGCCTCAAGGTGCCAGTTCCGCCGTTAGCGGGGAGCTACGGGATGAGGTAGGCAAAACAAAATATCATCTGAGCTCAGGTTCAATCCCCAGGCTCAGGTCTGATGGAATTTTTATTCAAGCAGCTGGAGTAGCAAGCACATGCATAAAAGGCAGTATTTGCCATTTATTGTAGCTATCATTTCACACTAGCACAGTCCTGAACATGGAATATTGTACAAGCCTTTCAAGCCAAAGCTGGCCTCACATCCCTGTTTCCATGGATGATGTAAGAGGTGTGCACTGCCTCAAACATCTGACACATTTGCTTAAAAGGGTTGACCCAGACCAAGAAATGCATTCAGTGGAAATTGTTTCTTCCCTTGCCCTCGGCTTGATCCCTCCTCCGTTTGCATTCCCCATCTGTTTGTCTGCTACAGATGTAGCAGCCTTCGAGTCTTCCTTTTCAACCTGCTCCATTTTTCATGCTTTTGAGAAAAAGACATCGTGATAAAAGGTTTTCCTTTTCCCTTCTGCCAAGGCTTGAAGAGAAGCTGCTACCCAAGGGTTAAACTCTCCTTTGGTGCAGTTCTGGGAGCAGGTCTGACTCCTGCAATGAACATTAACCAAGAGCTGCAGTGCTGCTCTCATTACCCATTCATCGGTTCAGAAAACTGATTGAATAATAGCAGTTTCCCTTCCTATAAAGCAGATAAAAGCCACGAGGGCCATTGCCACAGGCATGGTGTCAAACATTCCTTCTCCACAGGCTTTTTCCTGGCACAGCTGCCAGCTGAGCATCGCTTGGGCAGCCAGGTAAGCACAGTGGCAGCTCAGCTGAAGAGGAAAGGAGGTAAAAGTGCAGGAGACCTAGAAGCAAGCCAAGAAATAAAACAGAAAGGGAAGAAGACTCCCCCTTCCCCTCTATGCCTCACAGCTCACCTTGCCAACAGAGTCAGGATCACCTTCTGGCCCCAGAGCTACTTCTGGGGCTGGAGGGACCCTCACTGCCCTACAAAAGGTTCTGGAGTGGAGTTCAGCTTGGAAATGTGCTTTACCTTATCATCTCTCAACAGACACATCTTTCAGAAAAATTAGGTGTTTCTTTAACACCCACAAGTGAGCTCTCTTAATTTACTTTCCACATGATTACACATACTTTCCACTCCAAATACAAATTAAGTAATAAATAAATAAGAAACAACCCAGAATTGAGAAACCCCTTCATTTCTCCTACCTCCCCATTTACTTTTCTGTTGGCATTTTTGCTATTTCCTTTAAATGGTTTGTCCACGCTGTATTTTCAAATGCTACAAGAAAGTTGTACAGTTGGAAAGCTGAAGTGCAATTGGCATACCAATAAATGCCTTGATAGCAACTTCAATACAACTGCACTGATGTGTCTTGTTTGCAGAGTTTCTCTCTCTTGCACTTTCATTTTTTTAAAAACCTTGGCCCTGCACAAGGATGAACCAGGAGTGGCCCCCAGTGTTACAGCAGAGGTGGTTAAAAGGGCAAAGAGTGTGCAAAGCAATCACTGACGGTGGAGATACCTTGACTGTTATTCCGGACTATAACTGCATTTAATCCTCTTAAAACAGGGTAAATATCACCTGCCAAATGAGTGTTAAATACTGTGCTCCCAAGGGATTATCCCTACTGACTCCTTTCTTTTTTTGTTGGATCAGAGAAATGGCACAAGAAAGGAAAAATCAAAAGTTTTCTCTTCACTTCATGATGAATGTGGTGGGGTCTGCATTTCCAAAAGTTGTGGGTTTAGTATACTAGGACAGAAATCTCTGTGAAATATCCTAATTGCACAGACATTTGAGCCTGTGACTCTGCCAGCTCCTATCCCGGTTTTGCTGCTCTTGGCCAAGCCAGGAGAGGAGCTGTTCTTGCCATCTCCAGTTCATCCTAGGGGCAAGAGATCCCCCAGCATGCAGCTTCGGGCAGCTACAGGCAGCACAGAAACTGCAGCCACTTTTCTGTACATCTTCTGAACCACAGCCCATACCAGATGTCCTCACTATGCTAGCAGCTTGTTCCCTGTCACACAGCTCAACCTCTCAGAAAAATCACATCTGCTCTGGGTCAAGCAACACTGAGGTTACCAGGGGATGTTCTAGCATGATGTCCCCTCACCACAGCCAGGTAACTACAAGAAAGGAATAAAGCAGCTCTTTTTATTTCTTCCTAATTCTGCCTGCTATGATGCATCTTTGATGGCAGTGACAAATACATGAACTCTAATCAGCCATTCCTAGAGATAGAAAACTAGAGGGAAAACAATAGCATTCCTTTTTCTCTTGGAAGGAGAGAACCAAGTCTAAAAGTTTGGACATAGATGCTCATCCCTTGCTGTAGTCCAAACCACAAATCCCTGATCACATACTCCTGTTGTCTGAACATTATCAGGTCAGCAAATGGAGCAGGCAGGAGGACATGGAACATTCCACAAGATGATGTTTGGTATAGAGTGTTGCATGGAGTTGAAAATACTGCAACGGTGTTTTTGAGTAATGCTATTTTCTTAAATAAAGGAGAATGAGAGAAGAGGACTTATTCTATGAAAGAAAGAAAAAAAATAAAAAAGTCACTGAAAAGTATTGTATTCTGGGGAGGACCAAAAAATAGGTTTTTGCTCTGTGTGAGGTGAGGTAGAGAAGGGTTTAAGCTGACCTGCAAAATTCCTGTTGTGTGACTGCATTTTTTAATTCTGACTTTTAATGTTCCAACTTTTCTTTGAAAAGTAGCACTTCAGGAGAAATATCTTCAAGAAACACCTTGAAACCATAGGCAATTTGATCAAGCCCACAAGGATAAAGCCTAGGGCTTGACTCCTGAGCCCTGGTGAAACTAGCTGAAGTGTTTAAAGCTGTTCCCATACCCTGCTGACCTCCCTGCTCCTTGGCGGACCTCCCACACGCCTGAAGAAAAGCAGCAGAAGAGAATGTGTGCAAACATCTCAGCCATTCCCACTCACAGGCTCTTTCACCAGTGTGATCTCACCTCTCTGGCCTAATTAGCCTGTAAAGTCAATGACAACATGTTTGCAATTACGCAGGAGCTACTGCAGTCACTGCTGAGGTGCTGCATATGCTCCTGTCTACTGACCCAGCTACAGAAGTGGCAACTCCTTGCCACAGGGCAGGGAGAGCACAGGGCCTGCCAACAGGCTGAGTGGCTTCTGCCAGATTCAGCACTCAACTCCTTGGTCCTAGTCTGAACCACATGTGTATGACAGATTACAACATCAAGAGAAAAAGCATGGGTTTCATCTGGGGGAGGAGGAGGAAAGTTTTGCAGAACAGAATTGTCTTTTGCCTTTCCACAGATTTGCTGAGCTTGGCAATCGTTTCACTTTCTGAAGTGCACTGACCACTAATTGCTATTTGCTAGGAAGAGACAGAATCCTAGAGTATGACTGGAGTCCCTGAGCTCCTTCACTCCAATCCCTGCCTTTGCAGGGCTTTATTGCACTGGCAGGACAAAGTTAGAGCATAGAGAGGCCAAGTGGTTTGCTGCCCCATAAGCACCACGACATAAAGGCAACTTTCACATGTAGGCAAATCCTCACAGTCCACTACAAATGACAAATTACACCATGACCCAGTACACAGCCCCCTCCTCTCCCTGCTGGAGCTGCCTCTGCTCAGGCATTCACCAAGGCAGAAGGCAAATGAGAGCATCTCTGCAGCCTGCTGGGGCTGGCTCAGCTGGGACAGCACAGCAGGAGGGAACACAGGGGTGTTCTGTAGGGCAGAAAGCCACTCCAACTCTGTGACATGGGGCAGGGAGAACTTCGGCACTGCCCTGCGTAGTTCCACTGGCTTTTCTAGAAGGAAATTTATGTAACCTGGGCAGCTGTCTCAAGGATCAGAAATGCTGTTTAAATGATGGAATGATTGCCTGGCTAAGGGCTAAAGCTCCAAGCTTTTCTCAGAAGCAGTGGTGCCTGCCTGGTTACAGAGCTGGAGCACACACCCTGATGCTGGGCAACTGCTGGCCAGATGCAGTAAATAGAGCTCTTCTTTCCACAGTTTAGCGGCACAGAAAGTGTTTCCTCTATTCTAAATCCGCAGGTGTCTTTCAGTTCCTTGGGGTTTAATGCCTCTGTTAGCATTAGATCAATCTTTTTCTTTACAACAGACTTTTCAACAGTAACTCTATCTTCCTTAAGTTAAGGCTCAGAAAAAATTGACAGATCAAGAGATACTGTGCTGGGTGAATGCTGAAACCAAAAGAAAAAAGGGCAAAAAATCTGTACCTGTATCCAGAACTAATTGCATCTGGGGGGGAAATGGAGAGGTTTTTTTCTTTTTTTTTTTTTTTTTTTAATTTGGTGGATGAACACAAATTTTAAAAAAGGTTAGATCAAATGCAAATGAATTTATTTCTTTTAACTGTTGGGAGTTTTAATTAAGAAAGACAGAAGCCACTCACTATACTATGATTTTGGTGCTATTCAATTTTCTGAAAGATTTTGAGGGTTTTTTTTCTTATTAGATCAGCTTTTAAGTGAGATTAGAAAGCCTTATTGTAATTGGGAGACAATAAGTTCTGTGCAAAAATGTGGAAATGAGAAGTTTCTGAATTTGTGGAATACAGTGCAACTTTGAAAACAGCAAAGTAAATTTTAAAGGTATTTTTGCTTTTCCCTGCTCAGTTTGGCCTAAATTCCTGAAGTTGTCACACAGCAGTTTTCCTTGGGTGAGCTGTAGCAGTAGGTTAGTTTCTCTGACTTTGCAGAGCTTTGAGCATGCCTTAAAGTAGTTCAGGGCCCACATTCTAACCTTGTCACAATCCTGACAAATCCTACTCTGTCCAAAATCAGTGGCTTTGATCCACTTCAAAATGAACTGCTCGTTCCATGCTTTTTCAGCCCCATTACCCATAATCCCCATTCTGTGGAGCAAACACGATGAAAACCTAACTTCTTCTTTTCCAAGCTTTTTATTTTCTTGCTGGTTTCTCATTTTTTATGTTCCTTATGCTTCTGACAGATGGTTTCCAGAAGTTTTCTGAGTCCCTGCTGATGACCAGGATTTGTAGGTCTCCCAGTTTCTGGCCCTGTTTTGCTCTGTTCTGGTGTAACTCACGTTTCCATTATTTGATTCAATCTATGGTCTTGAGCTCACCTTTCACAGCTCATGTTTCCAGTCTCATGCATGCTCTACTGCACCCCTACTTTTCATTCCCTCCACTTATACATACTTTTAAATGTAATATATATTTATATATTATACAAATATAATACTTTTAAAGTTATAAAGGGGAAAACAGCATGCATTATTCTGTAGACAACAAGGCAGGGATTCCACGTGGCATAAATCAAACTGCAGGGCTTGTAAAAGCTCTTACCAGATTCCCATCAACCAGTGTTTCTGCCTAGGAAGCATTATCTAAATACAATTTGAGGAGGAGCTGACAAAAAAATTCCCCAGGATTAAAATCCCCAGGGAAGCTGCATCACTTCAATGAGGTTCTGGCCTCTTTACAGGGTGCTAAGAGGGTTTCCCTAAGCAGTCCCACATCACTGGCTTCATACGGAAGGGAATCACCTCAGTAAACCTTTCTTTCTCATAGGCTGGTTAGGGGATTATCAAATGCTTTTGCTTTTCCACTAAGAACTATTCCTGGTTTTCATCATGTGAACAATTTCATATTTAATCTGTTGTATTAATCAAGTCCCAGGTAAGTCAAAGCCCTAAGTCAGCCTAACAATCTGATTTCCCTAAAACAAGTGGACATCATCATCCTGTATACAAGATAAAACCTCCATGCCTTGTGTTGCCATTTCAGGGTTTTAGATTTCAGCAACACAGCCATTTATCAGGCACATAAGTATTCTGTGCTCCCTGCTCTGCTTCGTTCAGGGCTCCCAGGGAACAGCAGATCGTTCCCTTTTTTATTTTCCCTCTTTTTAAAAAAAATTTATTCCTTCTTCTGGAGAAGTGTTAAGGGACCTGAAATCCCCCAAAAAGGAAAAAAGAAAAACCTTTTTCTGGAATTTTTCTTCAAAGCTTTTAGTGATCACAAAACGGTCTGGTTTTATCAAAAGTAACACAGCCTGAGAATGCTGGGGTTAAGGCCCAAAAGTCCCTGTGGAGGTCTGCTTATCAAAAGGTACAAATATTAGCCTGACACCAAAAAAGAAGAGAGAAAAGGGAAGGAACATCAGGACTTGGGAAAATCAAATTGTGGCACTCCATCAAGAGACCGCAGGTGTTCCAACCTCTTCCTCCAGGCTGTTATTAAAAAAAAGCCCCAAATCCAAAAAGCTCCTAATTCAGACACCTAATTGGCTTTATTCAAGAAGACATGAAGAAAAGAAAGTAAAAAAGCAGAGAACAGGTTTTTTTTTTTTGTATTTCTGATCTGTTGAAAAGAAAGTGAATCTCCAGGAAAGGACCAGAAAGCCAGAAAGCTCTCCATGGTAAAAATGCAGTCTGAAATTTATTAGATTTCTGAAATACTCAGAATTCACTGAAATTCACTGAAAGGGATTGCTGTGGCTGCTGAGCTTGAAATTAAAGATATATCTGGTCATGATTCATGAGTACCTACGTGCACATCACAGCATTGTTTTGCTTTGTGCACAGCCTGTCTGCTGGGGTAAATCACAAGGCAGACTGCCTTCCTCCTGATTCCAGGAAAGACGAGGAACAATGCAGCCAGGTTACTAGTGCTGAAATAAAACCTAAATGATCTCCAGGAAGCTTCCCAACGAGTAGATGGCATTCCAAAGATGTTACTGGAGTAATTCTCTTTCTAGGGATTACGAATCTTTATGCTCACAGGGGAAAACTCAGATCAAATAAATCTTGACTATATTTTGCATGAATCACTCAAACATGCTGAGATGGCCTTTCATGCTCAAGTGCTATTTTTCAGGATGATTTTATTCACTTCATAGCATTTGGTGTGAAACTTCATGCCAGAGAGAATTTTTCTAAACAGCATTATTGTCACTTCAGGTTGACAACTTTGAAGCTTTCCTTTTAAAAGAGGAGGAAAGCATTTCATGCAATGATAAAGGAAAGAAAGCACTTATATTTGAGGCTGAGTGCAAATCAGTGACTATGTGGGTTATTAAAAAACATGCTGTTGATTTCCTGCAAACTTCTAGGAAGCACAAGCCCCACATCAGCTCACTTTAAGTTTACTACTCAGCCTTTCTCCCTGTATTAATTAAACTGCAGCTATCCTTGAACACCCTTCTGCTCAGAACACCAGTTACAGGCAGCATTCAGGACTACAGATATTCATGCAGGCCAGTGCAATTCTACACAAGAATTCATAGTTCTTCCTCCAGGTTTTAACTAGATTCACATCCTGCCAAGCCTGAATCCTCACTGAAATTTAGCTCAGCTACTCTAGTCATTCCTTCATGCTATTGACCTGAATATCGACCCAAACTGATTTACACAAGATTGACTTTATCCTTGGGCAAATTTGCATGTTTTGAAATCTGCAACAGATCCTGACAAGCCTGTATGGTTTTGGCCCAGCCTTAGTAGAATAAGAAATAAAAATTGCAAATACATGGTCATCAGTAATTCAAATAGCAGAAATACTTTTATCATCCAATTTCACTTATAAACTGTACCTGAAGTCAGGTTTACAATAGCTGTATTTAGCCAGCTGTCCCACAGGCATTGCTGGTGAGGTGACTGAGATTAAGAGAGCTTTAATGACATTTAAGTTTCCTCAGATCTCTGCAGGGCAGCAATGCTGACAGCCTGAGGCTGAGCACTCGCAGCAGTGCTGTTGGTTGGAGTGGGACAATGCAATGAGTTAGGTGTTCACTGGGATGAGCAGTGTTGGTATTTTTGATACCATCTGGCTCTAGGTTATCTGGGCAATTACACTGGAGAGCTCTTCAACACAGCACTTCCATTTTTCCATAATCTCTCTTTGGGCATTATTAACCTTTTGTATTTTTTACAGTAATCAGTTTTCAGTGTCCCATTTCAAACAGCATATTTATAAGTACTCCAATACTGCAAAATTCTGCTGCCAAAGCAGTGGATATTCTCTCCATCTGCATTGCATTCAGCCTGCATTCCATGTCAAGTTGGAACACTGCAAATCTGAACTACATCTTTACTGGAAACAAACATGACGTAGGCATGCAAATCAGCGAGAGGACACAACGTGGATCATTTGTCATCCATTGCCAAGGGAGGCACAACCTGCTGACAGCACCATGTAGCTGTGGCTCTGTTCCCACACTCATTAATACTGATCTCAGAGCTGCTGCATCACCTGGCAGGACAGACAGTGCCAGGCAGGCAGGAGCCCACAGCTACTTTTCTTTAGAACCACACTGAGATATGGAAGGACAAGAAGCTGCTGACATCATAGATAGTCCAAAGCCAGCCCTGAAAGGAGCATTTGTGTATTTTTAATAACCAGGTTCTGTTGAGTAGAGGGAGATTGCTCACATTCAGGACCAAAACAGCTTTTTAAGGACCTTTAACTCCTGGAGTTGCAGCCTGGCAGAGGTAGGGTGGGTGGGTATTTAAGCAAAGAAGATTTGAGGGGGTTTTGCTGTTTCTGGAGAGGCTGAGAAAATGGGTTTGAAGGGAACAGGAAACTGAAGGGCTAAAGCAGCAATGCAAGCCTACATGAAAAAGATTTTCCCTGAAACCCAGCCTTCCTGCAAAGGACACCTTCCCAAAAGCACAAAGGCTGAGGGCAGATTTTGTGCTAGGTGTGATGTATATGACAGCAAAATGAAGGACAAAGGGGCTTTTATGTCTGTTGCCAAATATACAGTCTTTGAGATCATCTGTCTTTGAACAACAATACAACCTGATGGTAATTAGAACATCAATGAAGTAATTACCTCCATTCACACCAAAAGGTGACTGGATAGTGTAGTGAAACAAAAGTTAATACAAAAGGAGGAGAAACAGAGATGCATTCATGTCTCTGTCAGATAAATGCACTGCACAGAGCTATCTCTGTATCATTTGGATGTGTTCTTGTAGGTGCATCAGTACTCCCAGTTTTTCATGCCTGGATTTATCAATATGTGCTAATCACTAAGTACAGGACACATACTTCAGCTTAGCATTCTCAAATGAAGCCTTCAAAGTAACCCATTTTTTTCTTATCTACCATATGATTAGAAGATTCCTGGCATTTTTCTTTGGGGTGATAATAATATGTAACTGCTGCACTTAAGTGAAATCAAAGAGCAGCTTTCACAGTGAGTGTAGTGTACACACCTGACAAAACTGAAAAGAATGTTACCTCAAGCCAAGCTGTTTGATTTTCCTTTCTCCAAGCTCACTTTGCTATAAGATGCTTCACCAACACCAGATTGTCCTTAACCAGCATGTAAAGAGAAGCAATCTTAAAATACTGTCAAGAATATTTGCTGGCTGAAAATCTACTCATCCATCTCCACTACCATAATGAAGATAACAAAGCAGGCTAATTATACTTAATTCCTCTACCTAAAGCATAATACTTTGGCTGAGCAAACTGGTAATAATTTAACAAGCTGTAATAAAAATCAGGGTATCTATCATTATGCATCTGTTATAGGGGCCCCTACATTAATGAGGACTTAGCACTTTGTGTTCTCACCACAAAAATGTCCAAGTATATGTGTGTTCTAAAAGTCCACAATGTAAAGAGGAACATTTTATGTTCATAAAGTCAGAGAAAGAGAAGAGGAGAATTGATGAGTGCCATAGTTCATTTAAAGTATTATCTCTGTGAGTTTTCATGTATCGATTTTGGCAGAAACAGGACCAAACGTTGCTGTCACTTACAATGGTAAGAAAGTGTTTAAGTAATGCCTGATTAGGTTTTAGTGTGCAAAACAAAATTGCCTGGTTATTCTGATGGTTATATCCTACCAGAACACAGATCTAATAAAAAAGGGAATGAATAATAGAGCAATAAAACAAGTTTTATTGGGTCATCGTTTTGTCACCGAACCAGTGGTTTTTGCAAAAATATCAAAGCCGAGAGCCCAGCACTTACCCTGCAACATTCAGTAACTGTTGGCTTACACGGTCACAGAGATAAAAAGTGCTTGAACAAGTCTGGTCTTAGTGTCACTATTATCTGTTTTGACCTTTTTTTACAATTTTCATCAATGAAATTAAACTATGCTTATGTGAGATACACCAAAATCGGATTTCAGTGATGTTCAGAAATAATTTCTGTCATTCAAATTTCTTGGGTTTATTTTGCTTTGCTTTGGATGAGACTGGTAGCTCTGATTGAAGTGCTGCTTCAAACTTTGCTAAAAGACACAAAAACACTGTGGGGTTTCTCTTACCCTCAGTTAAGATTTCCCAATCAGTTTCAAAACCCACAACACTGAGAGACATGTTTAAACAGAACACAAATTTGTGAGAAAATATGAGTTAGAGAAATGCATGTCATTATGTCCACTCATTACAGATGAGCTCTGTCTCTGCCCTGGATTTCCCACTGGGCCTTCATTTCCCTCCCAGCCACAGCTCCCATTTCCCAGTTCTCAGAGATACCCATAACCTGTCTGCATGGACAAACAGCCTGGAAAATGATAATCCAAAACCCACAGATTTAAAGAGGAGCAAATTGAAAATGGTGGCCAAGTGTTAGATTTTAAGTTCTCAGCTCTTCCCATCTATGGCACTGGCTTTAGCTCCAATCCATTAGAGAGACAGGGAGTATTTTGGAAGCACCTGTGCCAAACAGATCCCAAACACAGATGTCTGAGTCTCAGAGTGGCACTCAGTCACAACTTTAGCTCCAGGCCACAACTGTGCTAACAGCTCTGTATTAATGAAGGGAAACTTTCCCAAAGATTAGCACCACACTTCATCTTCTTTAATAAAATATGGTCTAGAATTATTCATCTGGCACATCATAAAATATCTGGCTTCCTTTAATTATTTTTTAAAAGCCGATACCCAGCAATGAGACCATGATTTTCAATTTCTCTCTCATTTCTGTAATCACCCATACTGCAACCGAACAAATCTGAACTGGAAGAGGAGATTGTGGGTTGACCCCTCACTGTGTAGCTGCCAAATTTACCGAGTAGCACACAATGTGTAAGGAAAACTAAGCAAATCCAAGAGAGACACCACCTCAGAGGCAAGAGCAAAGAGACGAGAACAAATAAATGGGTGAGGGAATGGATTACTTTGAACCAGCTGGGTTAGCTTACAGAGCCAGGCCCAGACATCTCTGGCATATTTCAGTGCCTCTTTCTCTGGGTTCCTTTGTTGTCACACTTAGGGGTACAGATACATACAGACAAACAGCAAGTGTTCCTTTTGCATCCAGAAACAGTCACTCCTGGAAAAGCACAGCTCCAATGTGCTGAGACACATTTTCCAAACAACTCAGTTGTTCAGTATTGGACTCACACTGTACTTTTCATACTATAGTTTCTCAAAGAAATAGAAAACTGGGAAAACAAAGTAACAACAAACCCAAGCTTTTGGAGATGTCTCTTTAGCTATTATCAGTCTCAGAACTTAGGAACCAGATTTTCTTTAGCAGTCACCCAGAGGACAATGCAAGGAACTGTTTTTCTAACACTTGCTTTTTGTCACTACTATTCAATAATTTTCCCCTGCAGTATCAAGAATTACTACTTTATAGATACTAACAGAGTAGGAGCTGTGAAATAAATCACACCTCTCTTGACTGCCAGTTAGCAGCAACCAGCGGGTTGAGTGGGACTAATGGAGCTGGGCAAGCACAGAGGATTGGCTTTGCAGGAGGGGAGCTGCCTGCCCGGTTCCTGCAGGCACACAGCCCTTTACCTCCGTGCACAGCCCTGTTAAATGCCAGCCGCCTTCCTCGGCTGCTGCCCGTGCTCCGGGCTCACAGAGGCTCCTCATCTCACGGGCCATTGCCTGGCCGCTGTGCCTCTCTCTGTAGCTAGTCAGCAGGCTTTTAGCAGCAGGGCGATTTCAGAGCCCGCAGAAAACCCGCTTGCCGTTCCCTCATGCTCGGTGCTACACTGACATCTTGTGGCCCTTAACCCTACCGAGGCTGCACACAAGGCCGGCAGATTGCCAAATGTTTCAGCAAAGATGCAGTAACATCCACTTTGGGAAAGCAGCACTGATTTCCCTCTCAGTTCCCATCTGTTTGAATTCGTGTTCCAATGCTTTGTGTGTCCCATTTGGCAACAAACTTTTATGTTAAGTATCTGCAATTAAACAATAATCAGGTCAAAAGCAGTAATGAACAGGTTGTGAAGCTAAACCAGAACTGCAGCAGGTGAACTCCTTGTGCAGGTGGAAGCTACTTCTCAGTCTGAGGAGAAAGCAGAGTCTACAGATACCTGTTGTTTTCATATTCTGTTTGCAGGCCCTGTCCTTAGTTTTGTAATGCTGAGGTTTTAAATTGCTGTCACAGTATGTACACATTATTTCAGCTGTTATTCAAGAAAAATTTCCACGAACAAAACCATATGGGTAATGTGGTACTATTTAACCACCATAATTATTTATCAATAGTAAGAATAGAAGCAAGAAAACCTATTTGGAAGCAATGCCAGTATCCACATATTAAAGCTACATGAGATGAAATCATATGCCTGCTAAGAGACAGGGCTGTCATACTGCCAGAATATACCCAAATGAAGGGTATTTCTTTGCCTTTATCCTTGTGAGGAGGGGAGAAATAAAACCAGACACCACAGAGTTGGGCAGAGCTCCTTACTTTAAAGAGTTTTTATACAGCTACAACAAAATATGAGAAGGCCTGGAGCTGAAATGCAGTATGGATGCTACAGCAAGTAAAAGGGATTTTACTATTGGAAAACATGAGAGACCACACTTCAATCCAGATTCACTCCTCAAACACTCTTCCACCTCAGGTGGAAAACAGGATCTCTGATGCTGCTGGGGAGGTCAATGCAGAAATATATTCTTCTGTAGGATGACTGAAGCTTTTTCTTGGATGCACTGAGCTTTGGAGGCATTGATCTTTCCCATCAGTAATTACTGTGTTATCTGACTAGCTAGATTAAAAGCTACAAGCTCAAGTGTTTCAGAGAAGCATCTAGAACTAAGATCCTATGCCTTATTTATAAGCAAAGTACTGCAGCTAAAATAAATGGGATAAAATATCACAGCTGAAATAAATGAGATGCTGAATTTGGGTTAAGGGAAAGCATCTTTATGAGCATAGTCAAATAGCTAAATCCAAGTCAATCAATTTAATTTCATATTCCTGCTGCTATGCCAGGTAAAGGTGCTTTTCTTACCTAGTAAATTATCAGTATATAACATTAGACAGATCATCACAGAAGCAATGTGGGAGACACACTAAGAGCCATAGATGCTTATATACACAATTCCCTACTCAGAAAATAAAGGAATATCTCACTGAAAAATCCAGCATAAGGGATTCAACTTCTTTTCTTAGAAAAATACTGAAAGGAAACAAAATGTTTTGCACATTCATCACTGGTTCTGATGTAGTTACTGGCAACAAGGGACACTGCAAGGGGACATTCCCCAGCTGCAGATGTCCCTGGCTGTAGGAGGGTGCACATCCCTGCACAGGAGACTCCTGAGAGTGGGAGCAGAGGAAGAAGGTAAAGAGACAGAGGGGACTGACTTGACTCGTGGCCTCCAAGGCAGAGCAAGTCCAGGACAGTGATGGAAGATTCGATTGTTGAGCCTGATCCTCTTGCTATTGCAGACAACCTCTCAAATAAACTCCCATTAACCAGTCACATTGCTCCCTCAAAAGCTACGTTTTGTCTCTACCATGTCAGACTTCCATCCCTTATGGATCAGAACACAGCCTGTGTTTGTTCATAGCCACTATACCTGCCTGTTTTCTCTCTGTTTCATCCTGATCCTATTATTCCAGACCTCAAGATAACTCAGCATGCAGAAATGCCTTCTAAATATTTTTTTTTTCAGCATGGTCACTTCTTGTCCTGCGCAGACCTTTTCCTCTTGCAGGTACAACAGCTTGCCACATCAGATCCCCCTTTGTCACAGCAAGCAGTGCATAGATCTCTCACCACAGCAGTCAGGAAACACTTCCTGTGGCTGGAGACACTGCACACCTAAGGCAAAGCTTCTTCCTGATGAGCAATGCTATCAACAGCGAAAGCAGCTCAGGCACAAAACAGCACAGTATCCTAAGTGACTGGGATATTACCATGACAAAATTAGTGAGAACATGCTGGATGCAAGTGTTTGGGTTCGAGTCAAATATCCCATACCCCAAATATCTGTATCAAACAGAAAAACATGATGTACTAATACTATCTTCTGGATTGAAAGCTGTTTAAGCGATCACAAATATGGGCAGTGATAAGTTGTCACACATCACATTAAAAGAAAAAGTGTCAAGGACTTCCTACACAAAGTTATTCATCTTTGTGTTTTAGTTTTGTAGTAGAAATGGCAGAAATGTCATTTGAATTTGTTTTAAAAACAACAAATTGAAGATAAACTGTAATTAGAAAGTATTTTGTGAGAGAAGTCTTTCATTGGCAGACATAAGAAATCAGAATTTAATCTAGTATAGCTTTTCTACCATGATGTCTATGATAGCCAGAAATAAGGGAAAGATTAAATGTCTGTAGATTGGAGCATTTTCAAGGGTGGAATTGGAATCACTTCAACACTTCCAGCACTGGAAAGATGAGTTCTTTTCCTTCCCTTGTTTTATGAGGTCAGCAGACTTTTGTGGAGCTAAAATACAAGTGAATTTACTGAGCACCTGAGCATGGGCTAAAGCTGGCAACTAGAACAAGACTCCAGATAGATCGATGGATTCCCTGTCACACTCTGCTCCTATTACACAACTCAGCAAACTCTGGCCAACTCCTCTGTTGGATAGAATCTTAACACAGAGAGAAGTTTCTAGCAGGTTCACAGCAGCCTGAAACTGCTCTCTCCAATGCCACTGAGCCACAGGGAATGCACTGGGAGGGTCTGAGCACACTTCTTATCCCAGGCTGGAAGCCCTTGAAAAGCTGCCATCAGCACTAATGAGTTAGAACAAGCTCTCTTCTTGTTAGACAGGAGCTATAAAGAAAACAGAGAATCTGAGAAGCACATCTCACTCTGTTGGAGACATCCACTTCTCTTCTGCACTCCAGGAAAAACGCAGAGCAGTAAAACTGGCAGAGTGCATAAAAATGGCCCCAGTACTACACTAATTAAACAGGTTGCAGCAGGTGACAAAAGGATTGGCAGTAAAAGTTATAGAAAGAAAATAATTTGGCTTGATTTTCAAATCTTAATCTGCAATGAGGATTTAACAGCAATTCTGCTTTTTAGAAAGCTGCTGGACTGACACATGTTGAGATGCTGTTATTTGACACCCATCAAATCAGCACAGCATAATCATTTACTTACTTACTCCCCCTTGCCCTCCCAGCCCAGCCTGACCCAGGGGAGGTGAGCAATGCAGAGAGCAGACAGCTCTGCCTCCCACACTGCCAGCACCTCTGACACATCCATGGTGATGGGAGTCTGCCTGAAAATGTGAATTCTTGTCCCTGGGCCTGCACACTTGCAAACAGAAAGCTTCCTGTTGCATGAAACAAAGATGTAAAAAAAAAAAAAAAACCCAAACACCAAAAAAAGTCCAAATAGTGAATCCCAGGGGAAAACATGGTGGAGCCACAGCCATCAGAGTTGCCCAGGTGAAGACAAGCACTTCCTTGGGAGGAACAGACTCCCAGCATGGGCCACAGCTGGAAGCAGACAAAGTGAAGTCAGATTCTGGGACTTCAGTGCTTTTCAGCTTTGTGACTGTCAAAAAAAGCCAGACTAGAAGAAGAGCCACAGCATGAGAATATTTCGAGTCACAGGGATGTCAGCACTCTCTGAAGTGCTGCTGCTTGCAAACCTATCCTCAGTGGCCTGTTATGAATAATGAACAGAAACATCACCGAATTAACTCATTTGTCACATATGTTTAAATGCATCTCTCTATTATTTTGGAGGAAATTAAAAATATTTTGATGAGCACTGTGCCTGTTCAGAACCAGTTCAATGCAGGGAAAAACAAATTACTCCAAATAGCTCTTGTGACTGGAGCAGGATGCTTTGAAGAAGCCATCTGCATGGCTTTGCCCCTCAAAAAAAAAAAAAAAAAAAAACAAAAACACCTTTGTATTTCCTAGGGGAAAAAAAGATATAGCTGTGCATTCTTTTACTCTGCTCAGTGTGATGTTCAGTCCCTGGACTGGCATGTGAACTCTCATGACATGTCTTAACAACACAGCTGATGCCTAAAACATCTGTACAGTGATCTACTTTAAAAACATTTTCCTTTGAAATTTTCCTTATAAATTTTTCTCCTGCAGAGATTTTCTTATATTTGCATTACTTTTTTAACTTAATGGAAGCAAACTTCCATGAACATTTTTGGTAATGCATCCATATCATTCCTACTGGATATTGTTTAGCAATGTCAAACTGCATCCTTACAGAACATGAACCATTTTCTAGTCTAACCTTATTTATACTATTAAAGCAAAAGAGTAATTTTAAATACAAGGAATCTCAACTCTGAGATAAAATAGAGCCTCAGAGTGAAAGCAAATTTTTACTCTGAATCATCAGAATATTAGAAAGCTTGTCCTAGACAGGTAACTAGTTGCATTTCCAAATTTCACAACCCTAAAGTTCCATTTAAGCTGTACAGTGGACTCCCTACGGGTATAAGGTGATGTAATGAAGATGAATGCTGTGTCCTGGGCAGCTCCCAGCCAGTGCTACAGCATGCACCGTGCTCTGGGAAATACACTGTGAAGCAGGAGGCTGAAAGGAGTTTAAGAGACTACAGCTATTTTCCTTCAGAGAAAAAGCTTGTAGGCATTTTATTTTACATGGAGAAAGCCCTGAGAGGTTTCTTCTGAAACACTCAGCTCCAGCCACAAGAGCTGCTTGGAGCAACCAACTCCACTTGTGTCATCCACAGCCCACTGCACAGCAGCATCCTCCCCTCCTGCTCAGCAGCACCAAGGAACCTCTCAGTATACCTGAGCAGGCTGATCATGCCATTTCTTTTGCTTTCACTTATTTATAATACATGCTGCAACAAGGCTAACTCCATGCCTTTTGGCTGCTGCTCTTTTATTCTCCTGAAGTCAAACTGGTCACATGCTAGGCACACTTATTGTCACAAAACTATTTAAAAAACCCTTTTATCTTCCGTTAATACAGATTAATTATTATTTTTTTCCTGTTAATATTCATACTCTTTTCCCCATTGGTTCCAGTTGTTCCCCAGCTCCCATAAAGATCCAAAGAATGACAGAGTTGGAAGACACAATACTTCTCCCCTTCCTGCTACAGCTAGATTTGTCTCTGGGCAGGGTGGTACAGGTGAGACAGGCCCTACCATGGAAATTCAACTACTATCCCTCTAGCTGCTAGCCTGGGAGCTTCTGGCACTCCTGAATAAAGCAGAGCTAGCTAAAATAAGAGAACACAGCTTTTCACTCAGCCCATCCTTCACCTGGTTGCAGTTTCTGTAGCTGTGTTTAGTTCTCATGTTCCCAATCTCCCTGTAGTGCATTGAGGATACTGCATGGGCTTCTCTTCTGTTGGGTTTGTGTTGTTTCTGTCCCTAATTCCAACTCACTGTGGTACCTCTATTACTGAAAATTAGTATTTCAGCCATTCTGCCCGAAACTGGGCAAAGGAGGGATCTGGACTGACCCATATTGAGTTAGTTTATAATGTTTATTCTAGGAGAAGTTAAACCAGGATAAAACTGGGTAGAATATATATGTCATCACAGAGGTAGCAAAAGATTTATTAGATCAAGCAGTATTGATTTCTGCCACAGTCATTTTTTAATCAAAAAATCAGATATCCTGAGCACCTTACATGGCTTGTTCACTTTTTTGTTGCTGTTGTTGTTGAGGACATTCTTTAAGCTATAATGACAGCAGTTAATTTTGTTCTTTTGAAAGAGGGTGACCACTGCCCTGATCCACAGACTCTCATATTCCAAAGACCAGATTTAGTATAAATGTCCTGTGCATTCCAACCAGACAAAACCACCAAACATTTTGTTTATGGAGGAAATTCTAACCAAAGTAGAAAACTTTACAAATTTTTTTCATTAAAGCACAAATGTCTCCATTTTATTCTTTAAATGTTTGCCACTTATTTCTTTTTCATGCAGTCAGCCTCCTAATGATCATGCTAGACATTTGCTCAGACCCAAGGAGCTCAGGAGGTCCAGGTGGCTGTTGTAAAAACACCTAAATCTGTGCCAATGACCTGAAATTCCCTGCGAGTGAGAAGGAGGAAAGAGATATTGTAGAACAGAATTTACTTTCATGAATATACTTTAGGAGAGAGGACAGAGGCCCTGGAAGTGCTTATTTCTTTATGGTGGCTCTTAAGTGAGACTTGGATGAGTCTGTGTTTGGTCACCTAAATCCTGCCCCTGTGGCACTCATCAAAAGCACTGACTGTGGTGAAGGAAGAGAACCTAGGGAGTGCCAGAGGGATTCTTAAGACGAATAGACTACTCCTAGCTCCAAATGGCTGCAGTGCATGAGAAAATAATATTTACCCTCTAAAGACAACTTTCCTATTGCCTGAATCCCATGTAGTACTTTTCCCTGTTTTTCAACCCAGAGGAAGTATAGATTTTCAAAACTAAAATTAATTTCTCTGGCACTAGCTATTCAGTGACTTACTCTAGAGTATTTTAGGATTAATCACCACTGTTTTCACATGATGTCAATATTCTGCAATGGAATATGTATGAGGGCAGCTTGACTCTTCTAGAAGTGGTTGCTTTGGCTCAGAAAGTCTTAACCAGAGAACTAAATTATTAAAAAAAAAAAAAGGCAAGGGGGAAGAAACCTTCATTTGAAAGTTATATAAGATCCTTCAAGAACTTTATAGATTCTAACTTTGGCCTATTCCTAAAAGTTCCGTAAAGAAAATCAACCCATTAACAATTAATTTAATCTTTTTCTTCTCATCTTATTAATTTAATGACCGCTATGGCACAAAAAATTAATTGTTCAAATCAGACTTGTACTTCAGCTGACCATATCCCTACCAATTAAATATGCAATGAACTTACTGTCTTGATTTCTGTTTCTTCTTTCACCTTTGAGCCCATAAACCAGCAAACAGCAGGTTTAGGGCTGTGACTTGTCATGCCTTTAGTATACGACCTGCACTTTGTTTTCTAGAAGCTATGCAACCTGGAGCAGATCATGTTATGCTGTCTCATGGAAAAAAAAAAAATTTAAAAAACCAAATCAAACAAACAAGACCCCCCCAAAAACCCACCAACTACTTGCTTTTAAATGACCAGTTTGAGAGCCAAGAAAAATATTAAGAATGTGCACAAATGTTTGAATGAATCAATGCACTCATCTCTGCTTTTCTCAAGCTGGAGTGCAGCCATCACCTTCCACAGCCAGAAAGTGTCAGTAGGCAGCTCAGAATGATGCAAATCACCTTCTTTGGTTTTACTTAATGTCTCCTGAGTGAGGGACAATTCATTCTTTTGAGATGTTACAAAAAATTAATGGAATTATACCAGCAGAGAGCTCAAGAAAATTACAAAGGATTGAGTATAGTTAGTTTGAAAGAAAGCCACTTAAATTACTTTTCCCTTCAGCCTTTCTTACCCCTACAATTTTAAAGACATGGAAAGAGTTCCCCTGGTCATTGACCATAAAACCCTTAGCCCTATATTTCAGGATAACTTATATTTCCTCTTTAAAGCAGTGATTTCTGTACAAATTCTCTGTTTGATTATACCCAAGGTCAGCAGCAAAGTCTAAAAAAGCTGTCAACATACTAATAAAATCCCCAAACTTTGCTTTCTCCTTTGCAATCACCAAGGGCTCATCTCCACATCCAGTCAGCAAGATAATTGAATAACATGGGTGAAAGAACACAGCCCTGCCAAGCTTCTGGACTGACCTTGAACTCTTTGGTCAGCTCACCATGCACAACGCCTCTCTGTGTAAGTCCCCAAAGAATAAACTCTGAGTAAGCAGATCAATTTCCAGCCATCTTTCTCAAGCATTGCATAGAAGGACTCAACAATCTGAGTTATATATTGCAGTAAAATTGGCCCAAACCAATAAGAGTTTGAAGTCAATACTGATGTTGATTTTGACGAATCTGAAGTACGTCATCACCTAATGCCTGGACATGTGTTGTACTAAGTATATATAATTTTACATATATATTTTTTCTTTTTTTAAGATAGTACAATGGATGTACACCTTAGGCAATATATTTTTCTGTGACCCAGTTCTCAGATTTGCTTTATATTTCTATAAAAGTGTTATGGGCCTACAGAGTAAACATCATTATACTTTCATCCACTTTGCCCTGCCAAAATGGTGACTAATGAAACTATTATGGACTCATTTATTAAGCAAGATTACACGCAAGGTAGTTGATCATCCAGGAAGAAATTAGTAGCCAGTTGTTTTCCCATTACTGTGCATAGCAATGAGTCTGGAGCTGTGGGTCATGCAAGCTTGAAACAAGGCAGGCTGAGGAATGTGGTGCTCTGGATTTCACACCAAGGGCTTCTGAGACACTCTGCAAGGGTTAACTTCAACAACCAAAGGGTCAGTTTGCTTTGGAGAAAACAAAGCAAGCAACTCATTCCCATGGCTTTTTAATTTCTTTTTAACGGGAAATTGCGTTATTTCCTACCATCAGCCAGCTCAAGATGCACAAGATTGTCTGTTGTCATTTGCTTCTGTTTGGGTTCCTCTGAGGACAGGGTGACAGCAAGGACTAGTAATCATGAGAACAGAAGCCTTATTATTTTTCAAAACATAACAGTCAGAGTTCAAAAGGCAAGAGGCACTTTTAAGATACCCAGGCATAATCTGCATGCTCCCCTTGAAAGCAAAATTTGTAATTAAAGCTGGCATTTCTGAGCAGCCTGCTAGTGCTGGTCATCTTGCTAGCAAGCAAAGAGGACATGCTTTGTGACACTGGCACACAATCCGTGGGGAAGAGCCGGTGCTGCTCCTGCAGGAAGCAGACATGAGGGATCTGTGCATCTCAGATGGCCTAGAGGGAGCACAGCTGAAAGATGTTTGGGAAACAAAATGGTCATGTAGTCACAGCAGAGAAATATGAGGTGAAGCAAGGGATGTAAGATCACTGCTTTGCTTTCCCACAAGCTCTTCCTGCTGTTTTGTCTTCCTTCCAATTCCTTCTATACAATGCAGAGAAGCAATTTATTTTTTTTAATATTCTGAAAGTGAGAACTTGGAAAGCAAGATAACGAAAGTGACAGACTTGAATATTCCAGAGCAAAACCTCTGGATGGGAGATAGAAAATAATTTGGTTCTCCAAAGCCCTGTAATAAAGAATTAAGTAGTAAAATGCATCTGATTTCTATGCAGGTCATTTTCTCAGGTAGAAGGATGGAGCAAAACCAGCTTAGTTTTTTTTTTCTTCTTTTAAAATTTGAATAAGTTTTAAGTAGCATGGATATTATGGCTTTGGAGATCACAGACATATTTCAGGTATCACATTTTTATTACTCACAGTGGGCTGCATGATAAAGGATCTTGGGTAATCTGGTCACGTAAATTATTTCATGTTTTATTGAAAACCTCAACATCACCAGGAAAAGATCTTAAAAGAGTCAAAAGGCATATACCATACAGAATCAAATTTATATACAGTTAATTGCTTTGAAGAAGGAAGAACAAGTGGAACCCACTGAGACTCAAAACTGTGTTATACCACTAAGCGTGCTAATCTGTTCCGCTTGGCTTCTCAACATGGGAAAGCAAATCAGCATCCACAATTCCAGGTCTCTTGGAGAGGTTTGTTAGAACAGATTATAGCACTACACCTTGTTTGAAGCATTTGTCTGCAAACAAGCAAAAGGAAAGCACCACTGCAATTAACAGGGGTCAGCTATGCTGAAAAGTGGGAATACCCCTAGTATAAGAAACGCTTAGTTGAGCATTCTGGTGGCACTTTGTAACATGCTGTGACTCATTCCTATCTACCCATTCTTATCTTCAAAGGGCAACAGAATAAAGGTAGGGTAGCTGATGAGAAAATCCTTATGTATTTGAAGAGAGATTTCTACTAAGCATTTCTTACCAAGGCCACATAACTAATTTATGCTAAATTTAAAAAAAGAGATGAAGGCAAAACAGAGAGAACATTTCATTGCATGGAACTTTTGCTTGGAAAGAGATGATATGGTAAAGACAAGCATGAGATTCTTCTGTCTTCAGTGAGATCTTTGAATTGTTACTATGACTCAGGAATGATGGATAAGGTGGCAAACAAAAGCAGTGAAGTGTGGACCTCATTGAAGGTAATCAGATCTCCTGTAAGAGCTCTCCCCAAAAAATCATTTTTGCACCACCAGGTTGCAAGAGGCAAATCAAATCCCTAAACAGAAGAGAAAGGAAGATACAGCATTTTGGAAGGGATGACATGCAGCAGACCTGGGGAAGATAGCAGAAAAACACAGAACTTGGAGGAAAAGGAAAAAAAATATCTGTTCTTAACCCAGATAATATTCCAGTGACGAGTAAAGTACTTCTGAAAAAGAAGCAGTTCAGATCCACCCAGGAGGGATGCTCAGACACATGTTCACCTGGTGAACAGAAGCAGGGATCCAGCTCCCCACCAGCCAGCAGCACTGCCAGGCAGGGAAGGCAGAAATCACAGGGCTCCAGAGAGCCAACCTCTGCCTCCATGCTTGCCCATAACCTATTAATCTGACAGAGATTCTGATTCAAACCCAACTCTTCTGAGAGCAATCCTCCACGGGTCCACTGGCATCAGGAGCCAGAGACAACTCTAGTTGTAGCATGGCACAGTATGAATTGTTAGAAGCTGTAATAATTAACAAAATTGGGAGATATAAATAAATGCAGTGATGGGGAATTAACACAGCTTTTCTAAAGACAAGTGGTGTCTCAAAGATGTGTTGCACTGTGGTTTTAAAGAATCAGTGTACATCAAGAAATTTCAGTGATTTTATACATCTACAATTCGAAAAAAGTCCCCAACAGGTTTGCTCACCAAAGAAAATAGGGTGACACAAAGTACTGGGGCTGTGAGCAACCTGATATGCATTAGACTGCACATTAAGTCTGAACTCCTGCACCAACACAGACAACTGCAAGTTGTTATTCTGGGCGTCTGAATGAGGCTGAGCATGATTATACACTCAGTTCTCAAGCTGTCAAAGGCTTGATGCTTTTTGTCCAACTTGTTTTTGTTAGTTATTATCATTTCCCTAGAACACCACATCCCTGAGGTACAAACCCATGTGCAGTAGTGGTGTACAGGAGAATAAAACCCCAGAAGATGCCTACACTAGTATACCACACCTTCATTCTTTCACCCAAGACTTCCTGTGGCTGATTTCCAATTTCATTTTAAAAAAATCTCGCCCAGTGTTACATCTCCTCTTAGGCCGAAAGGCTCATATCACCATTTATTAATGTCTTTCAAAAGGTTTTCCAGGCAGATCATCTCCCTGCTCTCTACAATAAAACTTGTACTAATTTCTCTTCCCCAGTGATGTTTACTCCCTCAAATATTTGCAGAGCATTGCCAAGTCACCTTGCAATCGCTGCTTGGAGCGTTCCTATCTCATCTGCAGCCTTTCTGCACACAGCCAGCCAGTTCTCCCAGCCTCCTTTATCATTTGTCTTGTTCATTTTGTCAGTTAGTTTCTCTGACCTCTCCTTTCACTTGGTTTTATTAATTTTTCAGCACACCCCAGTGAGGTAAGGAGAGATTAGCAGCCTCCCTCCCTCCACACAATCAGTGTGGGACCAGGAGGAGCTAATTCCCTTGGCCACAGCCTAGGGCAGGTGCAAGGCAGCTCCTTCCATGGGAATGAAATGGTGCATTACAGCCCTCAGCAGCCCTTCACACAGCCCCTGTGCTCACATCCAGGGAGCTGTTCGTGTCACTTCAGAGCCTGAGCAACCACTGAGGGCATGGAAGGTTAGAACTCCTCGCAAAGCACTTCTCCCAGAGTGGGTTCAGCTGCTCCCCTGGGGTGTGGACGCTGGCCCAGGATGGGACACTAAACTCATTCCCTTCACTGCTTTGTTTTCTTCCCTATGTTCCTCGTGCTAGGTTGTTGCACTTCCCCACACACCTTTTCTGAACAAAGGTAATATTTATGGTTGAGTGGAAGATAATGGAGTTTTCTGTCTGTGTGGGTATGGCATACCCACTGCAGTGATTTTCCATCTCATTCATATGCTCTTAGCTTCCCTCCTAGTCCTGCAAGAAAATAAAACACATCTGTATGGATAGATACAGATATATCTGGATTTTTGACAGACCTGGATGTTGCTGGCCTATATAAGATTACATTCATCCCAATTTACCAGAGCAGTGGTTACACATGCGTAGTGGGGAACTCTATTATCCTGCCTTTAATTTACTCTCAAGGAGTTCATCTCTCACAAAATCCATATCAGAGTCCCCTTTCTCAATTATTTTAGCCAGGGAGGGGAGAGGTCTTTATCTGATCTGATAATGGAGCTATTTGGCTCAGCCCAGCCATTAATCCATCTGACAGCTTTCCTATGAAAAAGCAGAATTTTCATCCTCCACTCCAATTTATTTCATCATCTGCACTTGCCTTCTCCCAACCCTGGTTGGTGGTAATAATGAAAACTGTCTAGAAAAATATATAAATATGGCATGTGTATAAATACAGATAAAGCAGGTGGCACAGGTGTGAGAAGAAGGGAATTCTGCCTTTACAAGAATTTTTAACTCAAGCATTTACTTGCCTTACAGAAACTTAAACCAGCCACCATAATTCAAAGTATCCCAACACAAATTCCCATTTTTCTCAATAAATAAGTAGTTTATTTTGTTGTGTGTGGAGGCATTGTTTCCTTGGGGGGCAGAGGGGATGATTTTGTTTTATTCTTGTTTTATATTAGTCCCTCTTACAGCAGTTCTCTCGTCTTAATGAAAAATGCTATATTGTAATTCCAAAGGAAGATTTACTCCTTGTGATAACACTCCAGGTATCATGGAGCAAATCTGGAAAAGAAACAAGCCTGCAATATGGATGTTGAGCTCTCCTGTCTGACCTGCTGCTCTGCAATTATCCTTAGCTGACAGCATTTGACAAGGCTTAGAGTTGGACAAGAAGAAATCTCCGTGGAGAAGGGGTTTTCTTGGTTGTTTTTCTTTTCAAGTAAGAAAAACTGATATATAAGGTAGCTGGCAAAATAATTTACATTTTACCCTTTATTAGTAATTTCCACAAAGTACTTTTATTTTAAAATGCCAAACTTGTTAAACGTTTAGCAAAAATGTATTTTAAATAGAAATTATGTTTTGAAATTAATTCCAAATTCTCTGTTTCTTTTCAAAACACTGGAAGCAGGAGATAATGTTTTTCAGGTTCAAAATAGCATCTCATTTCCAAAGTTAGAATAATTCTACCAATAAATGTAGGTGACACTCAATCAAATACTCAGGTACTCTTGCTGGCTGTAACTTGGTTCCTTGTTTTTACAGGTGGCAGTTCAGAAACATTTCAAATGAGGTCAGGAGAGGAAAGGAAAAAAGGATTTTTCCCATAATGACACACTGAGAAAAGACAAGACAGAGTTTGGACTTTTCCTGCTTCTATAGCTACATTTTAGTTCCAAAGTCACTTAAAGATCATTTCCATGCATGCAATTGAACACTTGCATTTTCATCAAGCTGCTTTGATTTCTTAGTTGAAAATGAAAATATGGAAAGGGAAAGCATCTCAGCCATGCTGGAGCATCTCCCCTAGGTTTTGAGAATCCTCTGTTTTCCGGTTAGTTTCCTGATCCTGCTGTAACTCCAGATGATGAGAGCCCACTGTGCAGCAGATGAGTAAATGGCATAAACCAACCATTCCTTGAGACAACCCGTGGCCATGCCTGAATATTTAAATAAACCACTCCTTTCCTCCTCCTGCCAAAGCACCACTGCTGCCCCTGACACATTCCCACCTCTAATGTCAATACAGCTCCCAAGAGGAGAAGTGGCTCATGATACAAGCTCAGAAATAGAAATGCAACTATAACCTGCAAAACTTCCCAAACAGTCTGCATGTTCTGTCACTGATGAATATGGTTTAGTCATTTTACATTTTCCAAGCCTTTTTTTTGAGCCATCCTTTTCTGTTCTAACAACAACAACAAAAAAGCTACCATGGATTGCTTTTTTTCTTTTAAAGATCCTCAACAACCACAATGTCTGTCTGCTCCCCACCACACTCTCAGCCTTTTGAACTGACAGTCTCTCAAGTCCTGCTGTGACTGAGCTGACCTGAAAGTTTACCACAAAATCTGTGCTGCTTCCTACGTAGAACTTGAAGTCTCTACAAGTCTTGAAATGAAGATGGATTTGTATTTTATGAGAAAGGCTATATATCAACTTATCAGCAATTTCATAAAGGCAAACATTTATGAGGATGAAAAAACAAGATATATTTTCAGTGAACTATCCTAGGCCCAGCAAACACTCATAGCAAATTCTGGTCCCTTTCAGGTTCATCTGCCCATGTCTCATATATTATCTTTCCTCCGCACTCCTTTCTGGGGAAAGAACAATGGATGATGTGCAAAAAGAGACTTTCATTTGTTTATTTCTAAAAACACACTGCCTAAATGCATTTCAAACTGAAGGCAGCTCACAGAAATCATTGGTGGCATAAAAATGGAACTAAAAGGATTTACATGGCCTGGATAAATTCTAAACTACTTTAAACATTTCCCTGAAGTAAATTTTCTTCCTTCCACAGAGCAGTATTGAAAGAGGGAGAAAAGAAAAAACAATTTAATTAAGCATTCCAAGGAGTTTTCAGGACAAATTCTTAACTAGCTCTGAGATTTCCTACTTGCAACCCAACTATTTGTCTGATTAAGCTACTTTGGGTAAACATGTTTATTTTTATGTAAAATCTGTTTAAATCAAAAGATGAAAATTTGCCTTAACAATTCTTTTACAGCAGGACACGCTTCTCACAGTACCTGTTTGTATCTTCTTGGCTTTGGCAGGATGTGTTTTCTAAGAACTGAGCCTTGCACACCCTGCTCAGCAAAAGGATCAGGTAAAAAGAATGAAATGAAGATTTCTGGGAAAACTTCAGTCTGGCAATGACTGATACAGTCAGAAAGATGCTCATTTTGTTCTTAATTTTGAGATGAAGCTTAAATTTTTGATCACTGCTCCCATCTTGAAAGCTGAAATCAAATACAGTATCTGACTGACCACTTAAATCTTCCACTTGACCTGCCATTCTCAGACAAGTTTTTAAGGTTTTGGGGTGTGGGTGTTTGTTTTTTTAATCTTTTTTAGAGCTTTGATTTATGAAAATTAAGGGCGAGTTAGATTTGAGGAGTGGGAAAATATCAATGCTTCTCAGTATTTAAATTATTTCTTGATCACGTCTGTTACATCAGGCTTATACTTAATGTACCTGACTTCTGAAACCCCAGAATTCCCCAAAGTTCTCACATGATAACGCAAAGTCACTTGTATTCCTTGTGATTATTTACATGCACGACAGACTACTTATCTGCTTTCCCAGAGACTCCTTTAAAATTGCTTTATTCCCAACCTTTGGAAAGCCGAATGAGCAGAACAATGGTAGGTGTGACCCTTGCCTGTCACCAAAACCAAGTCCTGAGTTAGCAGTGCCTGGTAGTCCTGCCAGGCCCCATGTCCTTGCAGGTAATTGTGATTGCTCTGGTGCAAACCATCAGAAAGCGCAGATGGCACCCGTTTCTCCCCAGTCTGATCCGAAGGACATTGGCAGGGCAGCACAGGACTTGCTGCTGCACCCATTAATCAGCTGTGAGTCCACATTCTGCAGTCACACCCTGGACACAGAGCTGTGCTGTCCTTCCCAGCCTGAACTGCCAGAACCAACAAACTCCTCTGCAGAGAGCAAAGAAAATTGAAAACAAAGTGAGGAAGGCTCAGATGAGCTGTCTGGTTCGTAGGGACGATCCAGGCAAAGGGCAGGCAAGCATAGCTGTCAGGCAGCCATGAAACCAAAGCAGGGATAACCCTTCTGCTTTCATCAGTCTAAGCAAATACTTTTATAGGTGGGAAAAGAAAGCCATTATCCCTCCATAACAGGCATTTCATCTACCAGCAGCATTAATTTTTTCTTTCATAGTCCCCCAACTGCTCCGCAGTCCTGAGGGAATAAAAACAAACAACAAAACCCTAACTACATAAATGCCAAAGTATTTGCAAGGCAAATATTTTAAAAGCAATTTAGATGTTCAGAAACGTAAGTCTGTATGCAAATGAAAGACTCATAAACATTAATGGACTTTAAATGTGTTAGTTACTTATAAAACACTTCCTCTTGACATAGTTACCACTTTCTTCCAAAACTTTGTTCATCAGGCACCTACACCCTGCAATAAATACACTTTCTTACTCCTATACACTTCCCTCAAATTAAAGATAGCATTGTCTGTTACATAAATAGATTGCATGAGAAACAGGGATTGCAACTAATAGTGCATAACAGATTTTGCCTTTTATCACTAAAGTATATCCCTAGTTTAGAGAAGAAAAATTCACAAAGTGACAAAGGTTGTGCTGGTGCCAAAGCCAGACTGTGCTGCTGTGATGCGCCTCACGCTGCATCTCCACGAGGGCCAGAACAACGGTGAGCTTTCAAAGCTCATGGCACACTCCATTTTCTTTGCACTCTGTGGCCTGGACTCTGCAGCACTAAACTCATACCTAACATAAATGCTGCACCATCTAGTACAACTGCCTGCAAGTCCTGTCAAGTATAAAACCTAACAGTGGGATTTTTTTTTTCCCGGTCTGAAAATTGTTTTTGCTTCTTGGAAATTATTTCCTTCAAAAATCATAAAGCACCTCAAGGGGACTTTCCAGTAGGTACCACATTTTTGAGCTGCTGTATTACTCATGCTTCCTTTTTGCCTCCCCCCTCACACTGTCTCCCCTTTCCATATCACGCATCATCAAATTTGCAGAATGGATACCATTTAAGGCACCAAATTATTGCTGAAGGTGAACAGGACGTGAAAGTCAAGTACCACGCTCTGCCTGCCTTTTGGGATTCCTCACATATCGCATTCTGTATTTTACTCATCAAAATGTCGTGCCCAAAAAGTTACATGGCCTGAAGAACAGGGGAAACAACAGAAAGGAGAGGGGAAGAAAAGGCTTGACCCCTGTGCTACTGCTCATGTTTGCCTATAAAAAATCAGAGAAATATTCCCGAGTCTGACAGCAATCACAGCCATCTAGACAGTGTCTAACGCATGAATAACGCGTTGTCAGCTCAAAAAAAAGCCCAAACTTGCTTGTCTCCGAAGGCCATTTTACAGCTGGCCTATATATCTGACATGAGGGAAAGAGAGATTGCATCATCTCAGATATATGACACTCGCTGGGTATGCAGCTGCTTGCTGGAGTGACTTCCATGATAAACATGTCACTTCTGCAGAAAATTGATGGCAGCTAGAATTGTCATTTCTCTAATTCATTCTTCCCAGTCACTTTGTCCTCCTGGTTCCAATGTGCTTTGTAGACTGAGATTGAACACATCTATTGATTTTTTTAGTGCATAAAGGTAAAAATATTTTTAAAAATTCTGACTGAACTGGGTCCACAATACCTTAGTACTGTGATTTTTTCCCATTTCAATAAAATGAATTAAAGTTGAGGAAAGAAAGATGTAGACATGTAAACTTTAGAGACAAAAGCCTGGTTTTGATCAAATAAAGTACCTTTGAGAATAGTAGGTCCTGTTAACGTGCAGTTTAATACTACTTGGTTATAGCAGGATTTTGTTTGTTCTTGCCTTTAAACAGAACCATAAGCCAGTCTGTGCATACAGATTTGTCTTCAGGTGCTTGGGAGTAGTTAAAGTTTCCAACTACGCCCAAATATAATCCTTATAACTCATAATAATTCTTAAATATTTAAAAAATAAAGGTTTTTTTTCACAGGGTTATAGACAATTTGGGTCAGTATAGCCCATTCTGGGCTATAAACATGTCAGAATATCTCCTGTGATTGCTTTCATATGGAGTGGCACTCTGTGCCTACCAGGGAAATGCATCTGCTTAGCAATTTCTGTCTTTTCACTGGCCACCCCTGGTAATTACCCAATATATCTGATTGATTTAAGGTTGGTATGTAGAAAAAAACCCCAACAAAACAAAGGGGAAAAACAACAACAGCAAAAACCACATGTACAAAGCTTTCTCCCTTTTTTGAGCTTCTCTGCTAGATTAGTGGAGCTTTGCTGTTCTGTTTACAACATTGCTGACACTTCTATGGCACAAAACACATTTTGCAGAACCCTACTTTTGTGTTTCTGACTTTCCTGCAGGAGAAGGCAGCAGCACAGGCAGGATGAGGAGAGGAGAGGAGAGCTGGGCTGCTGCCTCCTCTGAAACACAAGAGGAGAGTCTGTGGCACTCTGTCCTGGCAATAGCAGCAGTGTGGGGAGGCAGCAGGGACAGACTGCAGAGTGTCACACATTTAGCTCTGCAACTCTCCACAGGCTGAGATGAACCTCAGAGTAGCAGCTCTGCCCCCAGGGGTGCCTTGTCAAGTCAAATCAGCACAGGGCTCTGGGCTGTACCTCCACCAGTTATGTAAAACAGTCCGTAAGACCTCCTGGCCAGAGCCACAGAATGAGAGCTGGATTCAGAGAGCTGAGCACAGGTCCATTTCCTCAAATACTGGGGGGGAAGAGATGTAGTGCATCCTTCTGATCCAGCTCTGCCCAAGTCAGTGCCAGATGAAACCCTCCTCTTTGCTGCATGCTAATAGGGAAAGCACAGGATATAAATTGCCAGTGTGATAAAAAGGATGTCCTTTTCACTCTTTTCTTCCCATTTTTCTTCCTGTGCTTGCCCCAGAGTGCAAGTCCTGCTTTCCTTTCCATGACAGTTACATCTGTCAAACCTGTCACATCTTGCATTTATTCCCACCAGATGCAAAAGCTAAAGCAGGTGCTACAGATGCTTCCTTGATTAGTGCAATGTGTTGATATTACTTCTTGATATTTCACAAAGGAAAGAGAGAGGATGAAAGATAAGAAGAGAAAGGGAGAACAGTGGCAGCATTACATGAGATAAATGGCTTTAGAGTACCTTGTTCTGCTGTGATGGCTTCCATCAGACATGCCCAGCAAGGTAAAAGAGGCATTTTTTCAAACAGATGGTCTCAAAGTCTTTACAGCATTAGAGCTCAGAGTAGCAGCATAGCTCACTGCCACACGCTGGGGAGGAACTGTGCCATGAAGGAGACACACTCAATTTACCTGCCTGCCTTAACAGCAGCTGAACGCCTGCTCTGCTCTGCTGAGGTGGTAAACTGCATCAGTAAAAGGCAGCTGCTAGAGGGACACAGCTGAGAGCATGGGCAAGAAATAAAAGCCTTTTGTTAAGGCAATGAGTTTGCATTCTGAGGACAGAGGAACAAACCATGTAATCTCTGTGACAAGGTTTATGCCACAGTGCAGCTTGTGGACAGTGTGCCATCAGATCCAGCCCTCTTTTCCTGCAAATACCATGTAGGTAGTCAGCACATCATGGAAGCTTTAATGCACATTGCAGAAAGCTGGTTACATCCAAACTTCTGCAAACAGTGTATTGGCTGTGTGCTGCTGCCATACAGAGCCAGGCTGCCAGGCACTTTTGGGGACATATATTGCATTCACTGGAGAGAAGCCTTTAGTCATCAAAGGAGACTCATTTCCAGCTGTCTAGACACACAGTAACTCTGAATTTGCAGCTTGCAGTAGGTCTGTCTGCTTCTCAAAAGATGGAGTAAATACAGCCCAGATTTCTGTTCCCTGTATGTAAAATGGAGATAACAAATTATAACACTATCTTTGCCTTTCTCCTTCTTGGCTACTAAATTTGTAGTGCTTTAGGAAGAAAAGAAGTGTCTCATCAAAATGGGGTTTTGTCATAAATGGCCAGCTTAGACCATTAGCCCAGACCATTCAGGTTCCTTTATCTAGAAGCAGAAAACAGTGCATGGGTTGGATATGGTTTGGGTTGGTGCAGAGCATCGTGAGACTCCCAAGCACCAGCCCTCAAGGTGATTCAGCCTTAAAAGGCAGCTGAGCCATGAGAACAAATACAGTCACCCTCTGAACTTCTGGGTGAAAGCTTATCCCTTGGCAGCTGGGGCTGGCTGACATGCCCTGCACAGGACACAGGTCTGTGAGCATCATCTGCCAGCAGACCAGAGGACACTGTGGTTCCATAAAAGCCTCATTAGGAACTTCAGCCCAGCATCCCATTTTTCTCCAGGCATCTCACTGCTATGATGTCCCAAAGTCATGACATTCAGCATTCTGACCCTTCTAGTTTTGCACCCTGAGGCCCTGCAGGCTAGGACAGTAATTAAACTCTTTCCTGTTCAAAAACAGACAGACACCCTCTGCAACAAGAGAGATTCATCACAAGGTGCTAGAAACTCACAGATGACTGTGCCTTCAGATGAACTGAGGATGCTGAGCACAGGCAAACATGAGGTGGCTCACTCATTTCCCACTGGTGCATGGGACCAAACAGCCAGACTGCAACCCCTGCACTAATGAGTCTCTAATACTCTCAGCAGGTTTTGCTCTCCAAAGGTTTATTTTGTTTAAAGAAGAGGCTGTACCTCCGTACCACTGCATCAGAAATGAGCCTTCAAATCAGGTTCACCCTGGGCCATGAAAACAGAAAAAAAAATTTTATCTGAAATTTGCCTAAATTGGCATGTTATTTTCCAACTGCTGTCCCCTACGTGAGCGGAGCTGGCAGATTTATGCGTTCAGTATGCTTTCGCTTAAACTACTCCTACCTAATGATAAAGGAAAATATTAATTCATAAATAACCCTAGGCAGTGGCAGGCCTGAAATGTATACATTACTTACTTATATCTGTGTTCAGCAAGCTGAAAAATGACAGAGTGCCCCAGCAGTGCAACCAGGCAAAGCATAAAGCGTTCAGCAGAGCACGATGAGAGGCCATGCTGTGCTCCTCACACAGGCTAAGCTGGCAGGTCGTGCTTCCACTCCTGTTGCAGATTAACCTGGCTGCGTGAGCTGCCCTGCCTGAGTCAGCAAAACAGAAGGTGAAACGGAGCCTTCAGCCACACCTGGGTGTGAGGGGCTGCCACAGAGAGCCTGACAGATTATGGCCCCTGGATCTTCCAGCCTACTCACCACCTCAGATATTTCCCCTGCTCTTCTGGTGCAGGAGGCAGAATAGCTAATCTTCCATGGGGTAAGACATGCAGACACTTTAAGAGCTTGATTTTTCCTTATGAAGGTAAATCCCAGAGCTGCTAGGCTGGGTCATTTCCAAGTTTTGTAGTCAGGGATTTCCACAGAAAGAGCTGACAATGCAAATGGCTCCAGCAAAGGGTTCTTTCATGACCCTAGCGACCTTTTTATTTTGAGTAGATAGCAGCTTTTATCTCTTAGCACCATTTGGTTATCATATTTTCAATGACAGGCTGAGCAAACCTCTGATGCTGCTACCCGGGGAGAACATGCATGAGGAATTCTTTCATCTGGATCTGTCAAACACTTCCTTGCTGAGGCACAGCACCCCAGCTATCCCAGGCTCGGGCACTCGCAGTAAGCACTTCACTCTCTCACTGCAGCACCTCCTTTTACTCCATTACTGAACAAGTAGAGCACTTCTCCCGATAAAAGTATGTTACACTTCAGCTGTGTTTCAATCACCACAGATTAATGCATCTGCTAATCTCAGTCGTGCTAGTCTATTTTCCTCTTATTGAGTCCATCCTCATTTCAGCTCCAGCCTGGCATAGGTGAGCGTCTGAGAGAGAAAAGTTAGCAAGGACTCTTTCTCTTACCTCACTCCTATTCAAAGTAATTCCTTAAAAGAGATCAGCCTAGCAACTATCAGAGACCATAACCCCTTTCTTAATTACCTACATAAAAATCAAAGCTCTGCAAAACACAGGAAGACTATGAATAATCTACCTCATGTTTTCCAGACACGTTTGCCTAATTATTAGTATTTTAAACTGTGATTACACAGAATAATACACAGAAAATTCCTTTGCGTTTTTTTATTTCCTCTATACAGTACATGGGCAAGCCTCCACTAACCAGATATTCCCTTCAGCAACGCATTATTTCTGAACTTTCAGTACTTTCATCCTGTAAACTCCGGAGCAGTGTGACCAAGGAGACAATCAGCTTAAAGGTATTTGGATGCTAATGAACTACAGATGTGCTGTTCAATAGGCTGAGAGTGATAGTGCCTTTAACTCTACTTTCACTTACTCTGCAGTGAATACCGGAGCTGGGAAACGGCAAGGAAGAAGACAGAAATAGGACATAGTGTACACTAATCTCTGGCATCAATGGTTTGCATTTCTCTCTTCCAGGCAAAAGAACAGAGTGCCCAGATCCAGGGTTTGAATCCTAAATGAAAGATTAATGGCCCTGCTCTGGTATTTCTCTGAGGTAACAGCCTCCCATCAGTGCCTCCCATTTTTACACAGTAGCACTAAACATATGTTCTCATGTAGCCTAATCTCAGGATTACCCTGGCAGAGGGATGAATAAACAAAGGAAAACGAATAGCATGCCCAAAGGGTGTGCGGTGGCCAGGAACCTGCCCGGGCTGACGGAGACTGGCCAAAGGCACTGAGCACAGGCTGTGTAAGCAGGGGAGCCAGCAGCCCTGCAGGTCCTGCCCGGGCTGACGGAGAATGGCCAAAGGCACTGAGCACAGGCTGTGTAAGCAGGGGAGCCAGCAGCCCTGCAGGTCCTGCCCGGGCTGACGGAGAATGGCCAAAGGCGCTGAGCACAGGCTGGGGGAGCAGGGGAGCCAGCAGCCCTGCAGGTCCTGCGTGGGCAGCGCTGCGCCAGCTGCCGCCCAGTGAGCCCGTGGAGAAGCAAACGTGTGAAGGGAGAGGTGGGGATCAAAATAAACAATAGTTCTGTGTCGTAAAAGACTCCCCAGACTCCCCTGCATGAACAGCATTCAGCTGGGAAAATTTCGCCAGAAATCTTCCAAGAGGTATATCTGGGAATAAGATAAGTTATTTAGGATTTGGTAAGTTCACATAAGGGCACAGCGGGTACTTCAAATTCAAGTGGTAGGAAAGTATTTAACAAAATAATGACAGGGTTCTACTCGTTGTTTCAGCTTGGATTTTGAGACATGCTGTCTTTTGCCATTATTCATATATGTTTTTCTGGCAGATCCTGCCAGCAGTGCAATTATTTGGGCTGGTGCTAGCATGCAGCTTCTGGGGTGTCCCAACACCCTAAAAAGATTGAGACTGTGGCAACTGTTATGCTTTCTGACCCTTCACAGACAGGAAGAGGGACTAAAGGCAGAGCCACACCACTGACCACAAACCTGCAGATTCTGCAGGTTTATCTTCTCATTCTCCTTGCCTGGCTGAGCATGCCAACTTGAAACTGCTGCAAGCAACACTGCAAGCAAGTGAAACCTTGCTTGCAATTCATCTCTGACAAACACAAACATCATGTTACACCAGCGGAATCAAACTTTAATTTCCCATTCAGATACCTTTTAAACCAGCCAGCTGGTAATGTGCTTTGATGAGTTATTAACACTTTTGAGAAGACCAATCTTCTGTCAATAGCATCGATTTAGCAGTAATGGCCTTTTAAAGTATTACCTCTTTCCAAACTAGCGTGCAGGGAATTTGTTTAGGTTGCAGAAAGCCGGGCAGGTAACGAGAACTGCACCACTGCTGCTACAGGATTTGTGTTGTTCGGTGGCTCTCTGACACCTGCGTTTACTAATTGATAAGGATTTGAGACCACACCAAAGCGCTTGTCTCTCTCCAGTTCGCCAGGCAGCTAATAAATGTTTCCAGGATTCCATCCTTTCATTACCGAGTCAATTGAGGGGAAAATAGGTTTGCTCCTTGAATCAAAACCTGCCCGGAGAATTGGAGGTGCTGTTTGCATCTCCTTAAAGATTGCATCCTCGTTGCATTTTTAAAAGAGGACTGTGAATACCTCTTAGAGAAACTTCCCCAGCCCTTCATTTGCCTAAAGGTAACAATATGAGCTATACAGAACAACTCTGAGAGAAAACAGGAGAAAGCCACTGTTCTGCTAGATTTTAAGGTGGGGGGGGGGGGAATGCCCTAATAAAATTCCACGGAGAAACACCACATTTATGTAAGCTTGTATTTCTGGTAAAAAAAATAGAAAATGGCTTAAAAACAAATAAAGAGGATTATCATATTTTCCTGTGACTAACGTTTGTTGCTTTTTCTTCCAAAATCCCCAATCATTTTGTTTGTTTCTCTTTGAACAAGTAGGTTTCTCCACAACTATACAGATGTAGCAACATTTTGAGGTAATTTACACTTGTTGCAGGTACCTGATTAATCTTAATTATTCAGTGTTTAGCCCTTTTGTCTTTGTTTATGCTCTCACATATTACTGATCTGGAGACAATCTGGTGTCTTCCATGCACGTGAAAGTATGATTCCATATTTATATGGTGAATTCTCTGAAAGCTTAAGTAGCTATTTACTCTGATCAGTAAAAAATACCCAGAATTTGGAGTTTCATGTTCCAGGACTGCAAAGCTGTTACTCTTCAGAATTGAGACTGAATGTTGTGTAACATCATTTGACCTGATGAGCTTTCCACTTAAGACTTAGTAAGGAATTGTCACAGCTGGATAAATATCCATAAAGAAAATTTACATAAAAAGCAAAATAAAATACACTATTAAAGAAACTGTAAAGCATCAGTTGAGTGCTTTCATTTTTCTTTTTTTCTAATTTTCAAAATATGAAGTTTTAGGGTTGCTGCTTTCTCTGTGGATATTTTAACTTCCTAGCAAAAGAAATCACAGAGATTTCAGAAAAAATGTAAATAAGCAGGGGAAAGCATGCAGATTGTAAAGCAAAACTTATGTCCCTCTAGACTTCTGAGGGGAGGAAAACATGGAAGCCAAGGATAATGATGTCTGAAACAGGGAAGCCAAAAGAAAAATGGATGAATTCGGATTTCAGTGACCAGAACATGTACACAGGGTTGAAAAGGAAGAAGAAAAACTTAAGAGAAATACAGAGAGCCCTAGGAAGCAGAAAGATGAAGTACGTAACTGGGATGATGTGCTTTGGCAGGCACCAGGAAGCAAATCAATGGGAAATTGTGAAAATGAGAGTGCTGCTGTTGAACCAGATTTTTGGACACTGACAGAGATTTCTCCTGGCATGGAGCAAGGGAATTACTAGGATCTTAATGAACAATTTTGGATATGCAAAACCAAATTTTTCCTATTAAAATAATCTTCTTGGAGCCTTTTGAAGACTTTTGCTTTGAGTACGTTCAAAGTCTGAGAACTCTTTTTTTAAAGTCCTTCTCCCTGCTTCTTCTATCCATGAGGGAGAGGCAGAAAAGGTTTCATAAAAATGAAGGAGGCAGGTAGAAACAGAGGTTTTCCCCACGGAATGTTATATCATTCATGCATTCCCATGAAAAACTTTTTCTTGATTGTTTTTCCTCCTAAAAGTAGCAGTGGAAAAAAGATTTCTACGGAGATTACAAATTAAACTGAGTGTAGTGTTTGAGAAAGTCTTCAATATTCCTGCAAGCTGGGACTTCTAACAAAGTTCTCAGTCAAGAGTAGCACAGGCAAGAGCTGGACTGTTTTCCTCCAGCCCTCCGAATCTGTCTTTACAGATCATCCTTGCCTCAGGCTGCTCTTCTTGGGTCACATCCAAAGCCTTTCCAAACAGAAAGGTCCTCTAAATCTAATTAGGTTTCTGAGGACACTCCAGGCTTGCTTTGTGACACCACCATCTCCTCCATCACTGCAGTAGGAGATGCTTTGTTGCAACGATTGCTGTGCAATTAATGCCAGACTGGTTTTGTGATATACACTGATAGGAAATAAAATGAAGTACTCACTCCTTTTCACTAGGGAATTCAGCCAGGACAACTTGTTTCCTAGTGGATAAATGCCAAGGGCTGACAAAAGATGTGGATCGGAGTCAAGCATAAATTATTTCCATTGTTTGCTTTGCTACCTCAGAGGGATGAGAAATCACCAAGAAACATCACTCTATCAAGCAGCCTATCTGCAACAGCCAGGGCTGCACTTGAAGAAGCCCTGCTCCCAGGAGCTGGAGCTCTCAACAGCTGCTGGCACAGAAATAGTGACACCAGCGCACAGAAACGTCCCCAAAACTTCTGCAAGGGAGATGAAACACCAAGTAGACATACAGAGGGAATTAGTCTTTCATTTTCAGCACTCAGTGAGCAAAAAGGAGCATATGAGGCAACCAGGTTGAGGAAGCTCCCATTTCCTCTGCTCCTGGAAATAAAGAGCCTTTTTATGGGTGAGGACTAGGCAGCAACCACCCAACCCATTCTCCTGTACACCCGGGAGCCATCAGCACCTACCGAATCTGACCCACCTCACAACAAAAAAGTCCCAACTACACAACTAGCCTGATCCATGCTTGGATACGTGAGTAGAGGTAGCCCAGCTACCACAGACACCAATTTACATTGCTGCTCTTCTGCTGATACTTTCCAAAGCTTCCATAGACTGACAGCAGTTGTGTGTTCTCAGCTACATTTTCCAAGCCTTCCACCACAGTTTCTCTCCCAAACATTTTAGCTGTATTAACTGCTGGTTTCCAAAATCCTATACTAGATGTCTCTCTTCTTCTATGCCTTTTCATTTAAGGTTTCCAACACAGTACCTTTAATATTAAAATAAAACAGGTGAATAGCCCATATGTGTGCTACTTTCCTACATGGAAGCAACTCTAAAGCTATTTAAATCCTAAATTCTAAGGAGAAGAGGAGAATTTCCCTCTGTTTGCCACAAAGCTGTTCAACCCAACAATCCCTGCAGCCTACAGAGAACAATGAGACATGGCTGCAATATTTCAGCCTGGAAAGCTTTCTGGTGGAGAAGAGGCTTTTTCCCTAGTTAACCTTCACAGAGAGAGTCAAACGACCAAAAAAAGAGAACAAACCAAAAACCCATGCCTGAGGGCTCCCGTTGTTATTAGTCATATCCATCTCCTGCTGCTTTTCTATTCCCTCTCTCTAATAAAGCGGTACAATGCCTTCTGGCATGCCAGAGACCTCATGACTATAGGGAAATCTATTTTCTTGCTTCTTCCTGATAGAAAAGCCCTGTGTCCTGAGCAAAGATCCCCTCTCAAGCAGCAGAGCTACAAGCCTCCACTTTCCCCATCCACAGGAGCTGCCATAAAGCTGTAATTAGCACTCACTTGCACTAGAAAGGAGTAATCACACCCTGAGGCAAGAAGGGTGAAGGGTCTTGGCAGTGCTCTCCGACATGCCATTTGCTGTTATCCACGTCCCCCCAAAATACCTTTTGTATGAGTATGGTTTTTGTACCACTCAGTACTGTATCTGGCAAGTGAAACTCTTGTTTGCACTAGCAAGCAATTAGCAGAGGCTGGGTCATTAGGTAAGGATTCTTGGCAGGGTTTTTTTCCTGTAGTATATGTTTCACTCCTAAGCTAACTAGGCATCCATCAGCAATTACATCCAAAGCTAGACAACCCATCCAGGGTATACAGACTAATGAAAAAACAGAACTAAAACGCTTTCAAGGGTGTCTAAAAGGCAAATCTCCATGAGGAGAGAGAACTGAACTGACAGGATGAAAGGTGTTAATTGTGAGAACAGCCATCACAGGTTTTTGATAAAAGCCATAGTAACTTATTTTTACATACTTTCTCTCCAGTTTTGCATCTGGGAGTTCCCAGAAGGAAACATAGGGGCAGAGTGCAGATGATTCACTGATGGCTTCACTGACAGCAAGTGGAGAGTCAGTACTTTCAGACATTTTTCCATATACAATTAGGTTCTTTCTACCTCTAGACTGTACACCAAGCTAACAGGTGGCCTCATATTTTCTCTTTCCTGCAGTCTGGACAATGTCCACCCAGTGAGGAAAGAATGTTTAAAAGTGTTGAATTGCCACTGACTCACTGGTGAGTGAAGGAGGTGGCATGAGGAGGAATGCAGATGTCAGGAAAGCGAGATGTCTCCAACAATTCAAAAGTGGTTTAATACCAATAAAAACAACTGGTAATTTTCTCTAACAGAGAATTATAAAAAGAAAATTATAATCCATGTGCATAAAGGTCTCTTATTCAACAAGGCACTTTATGTCCTTCTGCTCTCTGCTGGCTTCAATGCTGGAGGTAACTAAAGCAAACCCTACACTGATGGCATGTGCCTGGAGAATAGTTTCACACACACAATGAAACCTACCCACATGTATATGTTTGAGCACACAAGAATTCATTTTAAACATAAAACAAGTTTTGAAAGGATGTCAGGGTGCCACTGTGCAGGAAATGAAAACGTGCCATTGCTTAGGTTCCACTCATGTATCTGTGCTTTATGTCCTACCTAATCCTGCAGTGTCCAGTCCCATGTGAGTGATGGCCACTAAAATGAGGCAAGAAACAAAAGTATCGGGCAGAGCCATGCAGGCAGCCTCTGTGCAGTTCCAGTTGCCAGGGAGATGCTGTCCACTCTGTGTCCAAATCAGAACAGCTGTCTCATTTGCAAACTGACCTGCAGGCAACAATGAGCATGCTGTGGCCATTGGTGAAAAAATGAGCAAAACCAGGGAAAAGTAATTATAGACACCAATAAAAATGCAAAAATAGCTCAACCCCCCACCTTGTTGCTAAAACAAAGTATTTGAGCTAGGAAGACACTTCTAATGTAAGCTAATGAAGGGCATGGTTCCTTTCCATGGGTGTTGAAAAGTGCAGTTACCATAATTTCTATTTTGTACATTAAAAATGCACATCCAAAGACTGCCACAGCTCAGTGACCTTTTGGAGGAGACTTATCAAAATTAGGGCAGTGTTTGAGAGCGACATTGTGCAACTAGCTGCTGGACCTGTGCAGAAACAAGACTGAATTCCTGCCCAGTGTTCCTTTGTGACAAAACCAGGCAAGCCAGAGCAGCCACCACCCCTGAGCTGCTCACACAGGTTGTGGCTCTTGCTGCCTCTGCTCTTTTAGGATCACAGTTCTAAAGTCTAACGGGGACCAGCAGTGACTGCTTTTGCTGATGTTTAAGCTAAATATTGATGTCACTGGGAAGAGTCCACCACATCTGATCTGTCTGCAATATTTAAGTAGCGAAGTGATAAAGTGATTTCAGAAACCGAATAAGTCACTGTACATGTGAAAGGCAGAATGTTTACATACTAGAATTTAGTTGTCCCTGGTCATTTCAGGACTCAGTGTAAGATGGAAATACCATCTTGCAATGCCTACAAGCACTCCTAACAATATTTTTAAGCTAATGCTCCTTCTGTTTTCTGTCTTTCAGTCAAACAAATCAATGCACTTGGCCTAAATCTCCTGCACCCTTTGCCTGACAGACATGCCAGCCTGATCCAGCCTGAACTTCCTTCGTACTTTGCCACCAATCAAATTAAAGCTCTTCTACCATTTCAGATATAAATATCTGAATGCACTGGGCAAGATTTCAAAATAATGCATGTGTTTCTGAAATTAAGATAACTAAGCATGTACAAAAACAAAGAGCAAAAGTTATTTTGAAAATATCATTGCACCCTTCTGTGTAATGTTGATAATGTCTAAGCTAAATAAGCTCTTTCATATGGCATCCTTAAAACTGTACTCAGAATTGTCAGCTTAACTCTGTTTTCCCCCGACAGGTAATATGTTCTGACTGCAGCAAAGGAGTTTGGGAGGGAGCCTGCCAATTTCAGTGAAGCTAACAGAGAAATTTCAAAGACGAAAGAGGACATTTTGTTTCAGCTTTCTCAGGTTCTATTAGGTGGATTACTTTATGTGAGCACAGGCACACAAACTGAGCAAGTACACACAAGGCACACGGGCAGCATGTGTTGGATTAATTTCAGCATTACCAGAAAAAAATATTTGCATGAATTCACATATGTGTGCATACTCAAAAATCAGATTTTGTATACTAGATAATACAATATAGATACTACATAAATACATGTAACATATGTTTTCCCAATTTTCCAGCATTCCTTAACAGGATTGCACATTCTTCTATTTTTCCAGGTTTTCTTTTCAAATATATTCTTCAGAATTCCTTTATCATATATCACACTAAAACAAGAGTGATGTTTTCTGTACTACCCTACAATAAACAAATTGACTTCATTTAACAAAGAGAAGTAACAATTTTAAAAAATAAAAAACAAAACTAAAGTCAAAAGAGATTTGAATTTCAAGATCCTTAGAGTATTATATAATGAACAGCCTGAGGGGAGATGTTTTCCAGATGATGGGAAAATATCTTGACTGGTTCCTTTACACTGAGATCCTGTTTTAAATTTATCTCTATCCTTAAACTGCATTTAAAGGGTCAAAAGCCAAGCAATTTACTAGCAAGTATTCCACCTTTCTATGCTTGTTTGCACTCCAAAACTGTATTCTTAATGGATTTGAATGGTTTAAAGTATTACAAATGTACTAAAGAGGCTAACATCTTGGGGAGTTTCTGCTTTGGTTGGGTTTTTTGTGGGGGTTGCCTTCTCTTTTTTAAGCACTTCTCTCCTTCCCAAGGTCACTGCTTCAGTGGACTGAAACAACAAAATGGATTATTAATACTATGTAATCCCAAAGAGTCTAAAAAAATCTCTTGACCCATGAAACCCACTGGTTTGTGAATCTGCAGCTTGGATGACAAGAGCAGAAGCAGAGGTGAAGGAGAGAGGAAAGGAGGCTGGAAAAATAGATGAAACAAGTAGGACTTTTCTGACGCTTTCTAGTACCAGAGCCTCTTGAGGTTCTCTGCATTTGGGCGTAGCTGGGAATTTACTGCCTGGAATGATGTTTTCTGTTCCTGGTATGTCTCTTGGCCTGATTTGTTCTTTTAATTTAATATTGTTGCTGCTTTTAATATTAGCCAAAGCGCTTCAGTTATTTCTGAAAAGAAGGCTAAGCTTTACCCATGAGTACATTTTGCTTTCAAAAATACCTGCTGCCTCTCTGAAAAACTTTTCCTCTCCCACCAAACAGGGGAAAGGTTGGTGATCTCCACAAATCTTCATTTTTATTATTAATCAAGCGAAATGCTGTTTATAACTGCATAAGCCATTAGTGGCACCCTAGAGTGGTTTGGGTTGGCAGGACCCCACCAAGTGCATCTGTCTGTGTTACTATATTTAAACTGTTTCTGTCTGGCTAAATACAATACTAAAAACATACCTGGAAAACTTAAGCTTTAAATTTATATTTACCCTGAAGAACCAGATAGGTGAATCATTTCTGCCCTAGAAAAACTACTGCCAGGCAAAATAAGGGTAAAAAAATCTGGAAAGGTAGCAGTACAGGATAACATGCTTACATCTATTTCTGAAAGTCTTGCCAAAAATCAAGTTCAAATTGTTTCTCTCATGTACAGTTCTGCACCCCTGTGAACAATGAGAAAAAAGAAAAAAACCCAAAAAAACTGTGGACTTGGGAAATGGGAATCGACTTTGAATTATGGCTGGATTTCACAAACTGTATGAAGCCCTTGTGTCTCTTATCTCCTGGAAACTTGCTTTCAGTGTCTAGCACAAAGCAACCTGACTACGAGCTGTAGGTTCAGATAATAAATAGCATTGCTCACATAGTGATCCCTACACTACATGATATGGCACTAAAGGAAATATTGCAGCATTTTTGACTGTCCGCTGGCTGGACAGTGGAGAACTGAGCTGCTGGGCAAGATGGAAACCTTGTTGTTTAATGCCTTCCAGAATATTTGACTAAGTGGCAGCAGCAGCTGTTCCTCTCAGCTGAATGGAACATAATAGAACATAGGAGGTCCACTTAGACCCCAAAGGTGGAGCTGTTCACATGCTGGGCAGTGAACTGCAGTGTGACAGAGCAGGTCCACGTGGTGGTCAGTGGTGCTTTCTGCAGCACCAGAAACATCCAGCAGAGACACAGCTCAGAGCAGAAGCTGCCTCAGTTCCCTGACAGCCACACACATGCTGGGATCTTTAACTGTTCTTCTAGGAAACAGTGTCTTGCTTTCCAGCTAAGCTTAGAAGAGAATCCAGAAAGGTCTGGACAGCAGAGAGTTTCTTTGAAAAGAAGAGAATCTGAAATAAATTAATACTACATATTCAGAAACTTCTATGAAAAGAATTCCCAGTAAATAGGAGACTGTCACTGCAGGTGACAGACACAGTAATTGTGTAGAGTACATAAAATATTGACAACTCAAGACTGAAACTAACTGACTTCTGGCCTTGTCTGGGTCACTTTAAAGCTATTTCTCACTCACTTTTGACCACCCTCTGACAGTCAGAGGTTCCTGGCATGTCACACATCTAGAGCTGTCAACACAAAGCAGGGAGAGTGCTTTTAGGGCTGTGAATTACAGGCTTTGGAAATTTCGCATGTACAACTAGCAAGATGCCACTGCAGAAAGCAAACAAAGCTTTTTGGGTTTTTTGCCCATGTAGAGGAGGCAAAGGACAACATCTCCTCTGGTGATATTTCAAATTGGTGTTTGATGAAGTTGTCAGATTGCACCAAGGAGCCATTCTCTGCAAAGGCATGTTCTGGGGATTTCATCGCCTGCCTGTCACTCCACAGGACAGTGTGCTCCCACGTGTTTAGGTTTCTGTACAAATAGCTGGCTTATCTCAAAATGAATGCTCAGCTTGCTAGATTTAGGAGGCACAGAAAGCAAGAGTGCATCACTCCTGGTATTCCACCCATCTCTACCACACATGATGGCGAATGTGCTGAGTTTTTTTATTTGGATCAGAACTATTTATTGCTAAACCCATTGCATTCTTCACAGGTCCTGTGCTTCAAAAGGTGAGGCAGAGGGGAGAGGCGTGTAGCATAAAGGGAAACAATTTCTCTCTCATTTCCTGCCAAATGCACACAGTGCATGTGTTTGCTGGATGACCTGCTCCTCAATGAACTGCTCTCCTACTCTGTTTAATGGCCTGTAGGGTTTTGAGTGTGGTTTTGTTTTCCCTCTTTTTAGACCTTGATTTGAAGAGCTCTTCTTACATCAATGTATATCTAAGGCTCTGACATACCAAGTTCTTTGGTACTCCAGCACTCCCACTGTCTGCTCAGGCAGAGAAACAGACACATTCTGGGGGCAGCCTTGTGCCTGTGCCAGCAATAATGCACATTATGAAAAGGATATATCTGTTCCCAGGAGCAATACCTGCTTGTGACCAACAAAACACAACAAAGCACAGTGGACTTGTGTTGGTCCACTCTTCCTGCTACATGTGATTCATTTTAGGCACCAGTCTACACCTCTGAGACAGTCAGACAGCATGAGACATCACATGAAAAGGTACACATGCAGCCCTGGCTGCAAAGCTAAACATTCCCATTTAAAGAAGTCAGGGAGTGCTACAAATAAGGAAAAATAGGCACAACTTCATTGAAAATATCTCCTGGAAACACACTTTTTTCCAGGCCATTTGCTACTTTTCCCTTGCCTTTGACTTTGTGACCAGAACGGGTCAAATTCCTGCTATACCTGTTAAGATGAGGTGGTGAGAAGCTGCTGACACACACACAGTGAACTCAATTGACAAAAACCATTAAATACATAAGTGGGGTTTTGCCTCTGAGGACATTTTAATACCTCTACCACAACCTTATTCCTGTCTAAATCTCCTTAGAGCTTTCATTTTATGTCAGACACCAAGAAGGTTCATTTACAGTAGGCTCCAGACATATTTTCTGTTTCTTTAGAGTCCAACTAGAAAAACTTCACCCATACCATCTCAGTGAGGACCTCAACATTCTTCCAACAACAGCTTCTACAGACACACATTCATCTCCAGGAAGTAGGCAGGGTGACATTTGGGTTCTCCTGCTACATGGCTAAATAACTACTTTAATCCTGCAAAGCCACTTATAGCCTTAATACACTGAATTATAGCACTTGCCCTTCACAGGCAGCCAAGCATGGAGCAGTGCTGGAGTGAATGTGCAGCAGCAATGGGCTGAGCACTCAGGAGCTCTGCCCTCCACCTCTGCACCCTCTGTGTCCCATCTACCTTCGTGACCATTCCCAAGACTGCTTGCAGAGGACACTGTCTCATCAAGATAAAACAAAATGATGCTGTCACAGTAGCTGCGACAGTACACTGAGCTCTGCTGGCTGGAGACACAAATCAGTGTTTATTAAACAGGAAAAAGGACAACTTGGAGGAGAGAAAAGCTGTCAAGCACCTTGTAACTCACAGTAGAATGCCAATAAAAGCACTGTAAACATGACTTGATTGTGCTTTCTGAATAGCTCATTATGGTGTCGAAGCTGTGACAAATTTCATATGAATGTGAATTTAAGTGTTACATCTATTTAGCATCTGAAGAACCCTTCTTGTAAACTATTTTTTAGGATAGGGCATGGAACGTGATAAAAATATTCGGGGGTATTTAAGCTACTTGTGCTGGTGCTTTCACCTCAACAGTGTCTAGACTTATCCTGACTATGTAACCAGGATATCCTTATTCCTTTAAATAAATGAGGTTTTTTTACATAAACTGTGCAAACAGCAGCCACCCTGTGTGTGGAGGACAAATCCCCTGCCTGCCCCTAATGCTATTACATTACAATCCCCATATGGTGGGCTGGAAATTAGTGGGCTGGGAGACCAAACTGCTGTTTCTACCCTTTCACAAACTCAGCAGACTTTTACTTACAAGAATAAGAAATTCTTAATAGAATAGCTTGATCTGGCTTTCTTTAGCTATATTGTGCAGCAAAGGGCTTTTAGTCAGACTGACATGAAGAGTTTGGAGTGGTTCCCACAGATAAAACATAGGAAAGCTGGCTATGCTGGGATGTGGAGTACAGGATATATTTGTATATTATTAATGCTTTTTTATATGGGCTCTTTCTCCCTTTAAGATCAGTGATGGTGACCATTGTTTAGTCTGTCCACAAATACTATCAAAAATAAAGCATGTTAGAGCCATTTTAAGAGAAATTGTGGAGTGCAGATAAATGCTTTTGCAATTGTTTGATTTATCCTGTACCATTTCAGCCTGAATTTCTCCTCAGGAACAAATCTTTGTTTCTTTCAAAATCTTGATGTACAGTGGCACAAATTCTCCTCACTATTTCGTATTGATTATGGAACACCACTTACTGAGCTTAGCACCTTTCCAGTGGCAGTTTTCTTTGCATCAATGGAACACCCTGCACAGCAGGGCTTTGCCAGTTACAGACATGAACAACTCACAGCAGCAACACTCCCCCTTCAGAATCTCTAGATGTACACATTATTGAAGCCAGGTCATCTTAGAACTGACTGTAATGAGAAGAGGCTCTGAAACTATGTGCAAGCTTGAAGAAGATAATTAATGTGTGAAATTTTGCCCTCCTCCCCACGCCTTGTGAGGAGGTGGTTTGAAGGGGATTTTGAAGCTTTGAAAAACTGGAAAAAATTGTGAGCAAATTATTTTTATAATACTGTAACAGAGGTGTGTGCCAAGAAAAAAAATGGCTTTTTGTCTTACCACATCCTCCTCACTCGCAATTTTAATTACCACAGTTTGGCACCTGATCCTGCACAGAACCATATAAAAGCCTCACAGGCCAGCTCTTTCTAGACAGAGATAAAAGAGAGGGAGGGAGAAATTAATTAAATCCTTTTCAAATCTTTTCAGTGAGTTTCTTCCTGAAGTCACTGTTCTGGTTTCTGCATAGCTAGTACAATGACATATGGTCATAAATAACAAACCGTTCCTGCCTCCTCCTGTTGTCTCTCTTTTTCCACCCTCTGCAGAATCAAAACAAAACAGGCTTATGAATCTGGTATTGTAAGCAAGCCAGTCAGGATCCAGAGCAAACAGGCAGCCGAGCATGTTTTCAATCCACAGCATAGCATAGAGCTTTTCAATGAGCTGGTTTATTCAGTCTTGCAGGTCCCTGCTACCAGGGGCTGCTTACTGATTACATTTCAGGCACAGAATGGTGAAATATAGTTACCAAACTAAACTAAAACTAACCAAATTCAAATTTGGTAACCACAGCTAAACGTAGTTTCTCAGTTTTTATGATGGCAATATTGTGAATGTCCTCCCCTCTCAAAAGGAATGTGTCAGTCCAGAGATCAACATTTTTGGATTGTTTACTGCCCATTTGCTGATTTTTCATACACAGAATAGAGTATAGAGTACAGACTACTGGAAGAGGTTTTTTTCTCTGCAAAAAATAAGAAACGACAAATTCACAATTTAAGTTCCTTTTTACTAATTTAACCCCAGATGCTCAGGAGAACCTGTAATCCCATTAAAAAAAAATAAAGCCTTTTCTTTCCTATCTCCTTTGCTAATGACACTGGGAAGCTTCTGAGGGAAACTGTAAATGAATCATTTTTTAGTTTGTCAAACTTTCATTCTCTTTATTAAAAATGATTATGAACTTCTGTATGTGATTACTTCAGCTGCAAACAGCCTGGCTGTGTTTGCAAGGCAGAAGCTGCCTGAGCACTGAGCAGAGCTATCAGTGCTAGGATTGGGCCACAGAGTGGTCTCCAGGAATAATCCTGCAGAACACACAGAGCCACAGATGCTCTCTGCATCAGAACTAATCAAAATGCAGACCTTCAGCTCCCCAGAAAATCCTAACATTTTGAAATGTGTTTGGGTTTCAAAACAGAATGAAAATACACAAACAAACTGCTACATACTATTTCCAAATTATTTTGTTTGGATGTGTTAAACTGTCCAGCTTCAATAACATGAAAATATTGAGCCAGGAATCCAGCTTATACTACAACCCAAGAGACAAATCCCCTGCTTTTTCAGTTAGGATCACAGAAATGTTTTGCTTCAAAACACGCCATGACATTTGACTAATCACTTTTTACAGAGCCTTTTAATCATTTAGTAAGTCCCTCATAAAAATTTTGCTGGTGACACTTTCCATGTAAACAAGAGTTTCATAGGAATTAATCAGTTTTCAGCTATCAATCACTGAATATAAGAAACTTGAGAAAGTGTGAAAGGCTTTTAAGGATCCAAGAGATACAGAGAGTAGTTCCACCATTAACAACAAGAACCTATATTAGATCCCAAATAAAAGCAGCAGAAAGCAGTACATGCTTTTCTTTAGGGTATTAGGTTCTCCCTCAGTGTGGAGAAATTCAAAGCAAGAGCTTTAAAAAATACTTTGAAAACACCTGGAATTCCTTAGAAAGCATTATGGAGGGAGGTCTCCCATACAGCCACCCTGGAGGTATTTGCAAGGGAAGATGATTTGTCTCACCTACCCTTTTATCTCCTACACAGCCTTTCAGTAGTTGCAGTGTCAGTGATGAACAGACCCCAAAGGAGCAAAATAAATGTTAAGCCAAATCTTGTATTTTGCCAAGTCAGTCTGGACCCACAAAAAAGATCTGAGGTGTTCCAAGACACTGAGGAAACTATTTTGATTCCACAAAAATTCCCAGAGTGCTTATTAAGAAGAGAATAAAAATTGTCTAAGCATTTTGGATAAAGAAACAGGGGTTTCTGTTAGCCCTCAAAACGTTCTATTGTGCTCACATTTGACCCTGCCTCAGGCTTCCTGAGTTCTCTCACTTAGCCCAGCTAAGGAAAGCTCTTCATTTTGACAGAGATTTCAATTAGTCAAATGTTCACAGCTAAACTAAAAACGTGGCTGATAAATAAATCCCAATTGTGCTGGAGAGTGTTTGCTTTGCTTTTATTTTATTTTTGTGTGTGATAATAGACACCTAGGTTTCTAGAAAGTACCTTTATAAATTGAACTGCACTATTTAAGTTAGTTATGTTATGTGGAAGGACACTATGTGTGGCACCAGGAGGATGACAGAAAGAAGGAAGCACAAAAGAATCCTGTTCTTTATTTCATTATAAGTCTTCCAAATCGAAAAGAAAAAAAAAAAAAAAAAGGAAATCAATACAGAGAACAAGCCCTGGATGCTGGGAGAACATGTTTTATTACTCACAAAATAGTGTTTCCACCACCAAGACACCCAGCAGATTTGGAAAGAGAACATGAGACCTGTGCCAGTCTGGCTAGAGCCCACAGCCAAATTTGAAGCCTCTGATGCAGAATAAGCAGGGTCTAATAAGCCAATGCTCCTGTTCAAGCTCTCTGCACATGTTTGAAAAATTCCATTCTTACTGCCACACTTGGCAAAATCAGCCTCTAAAGAAGGGAGACAGAAGAGAAAGAAACTGAGGAGTAATGTGAAAGAGCTTCTTGGAAATAACCACACCAAGCCATGGTTCTCCAGAGCATGACTTTGCAGCACAAACACCATAAACATGCATGGATGTTATCCCTTCCCACATGAGATTCAATATGCAACACGGCAAAGTTCCCCAGCTCTGCTGAGACGGCGACATGGGAAACCAAATGCTTGAAGTTCACTCAAGGTGGTGAATCCAGGCAAAAGGGAAAGAGGAGGCTCCAGGAAGCCAATGCTCCCTCAAATGAATGAGAGGCAGACAGCAGGGTGAATTAGCTTTTACACCTTGCCCCTAACACTCCCAGCCAGTTAAACTGACTACAAGAAGCAAAAAGACACCTTCAGAGCAGAATGTCACCTTGAACCCCACATAATCCTTTCAAGGTATTTCTACGAGACTTAGCTAAATATTGCTGAAGAAACTGCCAGGTAAAATGACAAGGACCATTTATTATTGGACTGTGCAGCACTGGCAACATCAGAGCTCTGATGCCATGCAAATACACCAGGATTTTCCTACAAGATCAGAAGAGGCAGAAAACCAAAGAAAATTTGGAATCTTCCTTGCTTTACAGAGCAGAGCAGATATTTCTTTTTAAGACATCACCCCTCATTCCTTACTGTTTTGAATCAAATCTGTTGCTCATCTTCTTTAGGGTTTTTTTAGCATTCTGATTATACATAGAAAAGGGGAAAATTTCCTTTAGTGAGTCTAAAGAAGTGAGACACTCTTGCAAATGGACATATTTGGATTGGCTTCAATAGAGCTTCACCAGTTTTTACCAGCACAACATTTGGTCCTCTCTATTGAATACTGTTATGGAGGGCATATACTGAGCATGCAAACAGCACAACAAAACATACAAATAACTTCTAAATTGTTAATTATCTCAGATTTCTCTTTTAATTAACAGGGTTTAATCACCTGCCCAGTTCTAGAAAAGCTGCAGATTTTAGGTTGTCAAATAAAATGTAGATGGCATGCAAAATTGTAAAGTGCCTTCTAGAGTGATCACTGATCCATAGTCAGGGAAATGGTGTTTGTTTTGAAGTTAAAATTGTATTTCAGGTGACCAAAAAAAAAAAAAAAGTGGAATGCACCTGACAAAAATCAGAAACAACATGAATCTCTTGGGAGTGGGGGACTGTTGATAATTTGCCTCTAGTTAGGTGCTCCTCTGTATGAGGAATTTGCTGGAGTTGATTATTAACTGCATTTGGTAGTTTTCCCAATACATATATCTAAATCCACAGATATATGCCCAATGACAATTCCTACTAAGCTTTGATCAGGAGTTCTGTAACAGATATTGGTAATGAAAACTAAGTGTCTTATCCAAAAAGTGTTTTTACCAATAACATGACATCTGATCTCAGTCAGCACCAATGAAATAGAAAAATTTCATCTAATGTACAAAAGTTGTGGTTTGGCTCATGCTGGCTCCCATGGAATTAAAAAAAACCATTTCATTATCTTAGGAAGAGACAGCTTATTGCTCATGCTTCACCCCAGCATAAACATAAGGTACCTAAAGCATTGAAGCTGTTTACAAGCACCAGTCCTCATTTGCATGCTTACATAATAGCTCGGGCAAATTCACAGTGATAACTTGAAAAAACAACTGTCTAATGCACATAGCTGAATGGACATGCAACCTGCAGCTAAAATAATTTTGTCTCTCTATTTGAATACTGACAGGATGGAAAAGGAAAGTGCTGAAGAGCTGAGGAAGTTGTTACAAATCACATTTGTGAATTCATTTAGACAAACTTCTATTTATTCTAGATGAAAGATTTCATCCTGTGTTTTTGAGCTATCTTCCACATAGAAGAGCTATAACCCTAAAGCTTTATGATGGCAAAGACCTCAAACATCAGCTGGCCCATTGTTACCAGTTAGTTGCCATTAGCATTTTGTTTGGCTTGGAAAGAAAGCAGGCTCTGTCTAGAGATAATGCCCCAACACCTGAGCTGAAGGCTACAATGACTGACACAGCTCAGTTGCCCTCTTAAAGCAAGAAAAGAAGCACACTCGAAATATGAGGCATCTGTTCCTAATCTAAATGTTTTGCTTTACACTATAATTAGGTCTGTGAATGCCTAGCTTGAGATTTGGGTACAGATTGAATACTTTAGAACTAGCATAATTGGGAATGTAAGCAATTATTAAAAGTCAAGCAGATGTCTGTTCAGCCCTCCTCCATTTGCACTGCAAACACATTGTCTGCTCACACAAATACAGGCCCTGCAGACTCAGAATTTTAAGAGCTACATAGGGGATGGCTGTGTTCTGAGAAAACGGCACCAAAAAAAATCCCTGTTCTGGTTATAAAAACATGCCCCAGCACTTCTGGCTTTGGGGTCCCTATGAATCAGCCACGGGAGAAAGTCAGGAAGGACTGAGAGGCCCTTGAAACTGTTTGCCTGATCTCTTCATGGAGAAGTTCATGACAGAAATTCTGCAAGCTGAGCCTGAACGAAGGGAGCATCTGCTTTGCCAAACCTGCCAGCACACCGCCAGAGCAACTGAAGAGAGTTGAGCTCTGTCATCTGGGGCCAGGGGAGCAACTGGTCTTGAATTTAAACACTACCAGTGTTTTAGGACAGGCTAAGCAATAAGCTGTTGTTATTATGCTGGAAT